>NC_066396.1:79125717-79760717 GCF_013377495.2 Cygnus atratus
GAACAGGTTGCCCAGGGAAGTTGTGGATGGCCCCATCCACAGCCTGATCTTGTGGAAGGTATGCTTGCCTGTGGTAGGGAGGGTGGAATTAGATGATCTTTAAGGTGCCTTCCAACCCAAACCATTCTAAGATTCTGTGATTCTATGATTCTATTTATTCTGTAGCCAAATGACATAACGCCAACTTGAAGGAGTTTTTTTATCCTTTTTTTTTCCTGATACTTACTGATCCTTAATAGATGCACCATACAATTATAAAAATATTTTTGTCAATTTTTGATGGGCTGCTGTGTAGAAGGAAAAAAAAATAGATTTTTTTTCCACATTATTAAAGTTAGCATGAAGTAAAATAAGTTTATCTAGGGACATGGTGATTTATACATAGGAGGAAGATTTCTGTCTGACGTAAATTGAACTAATTACATTGATATGACAGACCAATATTTCAAAGCAGGTATACAAGTTGATATCTAGACATTTCGCTTATACTAACCAATGTGTCTTAATCAATAATAATATCTATTTTCTCGATGTTATAAACATAAATACATATTATGATTTATTCTGTGATCACCTTTAATTTTTTCCCCAGTACATGCACAGTAACTCAAAGTGTATTACTCTGAGTGTTTATATATCCATATCTATACATCTGGAATACAAGTTTTGCAGACTAGCCTTCTGTGAATTCATCAAAACACTGCATCCTACAAGTCGGACAGTGCAAAGTTTCAAAGCTAGAATCTAGCCTCAGAAAGTTTTCTGCATTCAAATTAATTTTCTATTTCAGACATTTATATGAGCTTCAAGTTACCAAAACTAGCAAGAAAGAAAAATACACCAGTACACACATACATATATCGAGTTATATAACTGTAAAAGTAAAGGTATGAAAAAACAAAGATCAGAGGAAAAGTGATTATTTTTAATCAGTGTGGGTAAGCAGAAACACTACTTTCCTTCTTAGCACCTGATCTTTTACAAATGGAGGTAATGGTGAATATTATTAAAACACTTTATCATTTCAATCTGCTTGACAGTATAATATAGTCAGATGAATCTTGACTGCAAATAAGCAGAAATAAAAGCACAGGAGTGTATCATTTCTGAACTTTGTGCAAATGTGCCTTCTGCCTATGTACATCAGCTGAGAGTAGCGTCGTGTCTTTTGCATCTCTCTGCACACCTCTAGCACCACTACTTAAAAAGATACATGCCAACACTTCACCACAGATCATCACAACTGATGAGATTTACAAATTAACACATTATTCAAGAGTAAACTTACCAATTCCACATTGCTATCAAAATGAGCATCTGTCTGTGACAAAGGAATGTCATAATAGTAAGTATTTCAGAATTTTCAGTATGACCTCCAGTAAACTGACACTTGTTTATTATGGTTTGGTGGTCTTGGATAGTTCAAATGCAGATGTGACTTGCATAATATTTCCCATTGCAGCCTGTACCTCCACCCTGAAAAAAAAAAAAAAATAAAAACAGTTATGATTGTCATGTCACTGGTATTACAACTGACCTTCTATAAATAGCTAAAAGAATATTTTCATTTTTAGACATTTATAATGCAAACTTGGGGGAGCTGCAAGCTAAAGTAATCAAAAGTTAGTATTGGAATTGTCATTATTTTGACAGCTGAGTTTTCACAGTAAGAATAAACATGTTTGAAAAAAGTCAAGTCTGTTTGTCAGACTTCTGTACAATTTCTGCATTATTATATCTTTGTAATGAATTCTGTTGTTCATAACCCTGAATTCATTGAGCAGGCTCCATATCATGCAGTCAGCTGGAGATGTGTCAGTACTGGGTTCATAAGGTGACAACACGTAAATGGTTCTTAAATAGTTTGCCTAAGAAAACCATAGTCTCTTTGGTTTGTGTGTCCACATGTGATCTTCTGCATGTCCTTTGGAAAGCAGTCCTTATGACCTAGAAGAGGAGAGTATTGATCGGCTATAGGAAATACCAATGGCTGAACCATAGATTCAGTTCAAGACATATTACTGGTCAGATCTGGACACAATGAGGGGTGTTCAAGTTGGGCTAGGACACCTCAAGTGACGACATGGGGAAGAAATCTCTTTAACAGCTCTCAGGAAAAGAAGAGTTTAATCTTCTTGATTGTTTTTCGTTGTTGGAATGCTGGGTTTACTGTGGCTATTAAATGATCATTTAAAAGCCTACTGGTGCTGCAGGAAGATAGAAGAGAGTCCAACTTTCATATAATCTAACAGGATAAATTATTACTTGCTCAGATTCAGGGAAAGAAAAAAATGCAGGTGACTTTCGTACACAACCTAAAAACTGGCATTAGGAAAGAAAAAAGAATCTTTGAAAGTTGAGATAATTTTCAAGTGTTCTGAAAAAATAAAATAAAATTCTCTGCTGTCTGGATGTTGCATGGAGAAAAATGATGGATATCAGATGTAACTGAAGCAAAATATCATGCTTTAAACCTACATTGATTAGAGAAGAGATGCAAGAAGATAGTTTTAAACATTTCTCCATGGCTTTCTGTCACACTAAAGCCGTTTCCTGGGAGTTGAAGTATTTCGTCAGTGCACAATTCTTGCATCTTACTGTCTTAATAAAACCCTAATGCATACCTGCCTCTCCTTGTATCTGCAGGGCTCTTTGACATTACTGTGACTCTGCTCCAAGTACAGACTCATGTGCCACATTGAGGATGTGGTCCAGAACAGAAAGGATCTGCTCCTGCAGTTCTCCAGAAGAATCACAGCAAGCCAGCTATGTGTGGAGGCTAGAGTTAATTTGGTATGCAACAAAACTGATACAATATTCAGATTCTGGTCCTGCTTTAAAGGTAATTCTACCTTTGCATGGCATGAGGCTGGAGATCTGAGTGCTCTTCTCTTTAAGGGAGAGAAATGGAGGATTCTCAAAACGGTCAGGTATCTGGATTAGATGAGACTCTCACAAAGTGTATATATATATATATATTTTTTTTTTTTCCCAATGAACTCTTTAAGATAACAGATGAAAATGTTCTCATATCAATGATCCAGTTTTCCTTGAATGATTTCACTTCAAAACAAAAGCTGGCTGCCACGACTAGATCTCCTTTTATGATTTTTGGCCAGATTGAGGAGTGAAATTATGAGTTTTTTGAAAGTTGTTTTTTTTTTTCCAACTTTTTTTTTAAGAGAGATTTGCTAGCCTTTTAACATGTTTAGCTTCAATTCACCAAGAATTTTTGAAAGTAATGTCTTGATTTCATCTGAAACGTTCATAAGATCATACATGAAAGATTAAAAATGACTGCATTGATCAAGAGGGACAGGAAGTGGACTGTAATAGATAAATCATATTCATCCTGAAACCAAACTTAATTTTTGCAAGCAAATCTTGAATGAAAAGATATTCCACAACAATATCTATTACAGCCAGGGCTTGAAAAGCCTGTATTGAAAAATACACTTGTTAGAACCATTTATATTTACAGTAATGTCAAGTTGTATATGAAAACACATTAACAAAAAATCAAAGTGTTAGATTCCAATTAGGCTGCAAGTGAATATAAATATTACATACGAGGTTTTCGTGGACACATAAGGGAAATAACAGTGATAAGCCAATGGTGATTTTCTGGGACATTGGGGCACCCTATACTGCAGCACCAGTAAACTTTACACACTGATAAGGAGAGCTATAAAGAAATTGCATTACCTACTCATTGAACCAGAGTGCCCTGTTTGTCCTTGGAGAATCATTACAGTTGTTTGTAATTTAGATGAACATTCCTAAACCCATTAATCGAGGGTCCACTTTCACAGCATGATGTGATCAATGGCATTAAGTGCTTGCTTTCTTTGTTTCTTTCACCAATCTGGAAAACAAATAAACACGCAAACAAATGAAAATGCTGAGCACATTTCAAAGACAACTTTCACTTCAGGTCTCACACTGAGGGAATTGTTATGACATTTTACATTTTAGTATTCTCTTGTCTTCTTTAATTTTTATTTTTTATTTTTTATCTATGATATTTACTAGACGTGTTTTAAAATACAGTGTAGCTATTATACATAAAAGATCAGCATTTGAAAGCTCCAAAAATCATTTCTGAAGAGTGACTGTAAATAAGGTAGGTAGCATTTGTGCTATTTTGATATGTTAGCTGAAGTGTTAATTAAGCTGAACTAATTCTTCCACACCAAAGACTGGTGTCTCACACTTAGGTAGAT
This sequence comes from Cygnus atratus, assembly GCF_013377495.2. Lineage (NCBI taxonomy): Eukaryota > Metazoa > Chordata > Aves > Anseriformes > Anatidae > Cygnus > Cygnus atratus. The sequence continues at coordinate 79,129,941 of NC_066396.1, forward strand.
TGTGCTGAAGTAGAGAGTACACCTCACAGCATGAATGCATACTTAATAGTATTGTCAACTTCTTCCTAATGAATTTAATTTTCATTTCTGAAACTTCAAAAAATGAATTGATATTAATATGTGTTTTTTAAAGTTCAGGATCTCATGTGCATTAACATATTGTCAGTAATATTTGAAGTCACGATATTTCTTGCAAGGGATTCTTTTGCACGTTTACACAAAACTTTATGATAGAAAGTTTATGTTGTGACATATTTTTCCCCATGTTTCCTACTTTTTACCTTGCAGGAAAAAAAAAATCAAGAAGAATTAAAGCCACCGTTGCACTATTTTGCAAGCTCTAATATGGCTGCCTTTTTCTCCAAGGAGCTTTGTGAGTAGGAACAAAGAGTTTTTATTATTCAGCAAAGAATATTTGAATAAATCTGTCAGATTAATAACAAATTTAAAATCTTTCTTTACTACATTCTGAGATTTACAGTCTAAGGTTAAAACTACCACTCCCATAAGCTAATTTCATCATCTCTTTGTTTCATAAATGTAGTGCCACAATGTAAAATAGAGCATACAGATGTACACGGTCTGGCAGATATTAAAGATATGGCTAAGATATGGCTTAAGACAACAGGGTTTTATACATATGGGAAAGCTTTTTTGTAAAAGTTTCTACTAAATAAGTAAAAGCCTGTTATATATTCTTCCTGTGTAAATTCAGCAGTACTCTTTCACATCACAGCATCCCTGAACTGACTCCTCTGTGGTTGCTACACAATCCTCCAACATAGCACAGGGGTCATTTCTTGGAGCAAAATCTCCTTATGTTCTGTACCTGCAAGATGGACAACTTTCACTGCAAATTTAAACCTTCGATTACATTTCAGTAGCAGCCTGCCTCTTAATGGTTATAAATTTATGAGATCCTGTTAATTTTTAAACAGGGAAACAGCAAGAGTAGCAGCATATATTGCTTCAAATTCATGTTCTAACATCAGGTTGCTTCATAGAAGTAGACCAGAAAGGTTACAGAGACAATACTTGCATAGTCAGCGTTCATTAAATGAGTGGCCTTGGCTTCTCTGAAGCTTGTACAGCATGGCACGCATATGTCACAAGGCTTTGCTGAACAGTGGGGAGAAAGGAGAAGTAACCAGGGACTTTTTCTTCCACTTCTGCCATACAAGTCTGAAATAAAATATGCCTCATCAGCACTCCATGAATGAGTGGCTTTCCCTGAAGCATTGTAATTTGACATGGGCATTAAGTAGCATAACTTGACTGAACTCAGGTGAAAATAAGTAACAGGAAGTTCAGTAATGCTGCAGAACAAAGTTGCTATCTTCTTGCCCCAAGAAACTTAGCAAGTACAAACCTACCACAGAGAATTAATAGTATTTCCAATTTCCTTCTTTATTCCAGCAAGGCAGGGAGAATTCATTATTTAGAGAAGGGCTGTATTTCTATTTTTTCTGGGATGCTCTTGTCTGTAGTCACTGGGAATTTCTTCATGAAAACTTGCCTTGCCAATTGCGTTAACAACCTCATGTTTTAACTGCAGTTCCAGAAGTACTCTCTGTGTTGAGCTACACAAGGGTTTCAAAGTCCTCTGCTTAAGGAAGAGATTCAGCTGCATCTCAAGAGACCTGAATGCTGAATTCTGAACATATCTGACATTATTATCATGCAGGAACAAGGCCTCCTTCAATTTATTTCTGTAGCTTGATATAAACAACACCTATCAAAGCAGTGGAAATATGAATTTGTCAGTTGCTTCTTGCACAATTTCATTACATTTCATTGAGGTTGAGATTTTTATATATACATATAGTTTTCTAGTTGACTTTTTTAGTTGGAAATCTGAAAATAACTACTTCATCAATTTGTATGTCTGAGATGTCTGAGAAGCCTGAACGGTACATCAAAACTGTTGGTCTGTCTTGCTGGTTCCTTGTCAACTGAAAAAATGTAATCTTCAGTTAAAAAAAAAAAACAAAAACATATTCAGCAATTATTTTATTTCATGGTCATCAGGTTAACTAAAATACTTTTTTGTTGTTGTCATTGTTTTTCCATTAAAAGGAACTGTGAACCAGATATTCATCTGAACTGCTGCAGATGTTCATTGCCACTGGCCTTTTTTTTGACACAGAATCATAGAATATCTGGAGTTGGAAGCGATCAACGAGGATTGTCAAGTCCAGCTCCTGGCTGCACACAGGACTCCCCAAAAACCAAACCACGAGTCTGAAAGCATTGTTCAAATACTTTGTGAACTTCAGCAGGCTTGATGCCCAGACCACTTCACTGGGAGGCCTATATAGTGGGTTTATGTGACAAGGTTTTGGTAGTGGGGGGCTGCAGGGGTGGCTTCTCTGAGAAGAATCCAGAAGCTGCCCCATGTTAGGTAAGGGCCACTTTCAGCCGGCTCCAAAGGGGCCCGCTGTGGGCCAGGGGCTAGCCAATAAGTAATGTTTGTCTGTGCCTCTGTGAGAGCAGATTTAAGAAATGGAAAAGAATTGCTAGGGAACAGCAGCTGGGAGAGAGAGAAGAATGAGAAACATTACCTGCAGAAACACAGGTGAGTGCAGCAGGAGGGCAGGAGGTGCTCCAGGCACGCAGCAGCAGTTCCCCTGCGCCCTGTGGAGAGGCCCCTGGTGGAGCAGGTGGATGTGGCCTGGAGGAGGCTGTGGCCCATGGAGAGCCCCCACAGGAGCAGGCCCTGGGCCAGAGCTGCAGCCCATGGAGAGGAGTCCACGCAGGAGCAGGGGGTCTGGGGGGAGCTGCCGCCCATGTGGGACCCGTGCTGGAGCAGTTTGCTCCTGGGGGATGGATGGACCCCGTGGTATGCAGCCGTATGGGAACAGTTTCTGAAGAGCTGCTGCCTGTGGGCAGCCCCTGCAGGCTCAGTTTGGGAAGGACAGCATCCTGTGGGAGGGACCCCACGTGGAGCAGGGGCAGAGAGGGACCATGAAGGAGCGGTGGAGACGAAGCGTCAGGGACTGACCGCAGCGCCCATTCCCCGTTCCCCTGTGCCTCTTGGGGGGAGGAGGTGGAAGAGGGTGGGTGGGATGAAGGTGGTTTTACTTGGCTTTTAGTTCTCACTGCTCTAGTCTGTTAGTGATAGCTAATAAATTACAATAATCTCCCTAGTCTATGTCTGTTTTGCTGGTGATGGTAATTGTTGAGTGATCTCCCTGTCCTTACCTCAGCCCTTGAGCCTTTTTCATTATATTTTCTCCCCCTTTCCCTTTGAGGAGGGGAAGTGAGAGAGTGGTTGTGGTGGAGCTCAGCTGCCCACCTGAGTAAAACCTTCACAGCCTGTTTTAGTGTCCAAGCCTCCTGTCAGTGAAGAATCTTTTCCTCACCTCCAGCCAGACCCTCCCCTGTCACATGCTGTTCACTTGAGTTTTGTCTCTGTCTCCAGAGAGCAGAGGTCAGCGCCAGCCCCTCTGTTCCCCACGTGAGGAAGCTGTAGGCCACCATGAGTCCTCCCCTCAGCCTCCTGCAGGCTGAACAAACGCAGGGACCTCAGCCACTCCTCATCCATCTTGCACTCCAGACCCTTCACCACTTTGAAGCCCTCCTTTGGACACTCTGAGTTTTATGTCCTTCTGATATTGCAGTGCCAAAAACTGCACACAGGACTCCAGGTGATGCTGAAAGAGTGCAGAGTAGAGCACAGGAATCACTTCCCCCGACCGGCTGGTGATGCCATGCTGGAGGCACCCCAGGATGCGGTTGCCCCTCCTGGCTTCCAGGGCCCACGGCTGACTCACATTCAACTTTCCATTGACCAAAACCCCCAGATCCCTTTCTGTGGGGCTGCTCTCCAGCCCTTCATCCCCCAGACTGTCCGTACAGCCAGGGCTGCCCCTTGCCATGTGTGGAATCTGGCACTTGCTCTTGCTAAGCCTCATATTGTTGGGGATTGCCCAGCTCTCTACTTTGTCAAGATCTGTCTGCAAGGCCTCCCTACCCTCAACAGAGTCAACTGCTCCTCCTAATTTAGTGTCATCTGCAATCATACCTAGTATGGTTTTGTGTTCTGCATGCAGACCATTTATAAAATCATTAAAGAGACATATCTGCAACATCATACCTACGGATAGCGTATTTAAATATTTTATCAACAATTCTACAGCACTTTCTAGAGCAGATTTAAAGTAAAATATGTTTCAGTTATCTTTCTAAGTCACAGGCTGATAGTGACAGGCAGTCTCTGACACTGACACTACCTTCTCCTGAAAGGAAGACATGGATCAATCAGCCAATAGCTTGTATCAAATAACCCTACTTTTTACAGTTGAATTAAAATTATGCTAATATTTTAATTTATAAATATAAACTAAAAATCTGATGTAAAACTTTTTATTTAAGGTACTAAGTATGTCTAAAGCTTGATTTAATTTCATATGGTGGAAATAAGTCATATGTATGAACACAAAAATAGAAATCCAGATGCTCAGTTTCTGGTAGGCTTAAAAACTTGGCCAAAGACTTTCTCAGCAACAGAGTAATTGAACTCTTCTATTAAGTGGTTTCACCTTGCACAGTTTTAGATTGTCTTTCATCACTCTTCCACAGTTTATGATTAATGGTCCTCTCAAAGCATGCCTTGTATTGTTATTATGATTGTAAATCAGCTCAGTACTTTTCCTAATATTTTCAAATGGTCTTAAAGATAATGATGCAGGAAGAACAGTGTTCTTCTTTTCAGAATCACAATACACTTCTCAAATAACTTTTCCAACATATTTGTGTTTAGAAAAAGTATAAGCCAAGTGCTTTAAGATCATTTCCTTTAGCACCCCAGAAGATAAATCTTCATAAATGAATCCCTCTTTGCTTAGACTATAGCTATTACCCAAAGTTCAGCCATATAGCTCATGCTTAGTGGGCATGTCATACTTTCCTCATAAAGCAGTCAGAAATGTTACTGCCCAACCAGAGCATGAATAGACACACAAAAACAGAAGGGAAGCCTGAAGCGTACATAAAGCTGTTTATCAAACACAGTACGTTTAAAGTCCAACTTAATTTCTTAAGTGAAAAACTCGTTTGTATATCCACCACTTGCACTGCTTTTTGTGTTGTATCTAGCCATTTAATGGAAGTTCAGATATCTAGCAGACGAATTTCCATGAGCTTGTGGGCACTTGAGACACACACAATCACTGTTTTGATTCAGCACGGAACACACTGACAGAAAGGCAGGAGCCCTGCAATGTGCATGCCTTTTTACTGGATGTTAACTTGATTTTTCACATTGTCATCGCTTCTGGACCTTACCATGTGCATTTTCCTGATAAGCTTGCTCCTTGCTTTCATAAGTCCATACTGCTGACCTTGCATTCATTTGGAACTGAAAGGCTGGTGATGGCTGCAGCAGATTAATATGAGCTCTGATCATATTGGTTTTGATTAAGGTGCTGAGGTTGAAGAAATGTAATTTGTACCCTACATGGTACCAAAGTATGAACAGTGACAGCAATTAATGTTTTACCTGCTGATGGCAATAATAAAATACCTGCTGCTGCTTCTAATAACTGCATTTATGTTCCAGAAAGGAAAACTTACCTGTCCCAGGAAAGAAAAAAATCCACTTTCCATCTACCTGAAAGTTTCTGGTCTTTGAAGTTAATAACTGCTCTTAGAAAACCAGTCTATTATTTTAAATAGTATGTCTGAGATCCTTATTTGCCATATTAAAGAAAAAATTGATTTTCTCATGAAGACTGAAAATCTTATTTTTTATTTTCCTATTTTTAAAAAAACATAATTAAAAATACAAAGAACTACATCAGGGAAAGAAACATTAACTCTGAATCTATTTATCATGCAGTTAAACAAAATCTTGAAAAATCTAATGATTAAAACTCATTCCTAATAAAACTTCTCACAAGAGAGAGAAATATCAATTGTTTTCTTCAATGACACAAAGTTTGCTTAATGTTCAAAATTCTTGTTTATATATAATATTGTTTATATTTTTATCTATGTTTTTAGACCATCATAGCAGTCTCAGAAAAATCAGGTAATTAGTACACATTTCTTACAATGCCCCAGGAGGAAAGGAAGGGAGGGGAGGGGAGGGGAGGGGAGGGGAGGGGAGGGGAGGGGAGGGGAGGGGAGGGGAGGGGAGGGAAGGGAAGGGAAGGGAAGGGAAGGGAAGGGAAGGGAAGGGAAGGGAAGGGAAGGGAAGGGAAGGGAAGGGAAGGGAAGGGAAGGGAAGGGAAGGGAAGGGAAGGGAAGGGAAGGGAAGGGAAGGGAAGGGAAGGGAAGGGAAGGGAAGGGAAGGGAAGGGAAGGGAAGGGAAGGGAAGGGAAGGGAAGGGAAGGGAAGGGAAGGGAAGGGAAAGTTGAGTTAATTATTCACAGAATGTAAAGCAATATTTATATGCTGAAACCATTTTTATTTCATCCAGGTAAAATTAGGTACAGCAAAGGCAGCAGACTAAAAAAGAGATATTGACATTTTGAATTTCTGTATGAATGGTGACAAGATTCATATCTTTATTTTGTCTAACAGATTTTGCTGTAAACTATTTCCAGTATGGTAATCAAGTTGCTAATGTAAGATTTTGTCGGAAACACAATAATGTGAATAAGTGATTATGTTATACTTCTAGCTATAGTTATATTTCAGTATTATCTATAAAATATATTTTACAGTTTTTATTTCATTTTATTATTTATTTATTTATTATTATTATTATTATATAATATAATATATAATATATATTATATATATATTATATATATTATTATATATATTATTATATATTATAATATATAATATATATTATATATATATAATATAATATAATATAATATATATATAATATATAATAATATAATTTATTATTATTTAGCATGGGTAAAAATCTAGTTTAATTGTAAGGCTCAGAAAGTAGTGGTTAAGGTGGCATACTTGACCTGGAAATTGGTAGCAAGTGGAGTACTTGAGGAACATCTTCATCAGCATTCTGAAGGAGGCGATGAACTCATTTCTCCCAGCATATGTGCAGGTGACACCAAAACAGGGTGACCAGGGGATACTCTCAATTGCAGGCCTGCCACACCCAGAGAGGCCCAGCCATGCTGGAGGAAGGAAACAAGAGTTACACCAAAGCCAACAAGACCAAATGAACAGCCCTCCTGCAAGAGGACAGGTGTTCAGATTTAGGACCCCAAGTTCAGGAAAGAACTGGATAAATCAGGTTAAGGTCAGGGGAAACCACTAATCTGGTCAGGGCTGGAGCCCCGTCCCTGCAAGCAGAGGCTGTGGGACAAGGGCTGGTTCAGCCTGAGGAAGGTACATCTTTGGGCATACAACATCAGCCTGCAGGGAGGGGATCAAGGAGACAGAGACAGGCCATTCAGTGTAATGCCTGGAGGTGGCACAGATGATAAGAAAGATTTGGACCATACAAAAGGAGAGACTTCTCCCCATGAGGATGCCAGGCAGGGGGATGGTATCCCAGGGAGTGTCCAGCTTCAAGGTTTTTAAAAATGGGACTGGAAAAAGCTCTAATCATCCCTGTCCTATCTTGAGCTGGACCTGCTTTGAGAAGGTCAGAAAGGAGGCCTCCTGGGGTCCCTTCCCATATGAAATATGTAATTCTCTATTTTTGTTCTGTGGTTTTTGGTAATAATGAGGTTTCTTCCACAGAAAATGCAGGTGCTGTTGCAGTATGTTGTGCCCTTTTTGAAGGTTTTGATGCTGGTAAGGAGAAATGTGATAAGAAGATGCATTATGTGGAGGATCATTACAGGCTGTTAGATAGCCTTTGTTCCATTTGGGGAGGAGTGAGAGGGTGGTAGATTATTGTGCAGATAACCTTTTTTACTTTCTGACTTTCCTGGTTTTGTCCACTCCACATTTTCTATGATAAAAAGTAATGTCTTTGCCACTTGTAGGTTACAAAATCATCAGTAACCTTTGTAAATAGGTAATATATCTCCAACTAAACAACCTTGTTATCCATCGACAAAGCTTCCTATAACTTTAAATAACTTAGTCTCAGAGCTAAATATACTTTCTTTATGGCCTTGAATTAATAGGCTAGTTTCAGTTAGTCCCTATCGCATGAGCAAGCATTGACGTATGGTTGACATCAGTGCCAAAAGTGATAAATTCAGCATTGAAATTGCAGAGTTAGAACTTTTGACTGGCTGATGCTGCAAATTCTTCTGTCCCAAAAGCATCATATGCCATTTTAGTATTACAAAGTCATTACACAGACTGATGAATAAAAACCATTTTGAATCCCTTTCTTGATGCATTATATTGGAGTTGAGCTAAGACAGATCTCTATCAAGAGTTTAAGCAAAAATTAAATGTTAACACAAATATGAAAGTGCACATGGATTTGATTATTGTTCTCCACAGGAAGAAAATTATGTTCTCTAAAACTCATACCAGTTTTGTTGCTCTATAGACTCATTCCTGCCTTTTGTCTTTTCCTTCCATTAACCCTTTTAAGTTCTTAAAAAAGACTTGATTAATAATAGGACATAATATTTGCCTTAACCTTCCACTGCCATTTCTCTTCAGTAATGGATTGCCTTGTCATTAATTATAATGTAAATCTATGGCAGTGATTTCAGTTAACCACTTTTACTTTCCTGTTATGTCTTCTGAAGAGTAGGATCAAATTCCATGCTGGAAAACATAATAAGACCTGGATTAGACCCCTTTAATGGGCACTTCATAGTACAAGATTTTGCTGGTTAGATCATCTTAGAAATATCACCCTGAATGCACATAGGTAAGCAGAAAGGGAATATGAAAGTACAGATAGAACTCTTTCTTTTTTTCTTTCTTTTTTTTTTTTTATGATTCCATATTTGACATAAACTAAAAAAAAAGAAAAAAAAAAGATCCTGTTGTAATCTGACAGAACTCAATGAGTACATATCATTGGGATGAATAAATACAATCCAGTATGAATGCTCTCTATTCAGCTAGAAATTTTGTCAGGAATCCAATATATTAATTTTGACTGATTAACCTAAAACTATAAATCCAAACATCGGTTTTCTTGTCTCCTTGAAAGAGAGGGCATGCACATCTGAGCAAGACAGCCTGTGCAACAGTACCAAAAGTGAACCAAGTTATTTTTGAGATTAACCATATTAAAAATGTTCATTCCCAAGTGTACGTCTCAAAGCATTATACACAAGATTTTGTGAAGGACTTTTACAGTCATCTCCCCACTTTATCGCTCATTACATTGTCACTGTAGCCTTGATAAGACTTTATAATTTACTGTGCCTTATTTGTTTATTTATTTATTTATATACTTTAAGTAATCAAGCTGAAAATGTTTGAAAAGTCATTTCTGTTCAGTGCAAAACTCTATGCACTGTCAAAGTAAAATATCCTTGGAAACATTTCAGAAATCTGAATGAACATTTCTGGATACAAGAGCCTACCTGTAGTTCAGAGCCAGTAATTCATGCTGTACTGAAACCACTCAATGAAAGAGAATAAATAACATTATTTAAATAGGCTTGTGTACCTTTATTCTACACTGTGGATGGCAGACCAACACACACAGCTTTCATATATGTGCTTTGTGTGTTTGGAGAACAATAATTTGAATTCAAGTATGTAATCTTTATGGAATCTTGCTGCAAATCTTGTCACTTTCATTATCTTTCACTGATGGCTTATTAAGAAAAAAATACTTCTTGCATTCAGTAACAAATAATTCAAGTATCTTTAAATGCCTTGAAAGCAGTAATCACTAGCTACACCCATGGATCCAGATTCTAGTAATGGTTATTCTTTGTTTAGTTTTTATCATGTAGATTTTATTCAAATGTCTTTAAAAATACTAATTCCTGTGGCCCAGGAGGAAGAAAAATATGCAAGTAGAAGGCTACAGGGAAGTGAAGATACTGTGATTAGACAGATTATACATAAATTACTTGATATACAATTGAGACAGTGACTTATGCCACTTTGTAGCAGGGTTATGCATTTAGTGTATTCTAAGGCCATTAGTTTTGTTTTGTTTTGTTTTGTTTTGTTTTATTGGGGGTCGGGAGGGATTGTTTTGTCTTGTTTTTTCATTGTTGTGGTTGTTGTTGTTTAATTACTTGTACTCCCTGACATAACTAGAGTACTGTACTACACATTGGAAATATACAGTTATTTGTAAGCATCAGTGGCATGCCTGAGTCCATCTGGAAATCTTCCAGATGAAAAAATACAATTTTCAGAATCAGTCAAAGTTATCTGAATGGATTTCTTTGCTTGTGCATTCCTATTTTAGGTACCTTACTCTTGACTCTCAATAATTCTATGCACCAGTTCTCTTCCATAAACTGATTCTGTAATAAAATGCCAAAGTTGCTCACTGTAACCTCTGCAGTCTTGCTTCCACTTTCTGCTTTGTGCCCCTAAGTAACTTCTTCCAGGCCAAACCTCACAAAAAGAATTTTGTCTTCGTTGTTTTTGAGCTGGAAGTTGTTCTAAACATTTTTTAGTATTCCACGGATTTCATTAAAGTTCATTTTTATCTTCCTTTTTTCTTTACTCAGATCATCTCTGTGCTGAAGAATGTAAGACAGCATGTACACTGTGATGAAATTACCATCGATCCAACTTTAACATATTAAATGTTCTATGAGAAAATAACGCATCATCAGCAAGCCTACTTTGGTGACATGGAGTATATTAATGAGCCATAAGAATGAACAGCAAATATTTCTGATAGCTGGTCAGTATAACCTGCTCATAATTGCCTTTCTCTGAACTATAGTGTTTACTGTTTCTCAGCATTTTTCTTACTCTTTTGCTCAGTTTTTGCTGACTAGTTTTGCTGATGATTAGACACTGTGGGTGCAGCACTTGATGTGAATGGGCACTGAAGGTATACATCAAAGTTATCCTCACACCACCCTAGGATCTTCTAAAAATAATAGGAAAGATTATCAGAAAGCTAAGCTCAGTGCAAAACCCTGCTGGAAGATCCAGTAGATATCTGCACTGTTACAAAACTGAGCTGATTGTAGAAAGTTAGGTCAGATATATCTATTCTGCAGTGATCCATGAGTTATCTTCCCAGTGTGATAAGGCAGAGAACATCACTCAAGCAGGGAATATCATGAGGCTCACCTGGCTACATGGTAAATATGACTTTGGGCAACTACCAGGGAGTGGAGAGTTTCCTGAATTGCACTGGGATAACAAAAAATACAGCTTCATTCTCTCCATTGAACATTAGCACCAATCTGTGCCATGAAAGAAAAAGATCCTGCATATCTATGAAACTGCGAACTGGTTATTAGGAAATTGAATATCTCAGGAGGATGCAAGCATAGCCAGACAAAAGAAAGAATGGCATGTTTGTACCTTCAGGTATATTTCAAACATTTCAAAATAGTTGAAGGTAAGAATATCTTCCCCCCTCCCAGTCCATTGGATAAATACATCCATGTTATCAGGTCATGTCAATGTACTTACCCTATCAATCCCACTTCTAGGAGTCTGTTCTACGCTTTTCCCCCTTCCTTCACTGGGCCACCAGGACACCACTGATTGAGCTAAATACCATACCTGTTAAATATTATAACTGGCAAAGTGAGTTGCTGCTGACAATGGCTGAGTTAGATTTCAGCAAGAGAAATATTCCTGCTAATTTTACTTAATGTTGTGTTCTGTGTAGTATTTGAGAAACAGATGAAAAAGTTTCCTTATGGGAGGTTATGGACTGGGAAGTTTGTCTGCTGATTTTGAGTTGCCAGATGCAACACTGATTACAAGAGCCACTGAGATACTGCACGATCTAAAGGATAGCTCAAGGTAAGTTTGGCTTCAGTTATGGGACTGAAGCATACTGGTTCCTGTAGTGGGTTTACAGTTTATGTGGAAAGGTTTTGGTAGCAGGGGGCCATAGGGGTGGCTTCTGTGAGAAGGATCGAGAAGCTGCCCCATGTTTAGTAAGGGCCCCACTACTGACCAGAGCTGAGCCAATAAGTGATGTTGTTTTGCGCCTCTGTGAGAGCATATTTAAGTGAGGGAAAAACAAACAAACAAACAAACAAAAAAAAAAATGCTGCGCCACACACAGCAGCTGGGAGAGTAAGAGGAGTGAGGAACAGCCTTGCAGGCGCCAAGGTCAGTGAAGAAGGAGGGGGAGAGGTGCTCCAGGTGCCAGAGCAGAAGTCCCCTGTGGCGCGTGGTGAGGACCATGGTGAAGCAGGCTGTCCCCCTGCAGCCCATGGAGTACCACGGTTGGAGCAGGGTTCCACACTGCAGCCCGTGGAGGAGACCACGGTGGAGCAGGTGGACCTGTGGAAGACCCCTGCCGGAGCAGATTCCGGGCTGGACCTGCAGCCCATGGAGAGGAGACCACGCAGGAGCAGGTGACCTGGAAGGAGCTGCTGCCCGTAGGGGACCCAGGTTGGAGTAGTTCACTCCTGAGGGATGGCCCCCGTGGTACAGACCCATATCTGGAGCAGTTCTTGAAGAGCTGCTGCCTGTGGGCAGCCCACACTGGATCAGTTCAGCAAGGACTGCATCCCGTGGGAGGGACCCCACAGCACAGGGGACGAGAGTGACTGAGAAGGAGCGGCGGAGAAGAAGCGCTATAGACTGACCATAACCCCCATTCCCCCATTCCCCTGCGCCACTCGGGGGAAGGAGGTGGAAGAGGGTGGATGGGGGGGAAGATGGTTTTGGTTTCTTTCATTTGTTTCTCACTTCTCTAGCTTGTTAATAATAGGTAAAAATCTTACTATCTCCCTATGCTGAGTCTGTTTTGCCCATCACAATAATTACTGTGCGATCTCCTCGTCCTTATCTCAACCCTTGAGCCCTTTTCATCGTATTTTCTCCCCGTTCCTCTTTGAGGAGGGGGAGTGAGAGAGCGGTTGTGGTGGAACTCATCCGCCCACCCGAGTAAAACCACCACAGTTCCTCAGTATGAAACTTACATATGGCTTTTCAGAAGAGTCATTAAATCCTGTCATGAAGGTTAAATGATGGGGAGTGCTAACTGGATCCACATTTTTAATTTATCAGACCTATCCATTGTTCTGTTGTGTCTGCTAAATGTTATGAACAAATTTTTAAGATTTCAAACAGATAGATTTTACACGTTCACTAGCAACAACAAAAGAGTCTGAAGTGTGGAACAGTAGTCTACTAACTAATTTTGACTATAGTATTTCCCTTTGTTTTACCTTTAAATATAAAACACACATCTAAGAGGTTTCCTTAGGACCTCTAAATTCTGGAGGTTATTAGTTTTCCTATCTGACCTTCTATTTTCTTATCAAGCCTTTGTTCTCCCAGATCCTACACCTTTGGAGCCTAAAGGCTTCACATCGTATAAAACATAGCCTCTTGCTTGCTTGCTTGCTTATTTATTTATTTATTTGTGTTTTTGTGTATGTGTGTGTGTGTCCCAGAGGTAGGTCAATCTTCTACACAAGTTTCTCAAGGATAACCCCAATGCAGGGTAAAGAGAAAGAGAATAACAACATTAAACTTTCATAACTAGCCTCAGATCCCCTGTTCTTAGAATGGATCTGCAGCTCTCAGGATGATGAGTGGTATGTAGATGTAGTTAAAAACTGCTGTATGCCCATATGGATCACAGAAAGGAGCAATGTACAGAGACTGGATTAGTATAGCAAGACTGGCTCATTTGCTTAGTAAGTATGGCTGGTCTTACTCTTTTTTTGTGGCAAAGGCCAAGAGAAAGAAGCCACATAAAGAGACTCCCCAGTTGGGTGAGGTCATTCACCATTAAGGAATTACAACAGATGCAATAAGGGCATGAGGATTTATTGCTTGGGAAAAAAAAAAAAGTGTCAAAAAATGTTGTAATGATTAGCTTAATGCAATTTCTGCAAAGAGGCATTTCCGTCATGATTAGAAATCTCTTTTGGGAAAGAAGGAAGATCAGAAACACCAAAGAAAACTAAATTACCAATATCTCTTCCTTTTCGCATGCATATAGTGAAAATTATTTATAGCAATATTTGGTAGTTAGGCTGGTAGAAAAAAGTAAAGAAACATTTCTATTTGCAGTGTTAGAAATTGGATTCTTAAAGTCATATATGCTGACTTATCAATAACACGTTTGTGAGAACATTTTAAATGTTCTTTCTAGCTTTTTAATCAAGTATTAGTTTCAGTGCTTTTCTGGTAGTGTTATACCTAATTTTTTAGAGTATGATAATGTTATATTACAAAAAGTTAATTTTTATAGCAAAATATGCTGGACAATGATCTTTCCTGATATTTCTGTAATGCCACTGCCCACAAAAAAAAAAAAAATCCAAAATGAAACTCAATAAAAATTTTTGGAAACCATTCAGTAGCAGTATTGCATTGCTGCCTCTACTTGTTCATTGGTCCTGGACAAAGTTTTGTCTTCCCAAATTGTCTGTTTCAACTTTTGAACCCTCTTTTTTTTTTTTTTTTTTTTTGATAGTGATGCAGTTCCCATCCCTAGCTCTGAAATGTGTCTATCACCAGTCACCTTGTGCTGATGGAATTCACTGATTGTATATGGTAATGAACTTGCCCCCAAACTGTTGGTACAGATGATACCTAGAGATACTGTTTTCTTAATCCATCATTGTCTTTTGTTTCTGATATGTAAAAGCTGCCATCATCTCTGAAGAGTCTGTATGGATATCCTCTGCAAGAATTTTAACTCTGCAAAGGCAGTGCCATGTCCCCAGAGAGGCAGGACACTCACATGCTTTGCAAGATTTAGCTAGAGCTTTGAACAATGTGCACCCAATTTAAGTAATGGATCATAAAAATAGCATGCCTGAAAACCATGACAGAATAACTTAAGTGAGTAGCAACCTCCAGTCACTAGGCCAAATAGAGGTGACATTTAAGACCAGAAACAAATGCATATGCTCTTAGTCATACAAATTCAGTCATTATAAATGTGGTGTTTGATGATAGCTTCAACCAAATATAATACAATGTAGAAATACACTATGAAAATGCTCTTTTCTTTTTCCAAAAAGGTCCATGATAATGAGGTCATCATGCCTTTTAAGGATATAGTTTATTTTTAATAAAATACAGGCTTTCCTTCATGTGGTTGATGCAGGATTTGAAAAAAAAGCATATTTAAGCAGGCATATTTTTAGAGTGTGGCTTGTGTTGCATACACACTCTGTCTGTCCTGTCCTTTACTCCTGCATTTCTAGTTTCTTTTCTTTAAACTGTTTGATTGGGATTTCAGTGCAACTCCAGACCAGGTAAGATGAGGATTTTCTCTGAGCTTCAGGATGGACACTTCCATTGTACACAGAGAGAATTTAATTTGCATCTCCTCTTTTGAGTTTAGGAGTTTATGTACCATTCTCTTTCCAGGTCTGCATGCTCTTACTGTAGATTATATATTTTTCATTCATTCCCCCCTCCCCAAAAAAAAAAAAAAAAAAGTGTTGAGCCAAAACTTCTGTAGACTTAAAATAAAATAAATAAATGAAAAAGTCCTCAGCCATTTCTAGGGAGATTAACAGTTGATTTATATACATATGCTCATGAGGTGCTGGAGAAAATAGAGACCACAGAATGACTGAGTGGTGGAGGTGGGAAGGGACCTCCGAAGATCCTCTTGTCAACTCTCCTGCTGTGGACACAGCATGGCTCAGAGCAGGGTGCCAGTGTTCAGTCACCTGCACAGTAAAGATGGGCTTCCTGATGTTCAGATGGAACCTCTTGTGTTTCAGTTTGTGCCTCTAGTGCTGGCATCGGTTATAGAATGTTACATTGTCATGTAGATAACTATTACTATTGATAATTACTAATTTCTGGAGAATATATTTCCCCTACATTTAAACTTCATGTTATATATTTTCACGAAACAAACACACATTCTTTATTATTATTATTATTATTATTATTATTATTATTTACTATTTTTACTATTTACTATTTTTACTATTTATTATTTTTACTATTATTATTAAAAGCTCATGAAAAGAATTTCATTACCTTCTTAAGTGTACTTAAAGACATGCAACTATAAAAACAAGAACAATGTTTGGTTAGCATTTTGTCCCCTATCACCACCCTGGAACATTTGAAAACATTATTCTGAAGGATGGTATTTTGCATTGCTGTTTGCCTGCGTGAAGATAAGTGTTCACTGTGGCAGGAATCTGTTCCTGTTATCAAACTTTGCCAGTTACTGGAAAATGCTAACAAAAGTTATTGATGTGAGGAATAGGAAATATAGCCTAGGAGAAACAGACTGATTCAAAGTTATTGAATGCTGGGACACAAAATAAAATAAAATAAAACAGAATAAAATTTGTTCCTACTTATAAAGATTTCCAAAGGTCACAGACAGCACTTCATTTCTTCTTATGCTTTGGCCAAAAGCAAAACCTTTTAGAACTGACACAAGAACGTCAGAAATTTTCACTCTGAGGTTTTAAATGTTTTGTAGCTCTTCTCTTCCTTTATTTCAGGAGAAGGCAAACAGGAAGGCTTTCCCAACATTTTGAAACAAACAAACAAACAAAAACTATAGGAAGACACTCTGAGGTGTTTTGCTCATTTAGATATTATGCATGCAGACGTTTCTTAAATTGGAGAATATGACAGCGTTCAAGTGGCTGTCAAAATAAAACAAATTAGCCACTTTGGAAGGAAGGGTATATGTAAAATACAATAACTTCAAAGAAACCCCCGTGCTCTTGCATTATGTGTGCAGATCTCTGCAAAAAAAGGACTAGTTTTGTTAAATTATTTTCTTAGATGGATATGCCGTAACCCCCCATATAACTAAACTAGAAATGAAAGTCTTTTCCTTTGTCCAACAGCTGTTTAGCCCTTAGCCTTAGACAGAGTACTAAGGAAGTCCACTTACAGTAGCAGTTGCTATTACAGAAATTGTTCCTTAACTCATGATAATTACCCAGCAGCTGCCTAGTTCTGGCCCAGGAGTGATTATGTTAGGTGCTAGTGAACCACTGCTCTTGCCATTCCCGCAGCCGGCTCGTGGATGCGGTGCCATGCCCTGGATTATGGTGCAGGAAAACACCACATGCAGAGCTGTCATAGTGGCGTGTGAGCATGGCACAGCAGAACCCATTTAGAAGGAAGAATGAAGAACTGCCAGAGCAGAATTGGTGAAGAAAGAGGCAGATGCCCAGCCTATCCCCAAGCAGCTGGTACCCCTCCCGTCCCCCAGCCAGCCACTCCACATTAATTGTCCAGCATGGTACGGAATACCCCTTTGGCCAGTTTGGGTCAGCTGTCCTGCTTCTGTCCCCTCCCAGCTCCTGCTGCACCCCCAGCCTTCCAGCTGGCAGGACAGAGCAAAAGGCTGAAAAGCCCTTGGCTTAGTGTAAGCACTGCTCTGCAACAATTAAAACAAGTAGGAGACATTTCTTCTCAGAAAGAGCAGTCAGGCATTGGAATGGGTTGCCCAGGGAAGTGGTGGCGTCACTGTCCCTGGGGGTGTTCAAGGAAAGGTTGGACCTGGTGTGTAGGGACATGGTTTATTGGGTGACATTGGTAGCAGAGTGATGGTTGGACCAGATGATCGTGAAGGTCTTTTCCAAACTTAATGATTCTGTGATACACTGATGAGAAGATTGAAAAATGAATTAATTTCTGAAACTTTCCTATTACAGTGCAGTAAATGGAGTGATTTGGTGTTTATTCATAACTGGAATCAGAAGTTCAGAAAAGAGGAATAGGTAGTAAGTGACAGTTGAATGGATTCATTGTCATTAAGAGTAAAGAAGAATGTATACAAAATAGTGAAACTGGGAAAAGGTCTGGGACAGGAAAAACATAATTCTCTATATTTCTTCCATAAGACTGGAAGGAAAGAAATGAGTGATTAAAGCAGCAATGCATTAGAGCCATTAACTTTTTTCCAATACTCATCTGTGAATAATTGGGAAAAGAGAAAGAGCTGATAGAAATCCTTTCTGATACCTGTTCAAAGACAGTAGATAGCTAATTAAAAACTAATATTTCTCAAACTTTGTTTGCAAGCTACCAGAAGATACCACTGTGTCTTCTAGCTACTGGCCATGTAATTGGTAGCTAGCGTCAGCTATGACAGAGATTAGTTTGAAGTGACATTTCATTCACTAGAAAGTTGTCTGAATAAACCTGATAATGTCCCTCGCCACATCAGCTTTCAGCCAGACTTGGATTACCTTAAAACTAGTGACCTAGAGATGAACTGCCTGCTCTCTGTTCCCTAAGAGATTCAGATCCTCAGGAGCACAAGTTGTAATCCCAGTTGTCTGCTAAATGTTTGACTCTATAGGTTTCTGCATAAAGTTAAAAGGAATTATTTTTCACAAAGGATAAAACGTTTTAATATAAGAAACAGATAAACACATTATGCTTGTTTAAATCTTGTGAGTTCATCATTTAGATAGTATCATTTAATAGAGACTAAGAGTCTGTTCTGTACAAGACAATGATTCAGACAACAAAGTAAAGTGAAAATGTGTAGAACAAGACCTAAATATATAAATACATGTATTTTTAAAGGAACAAAAAAGCATTTTTCTATGACATAAAACAACATAGTATACAGACATCCCTCTGCAACATTTTAATGGAAAAAAAATGAAAAAGTGAAAAAGATGAAGAATTTTCAGGTGAAATATTTATGCTACTGATAACTGATGAAGCTTCTTCAAAGAGAAACAGGATCTCAGTATGACTGTATGGAAAATTAATTACTTGTAAATGTAAGAAAATGCATATTTTCAGAATATGAAACTTCTAATTTATGCCTGACACAGATTTCTACTGTGATATTATCACAGAAGCAATATTAAGAGAATCATCATTGCCAGAAATTACAAATAAGTTCACACATTCTCCTAAGGTCATATAGGAGGATCCATTTAAAAAGATACAGAGATTTTTATCTGCACAAACAGCACAATACATAGAAAATACTTTCAAATACATTTCAGAGTTTTTCTGTTTCTACTGTATGGGGTTTACAAGGCCAGGTTTTGGTAGTGGGGTGGGTTGAAAGGCGTTTGCTTCTGCAGGGGTGGGCTTTGTGTGAATAGACCAGAAGTTGCCTCATTTTGGATAAGAGCCAGCTCTATCTGGCTCCAAAATAGAACTGCTGCTGGCCAGAAATGAGCCCACCATCAGTTCTGGTGGTGTGTCTGTGGTAACAAATCAAAGTGTAAAAAACACTGGGAGAGAAAAGAGAAAATGTGTGAAAA
This sequence comes from Cygnus atratus, assembly GCF_013377495.2. Taxonomy (NCBI): domain Eukaryota; kingdom Metazoa; phylum Chordata; class Aves; order Anseriformes; family Anatidae; genus Cygnus; species Cygnus atratus. The sequence goes on from NC_066396.1 coordinate 79,149,152, forward strand.
AACAGTCCTGCAGACACCAAGGTCATCGAAGAAGGCGAGAAGGAACTCCAGGTGCTGAGAAGTTCCCCTGTAGTCTGTGGAGAGGCCCATGCTGGAGCAGGCTGTCCCCTGCAGCACATGGAGGACCACACTAGAGCAGATCTCCAAGCTGCCAGCAATGGAGTGTTCCATGCCAGAGCAAGTGGATGTGGCCTGAGGGAAACTGCAGCCCCTGGGAGACCCATGCTGGAGCAGTTTATTCCTGGAGGACTGTAACCCATGGGAGGGACCCCATGCTGGAGCAGAGGAAGAGTGTGAGAAGGAAGGAGTGAAGAGATGAAGCATGATGGATGGACTGCAACCTCCATTCCCGATACCACTGTGCTGCTTGGGGGGAGGAGAGGGTAAGTAGAAGAGCTGGGAAAGAGGGAGTGAAGATTAACCCTCCTCAAAAGAGGTGGTGGCGGGAGAGGTGATTTAAATGCATTTTTTTTGTTTGTTGTTTTTCTCACTCTCTTACTCGACTTCTACATGGTGGTAAATTAATTTACTCTTATCCAAGTCTATTTTGCCTGTGATGGTAACTGGTAAATTAATCTGCCCATCCTTATGTTAACCCATGAGTTTTTTCTCCCTGTCCTGATGTGTAGGGGGAATGAGAGTGGTGTGCTGGGCACCTAGTGGCCAGCCAAGGTCAGCCTATAACATCGATCTAAACAAATATAAAATGATAATATAACTCTACTAACAATAGGCATGCTTGGTTGTTTCTCGTTTGTTTGTTTGTTTCGGATAAAACCTTTTGTCTCAAAATGTTTAGAAAAGAGTCTGAGGATTAATATATCTGAGCATATTTTCACCTTGAAGGATTAATTAGAGTCACATTTGATACCAATCAATGCTAACAAGTTGTTTACATTAGTTATATTTAGATCTTTGTGCAGTATATATTGGCAAAATGGTGTACATGACAAAATTCACCAAAAGACACATTCGGTAGTGAACCACATCAATGAGTCACCAGAAAGAAAGGAGAACATGTTATTGCTTATTGGTGCAAAAAACACCTTTTTCCCGGCCAGAACACTATAGGAGATTAAACATATATTAGTAAAGATATATTTGCATATCTTAGAACCAAAATACTCCCTGTGATGGTGATGAGCAATCAGTGAATAAGTAAGCAATATAACAGCTACTGGGAGGTAAGACACTATCTGGACTCCAGGACTCCAGTTCCACCAACATGAATCTCTGGTAAGTCTCTGTAGGACCAGAGGTCTGAACAGCTAAGTAAAAGTTTGCTCCCCAAAGTATGCTTTGCTGGTGACACTGAGAAGAAACCACCCTTATAAATGGGTTCTCTAACAGATTCTCCCATGTAGCATTTTTCTCTGAGTGCTATGCACAAAGACTGAAAAGCTGACTGCAGCTCTGTCAGGAAAAACACTGTGAGTCTACTATACAAGGAGGAGAGGCCTTTCTGATTTAGCTTTCATATAAACAGGAAAGATGTGGGGATTGTTTGTTTATTTCTCCATTTGTGTCATTTGAAAGCATTTGTGACTACAACGTACATTTTTTAATGTAGTTAATGCATCAATTTTTTTTGCATTTTCCCTCAACCAAGACTCAGTATGATTACAGACATTTGCACAAGAGCAGGCTTGTGACAAAACTATGAAACATAAAGGGATGCCTATCGAGTGCACTAGCTCAACAGCATATTCTCTCATAAACCACATGGACTGAGTGAAGAAGTAAAAGAAGGAACATCAGGAGGGAGAGAAATATTTACATATCACCAGTTGTGATCATGAAGGCATTTCTGCCACACAGAAAGATGTTGGCATGTACAGCTGAATCCAGAGGGTGGCAGGGGAAAATGGTCTCCCCTGGAGTAAAACTAAAGATGAAAGCTACAGGCTGAGGGAAAAATCTGAGCTTGAAAATAATGTTCCCTTTTCCTGTGTAAGCTCGTCATTGTAATTATGAGATTAATAGGCTCTCAAATCCATGCTGCTATTAGCCTGCAATGTGACAGCAATGCCAACCCATACACTTTTATGTGAAAAACTAAATCCAAGGGATAGATATTTGCCACTTCTCAGATCATTTGTGAGGGCAGCGTGTTTATTAGCAAGACATTGACTTGAACTCTGATCTCTTGACACAGGTAACATAATTTCAACACAACATCATAAAAGAGTCTCCAAATTTAGAGACATTGTGTACCTGAATCATTTGGAGTCACTATAACTAAGTGGCAGATGGCAGACAATGCATCATGTTGCCTTTATTTTTTCCCAGCTAAAGGTTTTTTTGTTGTTGTTTTGTTTTGTTTTCTGGATTCACATAATTTAAGAGAAATAACTATTTGAAACAGACTTTTGTTGAGCTTAGCTGTAACCTCTTATGTATATAAAAAATGCTCAGAGGCATTTGTAGGCATGCAATAGCTAAAGATATTCAAAATTAGATTCCTATAAAACTTCAGCATAGATCCACAAAATCACCTGAGTGTTGCTGCTTTCAACATGCTGGGTACTAAGGTAGCTGGAGTTGAGGTGAAGGTTAGTTGCCATGTACCTCAACTCTCCGTGTATTAAAATAGAGAATGGAGTGCAACCCTGTCTTGCAAAGTTACACAGGAGAGGACACGTTAAAGAGAAAAAAGAAATAGAAGTAACTCAAGAGGGAGATATGATGGAGCATAGCTCTGCCTTATTCTCTCTCTGCTTCTCTCTGAGAAAGTTAGCAAGAAGAGAAACAGAAATCCAGACTGGATCAACCATGTAATTTCTCCACACACAAGGAGAATGCTCTACCAAGAATATGCTGCCAATTTATCAGTCTTTTTATACCAGATGAGTGATATGAAGGATAAAAGAAGCACCCAAGAATATGGCCCTGATTTTTTTTTTTAGGGGTTATATCCTGTGATAGGAATTTTCATAACTCTATTGACTTCACAAGCCAATAGAAACAGAAAGAAGTACTATCCTCAAACCGCTGCTGTGCCTCTTTAGTGTGGTGTGATGTTCATTTTGTCTTTTCAATGTTTTTTCATTTGTCCATAAAGCTGAATTGAGTATTAAGGTCTCTATTACGCAGCTTTAGTGCAAAGTAAAGGTTCCAGTCTATACATGCTGGAAACAAGTATCACAGCTTTTTTCTTGACAATTCAATTTTTACTTCAGGTGTTTCAATAAGAGAGATCATTCACTCTTATGTGGGCAAAATGCCATAGGAAGCAAGTCAGGAAGGATCTTTCTTGTGTAATACCACCTATTTTAGTATACTTTGGCAATAAAAGCATGCTTTTTGGCTTTTATTTTCTTTCCTACACCATGGTACTGAAAAGTGGAAGAAAAAATTATTTGGGTAAGGAAGCAATGGATGAAAAATAAAAGGAAAATAATGGAAAATATAAACGATTTTGTTTTTTAACGAAATTTTAAAAAGGACACTGACTTTTGCACAGGTTACAACAAGGAGAGTATAAGAACAAAGACTGCTGCCTCAGCACTTCCACCCAGACATCAACTCGTTAGTGATTTAATTGCCCATATTCACTGGATAGTTAATGCATTAAATTCACCTAACACTTTTGTACAAAATCTTACGTAAAGGATTGTAATATTTGAAAGAAAGGAAAAAGAAGGGAAGATTTTAAAAACAGTAAAAGTCAAGTTTCATAGAAGTTCAGGTTTCATTAAGGTATCTTTAAAGGCACAGTGTGGGACAGCAGGAAGAAAAAAGTCTGGTGGAAAAGGTGGTGAAAAATCTGTTGGTACAGATACCATGTGATGAAGAAGCACAATTCCTATCATCTGCCTTTTCCAATGAATTAGCTCATGGAATTAACCTTATCAGCAACAGGACACAGTGAAAGCCTTTCCCTTCAATAACATGAACATTAACAGTCACTTCACGACTATTGTCTGGCTGCAGCTTTTGCAACTAGGAGTAATTCTCTGTCTGTGGAGTAGAAACAAGATCAGGAGGCCAACACATGAAAGCCAGTTGAGGAGACATAGTGGCATCCCATATTCCTTACACTTTGGGTAATTTAAAAGCAGAAGGACTTTTAGGACAGCCTATATTTTAGTTGTGTGGGGAGTATACCATCCACACAATCACGTCACCTGCACAAGCTCTGCTAATTCCTTTTAGCCTGAGTTGCATGTATCAGCAGCCCAGAAGCAAAATATCCTCACAGACAAGAATGGTGAATGACATTAAAATGCTTGTTCTGTGATAATGATAATGAATATCCTGGGATAATGCAGTGACTTTTATGCAGCAGGGGATTTGTTGTTGTGGTCTGGGTCACAGTATTTAGGGTATCCCAGATTTTTCTATTATGTGGAGCATAACGTAGGCCATGGTGGGTACTGGTAGCTCTGACTGCATGCCAGAGACACAGTGGATGAAAAGAAAGAGACAACAGTTACTAGAAGTTCAACATATTGCAAGGAAAATCAGAAAGGCAGATATACTTGTACGTGCTAAAAAAGGAAAGTATGAGAATGAATTAAGAAAACTGTCTTTAACTATTGAAATGAAGATTTTTTGAAACAAGCTAAATATTGCACAGTTTGCTTCTGTGGACCAATTTTAAAATCAGCTTAAAGAATGTGCCTATTTTGCCTGAATACAATAGTCCAAATTCTCCACGTACTTTGGAACATTTTGTCATCTTGTTAAAGATGAAAATGTTCGGTGGCAAACCATTTTGTAAAGGATGTGCTTGTTTTGCTTTCTTACGGTGACATCACTCCTTGCCACACAGAGTCCACATACATCTGCACCTTTAAATCCTCAGGACCTGATGTTCTATGTTATTTTGTGTTTCAGCGTTTCTCTAACACCACTCAGTAGCTTATGTGTGCAGTCAGGAGATGTCCTTTTTCATAAAGAGCAGAGGAAACGCTGACCACCTCTGTACAGCACAGTGCTCCCAGCCACTGCAGTTTGACAAGATGCAAGCAGATAAACCCAACTGATTATTATTTTTTTCCCTGAACAGCCCTTCCTCTAAAAAGTGCTATGTTCCTATCTGACAATAATCTCACAGGGTTTGTTTGCAATATGACTGGCTAGTTTATACCAAAAGCGTAATCAAAATTTTTGTACACATCACACAGTATGAAAGCCAGAATCCATCTGTCTGGTACAGAGGAAAGGTTCTCCTGGGAGATTCAGCGTGTTGCCTAATACAGGAGCTCCTTCTATTGGCAGACAAGATCAAGAGGAGTTCCTGAGTCAGGCTGGGGAACAATTACCTTAAAAAAAGGAAACAAAGATAATTTCTGATGCAAATGATGAGCATTTGACAAACTCTTATTAACAAAATTATAAACAATCTACTGACAGGAACATATAATAGATACAGTGGTAAGTGGAAGTGAATTATAGTAATAAAAAGAAGTAGCAAGTCTTGGATCGTACTGTTAAAACACTTGGATCAAATACGTTACTCTCACTTCATTATTTTCTCTGCAAATATTGTACTGAAATCTAGATCACAGGACTGCAAAGCTATGATTAATTTGCTATAAATTTATATTAAAAAGGGGGACTGTTATGATGGGTAATATGTTCCTTACTAACAATATTGTGTTCATCTACTCAAGCACTGTACAATCAGAATTGATATAAAAACTATTCTGGTGTTCATATAGGAAAAAATATCTTTACTTTTTTTTTTTTTCTATATCATCATCACATAGAGGGTGTATTTGCCAGGCAACTAGACTTCCCAAGGTAATAACGAAGTACTTGTGCTTATGTATTTTGAAGTATACTATTAGTTTACCAATTTTAAGGTAGGTTTTAAACCACATTTAAGGGTAATTATCTTTCAAACTGGTGCATTGCCAGCAGGGCACTAGAGAGGAACATGGAGAAACACATCTAAACCAAAACAAATAATGTCTTTGAAGTCTGAAAATGAAAAGTAGGTGTTTTATTATTATTATTATTATTATTATTATTATTATTATTATATTATTATCAAACTTAGAGAAAAGGTTATGATTCTATATTTTAACAGATTTCTACTGTGAATAAAATTTGTCTTGTCATTCTAATCGGGAAGCTAAAAAGAACTCTCCAAGTTTCAACATATAGATAGTATAGAGTAACCATGACTTTTCAGAGACAAATTTTAACCAATAGTACTGCAATACAGTTGAGAAATATGAAACTGGAAGCTGGTGTTGCTGTGTGCTGCAAACTAGAAACCTAGTTCAACATGTTGTGTAAGAGAAGTGATTTCACTTCCAAAAGAAAAAGCAGGAGATAGAATAGTTTAGAAATGTTTGGTGTTGGAGTGCATGCTGTGGACAGAGGAATAACCATGTTTGTTTGTTTGTTGGTGGTGTTGTTTTTCAGGGAAAAACAAAGCAAAACAAAAGAAACAAAAAAGACACAAACAAACAAACACAAACAAACAGAAAAGTATTTTAGAGACAAGTGTTTAAGATACTATTAGTGTTATACCTTGGAATATTTTCCCCAGATGAGAGAAGTAGAACAAAATCTATAAGAATGTGAACCAACCTTTACCTCCATCCATAGGCAGTGCTAAAAAATTATATCTACATCTGGTTTTACCTGTTCTGTCAGTGTTTAGTTTTTTCCTGGTTACAAATCATGTTACTTGATTTATGAGAGATGTAGTTGTACACATAGGTACACATATCTAGAATACATATTTTTAAAATCAGTTACAGTGTCTACTTTTGATTGAAGCCCTCATTAACATAGTGGGATGCCACTGCAGACCTAACACCACCATTCCAGTCTTATTTTCAACCATTTTACTTCAGTGCTGAATGTTACTTGCAGTTGAATGTTCATTGGCATTTCTTTTTCTCTGTTAGAACTCAGAACACTATTTTCGTATTTTCTATAATATTTTCTCATAGATTATTAAGTTAGGAATATAATATGCTCAGAACTATGTTTATCACACTCTAGGGTTTTATTAAAGAAATATGTCCACACCAGGCTAACAGCATTCAGCTAAATTTAAAAGTCAAACAAAACAGGTCCAATATAATCATAAACTTTGAGGCGGTTTCAGTTAATAAATTGGAAAGATTATCTCAATGCTTCCACGTGGTGCACGCATAGCATCCTCAAAGCAGTCTGTCTTTAAAACTCAAGATGTTCTGTGAATTTTTTATAAGTAGGAGTCTCTCAAAAATCGTCTCACCTCTCCTAACCAGTACTAACAGCTGAACAAGTTTTAATAAAGGCCTTTACTGTCTTCTAAGGAATTTTGAATTCTTTCTCAACATCCTGAAGACAGGTACTATATTAGTGGTCTAAGAAAATGTATTTCCTTTTTTTTTTTTTTTTTTTTCCCAAATCTCAAATTTACAAATAATTATCCATTTCATTAAATACTTTCTATGGTTTTGAGGGACTGTATAGATACCAATTGACCCACAGATTTGCTCTGCCAGGTGAAACAAGAAAGTATTAATAGAACTCACAGTTACTAGCAAATACATAAAATTTCAGGCTTCACACAAAAAATGGAAACAAATGTGACAAGTCAAAGAAAGACTTGTCTCATACATCTGCTGAGTGGGAATAGAGACTGAGTACTAATGCAAACAAATAATATCTTTTAGTTCACAGTTTGTCTGGTATGTTAATGACCTGATAAATTAAATACCAAGTCAAAATTCTGTAATCTATAGTAGTATTAACCTGCCATGGCTTCACTCTGGACTGGAAAAGCAACTGTGACATCCAGGAAAACATAATTTTACAATAATAAGCTCATAACTTTTTTTTTTTTTTTAAAGCAGCATAAATCATCCCATATCAAATTGAAACATTTCAGACTTCCTCTAGAAAGTCAAAAGCTATTACTAGGAAGACAAATTTTAAGGAAGTCTAGGGATTGAAACATATATGGTGTAGAACTGTAATTAGATGTTTCTAATTGTTGTTCTGATAACATTCAAATACAAAGAAAATCTTCACTGATTTGAAGGCTCGAGGGTGAAGTGTCCTTAGAGCAGTAAATGCCAGCTTTGTACTGTACAGTACTGATGTACATCTGCACTGGATTTGAAAACTAGCTTTTAAATTCAGACTCAAGGTCACTGAACCGAGTGACCACCTTGCATTTTTTATTCAATTTTATGGCAGTGAATTTAAGTGTACCAATTACATTGCACACCTGTGCATCCTGCAGTGAGACATTTTTGGATGCTAGCTTGGATCCCCTAGGCTGCAGTGCACTTACCTTTCCTTGCTGTCAAGATGCAAAAGCAGATCCTGCAGTCTCTCCTCCATGTAAGCCACATATTCTGCACTGAAGCCATGAGAAGTCATTCTGATAGGAGAGCACTGACAATATGTGCCTGGATTGGGCTCATACACAGCTCCATCAAGAAAGTACTCATTGCTGTGTGGAGTGTTGCTAAGAAAGTTTTCTGGTTAAGGACGTCTGCTCCTGAAATCATCAAAACAGGGATGGACAGTGCCACCTCACACACACTCTGTCATTTGTGGTCGGAAGCAACAGCATCCTTGAGGGCACTGAAGGTTTTTCTTGACATGGCTTCTGGAACTGTTCGATCTCCACGAACAAAATGGATATACATTACCTACAGGGCCTTTGATAACATTAAGAGGAAAGCTAACCCCCCTCCATGATAAGAAACTGTCATTTTGGCAAGCTCACCCTTTCCCAGTCCAAACCTTCTAAAATATGGTTTCCTTTCCCATACCAAGTGATTCATCCCCTTCCTCCCTCTCCTGTAACAAGACACTTACATTGCCTTGTAAGCTCCAGTCTAAAGAGACACCGGCATATGTTGTACTTTCTGGGGAAGCAGGATTGTCCAGCAATTATCCTTCTTTAACCACAGAAAAGAGAACAGTAACCAATCAACATAGATACTCTCCCAAGAGCATTGCCCATGAGGAACCCCATTTTGTTTTGTAATACAACATTTTCAATGAGCAAACATACAGCTATCATTTAGATAGAGACTCAGTCCTTCCACTACACCTTCTCAGAGTAATACACCTTCTCAACAGCATGAGTGAACTGTGAAAATAAGTGGGGAAAGATAGTTCATCTACAATTTGACACACCCTCTTAGTAAATGTTAGGAGTTTTATTATTGTGAAATAAAAAGCACTAGTGACAACACCACCTTCCTTAATTCCAAAGAATTTAAAAATAAAAGTTTGTGTTTCTGTTTTTTTTTTTTAATTTCTCCCTTTCAAACAAATAAATAAATCATACATGAAATTTTTCCAGGAACCTAATATATAATTCAAAACCAATCAAAGTAGAAACAAGCAAACAAACAAATAAAACACACACACAAAACAACAAAGCAAAACAACAATCAAACAAAACCCCAATCAAATAACTTTACAGACAAGACTCAGCAAGACCACAGCTACACATTCTTGTCACCAGGCTCTCTCCCTGGCAGATGTCCCACTCACATTCTCTTTCTCCAGATCTGTGTAGACCTCTCATGTCAGAAGCAGATGTTTCCAGAGATCCTGTCTTGTCTTCCTTTAATCCTCTAGGCTACCACTCAAATACGCCTGCAGGACGAAATCTGCACCAATAGCTGTCTTAGTGGGTGCTGGTGGCAACTCTCCATGTTGCCATTCCTCAGACAAAAAACAAAAGCTGCCTGCCCAGATTTACTAGCTAAGACTGTTACTTCTTTTGTCTCCTTTTGGAGTTTACCAATGAGTTTCTCTCTCTACTCTTCCAGTTTTCCACTGAAAGGCTGCTGTGTTTGAGAAGAAACCGAGAAATTAAAAATATTTCAGGATTTCCTCTCAGATGAGCCTATACAGAAATGTAAAACGACAATAAACAAACAAACAAACAAAAAAAAAAAAAAAGGAAGGCAAGAGACCTATTAGAATGAGTCCAGAGGAGAGCCACAAAGATGATCAGAGTGATGGAGCACCTCTCTTACGAAGACAGTATGGCGGAGCTGGGGGGGCGGGGGGGGAAGTCTTTAAGGTCCCTTTCAATCCAAACCATTCCGTAATTCTGTGATTCTAAAGTATTTAAAATTAGAAAGAGGAAAGAATAGAATTTCACTGAATTAATGTAAATATCAGATTACTTGATTATGCTCAAAAATTAGCAAAGAAGCAAAAGTGACTGCAGCAAAACGATAAACTGTTGTTGATTTATACCATGAGAAAAACTCTGCTGTTAAAAAAAAAAAAAAAAAAAATACTGGCACTTTAACTATGGAAATTATGCTGTGTCTTCTTTGGATTGTTTGAAAACTTTTTTTTTTTTTTTTTTTTAGTGAACCATAGGATTGGTAATTGTAATAAAAATGCATCAGGAAATCTAGAATAAAGTCTAATTCTAACACCTTGATTATAGGACGTACAGAGGTAATATTACGGAGATAGCCATTATTGCTACATTTGTGAATGATTTTTGCTGCATTTGCACTTGCAAATGGAAAACTATGAATTATCCTCATGAAGCATTAGTAATTCTAACTTGCTCAGATTCTGTAACCATGTTTTCTTCTACCATGAAGACATTTGCTTTCTTACAGGTTCTGTCATGTTAAAATCAGTGTAGAAAAGCATATGAGTCAAAAAGAGAACATTCTATAAGGAATGCTAGGTGAATAATATAGACAAAAATGGAAAAGTAAAAGAGCTGGAGTAGAGTCTCAAAATAAAATGTCTTTATTGTACCAAAAAGTTTGTAAACATCTGGAATTTTTGTGCTCATCATCACCCACTGCAGTATACAGACACAAATCTTATGACAACCCATGGTCATTCATCTGTATTTCAGAAGCACAGGAACTGGATTAACCATAAAATAAATATTTCTCTCCTTTATTTCAGAAATTGACTAGAAATTAGAGAAAAGTAGCCACTCATCTTTCATTCTGCCAATAAAAGTAAGAATTTGTTATGTTTAGTCACTGCAGAATAAAGAACTCAAATTACCATCACTGGAAGAGTGTCAGACTGACCCCCACCCATCACACGTGAACATATATGTCTATCTCTACAACAACAGTTTGAGGTCAGCTACATAGACACATTCTCACAAAATCTATTTGTTCACTTAGATTTATATGTAAAATGTTAAAAGGAAAACCCTTTTCTTACAATTTCCAATGTCATTTGTAATGACTCGTACTTTAATGACACATGCTTTAATAACCAAAACACAACTGCCTCACAGATTTTTACTCACAAATAGAATTAATTACAGCCTGATGTTAAAGCTTTAAAATAATACATTAGCTCTGATCAGCACTTCTTTGTAACTAAACTCTTTCCAAAACTTTCTCCTACTTTTTTTGAGTGAAAGGAGGTGTGGGAGAGCAAGGAAAGATTAAGATTTGTAAACAACAAAACAAATAAACAAAACCATGTATTTACATGGTTTTCACAAAAAAATAAAAAAAAAAAAATCAATCAACATTCCTTAATGATATCAGAAAAGAACATCTCATGTCTGCTTTTGTGAATATTAAGCTAAGACATATTCAGTATTTAATGTTATATGTGGGCCTATTACAATTATTTCTGTTCTCATTTTTTGATTTCTAACTTTTGGTTAATACTAATTCCACTAAAATATCATCTAGATGAATACCACTATTAGATGGCCAATGTGTCTTAAGTGAAAACCAATACTCACAGAGATGAAGATTATTTACCAGATGTTGCTAATTACTAGGTTTTAAAGTTAAACTTGTCTTTAAGGGAAAAAAAAAAAAAAGAGAGAAAGAGAAATGACTTCACCAGCTTAACAGCTTTGTATGTGTGTGTATATATATATATATATATATATATATATGTATATATATAACTTTGAGAGACTGTACAAAAATTACTGATGCATAGCTTCCTTTCCTCTAAAGTACGGTAATGTTGGTTTGTCTGTGCAAATGTAATTATTTGTAGTGGGTATTCAATACTGCTCTTATGCAATGTTAAATCAGTAAAGAACCTGGTCCTTGTTCTCCGGTATAGTTTCCTAATCAAAACTGAATTTAACTGAGTTTGCCTTAACTTGCTTTATCCAAAAATCCCTCAGTTTATTTGTCTAGATTTTGCCAAGAATTGTGGGCAGTGTATTTTATACCATTGATCTTAATGGATGAGGAGAACAAAAACAATACTTCTACTCACACCATCTTGCAATCTGTGAAGAAATGTGGAGCCTTCAGCCTATTGCTGAATAAAATGTCAAATTTATTTCTCTGCAGTTCTGATAAGTTTGTGAGACCCTGAAGGGGATGAAAAAGAAAAAGTACAATTCTCTGAATAAGAAAATACTTTAAATATATGACATCATATATCCTTGATCTGTTCCTGAAATTATTAAGATATTTTATTATTATTATTGTTTATGTATTTTTTTATTAGTTAGCTAGATCTTGTTTGGTGTTTCTTCAGGAATGAGTTGAACTCCTCAAATCACATAGGAGTGTGGTAAACCCAAAACCCAGCTCAAAAAAGAAGAACACAGATATCCCACCGTCCGGCGTCCTTCCCGAACTGAGCCTGCGGGGTCTGCCCACAGGCAGCAGCTCTTCAGGAACTGCTCCCACACAGCTCCGTACCATGGGGTCCATCCATCCCAGCATGGAGATCTGCTCCATGTGGGACCCATGGGCTGCAGGGGGACAGCCTGCTCCACCAGGGGCCTCTCCACAGGCCGCAGGGGACCTGCTGCTGCGTGCGTGGAGCACCTCCTGCCCTCCCGCTGCACTCACCTTGGGTGTCTCTCAGCTGCTGTTGTGCTGCAGGTTTTTTTACCTTTCTTAAATCTGCTCTCACAGAGGCACAAACAACATCACTTACTGGCTTGGCTCTGGCCCACGGCGGATCCCTTTGGAGCCAGCTGAAACTGGCCCTTACCTAACAGGGGGCAGCTGCTGGATTCTTCTCGCAGAAGCCACCCCTGCAGCCCCCCACTACCAAAACCTTGCCACATAAACCCACTACAATAATCACAATACAAAACTTCAGTCCAACATGCAAAATGTAGCATACTGAATGGTGATATTCTGTACCACTGAATGTGATAAATTTATATGGTTTCCCAGATAAAATTAGTTTATATTCTGTGTATATTTGTACATTGAAAAAAGCACATCTCTTTATCAGCTGTAAAGTTTCATTTTTTTTTCCTACATAACATTCAATAATACTTTACTACATGGTTTTATGCATAGATAGGATATTAACAGACAAAGAGGTGATACCTGGTAAGAGAAAAAATGTATATGGTTCATGTCTGATGTGAGTATTTAATGATGCAGTGCCATGTACATAGCGATGTCAGCATGAACTCTATATACAGACTGCATTTCCTCTGATGTACTAGCTTCCATTCATTTTTGACAGTATTCTTTTAACTAATGATAATCACACAGAAAAAATAAATAGGTAAAATAAAATAGAATTTTAAAAAAAGAATAAAGTAAATGAGTCCATATGAGCAGTACTCCCAACCACAGCTGAAGCTGAGATGATTCCACTGAATTTTTAGGCAGATAAAACTATACATCTATGAAAATGTTTTGTAAGAACAGAAACAGAATAACTACAGTGTATGAAAATTAACTTCTTCAGCATCTGCTTCTGAAAGAGTAGTAAATACTAGACACACATGGGCTCTACTCAGAGTATCAAAAATAAATAAAGGCCACTGATGTGCTATCTCAAATCTTTTTCTATTGATGTATCATATAAAAATAGAAAGAAAAGGAATGTCAGTAGATTAGAACTTGTTTAAATTCTATTATTTAGCTTTTGAAATGTTGTGTGTAAAAATATGTGTCAAGCAACAACAGAATAACAGTTTATGACAACTGTGTCATGCAGTTGCATCATATCTATGGAAACTACAGATCTATATACAGGATCAGTCTCTTTAGCTGCTGCGTGAGACCTGGCAATAGAAAAGAGTACACTAAAGAGATGGGTTGGCATCTCTTCTCCTCAATAACTGCAGGGAAGTATGGGAAAGTAAACACTTAGTGCCTTCACAAGGGAATATTATGATAATCAAGTTACAAAAAAACACCTGAATGAAATATATTAGCTTTTTTTTTTTTCTGCCACCAGATGTAATTTTTTTTAGAACAGAAGCAACAAATTAGGTCTGAGATAACAGTTCTGTTCAAGAAGAGAGGAAAAGAGAAGTACTGGTGACCATGCTCTGAAAAATATGTTCTCACTTTCCTTCTTTTTAACTAAAATTTGAGCCCAGTCTCTCAGCAGTTTATTCTCTGTGCAAAATAAAGGGAGCTGTTATTTCCTCACGAGATATTTGGGAGGGGATTATTTATTTTTTACAAACTATTATGATGCCAAGTCATGAAGCTCAGGGAAAAAAATAATAATAATAAAAAAAAATAATCACAGGAAATCATCTTAATGCTCCATGCATAAAAAGTTTTTAAAAGTTCAATTAGAAAGTCAGTCTCCTCTGTCACTTGCTGTAGTTTTCAATGCGATTCAAAGAACACTGGGTGCCTTACTGTTGTTCCTGGTACTGCGAATAATGCCATTGGCACAGCTTTTATAAGGAACATTTGAGATTTTCCTTATCTACTGAAATGTTCAAGTGGAAAATCAACAAGATGAAGGCAGATGGCAGAAGATAATAATACTTTAATGATTGCAAAATTTCAGTCTGTATAGTTTCATGTCATTAAATTATTCAACGCATTACAGCTATGCACAAGAAGGTAGTAGTTATATATGTGAAAGCCTAATAAGAGGTTTTGTGCAATAGACATAAAACCAGAATTCCACTTTCAACATTTAAGATGGCAATGAGCTCATTGATACAGGAGCTGCAAACAATGGTGCACAAAACCATCACCCAAAAAAAAATCAAGATGTTTCCTAAACTAGATTACAAGTGACAGTGATAATGCAAATGTAACTGTAAATATGGTATAATGGTCTGACAGCAGCAACTAAGTCTCCTCAAAGTGGCAATCAAAGATGCGGAGATGAAAGCTGCAAGATGCCTGATGGTTACCAGGTAATCAGAGAGCCATCCATCAAAGGTATACTGGTTTAAGATCTGCAGCTCTAGAGAGAGTATATGCACATATATACATACACTCTCAAGTGAACTAGGACATATTTCAGGGACAGCATATTAATTGTATAGCAATTGTGTTTATTCAATTCACTTTCTCCAGTTTGTGCATCAGCTGGGGTAATTTTCTTTTTTCCTCTGGTACTCCTCTTCGTTAATTACTTTTATCTCTCTTTTGCTTTTTTCAGTACAACTGGATCACTTCCACATGTTGTTTCCAATACATGTCAGGGAGGGGGCAGGAGGCTCTTGTTCTTTTTTCTTTTTCTAAGAGATATACAAAATTTTTCTTTTTCTAAGAGATTTATAAAATCAGTATTTTGTATAAACCTTGAGTAGTAGGAATTTGGCTTACTCACAGTGAATTTAACAAACACAAGTTTCATCATTATTATTTTGAAAGGTAGTGTTAGGCAGAGCCCCATGACAGAACAAGAAGAAACAAGCAGCAATGTTGGAAATTGCAATTAGATGAAAGGAAAAACTTTTTCACTGTGAGGTGATTACATGTTGCTCAGAGAGGTTTTGAACTGTTCATCCATAGAAATATTAAAAACTTACCTGGATGAGGCCCAAAGCAAGTTGGTAAAAAAAGGTTGGCTCCACTTTATGGAAGGAAAAGGATAGGAATGGGAGAGGATCGGAGAGTCCCTTCCATCACTTTCTCCTCTGTTTATGCCATCGGGGATCAATAACATGTTAGACAAACTCTTTCAATTAATGACAGACAGAACAATTACTTTATTATTTTCTGGGAATTTTCTTCATGTGTCCATCCCGCAAGCATCTATCACAATTCTCTTTGTGGACAGACATAAGTGTAAGGTGCATTAATATTATCATTTCTTTTCAGCAGAATTTTGCAGTGCTGAACAGAGCCTTGACCAGCTGTGAGGAAGAAAAAAAATGACATTTGATCAGATGGATGGTGCTATTTGGATAATACTATCAAGCGTTGTGTCATCTGGTTTTCATTTTGCTATGCCTGTGGGAACAACAGAGAACATTATAAAGGTTCTGCCCCAACTTCAGAAGAACTGCAAACACAGAAAGAGATTGCTGTTAAACTCACTATTATAATTAGATGCTACGCAGTGATTTGATCGTGTCTTACACACAGACACAAACTGTGATTTTCAAATTCTCTGTCATTTTGCATAAAGAGATACTTCTCTATTCACTTATTGGTTTATCATTATGACTTTTCTAATCCCACTTTAATCAAGGCAGTTTTCATTAAGTATTTTTCAGCTAAGGACTGAGTTTTGATCTCAGAAGCACCTACACCTCATTATTTCCTCACGAGGCCACAGGAGGTGGGCAAAGGAGCTGGCAAACACAACACAAAATTTTCTGGGGATTATCTTCTAGGTTTTTCTGCTAGTCATCTCTCTGATGTTGGAGACCCTCACCAGACATGAAGAATTGTGTCCTATCACCATGGTGTCCAGGAACGGTTATCTAAAGCAACAGTTTCTATACAGTGGAAGTCTCTGGCTGGGTCACCACTGATGCTTGGCTATGCAGCCACAAGCACAAAGAAAAAGTGATTACTAATAAGGATCAAACACTAATTTAATTGTCTAATATTTCTGGGGGAAAACAAACAAACAAACAAACAAACAAAAAAAAAACATGTTCAAGCACAGACCCTCAGAGAGTCTCAGGTAGTGAGCAGTGCTATGTGCTGACTAGCAGCATAGATTGATTCACCTATATGTACTAAGAAATGAGCAGATGTATGGTCCAGCTGACCTGCTTTTCCAATGGCTCTTTCACTCCTGAAAATTTTATAGCATTTTTTATTTCTGAATGAGGACTCTCAGCTAAAAGAGAATCTGTCAGACTACTTTGGGCATGTGATGCCTGTGAAAGGCTGTAGTCATGTATTTTACTTCTGGTTTTTAATATTTCAGATATCAGTGAAATAATTTCCTTACGATGTGAGTTGGCATTCGTCCCTTAGAAAAGCAAAAAGATCTTTAATACTGTAACACTAGGCAGGAGCTACCTTGAACATGTGGCCTGTGCCAACAGGACAGACCTCTCAGAAATTATTTTCTTTTTTTTGTTTTGCTTTGATGTACTTCCAGGAAGTTTTTGTTCTGTTTTGTTTTGTTTTTCCTTCATATATTCTGTACTAGGTGTTGAATTTATAGAAAGTACTAGCCAATTTGTTTCAATTCACCTACTGATATTCAGACTGGTTTGAAATTTTGTTCTTTTCAGAGCTTTGCATAGCTGCATGCAAAAGAAAACAGATTTACTTCAATGCTGGAATGTCTAGAAGTCAGGGATACAGGAAATTTTAAATATGATTTAAAAATGACACTAACACTTTAAAATAAAACACGATAAAGCTTAAAACAAAATATTCTTGTAAAACGATGAGATAACTATGACCTGTATTTATCTAGGCAGTCAGAAAGCTCGTTATGTATTTTTTTATACTATGATAAATGATGATTTCTAATAAAGATTATTATATAACGGTGCTTTCAACTTTTTGTTTTCATTTTATTATTCAAAAAAGTCTTAACTCTTTCTTATTTCTACTGTCAGTGTATCCTGCACATTTTTCATTATCTCCACTCATTTCTGGAAAGCAATCATTGATACTGTTGCTTCTATGACAGTAACACTGACAAAGGCCTTCAATCCAGATGTGTGATAGACATGAAAACTATTGAAGAAACCTTGCCCAATTTCTGATTTCAGAAGTACAACTAAATTTTGAAAGGCATATTTACCACCATGGTAATATACATTACATTTTTCTGATTAACACTTGTGAGCATTCATTTATGGATTCACAGCATAAATCGGAATAAACATAAAAATTCACATAAAATGAGATTAAGAAGAGGGAAGATGATTTAGCAAATGGTTAGGAGAATTCTTGATGCTATTCACATCTTTGCCACACATTCATTCAGTGAACATCTGAAGAGTTTCATAGAGTCATAGAATGGTTGGGGTTGGAAGGGACCTTAAACATCATAGAGTTTCAACACTTTCCACCAAACCAGTTTGCCCAAGGCCCAATCCAACCTGGCCTTGAACACTTCAAGGGATGGGGCATCCACAGCCTTTCTGTGCAACCTGTTCCAGTGCCTCACCATGCTCTGAGTGAAGAATTTCTTCCTTGTATCTAACCTAAATCCACCATCTCAGTTTAAAACTGTTACCTGTCCTGTCATTGCAGGCACTGGTAATAAGATCTTTGCTGTAAGTCCCCTTCATATATTGAAAGGCCACTCTAAGGTCTCCCTGGGCCTTCTTTTCTTTAGGCTGAACAATCCTAACTCCCTCAGCCTTTCTTTATAGGAGAGGTGCTGAAGACCTCTGATCATCCTCTTGTCTTTCTTGTGCTGGAGGGCCCAGATCTAGATGTAGTACTCCAGCTGGGGTCTCACAACAGAGAGAAGAGAATCACCTCCCTCATCCCAGCAGTGAGGCTTCTGGCTAGCAGCTAAATGTAGCTCAGGATATGACTGGCTTTCTGGGCTGCAAAGGCTCATTGCCAGCATAATTCAATTTTTCATCCACTAGTACCCCCAAGTCCTTCTTCACAGGGCTTTTCTCAATTAATTCATCATCCAGTCTGTACTAATCTTTGGTGTTGCCTCAACCCAGGTTCAGCACTTGGCCTTGTTGAACTTCACGAGATTTGCATGGACCTACCTCTCAATCCTGTCATCCCTTCCTCCTGTCGGATCAATAGCAGCACTCAGCTTGGTGTCGTCTACAGCCTTGCTGAGGTTGTTCTCAATCCCACCGTCCATGTCACCAATTAAAACAAAAAAATGCTGGCACAAATACAGACTGCCTAGGAACACCCCTGTTCACTGTCTCCGCCTTGACAGTAAACCATTGACTGAAGTCCTTTGGATGCAGCCATTCAGCCAATTTCAAAAAGTCCATCCATCAAATCCATGTCTCTCTAATTTACAGACAAGGATGTGTGGGACCATAACAAAGGCTTTGCTTAAGTGAAGGTAGGTAACATTAATTGTTCTTACCTTGTTCAACAATGCTGTCAGTCTGTTGTAGAAGGCCACCAAGTTAGTCAGGAATGATTAGTGAAGCCATGTTCTTATGTGCTCTTTTAACGCACCATTCTGGAGGATGATGGAAAGATTAAATGACCTCCTGAAGTACCAATACAACGGAAAGCTATCCAGAAGATAAAAATATAGGAAAAGCTGATAATATGGAAAACTCTTTATCTTCTGCAAAAGGAATAACTCACAGTTAATATGAAAAATATATTGTAAATTATGCCATATATGGTGGAGAAAACCAGGGGCAGATTTTTTTTTTTATACAGTTACATCTACGTATGTAATCCCCTAGAATAATAATCCATTGTATTGAGTTTACATGGAAAGTGCTTGGTAGAGGGGGAGGGCTGCTGGGGAGGCCTCTGAACAGAGCCCAGTGGCTGCCCAATGTTAGGGAGGAGTTAGCTCCAGCCAGCTCCAAAAGGGACCTGCCGCTGGCAAAAGCCAAGCCATGAGCGACACTGGTTGGACCTCTGGGAGAGCAGGTCTAAGAAATAACAACAACAAAAAAATGCTGTGCAAAAGCATTTGAGGAGTGAGAAAGTTACATGGGTGTATAGTAATAGAACAAGGAAGAAAGAGGGTAGATTTACATTAGATGTTAGGAGGAAATTCCTCACTCAAAGGGTAATGAGGCACAGGAACAGGTTTCCCAGAGAAACTTTAGATGTCTCATCCCTGGAGGAGTTCAAGGCCAGGCCGTCCTGGGCAAACCTGGTCATGGTGTCCCTGTCCATGGCAGGGTGGTTGGAATAAGATGATCTTTCTAACCGAGACCATTCTATGGTCCTCTGATTCCATTCTATGATTCTATGAACATGAAACATACCTGCAGCCCCAGAGGTGAGTGCAGCAGGAGGGTAGGAGGTGCTCGAGGCACGCAGCAGCAGTTCCCCTGTGGCCTGTGGAGAGGCCCCTGGTGGAGCAGGCTGTCCCCCTGCAGCCCATGGGTCCCACATGGAGCAGATTTCCACGCTGCAGCCCGGGGAGGAGCCCCCAGTGGAGCAGGTGGATGTGGCCTGGAGGAGGCTGCAGCCCGTGGAGAGCCCCCGCAGGAGCAGGCCCCGGGCCGGAGCTGCAGCCTGTGGAGAGGAGCTCACACAGGAGCAGGGGGTCTGGGGGGAGCTGCTGCCCGTGGGGGAACCCGTGCTGGAGCAGTTTGCTCCCGGGGGATGGATGGACCCCGTGGTACGGACCCATGTGGGAGCAGTTCCTGAAGAGCTGCTGCCTGTGGGCAGCCCCCGCAGGCTCAGTTTGGGAAGGAATTCCACATTCCCCTGCACCAGTCAAGGGGACTATGTAGAAGAGGTAGATGGGGGAAAGGTGTTTTTAGGTTCCTTTTAGTTCTTGGTGTTCTAGGCTGTAAGCAACAGGCAATACATTGATCTCCCTATGCCAAGTCTGCTCTGAACATGACGATAATTGATGAGTGATCTCCATGTCCTTATCTCAATCCACAAACCTTTTTAAATTGTATTTTCTCCCCCTGTTCCATTGAGGAGGGGAAGTGGGAAAGTGTTATGGTAGAGCTCAAGTGCCCATCAGTGTGAAACTACCACATCCTATGTAATTAGAACAAAATAAAATACTTCAGGTCATGGTTTTCTAATTTCCCTGTTGCCTTTTGTGTTTAAATGTATGCTTGATACTACTGCAGAGGGGAATCTCTTGTCTGAACCTCTGTTGAATCTCAAAAAGAAAAGTAACTTGTGTTTTTCTTAAAGTTTAATTTATTCAGAGACCATTAAAATGTACAGTTAAAAAAGAAAAAAGGGAAAGAAAAAAAATGTTTTGAATGATACCATAAATTCTGGAAACGTGTAGGTGAAGTGCCCTAACTTGAATGTTATTAACAGTCAGTGGTAACAGCATTATCGTATTTTTCATCATTCCTGTCATTTGTTTTGGAACCATTTAATGGTAGCATTAGACTTTTTTGTATCCATCTGTAATTATTTCATTCAAGGTTGTCAATAGGACTAGATAAGACAGTTTCACTCTCCTGGCTGATAGTCCATTTCTATTTATTTCCCTTCAATAATGTTTGCATTTTTAATATGAAGAGGATAATCTATATACACACCCATTGTATTGACACATTTTTTACATCATTAAAAGTATATATATATATATAGTCAAGTAAATAGAATATAAAATATTAAGATATTTTAAGATGAAGTAATGAATAGCATATTTATGTACATATATATGTCAAAACAATTACCATATTAAATACTTTATCATTGATAATATTTTAACATGAAACAATGTTTAGTTTTTCCTTTTTTTTCAGCTGCTGTATTGACCTCACATACACATCCCTGGAAACCAGCCATTTTGCATGCAGCAGCAAGAACTCCCTTCGCAGAGATTAACAATGGTATCAGTAAAAATGCCAGGTATTTGGGCATGTTCAGCAAAAGATACTATTTGAGTTATGTCAAACTGTACAAGGTGTAAGACAGATTGAAAAAATGTAGGGTACAAAAACAGATGAAACATTACTTCTGATGATGTCTGTCATTAGGTAACCTTAAAAAAAAAAAAACTGAAAAATAGTTATAAAAGAAATTTGATAGAGGACAAATGTTCAGTCAGAAATCATTACCACACTGTATTTGCCAAGGATGCACATCTGAGTATTCTTTTCAAGACAATGACTCTGATAGTCCACCAACTGTATGAATTGGTTTAACAGTCTCAGTATATGTTCAAAATACTAATAAAAACACAATTAATTTGGAAGCAACATGGATCCACATAAAATAAGCTAAGAAAGTAACCAGAAAGTAAACATTTTTTGTCGTAAGTTTTATTAAAGTAAAATAAGCACTTGCATTTACCTTTGGATTTATTTTTGTGATCTTTCTACACATAAAAAAATATCAGAAGACAGTCTTTATTTTTTCTGTATTACCTATTTTTTTTCCATTCTATTCTTTAAATCCACTGTGCTAATTACAAACCACTTGGTATTACTGGATATTTTTAATCCCCCAATAATATCTTCTGATCTCTCCCTAATTAACTACCTCAGAGATTTGCAGTCTTTATTTTCATCATTTCCTCCATAACAATACTGTAGTACAAGACTAAATAAAGTCATTACAACCTTTAAGAAATACACAGATGAACGTATCCCCTAATTCATCGTTATTATACATTACAATCTCTTCTAACACTGCCTTGTAAGTTCTTTTGTTTGTTTCCATTCTGCTGTCTACATGCAGGACACATCAACCCAGTGGGCATTTTTCTGTTGTTGAAATATTCTCCGGCTTTGACCTATTATCAAAGGAACATTAAAAATGGACTTTTTTCCTAAATTTCCATGTTTTAGTCTTCACTATCAGTCAAGTCTCCAGATATCAATCAGTTTTATAAAACTGCACAGCTTTTAACAGCATGCTTCTTTTTAACATCTTTCATTTACTGTTAACATTGTCAATGTCTGTTTTCTCTTCCCCTATCTACTCAACATTTTCCATGAACTATCTGAATTTATATTTTGTCTATTTTAAGGTTGTAGATGTGATAAACCCAAGAAATATATATATATATATAAAAAACAGAAAAAATAGCTTAAAGAGCTACAAATCCTTTACAAATTTCGCTTGACCTTAAAGAAAATCTCTAATTTCTGCATTCACAGGCAAAAAGGTTCAAGAAAGTAGCCTCTTACCATCTCAGAAACATTTTGCACACAACAATACCCTTGACTGATTTTAATCGGGATTTTTGTGTGGCCTTCACAAGGAAATTACTCTCCTCCACCAACTTAATGACTTCCTCATTTCAGTTGCTGATGGTTTCTTCTCCGCGACCTTGAAAATGTCCTCAATTTCAGGGACTTTTCCTTTCTCATGCAGCTGTTGATCATCACTGCAGCTGTGTTTGTCAGATGTTTGTTATAATACAAGTGCTGATAACCTCATTTCATCTCTTCTGTGTTATCTGCTTACTACCTGTGTCTCTCCTACTTTACAATTTCCTTTTCTGTATCTCAGATCTCAATTACTCCTGGATATTACCATGATATTTGCCTACTCAGATGCATCTTTATATTTTACAAATTAAGAAAAGCCTTAACGTGCTACATACACTTACCTTTTCAGTGAATAAACAAGGAAAATCACATGAAATAATGTTTTGGAGCGTTTGGGGTGTTCTTGTTGTTGCTGTTGTTTCATTTTGTTATTGTTGTTTATTTGTTTTCAGTAAAAGCTAAACATCACCACAAGGCAATCATCGTCAAAGCACAGAATGTTGAAATCACAAACCTAAACCTTTGGACATTTAAGATGAAAGAACTAAATCTTGACATTCAAAACCTAAAATTAAGTAGTAAAAAGAATATTTTAAAAATCACTCAAATATTCTTTGTCTTTCTGTTTACAATGAACAAGAGTTTAAAACATTTACATTTCAATTTAACATCAGACAAATTTGGAAGTTTCTGAGCATTTGATAAACAAGCATGTACAATAGCATACTAATGAAAATAATTACAGTAATAATGAAATTCTGGATATGATGGAAATATTAGTAGTGGGTGCACAGTAGCAGGTCAATGGGAGTGGGAGTAATTTTAGTGGCAGAATTTTAAGAAACTGTGTGTGACTGTGTATGTGCATTGGTCCTAGCAGGAAAGGGGGTTCTGGCTGTAACATTACAGCACTGGTAGATGAGAAAACAGAACACCCATCTTTGTCCTGAGCACCAATGGAACTTTTATTATCAGAAGCTTGTAACTGCTTCCTGGCTGTGACTGATTTCCTGCACTAGTAAACACCTGTCTGATTAACAATTGTATGCCTCCTTTAGACAGTAGCTCAGAGAGTTCCTGGAGAAAAGCTCTTCTCACAGGCAGTGGAGAAGCAATATACTGGTAAAACCTGAATTAACTATTTATAAACTTATTTTAATGGATGACAATGGACTTAGAGATATGTAGGTACCTAATTTTAATATAAGAGCCTGTAAAAACCAAAAGAATGTGGTCACCTGAATACAAATTAGGAGCCAGCATCTCCTATAAGAGTAAAAGGCATTGTTGTTACTTGTGTTTCACATATTACAAAGAGTTCATAAGCAGATGCAAGCTGTCTAACTTATTATTACCTAAGTTTTGCTTCAGCAAATGACTGGCTTGATTATATAGCTTTTATGCAAGTTTATAAAAAGCACTATGTGAATTGCAGACTTGAAATGTGGCTTACTGAGTGTCTGAATATTTACAATTTCTAGAAAAATTTGATGAATATTTGTAAATTTTCTTTTGTAAAACACCGTGTTGAATATCTATGCAAACTACTGGCAAATGTGGTCAAATTGTAATTAAAATTCACTCAATTATTTTTCAAGGAATAATTTTCTGTTCTTTGGATTTATTTTGTGTGTGTGTGTGTGTGTGTGTGTGTGAATCTGTTTGTATTTGCAGGAGATTTATGCTACATGCAAGGTTGAGTTTTTTTTGTTTCATTTTTTTATATGTCTAGAAAAATCAGACAATTACCATAGTAAAGTATTCTAATTCTAAGCACTAAACTTCATATCAGTAAGAGCAACAGGTAGACATATTTGTGAGAAAACAGAACTTATGCAAGCAGAGAGCATTGTTTTTAATTTCAAAAAGCAAAAATAATAATAGGGACTTAGTGAACCAATATACAGCAAAGTACAGACATGGTATGAATCATAACCTAGGATTTATTCCCCATATTCAGAAGTTATTGGTGAGCTTCTAATCATCAGATGTACAGATGTATCAGAATACATGATTTCTAGGAAATCAAATAAAGTCTCATGACACTTTGGCAGTTCAGATCTTCCTTGACTCTGCTATTAATTCTGAGAGTTTAGAGTAAACATAACTATTTCAACAGTAAAAATCATAGTGTTTTGTTTTGTCTAGTTGTTTGACTGTGACAATAGTCGTTAACAAAATGGAGTATATACCTTTTCATCAACAACATTCAACCTTTGTTTCAATGTGTAAGTTTTCATTTGACTATTTAACTCAGTAAGCTGCCATGATGTCAGAGGTAATATTCAAAAAAAAAAAAAAAGGGAACTGATAGATGTATGTTATGAAACAATTTTATTTCAGTTTATTTAGATTCTCAGGACTTGGATATTTTCAATGCTTGACTATACTAAAACCACCGGATCTGACTAGTGTTGGTAACAGTGCCATCCGTGTGGGCTTGAGGTCTAGGACCTCCAGAGGTCCTCCAACAAGTCATTGACGTCCCCAGCTCTTCATAAAGTTGAACATGGTATAGTCCTCATGTTCTGCAGTCTAACCAACTACAGTGTCCTTTGGCTGAAGAGAATGGATTTGAATGGATTTTTTTAAAACATCAGGCATGTACATTCAACTCAACTTTTTTTTTTTTATCACATTTGTTTCATCTCTTGCATGTGTGACTGAATACCACGAACCAGTTTAACCCATACTTTTTCTTATCTTGTGACTATTGAATTCTGTGAAAGTATTCAGTTTGAATTAAACATCTAAGAGGGATGTTCTAAATGAGGAGCTTGCAGTCTTCTTTTTGCATCATGAAACACAAGTATGATAAATTCCTTATGTTATATGTGTTTTAGTATCTTGAAATAAATAAATAGCTGTCATGCAAGAAAGCATATTCAATCCTTTCTCACCAAACTCTTTGGAACATAATACACAGGTAATTTTAAATGAAACTGTACTCTGTAAATTAGGTTACTGTAAATCCAGAAAATACTGGGATAAGGTTTTTTTATGATATAATGCCTTTATGGCAACAACAGCACATTTAGATGAAAAGAACATTTTCAAGACTAACTGGATTGGTACCTTGTATATTAAACATTGTTATAATTTATGCATGTATTGATGATCATTATGTGTAACTGGCATGTGAACATCAACTACCTACACTACTCTAAATATCACCAAATTCAAATTTGATCTTCATAGCTATCTTTCCACTATAACGTTGTACCAAGTCATAGTTTTTCTAGAGTTCAGAAGGAAACTGAATTTCAAGACCATTCTTCTTTTTCACAATCATAATTGCCAAGTATATTCTACTTTAAACATCATTCTTCTATGCTTTTCCGTGGCTTTAAAATCAGTACACAGCAACAGATTTCAAGGGCAATAGTTACCAAAGATTTTTTTTTTTCCCACAAAGTTCTGCTTTACTTTTGTTCAGTTTTCTTGTAGGTATTCCAAAGTTTAAAAAGACCATATTTTTTAACTGGAATAGTAGTCAAAGTGATCATATTTTTGCCTATTATAAGACATGTAACACACACTGACAGATTGCTGTCAGTTGGTAGATGTGACCTGAATATTAGATATTCCTTCTTTTTGTGGACCAGACCCAGTACACTTTTACACACTCTTTAAGATTCTACTTAAATAGCTATAGCCAAAAAGAGACTGCTACATGCAATTCCTGGAGGGAGGAAAAATAAATAAATAAATAAATAAATTTAGCTATAATGAAAAATATCATCATTATCAAAATTATAGAGAAAAGATGTTTACATGAAATGATATGAAGCACAAATGCTATTCTTTCCTCTTTTATAAGTTTCTGCATTTTCTTTATCTAATTAGAATGTCTTAGAATGTCACACCTCAAAAATCAGTGCTTCTCTAATGCTTTCCCTACTGCAGTCATGACTCTGAAGAGACATTTCTTATATAGTAAGCTACCACTGATGATGCCATTATTTCCCCATTCTATAGTTCAATTGCATACTCTGATAAAGCATTATCACAGAAGTCTTGAGCAGTGTTGCACATTCCTCAAAATTACTGGGAATTCTGAGCAAGGCTGTTTAGAGTGAAGTGGTAAAATTCCAAAAAATAAACCTATATTATGGATGCTGTCTGTGCTCTCCTCTCAGACGTATTAGTTTCAACCACTTATTTCCTCATTCTACTGCATCTGCTGTTAACAACAGCTCTCATCAATCAGTACATATGATGCTATATATATGGCACACTGGTTTCTTAAAGTAATGACTTTCCCTTTATTATCTTTATTATCCCTCTAACTTCTGCAAGTGCTTTATGAGACAGGTACAGTTATCTGTTTTACAAAGGGCAGCAACAAGTAGGGTTTATAAAGATATGTACCGTGTCTTTGGCAATGCACAACTTTATCACTGAGTTCACCTTTCCTGTATTTTCTTATTGAGAAATTCCACTGCAAGATGAGGAGACAGGATGCATATGTCAACAGTAAACAATAAAAAAGGAGTTAGATGACCCATTAATTAATATGCATATGCTTTCTGCAATTTCTATGAATGATAGACAGATTATAGAAGGACAGATTCACTGCAACAGTGTAAAAATAAAAATAACCTACTGCCATCTGCTGCTCGTAAGTCTTAGCTGTCATTTGAACATTTGGGTTTGATTTACTTATGTGTTGCATTTGGAGGAAAAAATAAGTTTATATCTCCAATATGTTTCCACAGCATGCAGAAAAAAAAGTAATGTAAAACAGCTCAGCACCAGGATTTTTGATATAAAGTTATTTTTCCCATAGAATACCAGCTGTGTTCCAGTAATTAAGACTACAAGACTAATGCTCTCATTTTTATTTCTGAAATTTGAGAGATTTATACTAAATTTTTGATAATCATTTATCCAGTAACTAAGACACACATGCTAGGGTGACTCTGTAGAGAAGAGATCATTTATATTATGAAAGATATGACCTCAAACATACAATTTTCTTAGACATTGGTAAAAACACTTGACTTTTCTGTCTCTGTGATAAACCTCTGAAACTTGTAATTTTTTGGTAATGATTTCCTTAGAAATACCTATATATAGTACTAGAGGTAAATATTCAAAATGTTTCTTATTAATTTGCATGACTAGATGGAATAACTTGATGAAAAATGTAAACTGGAAAAATGAAATCATTAACTATGTTATAATTAATCTTGTTTATCCTTGCAGAATAAGTGATACAACTCTATGGTTTTATTACTTATGCATGGTTCCCATTTGCTAGATTTTTACTTAGGGAACTCTTCCATAGGAACACAGTCAACTGCATTATTATTATTATTATTACCAAATTATCTTATTAATTATGTTCTGGAATATAGTCCATAACTGTGATCAAAAGTGCATTATAATTTTCTTGTTGGTGGACTGTGAGTTTCCTTCTGACATCATTTTCTAGCAGCCTTGCTTAGCTATGCTTTATAATAGTGACCTTCATAACAGTGTTAATTAATACAGAATCACTTTTTTAACAGACATTTTTATTAAGTGTAGGCAGTCTACTACTACAGGATGGTGACAGCAAAGTAATTGCTTTTGGAGCATTCTAAGTTTTTATACCTAAGGCTAGTATTTATTGTAGTATAAAATAACTGCACAAATCTATATTATATAGAAAAAAATGCACTCATAAGTTTATGCAATCATAAGTTTAAACAGGTAGCATATATCAAGCTTCAGAATTTATTTGATTTTATTTTTTATGAAATGCCATTGTAATATTAATTCTAAAATCTGAGTCACATAACATATTTTTACGTGTGTCTGAAATGTAATCAAATTCAGTAGGTAGGGAGGATTACCCTAACACAGGATGATCTATATGGAGTAGATTATCACAACACTGGGAGGAAAGACAGGTATATCCACGGCTGCTCATATCTACTTTAAACACTTGCATAGTCATAAGTAGGATGACATATATACCTTGCAAACCTCAGCTGTGTATTTAGAAGGGATTTTTGCAAGTGTTCAGTATTGAACAAACTCTGCTACTGTTGGACTCAGTATCTTAATAACAACGTCAGCTCAATGCTGCATGCTTTTCAAAATCCGAGAGGTTGTACTTGTGGCAGTATGTGAAAATACCACCCTAGACACATCCTAAAATAAGACAGAAATAGCATCCTGGAAAAAAAAATAATAATAATAAAAATAAAAATAAAATAAAAATAAAAATAAAAAGAGTCATTTGTGTTTCTGCTGGCCAAGTTTTCAGCAAATGTAATATCTCTCATACTGAAATGTACAGCTGATGAAGTATCTTTTATAAGGAGATATTTTGAAGATATGAGCACCAGAAAATTTTTTGGAAGGAGAAAAAAAATTCCCTAACTCCCTTGGATTGTTTGGGCAATCAGGGATAAGTTATTATTTCCTGAGAAGGTTGAAATATGTATTCTAAAATTGATAATCTCATTATTAACAAAGAACTAAGGATGAATACCATTATTTTAGGACAAATTCAAATAAATTTCAATAAAAAAAAAAAAAAGAAGAAGAAGAAAGAAAGAAAGCATTAAGTTTGTGGTCTTTCAGTGACTCCTTGTTTCTAGCTCTTCTCAAAGAATTCTTAGGGTAAGTTTTGCAATCAAGGACCAATTTCAGTTCAAATTACTGACCAGTTCAAGCTTCTATAAGTCTCATGTTTATCACTTGTAAAATTAGTAGACTATGATATCCTAAAATAACTTCATGCAATTGATAGTTTTATTAAGATACATATCTATATATATATATATATATATATATATATCATACATAGCCACACCTACAAATGGTCTACAAATGTTCACACTGGAACTGTTTGAGATTCTGCCTTTAAAAAGGAAACAGAATGTAACGTGGGACAAAAATAATTTTATTTTCTGAATCAACACCAAATATTCCCAAACCTATTGCTGTCCTATTATAATGGAGCAAAATGAAATCATTTTGTGTAAGTATTTTTAATGCTTCTTGAACCATCTCCCCATACTCCAAAGCCTGTAATTGCTATGCTATTTAGAGGCACAGAAGGATTCGTGGTTACATAGTTTTGTAAATGTTTATTATTTATGGTCTGCAGCTTTATGTTAATATAGCTCTTATCTGAAACAACAACAAAAAAATGATACAGTGTTGATTCAGTGGAAAAGAAACTTCTTTTCTGACAATTAAGGAAAAAAATACAAAGATGATGTAAGGAAATCACAGTTTCTTCATTTGCATAACAATACATTCATTAGCAATGGTCACATAGCTCAAAATGAAACTAGATAAAACTACAAGGAAAAAGTGTATGTATTACAGTTTTACTTTATGAATCTATGATTTATCCATGAATCAAGCGGTAGTACCATTCAACCAGCTCTGCATTGCAATCTGACATACCTTCCCTCCTGACCTTGCATGTGGGATTAATAATGAATGGCACATTTCTTTCAGTCTTTAGAGTGGTGAAAATTAAGGACACACAAAATTCTCAAAAGACAAAGCTAAGCACAAATTTGTTCTCCAGAGTTAATATCTGATTCATTAAGGTCTTTCTAATAACCCTACTAAACTTAGTAGTTAAAATAATAAAAATAACAATAATGCCATAATGTTGACTTAATGACTTTTTCTTTAATTTTACCAAAAGAAATGCCAAACACTTTAAAATTAGAAACATATATTTTCTAATTCAGAACTTTGATAAGTGTTCTCCTCCTGTTGGAGAAAGAATTAAAGTAGGCAAAAAGCTGACAGTTCCTGTCAGAAATGACCAAAGGGTCTACCGTGGTTTTCCAGGGAGAAAATTCTATCATGTAAACTTCATAGCATTCAAAAGACAGAGAATCTGTAATGAAACCTGCAGAAATATTCAAATATTCCCCATTTTTAATTAATAGTACAGTTATAGTACACCACAGTTAGTTTAGGGGGAAAAGGCAGAAAAAAAAAGCTAATCTAAAGTTATATCAGTATGTATGACAAGTGCCTGACCTGCACAGATATCTTTGAAAATCCTTCAGAAGTTAATGCTCTCAAATAAGACTAAAACCAATTTTTAAACCTCTATATAGATGTCAGTATATAGAGTCTATGAGATTATAAAGACTGCAACCCAGGAAAAACACTAAGTATGGATTGCAGTTTTACCTTATACATATACAATACTGTCATAAATCACTCCAGTTAAAAAATAAAATAAAATAAAATTAAATTAAATTAAATTAAATTAAATTAAATTAAAATTAAAATAAAATAAAATAAAATAAAATAAAATAAAAAGAATCTTTAAGTAAAATGAGTGAAATAGTTCTAGAAACCATGTGAACTGGAGAGAAATTTTACAAATACTTTTATCCAGGCAGGGAGACTTTAATCATGTGCTTAAATACCTAAGACTATTTTTCATAAGTGTATCGATACATAATGTCTAAATCAATGGCAAGAAACTTTGGAGACTGTCACTGAAGAAAAGATTTGCAAAAGCCTTTAAATAAACCCGTTCAAAAGTTACCTATTTTATTTATTATTTCCTGAAATCAAGATGGCTATAATACAAATGAAGCTTGCAATAAGATTGTTCCAGGAAATTGCAAGAAACAAAGTGCTCTATTTTATTTTGCAATATTTTGTTTCATTTCAACATTAGGATTTTCATCTAAATTTCTTATTCCTGGTGCCAGCAATCTGTTCCTTCTATTGATTTATGTTAGTCCTCTTGTCAACAAAAACAATAATTCCCATCTGGATTTCTCACAGGTATTGAAGTCTGTGGGAAATCAATTATATATTGAAACATGGGAAGTACTGTGTGATTCTGAAAACTGAAATTGCAGAAAAATGAAGACTATACATGAAAAGCAATTTAATGTGGGTCTAATAATAAGAATACACAGAACATCTCTAGAAGCCAAAAAAAACAGTAGATAAACAGAGGGGTTTGTCCATCATTCAGTAGTTAATAACAGGCCTCTAATGGGATGTACTTGGACACGATCTAAGAATCTAAGGAAAAACAATAACAAAACACCACCATACTCAGTTCTGCATGAAGGTTTAGGGAAAATAATCTCAAAAGGATGTGAAAAAGATGCTAGGATGACATGATGAACTAGATCACAAGATATAGGAAAACACTCAGAAAAGACAGGATTTACTTGTCCATAATTGGTAAATAGAGATACTTGGTCCAACGTTTGCACAAGGACAAAGGCAAATGTACGGATGAGAGCATTTAATTTTGGAATTAAGAAAATGTTCTACACAAAACAGTGATTTTCTAATGAAAGCTTGAGGAAAATTCCTAGCTATTCAAGAGCATAGACAAATATTTTCATGATAGGCTGCACAGTGTGGCCAGTCTTTGAACTTCATGCTTCCAGAGATTTCTTAAACCCTATGTTTTTACAGAGTACACTTTATAATTCAGTTTTCTAAAGTATTTTCGCCTTTATTCACTAGCCCACCATCAAACTCTTTGCCTTCCTCTGACCCGTCAAGCTAAAGAAATATACAAGGCACAGAGAGCTCAAATACTAGCAATCAAAGTAGGCTCCAACAGAGCTGGAGGTCTACTTCACTCCACAAATTGACCTGAAAGAAATGAGTGAATTTAATTCTCAGGTATCAGACAATGCTATTTTATTTCAAGTTTTCTGGTTAAGAGAAGTGCTAACAAAAATATATATCTTCTCTATGCTTTGATGATCATTTTGACATCCATTGCTATTGTCATACCAATGACTTAGTGTCTATGCTGAAGGACAGATATTTATTAAATAAATTAGGCAGAGACTAAATGTTGAAGCTGCAATAAGTTTCAAGCAGAGGAAGTCAATCCTTATTCAAGGGTCTACTATTCAAGATTAAGCAAGTAGATTGAATAAATTAATTAGTAATTGAGTCAACATGAGCTTGATGAAGTCTTTTGTCACGGTCACCTGGAGTACCTAAATTTTAAACATGATATATAAAAAAACAAAACCAATGCATCACAGCAGAGGTAGATTGGTGGAATTAGAGCGTACACACAATAACTTGTCCTACAGGATTACTCGCCTCTATTGTCTGCAAAGGAGACAATTGCACGTGATTTTGAAATCCTGAAGTAGTATCTTCCAGCAATATTTTGAAACACTAATTTTTTCTAGAGTCTAGTCACATTGCTTAAAAGAAGTTAATAATCAAAAGGTCTGAGCATCTTCAGAGAATGCAGCTTTGCATTTCTTCTCATATTGTTCTACTACTTAATGTTTATTGTACCCTGAAGCTGGTAAGATCATTTTTTACAAAATTTTTTCATCTCTTGACAACTTTGAGGTTTCTTTTGAAAATTGTTTGATTGTCCAAAGCTGTAATCTTTATATTGATGACCCATCTGCTTGGGGAGTTTGCAGCTTTCTCACAGCACTGGAATACTTAGTTTTTTCCCAGCTCATTAACTTTTCTGCACACAGGCACAGCCAAATACAGATTAGTACCAACATTTTAGGTTTCACTTTCTGATCCACTACCCCTGCTTTCCTTCTTCTTTCTTATTCTTTTTCCCTTCCCTATCCTTTCCCTATCCTTTCCCTATCCTTTCCCTATCCTTTCCCTATCCTTTCCCTATCCTTTCCCTATCCTTTCCCTATCCTTTCCCTTCTGGAAATTGTATGAGAGTTACTTATTTCTTTCTATTCTGTTTCAACTATTTTTTCCTTATACATTTCATGTGCCTTTTGTTTGAGGAGGTAGTGACCACTCCTGCCATTTGGAAATGCTTCTCACTACTTTCTGGAAGGTTCTGATTCACAAATCTTGAATTGTAACTCATGCCTCTTTCATATTACCAGGTTGAATATACCTAATTCATATTCTAATGTACCTAATTTCATATTACCAGGTTGAATGTACCTAATAAATATTAATCTTTATTTTTCCTTCTTTCTTCTACTGTTATTCTCTTTTATATTTATATATTTCATTATCATGGGAAACTGGAGCTGTTTTTGAATCTCCTGCTTTCAGTGGAGATCCTTGAAATCTTAAGAGATGTGTTTATGCCAAGATTAATTCTAACTAGGTCATATGATGAGTAAGATGATTGGAATAAGATTACTGCATAAATGAAATACTGTCTCCATTTTTCCCTTGACTTCATAGAGCAAAAACAATTTTCACATATACAGAACTCATAAAATGGAGTGATAACCTTGGGAATATATTTCTCTCTGAGTTCTCAAACTGGAGTTTGGACTGTTACGGATTTATGAACTGATTATACTGACTTCATGTTTGCCCTCAAGCTGAAATTCTCCAGTTATCTGCAGTGAGAACATCTTGGCTCACCCTATGGTCCAAGTGAGCTAGCCAGATCCCCCAGTGGGGAATCTCAGGCATGAAAGTGGGCTCTGGCTCAGACTGGAGCTTGGACATTAGGGATGGATCCAGCCTGCACTGAGAACTTGGGAAGAGTTATCAGACAATGGACGTATGTATAACACACTCAACAACAGGCAAACAAACATTTCTAAATAACTTAGGAAAATATGGAGACCCCAAAATTTGGAAATGATGTACTAAAGAGCATCTAGTTTGGTCTGTTTGTGGTTTAAAAACAAAAACAAAAACAAAAACAAAACAAAACAAAAAAAAACAGCATTTTGCCCTAAGTTCTGGAGTAAGAGGTTCTTTTTTTTAATGATGATTATTATTTTTTATTTTCCCACAAAACATTGTTTCTGATAAAATGTAACAGCTGATACTTTTCATACTTTTTTTTTTCTTCAAAATAAAGTAGTTACAAAAACAGACTAAAAGTGTCGGTATTGTTTTCATGTGGTCAATACTACTCTGCTTGCCTTTCTGATTTTCTGATGTAACTTTGCCCATTATTGATAAGAACAGGCATTTGCATGGAGATTGATCAAGAGTTGCATATGGTAACCGCATTATGCAAACTAAATTGCAATCATAAAACACCCTAAAGGATGCTTTAGGAAATGTACAGTGGGAAAGCACCTAAGGACTGAAACATCATCCATTGCTCACAATTGTGATTATTTTTAAATTTATATGTAAAAATATATATATTTTATATAAAATATGTAATGTTTATATGTACATTTATATGTATACATTTAAAAATTTACATCTATAGTTTCTTTTGTTGTTGTTGTTTCATCAATCCATTTGTCGTATGTGGATTACCAAAGATGTTAGCAAAGTTTCCAAGTGAACTCAATGAATCTGACTTGAAGTAGTTACCAAGTTGATCACAAAAAAAAAAAAAAAAAAAAAGTAAGAGAAATCAACCTCTTTTTCAGACTGCAAGGTTAGTTTTCAGAACCATCAGCTAAAGACAAAAAGGGGTGGGGGGAAACACTCTTGGACCAACCTACACAGTTTGCTCAGACCTCATTGCGTTCTTCACAGACACATTCACAGAAAAAATCATGTCTATTCATTTTTCTATCCTATGAAGCACAGAAATACAGATGATACCCACCAGTCAATGAGGGTCAATGAGGAGGAGTGAGAGGAGCTTTGGTTTTCTCTTCCCCGCAGTCACAGATGTAAGTAGAAAGCTTTCTGGTCAAAGGTAAACCAAATTGCTTCTCTCCCTCCCTCCCTCTCTCTCTCTCTCTCTCTCTCTCTCTCTCTCTCTCTCTCTCTCTCACACACACACACACACACACACACACACACATGAAATACGTAAGTTCTCACTCACTGACATATAAAGGAAGATTTGTAATTCATATTAATTTGGTCTCAAGAGTATTCCCAGTATGGTTACTATAATAAAGGTTCACAGCATCTGACTTAGGAAGCTAGTCTTGTTTGGCTTTCCCTTGAGATGAAGCAGAGATGAGCTCCTCCAAAATGTGATTTTGAATATTCTGCTCTAAACCACACTCTGGAGCATCTCTGTTCACACTCTGGCTGTTACAGCTAGCTACCAGCTGGCTTTCTCAGGGCAGATGACAATGTAATAAGCAAGCCTTTGCTTGCTGTCACTCAGTGAGATGAAGCTTTCTGTGAAACAACATTTCTAGCACAACATCCCATATTAATGAAACTGTTCCTCATTGCTATTTATCTGTACCAGAATTAGGCACTGGGGAGTGGGAAGAGGGGAAGATAGCTTTGGAAAAGTGAAAAAATTAAAGGAGTTTCAATTTCTCCTTGCTGTCTGCAGTTATGGTTTTATCACAACTACATCAACCAATCCACTTTTACTACCACTTTTATGCAGCCCTTGAGCTCTGCTTTCACCATTGGTGTTCACAGCAATGCGGTTGCAATCCTATCCTATTTACTGTTGGGAAAATGCTCCATTTGGTCATGCACCTCAAACTTTCTCTTAAACAGAAAAAGCAAAGCAAAGCATAGCGATGCAAAGAACACCAAAAAGGTCTTACCAGACCATAATTGCAGTCCTTGCTTTTAAAACTGGGGTGTTCTTCTTGACATTGGGGAGATGATGACTTAAGAAATATGAAGAGTAGTGTGGTGGTTTTAACCAGCTGGGCAGCTGAGATCCACCACAACCATTCTTTCATTACCCCTCCTAAGTGGGAAATTGGAGAAAATACAGTGGAAAGGGTTCAAGGGTTGAGATAAGGACAGGGAGATCTCTCACCAGTCATCATCACAAACAAAACAGACTCAGCATAGGGAGATTAATGCAATTTATTACCTGTTACTAACAAGCTAGAAAAGTGAGAAACTAAAAATACACTAAAATCACCTTCTCCCCATCCACCCTCTTCCACCTCCTCCCCCCAAGCAGCACAGGGGAACGGGGAATGGGGGCTGCGGTCAGTCCCTGACGCTTCATCTCTGCTGCTCCTTCATGGTCCCTCTCTGCCCCTGCTCCACGTGGGGTCCCTCCCACAGGATGCCGTCCTTCCCAAACTGAGCCTGCGGGGGCTGCCCACAGGCAGCAGCTCTTCAGGAACTGCTCCCACACAGCTCCGTACCATGGGGTCCATCCATCCCCCAGGAGCAAACTGCTCCAGCACGGGTCCCCTACGGGCGGCAGCTCCCCCCAGACCCCCTGCTCCTGCGTGGGCTCCTCTCCATGGGCTGCAGCTCCGGCCCGGGGCCTGCTCCTGCGGGGGCTCTCCATGGGCCGCAGCCTCCTCCAGGCCACGTCCACCTGCTCCACCGGGGGCTCCTCCACGGGCTGCAGCGTGGAGATCTGCTCCATGTGGGACCCATGGGCTGCAGGGGGACAGCCTGCTCCACCAGGGGCCTCTCCACAGGCCACAGGGGAACTGCTGCTGCGTGCCTGGAGCACCTCCTGCCCTCCTGCTGCACTCACCTGGGGGGCTGCAGGGCTGCTTCTTGCTCATTTTGGACTCCTCTCTCCCAGCTGCTGTAGCACAGATTTTTTTTTCCCCCGTTCTTAAATCTGCTCTCACAAAGGCACAAACAATATCACTTACTGGCTCAGCTATGGCCAGCAGCAGGTCCCTTTGGAGCCAGCTGAAACTAGCCTTTGTCTAACATGCGGCAGCTTCTGGACTCCTCAGATAGGCCACCCCTGCAGCCCCCCGCTACCAAAACCTTGCCATAGAAACTCAATACAAGTAGGTCAACCATTTTTTAAAAAGACAATAGCATTATCCTCTCAGATTGGGACTCGGAGATGGAAAGGTGATCAGCTGAATGTTAACACAGTGGCCTCCAGAGTACCAGTGTATACCCAGAGCATGTGTTCAGAGCTGCTCTGACTACAAGCTAGTCTACAGATCAGACAAAGTAGTGCTCTGGCTGTGCATTAACAACAAGGGAAAGATAACAATTCTGGTGGGAATGAAGACAGAAGGTCCCACAGCTGTTCCTGCTGGCTTTCTTTTATTATTTTCTTTCAGGATCACCATGACCCCAGTTGTGTGTGGAGCTCATAATAATACTTCAGGTTCACTGCCAAAGCCTGCTGGGAAATAGAACTTTGCCTGTCGGCTTCATAGGATGCTCAGTGAATGCAGTCATACTTTCTCTCTTATAGTTTTGCCATCTATTTTCAGTCTTTTTCACACTTTCATCATTCAAAAAGACCCATGTATTTTGATAGACTTGGGAAAGACGTTTATTTAAATCCTGATTTTAAATGTTTAATGAGTGAGGAAATGGTGGGAAAGCAAAAGTAATTCTGTCTCTCACTTTAAAGAATTTTCTTGCTATTCTGTCACATGTGGAACACTGTTGAATTTACTCACCCGTTTTAAAGTAATCAATAAAACCAAGAAGAAAAAGGAGGTAGTGAACAGACTCATATAGTCTCACTAAATGTCATCTCATATTACTACTTCTATAAATAGATTACTAGGCTAGATGGACTACTGATCTCACCACGAGTGAAATTTCTTATGTTCTTAAATCCTTTAGGTTTTCACTGACTCCAAGGGAGAAGAAACACTGGGAGTTATATTCAAAATTTTGTACAAAAGATTTTTTACTGGTATCTAACTACTTTTATGAGTTCAAAAGAATTTAAAGATTGCAATAAATTTAAATTTGCATACAAACTACTGATATGCTAATCAAATACATATTAATATAAATTAACTACATAATACGGGAAAAGAAAAAAGTAGGTAGTTACTCCAGCAAATGGAATGCCTCAAGTTGGGCAGTTTTGCTGTAAGACAGCTCACGTGAATTTTTTTTCCTGTTCTTTTGCATAAATAGCTGTAGAACTGGGCTATTAACATACTGCTCCTATTTATGTAATATAATGTGTATTACTATAATGACTATAATGAACACTCCACTAAACCTAAATGAATAACTGCCTTTGGTCCAACTTAACGGTCATTTTGCTTTATCATAATTTGGAGAGGATCCTATTTGGTGTTGTTGATTGTGACCACCAACGACAGTCAAACTAGGAACATTTGGAAATCTGTATGTACAAACTGTGTGACCATCTGCTTGCTTAACTGGTATGAGAAGACACTAATTGTACAAGAAAAGAGCCAGTTTGCTGCCTGAGAAATCAGGAAAATGTATGTGCATCATAGATAGAAAAATGCAAGCTCATATTTTGGAAAAACATTTTAGACGTCATGTGCTTGAAGTGGTAGATGTGTCCCAGATCCGCTAAAAACATGAGGGGTCATTCACCAGAATCTCTTATGTTCTGTGAAGTTCAAAAATACACAGCTATACTTTTTCAACTACACTTTACTTCATAGGGGTCTCCTCCCTCTCCTCCACCCTCTGGTCTGCTCCCTCACTGCACAAGCCAGCAGTAAAAATTACAACTTTGAGTTTCTTGGTGTTTTGGTGCTGCACTTTCATTTACTTTAAATCCTTCCTAAGCTATACAGAGAAGGACTCATTGCTCCATTTTCCTTGGAGGACAGGACTATACTCTGCTTCCAGATGTGAAGGGGTGAGGGAGTCCTCATACATACCCAAAGATCTTTAAAACTTTTCTGATTCAAAAGGCATAAGAAATAATTTCTGACAAGAGAATAATTTGCAAGGATGTGGTGCTATATACAATCTTTATGATACATATTGCTTTGAGATTGGCAAAGTCAACAATACATGTTTACTTGGTTCTATTTTAACTATGCTTAAGAAATCAACCTATTTTCCTTCTCACACAGCAGATGCAAGCACCCAAGCAATTGCTGGTAAGATTTTGAGACTGCATGTTTTATTCTTTGACTGGACACTGCAAAAGAACATCAGATTTACAAATCAATTTTTGCTGTATTAGGTTGTATCTGCTTTTTGTTTTTATGATTTCCAGGCTTGCTCACCTTCATACTACATAAAGAATTACCTCAGAAAAGTAGCATAAGTTTCTGAAGAAATAACTGTTTATGGTGATTTTTAGGAGTTATGTCTAGCAATCAATCATTTTAATGGATACTTTTTTACATCCTTTTTTTTTTTTTTTTTCCAGTGGATTCTAATCCACTTGAGATACAGGATCCTGTCTATTCAACATAGCCTATACTTCAGCCTGAAAGGACAGTACTGGAGCATACATTGACATCAAAAAATCCTTACTCCCATAGGTCACAGAGTGGTGTTTGTATGAGTACATATGTGTCAATACAGCACACAGCCTTATTAGAACCAACCTTGGCAAAAGACTGGAACAGTGTCTGGGCCACACAGGCTCTAATTTACAGGCTCTACAGGTGTAATCTACACTGTGCTTCTAAAAAAGTTGTAAAAATCCTCCCCCATAATCCAGTGCAGAAATGCACTTCAACTTGGAAAATCAGAAGTAGTGTCCCTGATGTGGATTGTTTTCACAGAATCATAGAATCACAGAATGGCTTGGATTAGAAGGGACCTCAAAGGTCATCTAGTTCCAACCCCTCTGCCTTAGACAGGGATGCCACTCACTAGATCGAGTTGGCCAAGGCCCCATCCAGCCTGGCCTTGAACACCTCCAGGGATGGGGCATCCACAACCTCTCTGGACAACCTGTTCCGGTGCCTCACCACCCTCTGAGTGAAGAATTTCCTCCTAACCTCTAATCTAAATCTCCCCTCTTATAGTTTAAAACTATTCCCTCTCATTCTGTCAATATCTGCTTGATGAAAGAGTTGCTCTCCGTCTTTTTTTATAAGTCGCCTTCAACTACTGAAAGGTTGCAATGAGGTCACCCCGGAGCCTTCTCTTCTGTAGGCTGAACAGCCCCAGCTCTCTCAGCCTTCCTTTGTAGGAGAAGTGCTCCAGCCCCTTGATCATCTTTGTGGCCCTCCTCTGGACAGCTCTAACAGGTCCAAGTGATAGAAAGATGTTCTGTTTCTAATTTTAATATGTCTGTTGGTGATAAACAAATAGGCAGTCTGATACAGTGCCATGAGAGAACAGATAACAGCTTGTTGGTCAGATCAGCTGAGTCTTTTATTAATAAAATCACGTATGCTTGATGCAGACAGGGAGCAATGGAATTGCAAGTGCAGTCTGAAATATAGTCTGAAATGGAGATATTTGCTGAGCAGTGGCTCTGGAGAAGATTGAGAAGAACAGAATGGTGAGAACATTGTCATGCAGTGCTGCGGTCACCAGAGGTGCCTTCACAAGCCACTATAAAAGAAAACTTGTCCCATTCCTTCATTTCATAGTCACATCCACAAAAAAGATTATGCCAGAAGAGAGTGCTGTTGGAAATCTGACTAGTTTTGCCTCCTGCCATTTGCAGCATTTGATGATCAGGCATCAGTATTCCTGCAGAGGAGTTTGTCAGACAGTTACAGAGCAGATTGCACTCACTAGTGAGTATTGGTAGTGTACCAGAAATAAGCCATGGGCTATACGTGAAAAGGTTTCATGAGCTGTGCAAAGGCTGTCGTAGTGCATATGTGCTCATGATTTCTCATTTAATGGTGCTGATGGGGAAAGTGCCAATGAGAGCAGATATCTGCTGACCGTGGTGGTCAGCTGTGAGCAGGATGTGAGAAGCCAGAGAGTTCACAAAACATAGCTGATCTGACTGTGCCGTGGCTGATGAAGTACGGTCCTGATGTGAGAGCACCTGGCAGAAGGAGGTTTAATTGCACACTAAGCTGTAATTAATTGTGGGATGGTTGTAAAGCATGTATTTGGTCAATTACAAGCAATTTGAGGCTGCTTACACAACTGGCTGAATGGAAAAGGGTAAAATTGTCATGTGATGCAGGGGCGTATTTGCACTGCATAACATTTGCAAGGAAGAGGTGTTGAGCTTTTCCCAGGGGTGGGTTGATGCCAATGTTCATTTACACAGGAGGAGCAGGCAGCCAGAAAATACACCTGTGATAACAGGCTTTGACTCCAAGAGTGCAGAAGAAATAATGGGATGCCGTATGTGCCCACACACTTGTTTTGCAAATTATCATAACAATGTAAAATGTTAGCCAGGGAGAAGCTGTCATAATGGGTAATGCAACTTCAGCAATGTAGCTGTGACTTGAGAGATTGCTTTTGGGGGTTCTTATTTGTTCTTTCTGTCCCCCTTCCCCCCCCCCCTCCCTCCCCACCTTCCAACTGAAATAGCTAGAAGTACATGAGAATTTATTAAAGGTAGAATTTTATTTCAATTAATGCTTCCTTAGGATTTCTGGACTAGGAAATTCAATGGTACAACCAACAGTTTATATTCACATATAGGGTAAAGAATCACAAGGAAATAAAAAGAAAAGATGCACTTGTCATTTGAATGCCTTCCTATCCCCTCCTGAAAACTGAAACTAAACAAATACATAAAATGAAAGGATATGAAGCTGAGGCAATGCTGTCAGTGACCAGTGAATAGTAGCAACAGCCTGGGTGGATGGGGTTTAATTTGTAAAACAAGTATGTTAAAATGTTTACATGAGTTGACAAAATATGAATCCTACAAGATCCCTCTCCATGCTGTTATGCCACATGCAATGCACATGGCTCTAGACGTTCTCTTCCCCCTTTTGAATGCAGTTGTTCATGGCTGAAGGAGTACCTATGATTGATGCTCGCTGAGGATCTGAGCTGACCTCACCTGTGGACTGCATGGGGCAGAGAAGAGGGGCAAATGCAGGCTGTGCCTGCCGGGTAGCAGCTCAATCACCTACCCTTGTTGAATTTGCTGTTTACATTGCAGGTTTCTGTCATGCTCCCTCATGGCAACAATGTGCTAATAATAGCTCACATTTTTCAGCATCGTGATGTTCTCCAGGAACTTGTTTGTTTTGCTGGGAAACTCTCTCTAATGT
This sequence comes from Cygnus atratus, assembly GCF_013377495.2. Classification (NCBI taxonomy): domain Eukaryota; kingdom Metazoa; phylum Chordata; class Aves; order Anseriformes; family Anatidae; genus Cygnus; species Cygnus atratus. The sequence goes on from NC_066396.1 coordinate 79,191,791, forward strand.
TGTAGCAGTTGGTTTCTGGCTGTTTTCCTTTTGGCCTGATGATTCCCACACTTCTTGCTAGCAGATGATAGGGCTCGCCCTGGGCAAGAGGTTACTGAAAGCAGAGAGACAGTGCATATGTTTCCGTCTGCAATGAGGAAAACGTTGCATACTCTTGAAGCATTTAGTATACCTTCTGAAGCATCCTGAGAGAATGATTTCATTTTACCTTTTGTACAAGAAAAGAGACTTGAGGAAAACAAATACTTTCTACATTTGCAAACCACTTATATTTGCATTAAAAAAAATAAAATTGTTTCATCATACTTTTAGTAACAATCTTTGCTTTATGGGCTTCAAGAGACAAGTGAAAATAAATTGTTTTTCATATCATGAGAAAGCCATATGGGGAGCACAGGGACATCAGAAAAATTTTACAGCTGCTCATTGTCGAACCTATGAATTATAAATAAATAAAGGATGAATATTTGACTATCAGTCCTTTCAGTTTCCCTCTAACTCATGAACCTGCCTTTTCTTTCTCTGAAAGCAAGGAAGCACATATGCTTTCTCCTACCAAGCTGAAATTGCCGTGCTGTGCCCTCAATAACAATGGACAGAAAAAAACTTGCAGGTCTTGTTATTTGAACAGAGCCTTGTCCACCTCATGCAGAATAATTCTTGTATCCTTTTCCGTCCACTTTTTACAAGTCTCTAGATGGCCCAACAATCCACTCAGAAGTCTGGTAACAAGTCCTAAGCATTATAGCTTGCAAGTAAGTCATTAGAGTGCTTGACCATAAAAGTAGTTATATTCAAGCAGGAAAAAGAAAAAAGAAAAAAGAAAAAAGAAAAAGAAAAAGAGAAGAGAAAAGAGAAGAGAAGAAGAGAAGAGAAGAGAAGAGAAGGGAAGGGAAGGGAAGGGAAGGGAAGGGAAGGGAAGGGAAGGGAAGGGAAGGGAAGGGAAGGGAAGGGAAGGGAAGGGAAGGGAAGGGAAGGGAAGGGAAGGGAAGGGAAGGGAAGGGAAGGGAAGGGAAGGGAAGGGAAGGGAAGGGAAGGGAAGGGAAGGGAAGGGAAGGGAAGGGAAGGGAAGGGAAGGGAAGGGAAGGGAAGGGAAGGGAAGGGAAGGGAAGGGAAGGGAAGGGAAGGGAAGGGAAGGGAAGGGAAGGGAAGGGAAGGGAAGGGAAGGGAAGGGAAGGGAAGGGAAGGGAAGGGTGGACATCCATAGCAGAATTGAATAAACTGCTTTCTTGACAGGCTGGGAGGAAGAAAACCTTAGCTCTGGACTACAGCCATGACTGCACCACCTTGGACGGTATTTAAACACCCTTCAGTCTGGATTCTGTTACATCGAGGGAGAAATGTGTAGACACATAAAATCTTTTTTATTTATTCTTTCTTACTCCAGCCTTGCTAATTCATAGAATCATAGAATCATAGAATATCCCGAGTTGGAAGGGACCCATAAGGATCACAGAATCAGAGAATCACAGAATTGAAGGGGTTGGAAGGGACCTCGAAAAATCATCGGGTCCAACCCCCCTGCCAAAGCAGGTTCCTTAGAGCAGGCTGCCCAGGTAGGCGTCCAGACGGGCCTTGAGTATCTCCAGAGAAGGAGACTCCACAACACCCCTGGGCAACCTGTTCCAGTGCTCCGTCACCCTCACTGAGATGTTCTTCCGCGTGTTGGTGCGGAACTTCCTGTGCTCTATCTTGTGGCCATTACCCCTTGTCCTGTCCCCACAAACCCCTGAAAAGAGGTTGGCCAAATCCCTCTGTCTCCCACACCTCAGCTATTTATACACATTGATGAGATCCCCTCTCAGTCTTCTTTTTCTCCAGGCTGAACAGACCCAGGTCTCTCAGCCTTTCCTCATAGGGAAGATGCTCCAGGCCCCATATCATCTTTGTGGCCCTCCGCTGGACTCTTTCCAGGAGACCCCTGTCTTTTTTGTACTGGGGATCCCAGGAGTGGACACACTACTCCAGGTGAGGCCTGACCAGTGCAGAGTAGGGGGAGAGGATCACCTCCCTTGACCTGCTGGCCACACTCCTTTTAACGCACGCCAGGATCCCATTGGCCTTCTTGGCCACCAGGGCACACTGCTGGCTCATGGTCAACCTGTCGTCCACCAGGACCCCCAGGTCCTTCTCCTCAGAGCTCCTCTCCAGCAGGTCATCTCCCAGCCTGTACTGATACGTCCGGTTGTTCCTTCCCAGGTGCAGGACTCTACACTTGCTCTTATTAAACCTCATTTGGTTTCTTCCTGCCCATCTCTCCAGCCTGTCCAGGTCTCGCTGAATGGCAGCACAGCCTTCTGGCGTGTCAGCCACTCCTCCCAGCTTTGTGTCATCGGCACACTTGCTGAGGGTGGACACTATTCCCTCGTCAAGGTCGTCGATGAAGATGTTGAACAAGACTGGACCCAGCACTGACCCCTGGGGAACACCGCTAGTCACAGGTCTCCAGCCGGACTCTGCGCCACCAATCACCACCCTCTGAGCTTGGCCAGTCAGCCAGTTCTCAACCCACCTTACTGTCCACTCATCTATCCCACACTTTCTCAGCTTTGCTATAAGGATGTCATGGGAGACAGTATTGAAAGCCTTGCCAAAGTCAAGGTAGATGACATCCACTGCTCTCCCCCCATCTACCCAGCTGGCGATGCCATCATAGAAGGCAACAAGGTTAGTCGAACACAACCTCCCCTTGGTGAATCCATGCTGAGAACAAGCTGTTCCAACACCTTTCCAGGGACAGAGGTGAGACTGACTGGCCTGTAGTTTCGTGGATCCTCCTTCTTGCACTTCTTGAAGACCGGAGTGACATTGGCTATCCTCCAGTCTTCAGGCACCTCTCCTGTTCTCCAGGACTTTTCAAAGATGATAGAGAGCAGTTTGGTGATCACCTCCGCTAACTCCCTTAGCACACGTGGATGCATCCCATCGGGACCCATGGATTTGTGTGCATTGAGCCCACTCAGACGCTCCTGAAGCACTCTCTCGTCAACCAGGGGGGATCCCTCCATTTCCCAGACCCTTTGTCCTCCCGCCAGGGCTGAGGAGTCCCGGGGGGGAGTCTTTGAAGCAAAGACCAAAACAAAGAATCTCTGCCTTATCAGTGTCTCCCGTTACCAGGACACCCTCCTCATTCAGCAGGGGACCCACATTATCCCTAGTCTTCCTTTTACTGCTTACATACTTAAAAAAAAAACCTTCTTATTTATCTTTTATCTCTTTTGCAAGCCTCATCTCTAGGTGGGCTTTAGCCTTCCTCGTCACGTCCCTGCAGGCCCTGACAACACTTCTATGTTCCTCCCAAGAGGACAGGCCCTTTATCCACATTTCATAGACCTTCCTCTTCCTTTTGATCGTATCAATGAGCTCCTTGCTCATCCACGCAGGTCTCCTGCCCCCCTTCCCCAATTTCCTATTCTTAGGGATGCACCAATCCTGAGCTTGGAAGAAGTGCTGTTTAAATGTAGCCCAGCTCTCACAAGCACCCTTGCTTTCCAGCAACCTAGCCCATGAGATACTTCCAAGCAATCCTGCTTTTAGCCTTACTTCTTCCACCAAGTTCCATCTTGAACTCCACCATCTCATGGTTGTTGCGTCGCAAGCTGCCCCCAGCTTTCACATCCCTAACAAGCCCATCCCTGTTGGTAAGTACAAGGTCCAGAAGCATCCCCCGCCTTGTCGGCTCCTCCACCACCAGCATCAGAAAATTGTCTTCAACGAATTGTAGGAACCATTTGGACTGCACGTGCCTGGCCAAGTTGCTTACCCAACAGATGTCTGGATAATTGAAGTCCCCCATGAGAACCAGCACCCGTCATCATGAGACTACTACCAGCTACTTATAGAAGGCCTCATCGACCTCCTCCTCCTGATCTGGTGACCTGTAGTACACCCCCACAACAGTGTCCCCCATACCAGCCCACCCCTTAATTCTCACCCAGAAGCTCTCCACTTGTCATCAAGGATCATTGAGTCCAAATCCCAGCACCACACACGTCTACCCCAAATTTTAGACCATGTGACTAAGTGCACAGTTCAATCACTTCTTAAATTCAGACAGGCTTGGTGCAGTGACTACTTTACTGGGGAGCCTGTTCCAGTGTGCAACCACCCTCTTGGTGAAGAACCTCTTCCTGATGATGCCCTGACTTGTCTTATCTACTAAGAAAAAGGAATATGACAAAGGCATAACTAAAGCAAACATAGCTAAAAATCTCTACTAAAAATCTCTATACTATAATCTCTATAATCTCTATACTAAAAATCTCTATAAAAAATAAAGGACTTCATGACTTCATTAAATACATCCTTTAGAGGTGTCTTTTTTTTTTTTTTTTTTTTCCTATCAAACAGTTATCTCAAATATTTCATATTGATTCAAAAAAACATACATTCCCCTTTGGCAGTATTTTGATCAGATTACCAGAGCCATGTAAAACATAGCATGTTTCTGCTAACTTAGTTCATTTCTGTCCTTTATCTTTTAGAATTTATTCCAGGTCCACAAACAGAATGAATGCTTTTCCCACCATAGTGTTTACTGAACTGTATCATTAACAGCCATATGTACTGTAGCTATGGATGAATGAATTTCATTTTTCCACCCTCTCTTTTGTACTATTTTTGACAAACAATTCATTATTTGATCTCCAACTTAGACTCTGATTGTGTTGTTTTGGTGAAATACCTGTCCACTTTTAAAACAGGAGAAAAAAACAGTTTGAAATGTCCTACTATTTGCACATTATTTGCAGATGTGGAGATAATTTTAGGTTCAATTTTCAGAAACTAAGAAAAGATCATTTTCACCTCTAGCTGGGCAGACAGTTAAGAAGATGTATGCCCTGACTTGTCTTATCTACTAAGGAAAAATTAATGTTACAGTTTATTTATGTACAAGTAAATCATTTTTTCCACATAGAAATATCACTTGATATTTATTCTTGAGTGTTCCTTGTCTTGAGCAATTTGAATAGTACTTTTAGGAACAAAATGACTTTTATAAATATATAGTCTAAAAAATAAAATAAAATAAAATAAAATAAAATAAAATAAAATAAAGGCCATCAGAAAGAAAACATAAAGATGTAAGAAAAACTGAGGTTCAACATAAATGAATGCGTGTCCTCTCTGTGATTCAGAAGACAACTTTTCACCCTGCAAATCTCCTTACTGTATTGGATGCGAAAGTCAACTCTGCTTTGGCCAAGAAGGCCAACAGCATCCTGGCTTGTAGAAGAAACAGTGTGGCCAGCAGGGGTAGGGAAGTGATTGTCCCCCTGTACTCGGCTCTGGTGAGGCCCCACCTCGAGTACTGTGTTCAGTTTTGGGCCCCTCACTACAAGAAGAACACCAAGGTGCTCGAGAGAGTCCAGAGAAGGGCAACAAAGCTGGTGAGGAGTCTGGAGACCAAGTCTTACGAGGAGCGGCTGAGGGAGCTGGGACTGTTCAGCCTGGAGAAGAGGAGGCTCAGGGGTGACCTTATCGCTTTCTATAGGTACCTTAAAGGAGGCTGTAGAGAGGTGGGGATTGGTCTATTCTCCCACATGCCTGGTGACAGGACGAGGGAGAATGGGCTAAAGTTGTGTCAGGGGAGGTTTAGGTTGGATATTAAGAAGAACTTCTTTACTGAAAGGGTTGTTAGGGATTGGAATAGGCTGTCCAGGGAAGTGGTTGAGTCACCATCCCTGGAGGTCTTTCAAAGACGTTTAGATGTAGCACTTAGTGATATGTTTTAGTGGAGGACTTGTTAGTGTTAGGTCAGAGGTTGGACTAGGTGATCTTGGAGGTCTCTTCCAACCTAGACGATTCTACGATTCTGTGATATGCTGCTGCAGCTCTTCTCTACTGCCTGTTTCAATGGTATTATTTGGAACAACTGTCCAATTATACTTAAAGGACCCTGGATGTTTAAGGATCTCTCAAACCTAAGGGAGGGAGTATTTTAAGAAATGTCTGGAACACAAGGCTTTTTCCATATACAAGGGGAAGCAATCACAGAAATATACTTGCAAATCTTGTCCAGATTGTTAAGTGAGATTTTAAGCATCAAAGAAATATGTATTGTTGAAACAACACAAGACACCCCCTAACAGAAGACATCTGTTTATAAAATGAAGTGATTTAAACTAGTAACTGTAAGATGCACAATGGGCCACTGAGTGAAGTGGAAGTCTGTAGCTTTGCTAGTAAAGTATATACAGTGAGGCAAAAAGTGTTTTTTAAGTGCCAGAGACACTTTCAGGGATTTAGGTATAAATCCAAAGAAGATATAAATATCCTTGGGCTTTCCTCTACAGATGGGCATCTGAATTCCTTCTTCAAGAGAGAAAAAAAAAATGTCCTTTCTTTCAAAAAGTTAATGTGCAGTCCAATGACTATATAATATACCATCTTCACAGGGAATATGAAAAATAACTATCAGTTTAAGAGAGAACCGTATGGTTTCTCTGATTAACATGTAACTGACTATAAACTGTAGCTTGTCCTTCACAGGGAACATGAGTGCTTCCCAGAATGGTGTGCTTCTTCCTTACAGATGGGTTTTAAACCCGAAACATCTGTTCTGGAAAGCTCTAGTACCAGGCTACTGAGTGAAAGGAGGACAACTCTTGTGCCTTTTTCAAAGGATCCACAAGACACCAAGTGAAACAAGAAAAGGAATGCTTATTTCATAACTCTTATCAAAATTTCACCATGGTGAAATTTCACAATAAGTGTGTAATTAGCTCCTGGCCACATTATCACTGTACCAAGTGCAGAGCCAAGTCTGTCATAATTAGTCTTCGTAGAATCATAGAATCACAGAATCATAGAATGGCTTGGGTTGGAAAGGATCTTAAAGATCATCTGGTTCCAACCCCCCTGCCATGGGCAGGGACAACTATCACCAGACCAGGTTGCTCAAAACCCCATTCAGCCTGGCCTTGGGCACTGCCAGGGATGGGGCTGTATTAGGTTTACATGGCAAGGTTTTGGTAGTGGGGGAAGATGAAGCATCAGGGACTGACCACAGCCCCCATTCCCCATTCCCCTGAGCCGCTTAGGGGGAGGAGGTGGAGGTGGGTGGATGGGGAGAAGGTGATTTTAGTGTATTTTTAGTTTCTCAGTGCTGTAGCTTGTTAGTAACAGGTAATAAAGTGCGTTAGTCTCCCTATGCTGAGTGTGTTTTGCCCATGACGATAATTGTTGAGTGATCTCCCTGTCCTTATCTCAACCATTGAACCATTTCCATCATATTTTGTCCCCCTTTCCCTTTGAGGAGGGGGCATACGAGAGTGGTTGTGCTGGAGCTCAGCTTCCCAGATGAGTAAAAGCACCAGAGGGGCTTCCACAGTTTCTCTGGACAACCTGTTCTAGGGCCATAGTAAAATATTTCTTCTAAATATATAATTTAAAACTACCCTCTTTTAGTTTAAAACTGTTACTACTTGTCCTGTCACAGGCGCTGGTAGTAAGTGTTTCTCCATCTTTCCTTTAACACTGCTTTATCTATTGAAAGGCCACTCCACCATCTCCCTGCGGCCTTCTCTTCTCTAGGCTGAACAACCCCAACTCCCTCAGCCTGTCCCCATAGGAGAGGTGCTCCAGCCCCTTGACCAACCTTGTGGTCCTCCTCTGGACTTGGTCCAGCAGATCCCTGTCCTTCTTGTGCTGGGGCCCCAGAGCTGAGCACAGGGCTCCAGGCGGGGTCTCACGAGAGCAGAGCAGGGGGGGAGAATCACTTTCCTCAGTCTGCTGGACACATTTTTTTTGGTGAAGCCCATGGTACGGCTGGCCTTCTGGGCTACAAGGGCATATTGCTGGCTCCAGTCTTGCCATGAGAGAGTACACTACCCCTAAAAGTAGAGTTAATACTGTTGCTCCTATCTTAAGAAGATTTACTAGATCCCAGAGCAGGCTGAAAGGTGCTTACACCATTGTCCAGAGAGCACATGCATATCACAGATTATCCTATTGAAACTAACACCCATTGATTAATTTAAATTACCCATTGTGGAAGCAAGAGGAAAGGTATCTGACATCTCTGGGGAGGCTGTAGTCAGATATTTCATAGAAGCTTTAAAAGCTCAAGTATGAACCAGGTTCCAGGGATGCGATATACATATGAATAATGTAAGTGCCTTTGAAGAAAAATGGAATACACTGTGGAGGTTACAGTTGTTTTGTTTCAGTTTGGTTTGGTTTATAAAACGCAATAGTGCTTTCCATTTCAATGAAGTAATTAAGCTAAGATTAACTTCAGGAAAGAAATATCCATAACTGTGTGGAAGGCACCATAACAAGGGGTAATTCATTCCACCATGCAGACTCAGTGCAACCAGTACTCTAGTATGAAATAATGTTGTATCAAATAACAGGAAATATTTCTAACTTAAAGCTTTCTGAATAATGGAGGAACATCAACTCCTTGTTAACTCTGAAGCTCAAAATCTGCTAACCATTTTATAGTGCACAAGAGAAAATCTCCATATTTAGAAAACTTAAAGCTGTAGACATCGAGTTCACTAATCTTTGCATATATGTTTAATCTATGTTCCCTTACATTTTGTTCAAAATTCATTTCTATGGTAGCTAATATAGCTATTTTGCCTGAACACTTTCAAAACATGTTTTCCTTTGCAATAAAAACATTAAAAGCACATTGTTAGTCTTTATATTTTCCTTCCTGTGTCTCCATAGCTGTCTCTTTAAAATTTTATTTTCTTTTCCATGCTTGTACAGAAAAGTGTTCTATCAGCACAGAGTCGATGCCATCAAGCTCACCACTAGCAGAGGAGTGCCAGACCCCTCTGGGGACTGAAAGCAAGGCAGGACCACGTTGCCAGACACAGTACCAGCCAGCTCAACATGGGGCTGAAAACACCCAGCACGTGCCAGATGCAATCACAGCCTGAACAGTAAGGAAAGCACCAGATGGTGTTGGTGCAGCCTAAAGCAGAAGGTGATTTATTTTGGGGTGATCAGTAAAGCTGAGGTATCTGGGAGGCCACTGCAGCTCCTGTTCTTTGCAAGAATGGACAAGACAGGACAGCAAAGCTGCAAAGATTTCAACAGCTCCCCAGGTTCTCCACCTCGCAGTGCAGGATAGAAACAGAGCATCTGTGGGAAGGTGTCATTTGATTGGAAAGAAAAAAAAAAGAGAGAGAGAAAGAAAGAAAAAAGAACAGATGAATATCTTTTGAGTTTTGTTCAAATTATTTTTAATCTATATTTGATAGATAAATCTTCCAAAGTTATATCTCTCAAGAAATTGATTTGCTTCCTGCTACTAGTGGAGAGTTTCCTTTCTGGTGGATCTTTTTTTTTACAGCATTTAGAAATGAGCATCAGTCAGAGAGTTGCATCAAAAGGTACAATTTACTGGTACCAGAGGCAACTGTAAGTCAAATGTTGAAGTCACTGTAAATTCACATAAATAATTGTCTATGGTTTCCTATAGATTAGATGTAATAACATTTAAACAATGAATTTTAATATGTCTCCATAAGTCAAAATGCTCTTGAGGAAAAAAAAAAAAAAGCAAATCATCTTTCTGGTCCATAGGCAGCAACTATTGGGATAGAACTGCCATCAACCACAAAGACTAACAAACTAGTTTTTCAGTTTTCAGTTTATAAGAGCCATCTCTGAAAGTGGTGACTTTCCATCCCAGAAGTAGAGTAGGACTGAGCTCAGATGCTTAGACATATGAGGAGCGGCTGAGGTCACTGGGCCTGTTCAGCCTGAAGAAGAGGAGGCTGAGGGGGGACCTCATCGCAGTCTACAACTTCCTCATGAGGGGGAGTGGAGAGGCAGGTGACCTATTCTCCATAATCACCAGTGACAGGACCCACAGGAATGGTGTTAAGCTGAGGCAGGGGAAGTTTAGGCTGGACATCAGGAAGACGTTCTTCACCGAGAGGGTGGTTGCACACTGGAACAGGCTCCCCAGTGAAGCAGTCACTGCACCAAGCCTGTCTGAATTTAAGAAGCGATTGGACTGTGCACTTAGTCACATGGTCTAAAATTTGAGGTAGACGTGTGTGGTGCCAGGATTTGGACTTGATGATCCTTATGGGTCCCTTCCAGCTTGGGATATTCTATGATTCTATGATTCTATGATTCTGTTCCCATGGTGGCATTTCACATGGTCCAAACCAAAGTTCATAAAAAGAGCAAGCACTGTGGTACAGCTATTCATTGACCTGGAATATGGTAGCTTGTCTATTTGTGTTTCCTAATTTTCTTCAAGTTTAAAAGTATGATGAGTAAATTGGTGTAGCCTGTTCCTGAGACACAGAGAAATAGGGCCTGGAAATCACGTTTACATCTTGGTGCACCTGCCTGGCAAATATATCTGCTCAAAAGCTTTCCCAGTCACTAGTGCTGGGTGACTTACTAGCAGGGGTTACCTTCATGCAGCAAGTACAGTAGCCTAGGGCATGCAGTCATCCCTGTCCTACCTCTACAACCTTTCATTTTATTGTTTTTAATCATCCAGATGTATATATAATGTAGAAATTCAGAAAGATACTTTTTTTTTCTTTTTTTTTTTCTCACAACAACCTCTATTTAATAGTAAATGAACAGAAATGAACGTTGGTAGGAGCAATTCAAAGATGTGAAGCCAAAAGCCACTAGCTTGATGGAAATACTGCTGTCAGCATTTCCTTTGTAATCCTCATGCTGTAGTCTTCTGCAAAGGGACCAGGCTCCTCCTCACAACTGCAGAGCATGCTGCATGGAATCCCTGTGGAAGCCAGAAGGGAGAAGCTTTCATACATTGCCAGAGGGCCATTCCCTCTCACCAAAGGTATGAATGGCTCAGAATTACAGGTTACACACAGAATAGAATTATAGAGTCATAGAATCATAGAAGCACAGAATCATAGAATGGACCGAGTTGGAAGGGACCTTAAAGATCATCTAACTCCAAGCCCCCTGCCATGGGCAGGGATGCCACCCACTAGATCAGATTGGCCAAGGCCCCTTTCAGCCTGGCCTTGAACATCTCCAGGGATGGGACATCCACATCTTCTATTGACAGCCTGTTCCAGTGCCTCACTATTCTTAGAGTGAAGAATTTCCTCCTAATTTCTAGTCTAAATCTATCCTCTTTTAGTTTAAGATCATTCCCTATCATTATCTACCCAAGTAAAGAGTCCTTTTTCATAAGACCCCTATAAGTATTGAAAGGTCACAATGAGGTCTCCATGGAGTCTCTTCCAGGCTGAACAGCCCCAGCTCTCTCAGATTTTCTTCACAGAGGTGCTCCAGCCCTCTGATCATCTTTGTAGCCATCCTCTGGAACCTCTGTGCTGCTCTGTAAACTTCACCAGTTTATGAGATTCATTAAAAGTAGCTCTTACCCACTGGTGAAAAGATTGAAAATGAAGATCTTTTGCTGGGGAACAGCTTATCACCTTCATCTTATCCTAAAGTGTGGCCAAACTGTTTCAGGCCACAGTGTGTCAGGCTCCTTGCATGAGATTAATTTACATTTGCTAATCAGTTTCTTCACTGATGATCCATGATGACCCATAACCCAAACTGAACTGAAGGCTATGAGATCTCCAACCATTCTGCAGCAGCCTAAAATCTGAAACCAGAGAGATATAAAACATGATTTCTTCTACTCCTGTTCTTATAAAGGCAACCCTGACTTTTGACTGCTCTGCCTTTTGTTCAGCTGCTTCCATTAAATACACCCTGAAAATGCTTTCTGGTGAGAGCACAGGACTGAAGCAAAGCAGGCATATACCTCAGAAACACAACTGGTTGTACCAACAGGGACAGTTCTGCAAAAGTAGGACACTTTCAAGTAAATTCAGAGGCTTTCACAGTTTAGCAGACCACACTTGTGAACTTTCTGTGGCACATTACTGTTTCAGACTCAGGTAACACCATGTGCTTGCTTAGGTGTAAGTGCTGTTGGGTCTACTTAGAAATCACTAGCTCCTGACTTGTTAAACTAAAAGAAAAATCTTTGAAAAACATCTGGACAGTCTATACTTAGAAAATATTCTTGCTAGTGATCAGTGCGCAGAAGTCTTCCAGATAACTGTTCATACATATATTACAGAAAAAGCATAAAGGAAAATCTTCAAAATAGCTTTGAAATTAATAGACTTAAGCAGAACAAAAAAAAAAAAAAAAAGAAAAAAGTATGTAGTCTAGAATCTAACCATTTATCTTATCATTAGCCATTCCAACTTGATTTATTAACATCTTTTGTTTTCTTCTTTAGTTAAATAAGTCACATTTTTAGGGGCTGAATGTTAACTCCTGGTAGGTGTCACTCAGGATTGCCTTATTCTCCCAGAAAATTCAATCAGTCCTGGTACAAACTGGGATTTAACTCTTTCTGCCATATTTATATTTATGGGGCAGACAGTTCCAGCATTTTCTAACAGTTACAGATATGGCAATTTGTAACTGTTCACTATGGCTACAATAAGATAAAATGCTAGTAAAAGATATTGCTAAATATTTAATTTGTATCCCATTATCTGGCTTTGCTGTGTATCTATGCCACAGGTCTATTTAAAAGAACATCAGTAGCTATATATTTTTTTTAATGTTAATTTTTATGAAATAGATCAGGAAGCATTTTGCAGTCTCAAAATAGCAGAAGCTCTTACTTGCAGAGGGGCAGTCATTTTAGATGAATATTCTTTTTGTATTTAAAATTATAGGCTAGAATTATTCATAATGGCAGGATAATAGCTGTGCAGTCATTTTAAAGAGAACTATATTTATCCTAGATATAGGGAATAGAAACTAAGTTCTTGGCAATATTAAAAAAAAAACAAAAAAAAAAACACTGGTGGCCAGTTGCTTGATAAAAAGCATTATTATTAAATATATGTGGTAATTATAATACGCCTGTGCACAACATTTTCTATTAAAAAAAAAAAAAAAAGCTTTTATGGAATATAAGCTATTGAGAGCTTATCTGAAATCATTGAGCAATGCTAGAATTTAATTTTTCAACAAGATAAACAGAATTTCAGTTAAAAATTCATTCTGGCTGCAAGGGATGCTATAATTTCATAGTTGAAATACTGTATCAAAGTTCTTTATTCCAGGTACTTTCAGCCAATAAAATAGTAGCCTCAAATATTACTTTTTGTCTTTCTGGTTTTATATATATAGCCCCTTATGCATGTAGCTCAACCATAAGCAACTATATACCCATACAAAAACAAACTCTTAAGTATAGTCACTAATAATATTGCCATATCCTGTTTCTAAATTCACTTAAGTAAATAAAGACTTTCAATCCTAATTCTCAACATTTGTAATGCTATTAACTGAAGTGTGCACACCCTCATGTTGTTTCCTTCTAAAAGTAAATGAAAAGTGGACATAGTGATATGTCCACTCTTCTCTCTAACATTCCTTCCAATAAATGCTATAAGTGCTAGAAATTAATAAAGGTAATTTGCTGACATTTATTTACAGAACTATGGAATTAACTTATATATCTCTCGTTGGCTGTTAAATAGAGCACAATTATAAATTTCTAGGATATAAATTTACTAATCAGAATAACCATTCATAGGTTACCAGAGTAAGTTAGCATTCATTTAAAAAAGATTTAGAAAGAAATGGTTTAATACCATAACACAATATATTAGCTATATGTTAGAGATGTAGCAGCTCAACCGCAACCCCATTATTCTAGTAAAAAAAAAAAAAAAAAAAAGTAAACAAGGTTACCAAGGTTACCCTGTTTTATACTGGCCACTGGCATCCCATGATAGCAACTGGTTTGTTTGTGGTCCCAGTAAAATGAGGTTTGGCAGTCAGGAAATTCTAGTGTTGACTAACATTGACCCACTTTGGCCACTAAATTTCAGTGTTACGAAAGATGTTAAAAATTAGTTAACTTACTCTGCCAAACAAAAACTTAATTTCTAAATAAATTCATTTTACCTGTAAAATGAAAAATGAAGCAAAATAGTTCCTAAAAATATAACTGAGATTTAACTACATTCTTACAGGCTTTGGTGAGGATAAATTCCAAACAAAATAAAACAAAACAAAAACAAGACTGCATTATAAGATATTTTGTTGAAAGCAGGGCACGTGGTCAATAGCATCAGCTGAAGAGAAAGCTTACCTTGTATCTCTACAGTTGTTGTGTTGTTTGGTGGTTTCTTTTTTTGTTTGTTTTTTTTCTAACTACTACACAAACTGAAAAATATCCGTTTTTTTCATCCCTTCATCCTGTGTCCCTAGACATTCTTACGGTTCTTACAAAATGTGCTTTTTTATCAACATCTGAACATGTTCTATTCTAACATTTAAAAGAGCAATACTACTGTTGTAATACTGTAATCTGTTTTGACTCAGTATGTATTCTGGGTAAGTATGAAATGCAATGTGTATATTTTTGGCAGTGTATATATTTGCACTATCAACTACAATACTCTTTATACTAAACCCAAATGGCTAACACAGGATGTATGCTACAAAATTGTTTATTTTTTTTCTTTTGTGACAGTTAGCTTAATATGAGGAATCACCTTCCACTGCAATTTGCCTTCCAAATATGCACACTGACAGCATTCAGATAACCATATTTTGCCAGAATAGATGTTATTCTTTTTAGTCTGGATGTTACTAGCGTTTCCATTTTTTTTCTCTACAGTAATCTTGCAAATTGAAATAGATTATAAAAGAAAAGCTTGACATTACAGAAAAGTACCCAAAGAAACCATAAGATTTTGCCAAACAAGCCTCACAAAATTGTGAAATAGAGATATAGGGTGATGAACTGATTTGAATTTTCCACAGGTAAAAGTTTGAGTCAAAAATATCATGTTTTTGTTCACTAATATAATGAAATACAAGATCCATTTTTATTTATATTCGTCAAGCCATGGAAAATAATGTTTAGTGTATGGTAACACACATACTGAAAATGAGAATGTATAAAGCACTAAGAATGTTCTGTGTGCAAGTATCACATTTGTAGAAATTGCCATGTTACTAGAGAAACACAGAATTAAAAGTAACTTCCTAACCACAATTTTTGTTTGTGAAATGATTAGGAAACTGAACCTTTATGTCATTATTTTGTTTTCCAGGTCTTGTTATTATTTATTTATTTGTTTATTTTTAATCATAACTGGAATCAAGAGGTATGAAAATCAGAGAAACCAAAGTTTTCAGTGAGATGGAAAATGCTAAAAGCAAAACCCTGCACTAAGGGTATGGTCCATCCATAGTCAGTCAGTCTTATGCTGATCAACATCTTCAAACACATCAAGAAAAATGTGCAAGTTCATGCTTTCCTCTCTGAATGTGTAGATATCTTTTGAAGGTTAAATATTTATAAATGCACACATCATTCTGACAAATATAAAATCTGCAGTGGGAAATTGGTACAGTGTCTTAGTACAGAAGACAAGGTGGAGCAAATCTGGGGAATCAAGAGTCAGAAATTCTTCATTCTCCTTCTTTTTTTTTTGATTAGGGTGGTTCAAATCACTGAATTTGGTTTGTTGTTCATTTAGCAAGTAAAGAGTCAAAATTTTTGTTTGTTTTTGTTTGTTTTTGTTTTGTTTTCCTGGAGGCTCAAAATAAATAAAGAAAATCAGACTCACAAAACAAACAGTACCCGCCATATTCCATATAGTCAATAGTTACTTTGAATCTCAAAATGTGGAGGACATGAAACCAAGTGGACTCTATATGATACAAATATACTCAGACCTCAAATGTATAGAGGATTCTGTGTTAAATTTCAATCAATATCTGTAGAAAAAGTTGTTCCAGAAAGAAAATAAACTTTGCCAGTTAAGTGACAATATGTGTTTAAGAAAAAGCTATAATCACCCAGCTTTAGGCATGGTATGTTTCACTCAGCCACTCACTAATTATGAATCGTAGGACAGAACTAACTGGATAAAATTCAATAATTTCTCCAATATATGCATTCAGATCACACAATTCAGACTTTAAGCCTAATATCAAGCAGATGTCAAATTCTACTCTTCTAGATTCTTGTATTGACATTGAAGAAGCATTCTTACCATTAGGTAGGAATTCAAAGTACATCATAGTCTGCTTAACTTATTCTCTGTTTTGCTCTGTTGTCTTCACAGAAGATACATTACTAGATCAGCATCCACATCTATGTTACAGGATGGTTACAGCCAGGTGAAATGTATTCCACCTTGGGGGGCTGAGCTGGAGCGTAAGGAAAACTTTAACTTCCTTGCATTCCTCCTCCAAAACAACATCTTTTCTAAATGCTGTCCTTCGTCCTTTCCCCCTACTGAATGAAAGGCCAAAAATCACAATCATGCTTTCATGACTACTATGCATTTTGTGCATGTCTGGTAGCTGAAATATATGAAGACAAAGTCTATTCTTATGCCTGCAGCAAAGAATTTAAACATATTTTTGTTGGCCTACACGTCAACAGAATGGAAGACAGTTTATTATATACATTTTATTACAGATATACACAGACATTTGTTATTCAAATCTTCATGGTGAACTTGCATCATACTCTCTTTTCGTGCAAGTTATTTTACCTTCTGCTTGGTCTGAAAGACAATCAGAAGAATAGAGTAATATCCAAAACAGAGCTACATAAGCCATAGTCAAAGCTGTGGAGTTCACATAGCTCAAGAGTTTATTATCAGCTTACAAACAGAGGAAGAAAGTTATTTAAACAAATGGGCTGCTTGAGAACATTCAGATTAGTCAAGTGATTTTATTGGGTATAAATCACATTATGATACTTCTTCAGGGAGACCTTTCTGTGACAGATATTGAAATTTGCTTGGGAACCTGTAGAATAACATTGATTTAATTAAACAGGATTTTATTTGACGTGATTTTTTTTTTCAGAACAGTTTAGTGTTTTATATTTAACGTGATGTTGATTGTTAAGAACTAAAGTAAGAATTTTCATAGTCAAAGCCCCAGATCCCAACTGGAAGAAAGCTAAAATAAGAATTTGATGAACATTTTGCACCTCTCTTTAGAATTGCGCCCCAAAAACTTCAGTTCAGCTTTACACAGTCTAACATTGTCTAACACAGATTTACCAAGGTAAATCAAACCTAATGTGAAAATTCTTAACAGGAAAATGTTTAATTTGCCATTTTTGTTTGTTGGATATTGTTCTGTTTGGAGAGGGGACACTGTGAAGGGACACTGTTCAAAATTAACTAACGTGTATGAGATATGCAAGTACTGTCTGTAAGTGGTACCACTGTATTTGCTGGTCGTAGACCCTTGAAGATTTCCTTCCTAAAGTACATTGTGACCATGAACCTGTGCCCATGTTCACCCAATGCCCCAGTCTCACCCCATAAATGTGTGTTAATTTTTCTTCTCAAGATTAAGGTGTTCAGATTCACATTTTATACCTCCTGTAAAACTAGCTAAACCACCATATTGTAGTTTTGGTCAGCTGGATCACCTCCAACCCTTGTGAAGTTTGCTCACTCTGCAGAAGGGAATGGAAGTCCAGTGGGCACATGGAGGATTAGTGATAGAATATCTCTATAGCCTTTTGTTTTGGAAATTCAACTAAGAAAAGGCAATCAGAAAAAAAAAAAAAAAAACTGACTTAGTTAACCATAGGGCTATAGATTTTGTGACAAATATATGGCTCTGGTCTGACTTACTCAAAGATCATTCACTTCAGTTATGCCATTTAAAATCAATTATATCATTTCCACTGCAACCAAACTTTGCAGGGACTGTTTAAGTTCGTCCACCTTCTGGATGGACACTGGGGACATATTAGTGCGTAAGCATAGCTTGTTTGTTTGTTGTTTTTGTTTTTCTTTCATTCCAGTTTAAAATACACCAGATATATACATAGGCATTTAGAAAATAATTATTTTAAATTGAAATCCACTTCTTGGTGAGTTTCAGGTAACAATAATAGTACATAATTCATATTTTTGTGCATAAAATAAAAATCATACAAATGGAAATATATTTCACATTGTTCAAATAGAAAAAATGGTAAATCACAAGAAAATTTTAAAATACATCCCTTTGAATTGGGGTATCTAAAATAGGGGGCACTATACAGAACACTGACCATTCTCAGGCTGTACAGAAAGTAAGTTAGTAATCTGACTGAAGGCAACTAAAATGCCTGAAAAACACTGTCTTCACAGACCTCAGACAAGATTTTGAAGCACAGAGCACTGGCTGAAGAAATAAATAAATAAATAATAAATAAATAAATAAATAAATGAAATGGCAGGTTTGAACAAAAACAGAAATGCTGTTTTTCTACAGTGCTGAACAACATTTGCCTGGCTCTCTTCTGGTGCTACAAAGATGCTGGCCACTCTTTGTGAATAAAATCATCACTAACAAAGACTCTAGAAGGAATTTCTCTCATTCTTCCGTTCTTTCATTTGTCAAGAAAAAGGTTACTGTATAGCTGAGATTAATAATGTTAAATCACAAGATACAATATTGTTTCAATGTTTCAACGTCCCCATTGTTTTAGCTCAGAACATTCAACATAATAAAATGTTCAATTTATTTTTTTTTCCAATACAATACACATATTTTTGTAAATGTAAATTGAGGCAGTAATTGTATTCACCATGTCATTGGGATTTTCATAGATTTTTAAAAATCTTTTCAACCTACTGGATAGAAAAATAATATTTATGGAATACAGAAATATTTATGAAATACAGAAAACATACATTACATACAGATATTGCATCAAACTGCGGTAGTTTGGAGTTTATATTTTTATTAAATCCTGCAACCAACGCCAGAATAGACGTCCATCCGTCTTTCTCTATGAATTCTTCTACAGAGAAACAAGTCAGAATTTTCAGAAAGCATCTAGACAAGAAAAAATTTCTTTAAAATTCTTCATTTCATAAAAAGAAACAATCAAGCATCTGAACTGTTTTTGTTTTTAAATGCCTGTGAAGGAAATGTTTTTTCATAAATTGAATGTGATCTAGCTTCTTTTGACAGAAGAATTCAATTGAATTGAACAAGTTCTAGTCAGTTACAGCCTGGAAAGAATACAAGTAAATCTTTTATCATACAATTCACTTTTTAGCTTTAATAACAAAGAAGGTATCAAGTCCATAAAAATCAAATATAGCAATTTTACACATGTGTAGTTTCATTGGAAACACTTTTATTTTTGAAACTTTTTATGTTTTGCTTTATTCTTTGATGTACTTTTAAGAGAGGAGAAACCGTTATTGCTACGAGATAACCAAAGACAACCTAATTTTACTGGATTTTAGAATATGCCCTTATGCCCTTTGTAGATGAAATCATTGTAAAGTTATATTTAGACCTCTGGTATTTCGATTTACCAGTACACTTTGTGAATCACTTCTGGAAATTTATGTTACAGTAAGAGAAAGTATTCTGTTTTGACAGCCAGCTGATGGCATCAGTTTGGATTTCAGCACAGAATGGATAATGTTTCTCGCTGCCTCTTTCTGGATTAATTCAAAATTCTAGAGTCCTTCAAAAACACCTGAAGGACAATGCAGTCATAGGTCATAGCCAACATGGGTCCACCACAGGAAAGTACTCCTTAATGAACTTGATTTCCTTCTATGAAGTGGTCAACCATCTAGTTGGCCGAGGGAAGCCAGTTGATGGCACCTCTTTGGATTTCAGCAAAGCTTCAGTACTGTTTCTCACTGTCTCCTTCTGGACGAGTTGACCAGCACACAGCTAGAGCAGTGCATAATGCGATGGGTGAACAATTGGCTGATGGGTCGGGCTCCAAGGGTTATCGTCAATGGGATTGCGTCAGGCTGGCGGCCAGTCACTAGGGGGCTTCCGCAGGCCTCCATTTTAGGGCCAGTTCTCTTCAGTGTTGTCCTAACTGACTTGCACGTAGGACTTGCGGGCATATTGAGTCAGTTTACGGATGATGCTAAACTGGGAGGGAGGAGCGGCTGACTCCGTCGAGGGTAGATAGGCCTTGTAAAGAGATCTTGACAAAGTAGAGAGCTGGGCAATCCCCAGCCATAGGAGCTTCAGCAAGAGCAAGTGCCAGATTCCACACGTGGCAAGGGGCAGCCCTGTCTGTACTCGCAGTCTGCGGGTTGAGAGGCTGGAGAGCAGCCGTGCAGAGAGGGATCTGGGGGTTTTGGTCAATGACAAGTTGAACGTGAGTCAACTGTAGGCCCTGGAAGCCAGGAGCAGCAAGCGCATCCTGGGGTGCCTCCAGCACGGCATGGCTAGCCGGTCGGGGGAAAGGATTGCTGGGCTCTGCTCTGCGCTCTTTCAGCATCACCTCGAGTCCTGTGTGCACTTTTGGGCACCGCAATATCAGAAGGACATAAAACTCTTAGAGAGTGTCCAAAGGAGGGCTTCAAAGTGGTGAAGGGTCTGGAGGGCAAGATGGATGAGGAGCGCCTGAGATCTCTGCGTTTGTTCAGCCTGCGGGAGACTGAGGAGAGGCCTCAGTGGCAGCCTGCAGCTTCCTCACGAGGGGAGCGGAGGGGCTGGCGCTGAGCTCTGCTCTCTGGGGACAGCGACAAAACTCGAGGGAACGGCATGAGGCTGTGACAGGGGAGGGTCTGGCTGGAGGTGAGGAAAAGATTCTTCACTGACAGGGGCTTGGCCACTGAACCAGGCCTCCCAGTGAAGTGGTGAGGGCAGCAAGCCTGCTGGAGTTCACAAAGTGTCTGGGCACTGCTCTCAGACATGTGCTTTGGTTTTGGGGGTCCTGTGTGGAGCCAGGAGCTGGACTCGAGTATCTGTGGGGACATTGTAGCATTTGATGAAGATGCTCAGTGATGGGCATCTGTTGCGTGTCCATGCAGCGGGACAAGCTGGAACACACTGCGACCATATCTGGCTGTCCTGCAGCTGCCAGACCAGGAGGCCATTATGGAGGGAGCGGCCTGGGCACCGCCCTCTTCCCAAAGCCCGGTGGACACAAAGCCTGCGGCTGACCAGGCCCGGGCCACCCCAGCGCCCTGCAGACACCGGCCAGGCTGACACTGGGACCCCGGTGAGCCCAGCGATGAGCTGTGACAACACCCAGCAATGGGCTCTGAGGTCACCCAGCAACGGGCTGTGACGTCACGGCTCTCGCTGCTCATATTGGGGCGCCGGCAGAGCCCGTCCCAGCCTGGCTCGTGCCTGGACTCCCGCTGAGCGTTTGTGCGAGGCTTGGAGAGGACGAGCAAGGATTTGGTGGAGCTGTGCTGTGGGGCTGCCAGCAGCTGCTCTCGGTGCCCATCCCCACAGCCAGTGCCCGTGTTTCCCCGGCCCTGCCTGGCTCAGGCAGCCGGGGCCCTGTGAGGCACGCTCGCAGCAGCGCAGGTGAGCTGTGTGGGGACACGTTCCCCGGGGCGGCCCGCGGGGGGCATGAGATGGCCCAGCCGCGGGGCTGGGGCTGGGGCTGGGGTTGGGGGGTTTCCTGCTGAGGGGCCGGGGCACTGCCGCTGCCTGCCCCGGCACAGCCACTGACCCTGGCCTCTCTCCTTCTTGCAGCGCGCAGCACGTGTCGCAGCGGCGCCAGCGAGGGGAAGCAGCTCCCCACCCGCAGCTCTCCCCAGCCCGCCGCAGCGAGACAACGCCATGGCCACAGAGGCTGACGTCACCTGCCCTGTGTGCCAGGGGACCCCAAAGGAGCCCAGCGTCGTCAGCCCCTGTCAGCACCAGCTTCTGCTTCGGCTGCATCATGCGCTGGGCCGAAGAGAAGCGTCAACTGCCCCCTCTGCAGGCAGGACATCACCTCCGTACGCTACTCCATCTGGTCAGAAGATGACTTTCTGGAGGTCCAAGTTGTCCGCCATGCAGAGAACCAAGAGGACAGCCACCAGGATGAGCAGGGGGCTGCAGAGCCAGTGCCCCAGACTGTCGTGAGTGGCCTCCTGCCCGAGGAATGGGCGGCCCTCTTCAGGGAACACCCGGCTCTCCTTGGTCCGCTGCGGCCCTGGGTACGCCAGCAAGCCAGGGAGTTTTTCGGAGCTGCCTGGTGGGACCAGGACGTGCTGGTGGCCAACGTTGTTTCTCGGCTGTGCCGCTACGGGCTGGACGAGGTGGCCTTGATCCGGGAGCTGCAGCCGTCCCTGCAGGGCCATACAACAAGCTTTGTACAGCAGCTCATTGAAGGAACTGTGGAGATGTGCACTGACGAGTTCCTTGAAGAGCTGGGACTCCTGGAACCCGCTCCTGTCAGGCAACACCAGAACGGCCCTGAGGTGGACCTCGAGGGCTCCCAGGACAGCAGGGAGCCAGAAGAGAGCCCTGTGGCCACCCCCAGCCCTGCTGCCTCCTCCCAGGACACTCCTGTCTCCAGCCTGCTCTCCTCCAGCAGCTCAGAGGCTTCTGACGTTGAGGAGCTCCCCAGCACCTCAAGTGCTGCCCTGCATGGGGGTCCTGGCCACCCACCCACCACACCCATCCCTGGGGAGCAGGAGGAGCCCTTCAGAGAGCCTGGACAGGCGGCAGAAGAAGATGCCGCAGTGCAGGGCTGCAGCCCCGGGCCCTCTCCTCCTGGCCAGGGCAGGAACAGCTCGCCTGGGGGGCCCCGGCACCCCCCAAAGAGGAGGGCTGACAGCAGCCCGGACTCTCCCCAGCCCTGCAAGAGGCCGCCCCCCCGGCGCCTTTAGCAGGGCACATTGCACTTCCAATAAACAAAATAAAAGCGGTGACTCTGCCACAGACAGTGTCTTGGTCTTCTTCAGAGAATCACACAATCACACAATCATACGATCATACAATCCTAAAATTGTAGAATGGCTCAGGTTGGAAGGGACCTTAAAGATCACCTAGTTCCAATGCCCCTGCCATGGCTAGGGATGCCACGCACTACATCTGGTCGCCCATGGCCTCACCCAACCTTGTCTTGAGCACCTGCACAGATGGGACATCCAGAGCTTCTCTGGGCACCCTGGTCCAGTGCCTCACCAGCCTCCGAAGGAAAAATTTCCTCCTAACTTCTACTCTAAAAACCCCTCTTTTAGTTTAATGCTATCCCCTCTTTTCCTGCCATTAACAACATTGTAGCCCTCCTCTGGACCTGTCCTTACGGACCCTTCTTATGCTGGGCACACCAGGCCTGGACGCAGCACTCCAGAGGAGGCCTCCAGGAGCAGAGTAGAGGGGTGCAATCACCTCCCTCTCCCTGCTGCCCACGCTTCTGTTGATGCAGCCCAGGATGCAGTTGGCCTTCTGGACTGCAAGCTCGCACTGCTGTCTCATGTCAAGCTTCTCGTCCACCAGAACCCCCACGTCCTTCTCTGCAGGGCTGCTCTCCATGAGTTCTTTGGCCCCGACCAAGGTGCAACGCCTTGCACCTAGGTTCGTTGAACCTCCTTAGCTTGATGTGGTCCACTCCTCAAGCTCGTCCAGCTCCTTTTGGAGGGCTTCCATTCCTTCTCTTGGATCGACTGCACCACTCAGCTTGGTGTTGTCTGAAAACTTGCTCAGGGTGCACTCAATCTCAGTTTCGATGCCATTGAGGAAGATACCGAAAAGCACCGGTCCCAAGATAGACCCCTGAGGTACACCACTTGTCACTGGCATCCACCTAGACATAGAACCATTGACCACCCCTCTCTGGGTGCAGCCATCGAGCCTCTTCCTTATCCACTGCCTGCTCCATTCGCATCTTTCCCATTTAGAGATTAGGATGTTGTGTGGAACCGTGTCAAAAGCCTGACAGAACTCCAAGTAGATGACCTCAGTTGGTCTTCCCGTGTCGACTGATGCAGTTACTCCATCAAAGAAGGCCACCAGCTTGGTCCTGCGTGATTTGCCCTCGGGAAAGCTGTGCTGGCTGTCTCAGATCATCTCCTTGTCCTGCGTGCGCCTTAACTTTGCCTCCTGGAGGATCCATTCCATGATCTTGCCAGGCACGGAGGTGGGGCTCTGGAGTTCCCCGGGTCCTCCTTTCTACCTCTTTAAAAGCGGGAGTGATGTTTCCCTTTTTCCAGTCACTGGGGACTTTGCCCCACTGCCAGGACTTTTGAAATATGGTGGGGACACGCTTGGCGACTACATCAACCAATTCCCTCAGGACGGTGGGATGCCTGTCATCAGGCCCCAAAGACTTGTAGTTGCCCTATTAGGGGGACCCAAATTTGCTCTTTGCTTACGGTGGGAGGGTCACTGCTCCCCAAGCCCCCACGTAGAGCTTTGAGGTCTCAAGAGATGTGGGAAAACTCACTACAAGTAAAGACCAAAGCAAAGAAGTTGTTAAGTACCTCAGCCTTCTCCACGTCTGTTTCTACCAGTCCTCTGTCTTCATTTGGCAGAGGTTTTATGCTCTCCTTGGTCTTCTGCAGCCAGTGTATCTAGAGAACCCCTTCTTGTTATTCTTTGCTTCCCTTTCCAAGTTCAGTTCCAGCAGTGCCTTGGCTTTCCCTGCACATCTGCACAGTGTTGCTGTACTTTTCCCAGGCCACATGTCCCTGCTTCCACTGCCTGTGCATTTCCCTCTTGTGCCTCAGTCTGACCAGCAGGTATTTGCTCAGCTATCCTGGTTTTCTGCCCTATCTGCTCGCTTTCTTACACAGAAAGACAGAGAGTTCTTGTGCTCTAAGGAGAACATCCTTAAAGAGCTGCCAGCTCTGCTCAGCTTCTTTGTCCCTGAGGACAGCATTCCAGGGGATCTCATTCACCAGGTCCTTTAAACAGCTGGAAGCTCGCTGTTTGCAAGTTCACAGTCCTGACTTTGCACTTTGCCAGGCCTATATTCTTCCAATGTGCTCCTAATACTTGCACTCCTGATGCCTTTTACATCTTTGCGAGGGACATAATGTCCCTTTTCATATTTTGGAGTCTCCCTGTTGCAGCCTTCTTTCATCCTATGTGAAAAAGTTGGAAGGGGTGGTAGGGCGTGGATGGGCTTTTTAGGTATGTAAAGGTTGGGGGCAGCTTGGGATGCAGCAGTCATGAGATGGTGGAGTTCAAGATCTGGAGTGGAAGAAGAAAGGCAAAAAGTAGGATTGCTACCCTGGACTTTTGAAGAGCCAACTTTGACCTCTTCCGGGACCTACTTGGGTGTATCTCTTGGGCTAGATTACTAGAAGTTATGGGTGCTTGTGACAGCTGGGCAACATTTAAACAGCACTTCTTCCAAGCTCAGGATCGGTGCAACCCTAAGAGTAGGAAATTGGGGAAGGGGGGCAGGAGACCTGCGTGGATGAGCAAGGAGCTCATTGACAAGATCAAAAGAAAGAGGAAGGTCTATGAAATGTGGATAAAGGGCCTGTCATCTTGGGAGGAATATAGAAGTGTTGTCAGGGCCTGCAGGGACATGACGAGGAAGGCTAAAGCCCACCTGGAGATGAAGCTGGCAAAGGAGATAAAGGATAATAAGAAGGTTTTTTGTTTGTTTGTTTGTTTGTTTTAAGTATTTAAACAGTAGAAGGAAAACTAGGGATAATGTGGGTCCCCTGCTGAATGAGGAGGGTGTCCTGGTAAAGGGGGACGCTGAGAAGGTGGAGATACTGAATGCCTTCTTTGCTTTGGTCTTTGCTTCAAAGATTCCCCCTCGGCACTCCTGGACCCTGGAGGGAGGAGAGAGTTTGGGAAATGGATAGCTCCCCTCTGGTTGAGGAGCAGGTGGTCTGGGAGCATCTGGATGGGCTCAACACACACAAATTCATGGGTCCCGATGGGATGCATCCATGTGTGCTGAGAGAGTTAGCGGAGGTGATCACCAAACTGCTCTCTATCATCTTTGAAAGGTCCTGGAGAACAGGAGAGGTGCCTGAAGACTGGAGGATAGCCAATGTCACTCCGGTCTTCAAGAAGTGCAAGAAGGAGGATCCACTGAAACTACAGGCCAGTCAGTCTCACCTCTGTCCCTGGAAAGGTGTTGGAACAGCTTGTTCTGGATGCCATCTCCAATCAATTGGAAAAGAAGTTTATGAGGAGTAGTCAGCATGGATTCACCAAGGGGAAGTCGTGTTCAACCAACCTCATAGCCTTCTATGATGGCACCACCAGCTGGGTAGATGGGGGGAGAGCAGTGGATGTCATCTACCTTGACTTCAGCAAGGCCTTTGATACTGTCTCCCACAACACCCTGCTAATGAAGCTGAGAAAGTGTGGGATAGATGAGTGGACAGTAAGGTGGTTTGAGAACTGGCTGACTGGCCTGAGCTCAGAGGGTGGTTATGAGGAAAGGCTGAGAGACCTGGGCCTGTTCAGCCTTGAGAAGAGAAGACTGAGGGGGGATCTTATCAATGTCTGTAAATACCTGAAGTGTGAGAGACAGAGGGATATGGCCAACCTCTTTTCAGTGATCTACGGGTAATGGCCACAAGATGGAGCACAGGAAGTTCCGCACCAACCTGCGAAAGAACTTCTCGGTGAGGGTGACGGAGCACTGGAACAGGCTGCCCAGGGAGGTTGTGGAGTCTCCTTCTCTGGAGATATTCAAGGCCCGTCTGGACGCCTACCTGGGCAACCTGCTCTAGGGAACCTGCTTTGGCAGGGGGGTTGGACCCGATGATCTTTCGAGGTCCCTTCCAACCCCTACAATTCTGTGATTCTGTGAAAGATAAGTAATGGGCAGTGAAACTTAATATTTGGAAAATTATGTTCTTAATTCTGTTTTTGTGAATATTTTTGCATGACAAATAAATGTCATTAGTGATAATATTCTCTTTCCCTAAACAAGTGTAATTAACCCAGACAGAACTGATAATTTGGATATTCCATGTCCATTCTGAAGGCTAGCTCAGTCAGATCCTAAGACACAGTATGGTGTTGACACATTCTGAGTTAGAAATCAGGGAGAGGGGAGAGTTGATGTTTCCATATATTAACTGTTCAACTCCCAATATGGCAAAATCCCCTATGATAAATTCTTCAAAGACTGAATTTTCAGATTGAAATGGAAAAGATGGATGCCACATAATACCCTTCTATTCCAATGAAAATAGAAACAAGTTAGATCAGAGGATCAGAGAGGATACCAGGAAAAAAAAAAAAAAAGCAAAAACAGTACTTTATGATTTGTGATTATTCTTAGTGAAATCCTCTTAATAGTTCTAGAGAGTCATATTCAAACAGATTCATTTTTCCTTATTACTTGCCTGATCATCTCCATGAACTCTTAAGATGCAACTAATTGGGCTAGGAACACGAATTGCAGAGAATATTTGCCTTTCATTACTGCCAGCAGTTATCTCAGGTTCAAATTTGCAGTGCAAATAGAGGTGAACATAAATTGATTTTTATAAGCTTTCTGAATCTGTTGCTTAATATTCTCTTTCACTGAACTTATCAGAGACTTATTTATTTATTTTTTAAATAACTGCAAACAGGAAGGTGACAAAGATCTTCAGAAGCTATTTCATTTAAAAAATAGAGCTTTGTGAGACATTTTTCAATAGCTATGCATTTTCCTTACCATACATGACAATGGTTTATCATATAATGAGGTGTGAAGTTTTGTTTTGTTTTGTTTTGTTTCCCATATTTTAACCTGTAAAATGGACTTCAGACTGCTTCACTAACTTGAATAGACTTTTTGTACATAATTAAGTTATCTTACATGCATCAGACTAGGAAGGAGGGAAGAATTGCATTGATATAACCCAAACCACTTCAAATCAATAGCAAGTAAAATAAATGATTTGTAATATCCACATTCTTCCAGCAATCAGCGAGGAACATTCAAGAATTAAATATGTTGAATAACTAACCCATATATGAGCGTGGGGGGGGGGGGGGGGGGAGGGGAAGAATATTGAACGTTCACGTTATAATTCAATGATGTTTTGCAATATTTCATTCTGCAAAATCTTTAGCAGAAAGATCCTTTTAAAGATTATAATATTAAACCTTGAGAAGTTTGGTTACAGTATATGTGCAATTCAGAGAGGAAACATTCTGCATTGAGATGCTTCATTAGTTTTAGGAGGTAATGTATTTCTAAAAGTTTTTCAGTAAGCAAGAGTTACATGTTTCCAGCATGTTAAGCTTGTTGGGAAAATATATCTTGCTGCCAAAATTAGCAGCGTGTAAGACTTTCTTTTGTAGTGGCACCCCTTTGGTAGATATCCACCAGTTTTGGATGTATTCTCAGCTTCTCCTTCATTGACATCTTATAGTCACAAACAGACAAACAAATAAACAAATAAGCAAACCCATAAAATATGCCTCCCAATGATATATTATTATTGGAACCTGTTAGGGAAACTTGTTGATCTCAAGAACAATAAAAAGAAAGGTGGAAAGGACCACTCCTTCTCTAGCTTATTGCATAATGATCAGAAAAAGAAGGAAGAACACTTATCAAAATTATCATTAACAAATTGCAACCTCTGGATCATAGAAGAATTGTTGTGAAATAAGAAACACTGAGCCATTGTGAAACTGCAGAGTCTGATACATCCATTTATCTTATTCTGCAGACCTTACCAAGTCATTTGTATTGACCTCCACAGGGAAAATAGGCTAGAAATACTGCTAGTAAAGAAATCGTTGAATGTAGTTGTCCATTGATAAACTTGATCTGCCCTCCCCTTCCTTCTCCCCTTAAAATTTCACTGCCAACTTGTGGAAAAACTGAGGAACCTAATGCAGAAATTGAGACTGGCAGCACTATAATGAAAAAATTGTGTCACTTTTCTTTTGCAAATAAGATTATATGTCAGAACAAGTAGAAATCAATATTTCTCTATTTTTGTGTCAGTAAAATCCATTCTCTCTCTTAAGAAGTGTGTTACTGTCACAGAGACAAAATAAGAGTTTAGAATACTGCAAAGAAATAACAGCTGAGCCCTACCTATTTATATATAAAGTTGACATTTTCACAGTGGTACAGTGCAGCAGGACATTCTGCAGTCATACAGATATATATCTGACCTCAGAGAATATCTGAACATTAGTGCTTCACACTATCACTGAAATAATTTATACCGCCCTACTGGAATTACGTGTAAATGTGCACAAGTAAACTCCACCAGGCACGGGTTTACACAGGGACTGATGTGCTGTTGCTCATGCAGTACCAGTCCTACCTCCTGCCCTGACATGATGATGGCTAATGCCAGCCAGCACTGCTCCAGTGTCAGGCACAACCTTAGAGCCAGCTCTTGCCAGAGAACAAACACCAAGATTCAGGCTAGTGAAGAATGTAAGAAAGAGAATAAATAAATAAATAAATAAACCCAGCTTTTTTGGATCCAGCTTCTAACCTGTAATTGAAATTTCCATTTGCAGTAGACAATATCACTTTGCCAGACATTCAACTAAGCTCTCCTTTTAAAGTCCTCCTAATTATCAAATATCAGCAAGAATATTTTACCTCATACAGTAATATGCAGCTCCAGAACTTTTACTCTGATGAATACTGAAACCAAGGTTTTCAAGGTATGTGGTGTACCTGGGAATAGTAAAACAACATCATAGAGAGCTGTGAAGCAGGAAGGTGGCCATGTTTCTGCTAGCAGCCTCAGCTGTCACAGAAAAGTAATAGAAAACTAAGATATTTCAATTTAAAGTGCTACATCCTGGCCATAAATTAACAGGGGCAAGAGAGAGTAAAGGCTTCATAACCAGGCTATGAACACTATCCATATTGTGGAATGGCTTTTCTTCCATCTGTACCTTGTTTCCTGTTTAATAAGCAGAATTGCTTCTCCAAGATGATGTTTCTCAAAAACAGCCTCATTCCCTTAGCTCTGGTTCTAACAGCGGACAGTTTGTTTTGGTTTAACAGAGTACATCCTGAAAAAAAGTTAGACTTCCAGAAGCCTATCCTACAGGAATAAAATCTGAATGGTATGTGAGCTATTCCTTAAAATTGTGTTATAGAACTGACAGCATGCTTCAATAAGTTTTGACAAAATCACAGTGAAAAGTAAACAGAATAAATGATTTTTGGACAACACAAGGCAGCAAGCTTTCAGCAATGTTAATAAAAAGGAGGCTACATCAGGGGAAAAGAAGTTAGTTCAGAATGTTTCTTTTCCATTTATTTAACTTTTTTTTCTTTTTTTTTTTTGTGAACAATTTAAAGATTATCCACAGTGTACAATTTCTCCATGAAACAGTGAACTATGTTTGACTGCATTAAAGTTGTAATGGCAATGGAAATATGCACCTTCAAAAAGGAACTACTTATGCTTTGTCTCTAAAAATGTCTCACGTCGTTGCACTTTGCAGTTCAGCCTGACTTAAAGGTTTATTGAAAGAATATAGAAGAATACTCAGAACAATACATAAAATAATAAGTAACATAAAGTAATATACAATTTTGTATATATATGTTTTTCTCTATTGTATATAAATAAAGAAATGATCAAACAAACAGGAAATAATAACACCTCAATAAGTAATGTCATTATAGTTACACAAAAGGCATTCTGGAATTCCTGGTACCATTACCCTATCTCCTTCAGATATCACTTATATCAGAGACAACTGAAAAAATAAATAAATAAAAATAAAAAACACCAACCAAAACACCAACAAAACAGTAAAAACACTAAAGGAGGTAGGTCTGCAAAAATAAATACTTAATCTGTAGCACTTTCTCATTTTTCAGTAGAGCTTTGTTATTTTTGAGATTTATGTAATAGTTTGTCCAAAGTGTCTGACTGGATGAACAGCCTAGAGTAGATATTACACACAGCTACTTTTCTCACATCTCAATGTGGGCACTTATTCTGTGATTTTCTCTGACCTTCTTGACTTTAGGAGAGGAATTGAGCTAAACTAGATAAAAGATTGCCACTTCATTCTGTATTTGTAGGAAATAATGTAGCAACAGCATAGCAAACATGATGCCTAGCAGGAGGGGAAGGTGATTTATGCTTTGGAAGGAAATTGATTTCTCTCATTTTCATTCGTACTCTTGTGTTATGTGCTCACAGGCAACATGACACGTGTTTGTCCAGCAGCTGGGTCTTTTTTGTGTTGCCTGAGCTCTTCTAAGGTGGGCTTTTGGATATGACTTTTGCATTCTTTTGAAAATAAAAGCCATCAGTCCACACTTTCCCTTCTCTCCCAATCTCTTCCTGTCTTCTGGGAAGCAGTATATAAAGATCTCAGTCATATCTTAATGGCCTTCTGCTACTGTCACACATATAATATCATGGTTACCAGCTTGCAGTTCGCAGATCCTAGGAAAGATATTGAGAGAAAGATGAATATATGTCACACTAGTCAGGTTCCTTGACTGTGCTGACCATATTATTCTCCAGTGAATGGTCAAGATGACTGCATATTCAGATCAGCATGTTTGAGAAGCACCTAGGTGAAACTGAAAGCCACAAATCCATCAGTTGAAAAATTTAAGCAGATATATTACTGACTCAAACTGGCTGTGCTGCCTATGTGGCTAAGATACACCAGAACCCTCCACCATGCAACTGCATTGTTGGAGAGATACATACATCAGTGCATAAGCTCCTGGAAGGATAAGCTCCTGGAAGAGGAACTTTGTTGTATGAATGTCAATCTCTCTACATTTCTAAAGCAAGTAATAAAAAGCTCACTACACTGGGTCTGGAGATCTCCCTTTGAGTACGACTACTAACCAGTGAGTGTAACATGCAGTCAGATAAGATATCATTAGAAGCAGGGACAGTCAGGGGATTATGATGTGGACTAACAAATTCATTCAGTTTCATCCTCTGACAAATTTTATAGTTTGAATGTCTAACATTAAAGCACCTCTGAAGGCTTTTTTTATTGTTGCGATGCATCTTCTGTGTTTATAGGTACTTTATTGTCCATTTTGTTATGAAGCAATATATAAAAAACATCCTACTGATATCTCAGAATTACGTAACTGTGCTGAGCCTTAGTATCTTTTTTCATAGTTTTGCTTTTATTTATTTCAGAAACTTTATCAAATCTTTCTGATTTATTTTTTTTTTACTAAGAAAGTGAATACTTCAGTTTTCACCTACTCCTCCTACACTTCTTGTATTCTTCCTCCGCTCCTGTTAATACAGCCTTTTTTACTTTTCAGATCATGCTTTATTCCTCCTTCCTCTGTTTCAGACAGTGTCACAGACTGTGTTCTTTTCATTATTATTATTTTTTGATCTGTAAGTAATTTTACATAATAATGATAAAAAAAAGAATTGTCAGTCTGAGGAAAAAAATAACCATTTTATATCCTAGAGCCTTTACTGCTACAATCTCACTGCCCCAAAAATTAACTGAGGAGAAAAAATTACATAGATGAAATTATGTATCTGAGGAGACTATGTCAATTTAATAATTTTAGGACATTTTACCATAAGACATTTATTCTGAATGACTTAGGATGGATGATTAAATACCAGCACAGAATTTTATTCTCCTACTTTTTCAATTATACAGCAGGTGGCGGGGACGGAGAGTAAAATGGAGAAAAATAAGCCATATGAAATGTACTGTGAAGTTTCAGATGTTTATGTATTTAATTGATGTTGTTTCCTACAAGAGTTTGTAAGCAAATTTAGATAATACCTTCATAATATTTCTTCACCACTTTGACACACATGTTATGAAAAAACAAACATACAAACAAAGCAGGTTGAAGTCTCTGTCTTCTTTATTTTACCTTAGGCAAATCTACCCATAGCTGCAAAGTATCTAATAACTGGTTGCCTTTGTGCCTCAACTAGGAGGCTAAGAAAACATTGAGCAGCCAGGTATGTTTAACAAACAGTTCAGCCTTGAAGAAGAAACTGCTTAGGATCAGTTCCAGTCATTAACTCTTGACATTTCTAATGGGAGCCCTTCTAGGAATGGCACTCAGAGGCACTGAAGTGACATATAAAGCACTGCACACCATGCAGCCCTACCTCAGAAGTGAAGCAACAGCAAAATGAAAAGTTAAATAGCATCAAATAGCTGTAACAAAAGCACTTGATGCAGCTCTCTGTGTACATGAGGGAAGTTGTCTTTGCTGCAGGCACTAATAACAACAGAAAAAGCCATCATCCCCATGGTGCATTAAAAAGGCAGATAGAGGATGGTACAGCTAAGACTTTCTGGCTCAGTGGGCTCTCAGAAACCACTGGACTGTACAATGTTAGAAGAAGACCATCACCAATTGCCACAGCTGAAATAATCATGTACAGAAGATGGCCAGAAATATTTTCTAGCAATCCAGTTTTGCAAAAAGTTTATAATTTTGACTATTATTTGCTTCACAGATTACATAGCATATGTAGACTCTATCACCTTTATTGCCTTGCACCTTTAGCAGCAGCAATACATTTGATTTATGGAACTGATACATGACAATTGCTAGACAAACATGAACTTTTGTTAGAATAATTATTCCATTTAGAAATATGCTGTGGCAATTAAAATTCACTTTACCTATACAGCACAACAGCAATGGTTTCAGCATACCTCACAGTGCTAAATTACCAGCTGATAGTCTTTACCCTGAACTTTTTAGGAAAATGTTAGGATCCATGAACAGACATATGTGGTATACCTGATAGATTACTGAATAACATATTCTGTGCTTTTATTAAGGTTTCTTCCTTCTATTTAAAGTTATATTATTTTTTCTTCTAGGCAAGAAAAGCTTTACCCATTATCCTAAACAGGAAAACTAAATTAACAGAACATACTCACTTTGATAAAAAACAAAAGAAAATGTATGTTAATGAAAAAAATGTATTTCTGAAAAAGCAGTTCTCTAAATGTGAAATGCTAATTGGAAATGCAAAAAAAAATATATATATATATATATTGCTTAAAAAAATAGAATTGACATTACTATGTTAACTTATCCAATTAAAAATGGTCAAATATGCATTCACAGGGCTTAGGGTTAACAAGCAGGAGCTACATTTCACACCCTGTTAGAAAACTGACAAGCTGGGTTCAAGGTTATTTTATGCAGTTTAAGTAAGTAAATGTCTGTTACCTAAAAATGAATTCATTCTGTGGCTGTTTTCTTTGACTGTATTGAAATTAATTAATTAATTAAGTCTTTGTTAGTCTGCTGTCAGAGTTGCACTTATTTGTCACAAAACAAGACTAATATAAAAGCAAACCAAACAGTACTGCTGCACTCATGTTCTTCTTTCAAGTATGTCTAGTTTTGAGACAATGCACTTTCTTACTGCTGCCAGATGAAGCTGAATGAACAGTAAACCCCTTGTTGTCTTAGTTGTTTTCTTCTAAAGCTTTTGTTCTTTGGACAACTTAATTCATATTGAAAAAAAGTAATGAATAAGTTAAACTCCTAATAGGCATACTTACTAAATAAATACAACTTGGAAAGAGTCCCTCTATAAAAGCTCAGGATCTTGGATTTTGAAGGCTTCCAAATCAGAATAAATTGGGAGTCAGTACAAAATTTGCAACTGAATAGGGGTTTCTTCTGTTTTACACTTTGTGGTTAATTTCTTGGAAACATTTCTTGCTTCCAAGAATTCAGTCACTGCAGCTAAGAAAAGATGCATCAATGAAAGATTGTAAGCTTGTGAGTTTGCTTATGGCAATTGCTGTCCCATAACTGTTTATAAGTAAATAAAAATCCCCACCCCACTGTGGATAAAAAGTGAAGTCTGACTATTTAGATATTTCTATTTTGAGTCCCATTTCATTTTTAATATTTGAAATTCAATGTTTGAGTTCTGTTAGTTGCTCTCTTAAGTCATTAAAAAGTAGAAATACAATGTCAACTAAGTAACATACCAGCACCTAATGGAATTTCAGCAGCTGACTGAAGTAGTCAAAAATCAATTTAAATGTGGGGGGGAAAAATCCTAAATAGAATTAACATATAAATGTAAATGAAGAATCAATTGGGACTGGCTAATCATATCAGAAAGGACATAAACTGAACATTCATTTGGTTGAATTTCCAAACGATGTTGCAACATACATATGGAACAGAGTATTTTCATTAGAAGGGACCTTCAGAGATCATCCAGTCCATCTGCCTGACCAGTTCAGGGTTGACCAGAAGTTAAAGCACAGTACTGAGGGCATTGTCCGAACGCCCCTTGGACACTCACAGGCTCGGGGCACCCAGCACCTCGCTAGGAAGCCTGTTGCGGTGTCTGGCCACCCTCAGGGTAAAGAAATGCTTCCCGATAACCAGCCGGGCCCTCCCCTGGCGCAGCTCTGTGCCGTTCCCATGTGCCCTGCCAGCAGCTCCCAGGGAGCAGGGGCCAGCACCTGCCTCTGCGCTTCCCTCCTGAGGGAGCTGCCGGGAGCAGTGAGGCCACCTCTGGGCCTCCTCTTCTCCAGGCTGGGCAGCCCCAGTGTCCTCAGCCTCTCCTCACAGCACGGCCGTCCAGCCCTTGGGCCAGGCTTGCTGCCCTCCTCTGGGTGCTTCCAGGGACCTTAACACCGTAACACCCGTTGTAGGTTGGGGAGCCCACAGCTGCACACAGTGCTCCAGGTGAGGCCTGCACACAATGGTGAGGCTGCATCAATGCTAAATACAGTGGAAACATCACCCCTTTAGACTGGCTGGCTGTGTTGTGTTTAATGCACCCCATTCTGGGGCAGTCAATGCCTCTGTTCCTTTGAACACCTGCAGCACAGCTGCAGTGCATCCAGAAAAGCAGGCTGGCCACAAGGTGTGTGACTGAGGCCTGTGTGCACGCTTCCTGTGAGGTACCACCATGGTGCCGGAGCACATGCGGCTCACCAGAGACTTCATCTTGCAGGTGTTCATCCCAAGGCACCTGCCAGGTTCACTGCACCTGCGATATACTACAGCTCTGGGCCAGCACATTCAGTCCAATCTTTCCCGTGACAGCTGAATGTACTGTGTGTTTCCAAAGTAACTGCATAAAGATGTGCAAACTAGTCTGTTCAAGACTGGAATGTGGATTGTGACCCTTGTGAGCTCCAGCCTAAGCACCAGCTGGGTGAACACCAAGAAATGATATTATTCATCTGCAGGGGCTTCAGAAATCAGACACTTACATCTAGAAATTATTTTTCAAGGCCTGTTTGGTTTTTTTTGTTTGTTTTTTTTTTGTTTTGTTTTGTTTTGTTTTTTGTTTTTTGAGCTACTTCGGAGAAATACTGAAACAGGGATGTTCAAGATACTCAACACCTTTTAGAAACAGGCTTAATTATTAAAACATGAACATTATTAAAGCGATTTAAATGTTTGTATATACCTCAACCATATAAAGTCATATCTTCTGGACTTTTTTCAGATATTTAACTAAAGACTGATTCTTCAGTCACTGCTTTGAATGCAAAACTAGACTGAAATCATTTTTGAAATTCTTGAAATCATTTAAGTACACTGATTCTTTTTTTTCCTGCGTGTCAGCTGCACAAAACATGTCTAATCATCAAGCATATATTTCATTCATAATTAACCCTTTCTTATATACTGAAGTACTTAAGTATGCATGAATGAAATATATTCATCCATAAAGCATGGTGATATTTTAGAGATTTTTTTTTTACAGATTTTTTTTTACAGATGAATTTTACAGATTTCTCTTCTGAAGCACAGTATTACCTCCATGAGTACAAGAGAAGGCCCTGGAAATTACAGACCTGCTAGACCTGGAAAAATTACAGAGATTATTCTGAGTGCCATAAGAAGCGACTTAAAGGATATTGCAATCATCAGGCCCAGCCAAAATAGGTTCATGAAAGGAAAGTCCTGTCTCTCTAATTTGATGTCCTTCTATGATAAGATCATCTGCTTAGAAGGGAAGGCACCGGATATAGATTTTCTGTACTTTTTTTCCAGCCACTCCAGCCAGGTAA
Source organism: Cygnus atratus (assembly GCF_013377495.2). NCBI lineage: Eukaryota > Metazoa > Chordata > Aves > Anseriformes > Anatidae > Cygnus > Cygnus atratus. The sequence continues at coordinate 79,228,445 of NC_066396.1, forward strand.
GACAGCTTCATGAGGAGCCCAACATAAATGTCTCTATGATAATGCACATAGCGTGGGGACTAAAATAGTTAGAGATGTACACATGCCTGCAGGGCTATGACCTCATTTGCATGGCTCCCAGCGGGATGGAGTGTTAGAATGGAAGGATACAGGCTCTTTAGGAAGGACAGGCAGGGGACACAAGGAGGGGGCATCACCCTCTATGTCAAAGAGCAGATGGATTCCATGGAGCTCTGCCTGGGGATGGGTGGGGAGCTGACCGAGAGCTTGTGGGTTGGGATTAAAGGGAAGGCAGGGACAGGTGACATTGTGGTGGGGTCTGCTGCAGACCACTTGATCAGGAAGACCAAGCAGATGAGGCCCTCAACAGACAGACAGAAGCAGCCTCATGTTCACAAGCCCTGGTCCTCATGAAGGACTTCAACCACCACCATTGCAAGGAAAGCACAGCAGGGCATAGGCAATCCAGGAGGTTCTTGGAATGTGTTGATGATAATTTACTTTACCAAGAGATAGAGGAGACAACGAGGACAGGTGCTTTGAGTGAGCTCAGGCTCATTCTCACCACCAAGGAGAGGCTGGTGGGGAATGTGAAGCTCAAGGGCAGTCTTAGATGCAGTAATATTTCAAGCCCCTTCCCTTTGACTGGAAGGATTGGTGAAAAAATTACCTGTGCTTCGGAGTCTCTTACCAGCACTCTGAGGGTTCTGTAGTCCTTCTTGATACTCCCTAGACTGCTCCTGGCTGCTTCACTCTTACCCACGTGAAACTGCAGCAACAGATGAAACAAGTCGGTGGACTGTACTAGGCTGGGTAGTCTCTCTGATATTCTCTGTTACAAACCCCTCATAAGCATCACACCTCTCTACAGAGTGCATCAGGCTGGAATATAAGTACCTCCATACCTCACAGAAGAAATCCACTTACTGCTATTACCTGTTGCCTTTTCTTGGTTGTTATATGGGGAGCAGACTGGGCTGCCTTACTAAGCTTCAGAGTCTCTCCTTGTCTTTCCCCTTCAGTCTGCAGAGAGGTGAGGAGGTTCTGCCATAGCACCTCAAGCTTCAGGGGAAGTCACTTCCTCCTGCTGGTCCTTGCCATTGTAAGCTTCAATTCTTCTGCATTATTGCCCTTGTTCCCTTCTGTGTGTGCCAGTTGGGGAGTTTTTGGCTGGTTGTCCTGTGGGCAGTGGGTCCCCTGCAAACTGTGCTTGAAACCAGCTAACTCATTCTCAGCCTCCTGATGTTAGCCTTCTCACCACATAGCCTCCTCAGCCACCTGCTGCAGGAGGTCCTCCACCCAGGCATGCTTTTTGCAGGCAGGTCTTCTGCCTGTCCCTGTCCCAGGAGAAATGTTTAGGCTCTTCATGCAGCCTGGTGTCTGCAATGCAGCCTCTCCATTCAGATCAAGGACAATCAACAGCACTTCAGTTGAAAAATGGGAACAAAGTGTCATTATTTACACACAGTAAATTTTTGAGTATCAACTGAATGTTTTTTAGAGCTGTGTTATCTATAGGGGCAAAGACCTTACCAATTTCAAATCAGATAATAATTTAAATCAGACAGCAAACATTATTTTGAAATTAGAAAACAATTTCTTCAGAACCAAACATTCACGATAAAATGTCAAGCTATATGCAATCAAGATGGGGAAAAAATTCCTTTGTACTCTTTCTGCAGAAAAGAATCTGGGAAAACAAACAAACAAAAGCATAATAATGATAGAAGGTTTAATTAGTTGCTTCAATTTTTTCATTTCACCGAGGAGATGTAGAAAATGTCCTATTCAGCACATTATGATATACTAAAAAAAAAAAAAAAAAAAAAAACTGATTTCAGAGGCTAAACTGTCTATCTTAGTATGTAAAATACTAAACTACAGGACATCTTTAAGATTTGTATCAGGAAAAAACTGCAAACATCTCTCCATGCGATGATCTCAGGATATGTCTTCTAGCTGCCTTGCCTACAGGCACACCATAAATTTAGCCTGCTCAACTTTGACTAAGATGAAATAGTCAAAAAATGGCCAAACTAGTTTGTTCCACCCAAACTAGACTGTCAGGAGCTTGAATCAAATCTGGAGAAAATGTTTGTTCTGAGAAAAAATGGCAGGTAGATTACAAAGCAAATTATAGCTGTGAGTGAGGAGTCACCGAAATGGTTGTTAAGGTATCGCCGCAGATACAGCGGACACAATTTGAGAGGCACTGTAATATCAGTTTGGATTCAGAGCCTATATATCTAGTCTCACTCCCAAGAAGCAAATGGAACAAAAATGGGGAAAGGCTGCCTTTGATAAATTTTCTGTAATTGCCAGATGTACTCTAGCTCTTAATCAGAATTCAAACAGATGAATAGTACTTTTCCATATGTGCATCATCAAATCACATAAATGAAAAGTCCCCAAACAAATATATGGGGATTAACATGAGTTAATTAAATTTCATATTTTATCACAAATTATGACAATCAGTCAAAATAAAGGGTTGTGTATAATGTTTAACTCAGAAAAACACAAATTTATTTGTGCTCAAGTAAATGAGCTCAGACAATTTTGGCCTGAACTCAAATAAATGCTGAGTGCTGGCCAGCTTTATATGTATTCATCTCAGATAAACTTCAGTTCCTAATTGTTCTCATTTCTCTGCAGGTGAAAATTATATTTTCATGTGCAATGGTGGATTTGTATTTTCTAGACATTTACAGGAGGTATATTTTCATACAGCATATTTTTTACATTTTTCTTTCCTTTCTACATTTATATTTTTTTCAGTGTTCTGAAACTTGAACTGAAATAAACTTGCAAGTGTGCTTATATATTTTCTTTTGCCAAAACAACTAGAATTTGCTGGCTAGAACACATGTTGTTAGGATAACTTTAAAACAAATACTTAAATCTAGTCTTGCATATAAACTTGTAAATTGAGGTTTCTGGCGTCTGTGATACCAGAAAATTTATCATTCATGAGGCTTAAAAATAATTAAGAAAATTAATCAAGCTTTGAAAGATTGCCTTAGTTATGAGTTTTAACATATATTCCTGTGCTACAATCTGATTCCTTTGGGGAGAAAAAAAAAAAAAAAAGCATATAACCTATAACCTTCTGGCACTTTAGAGACAGATCGACTTTCATTACTGTCTAGTTTTGTCCTTCTGTGTCTTTTTTTTTTTCCTCCTCTGATGGGAAGTGGAATGGACTATCTAAATATTTATGACTCTGTGATCAGGCTTCCAGCTAACACTCCATTTACCCTTTAGCACTTAATCAGGATGGACATATTTAAAACATCTACTCTGAATCTTGGCCTTCCTGTAGTCAAAAGATACTTTTCCAAAAATTTAAACAAGTTCATGAATTCATTCTTTGAGGCTAGCTGCTTTGGAAAATATTTTTGTGTTATCTACTAGCTATTTCCTGGAAATTAGTGTTACCAAGCTCTTCAAAGAGTGTAGGTTTAACAATGTAGTGCTAGCCAGACTTCTGTATGAATTTTCAGATAGTCCTTTACACCTCTTCATGACTTTCAGAATTTGTTTGTTTTTTATTTTTCTCAGACTGCCTAAGTGTGGTTCACAATAAATTAAAAACAATCACTTTCAAGTAATTCAGATGCAGGTCTACCTCTTCATATTTCTTTATACTTCCATACTAAGAACTACTGTCCTTTAAACCTTTCATTGTATTTTACACAGGTATTTCTGTAGAGGTAATCACAGACTTTTACATAAATTAAGGAGAGATGAGCTAGTGAGAAATGTTATTTCTGATAAAATAATTACAAAATGTGACTCATAGATATTGACAACTGTTTTCAGGTTTTATTATATTTTGCAATTCTAACCACAGAATACAACACACAGCAATGAACATAAGAAAATAGTTAGAACCTCATTTAAGGATACTGGTGAATTCAGTTTAGTTTAAGTTCTAGCTGAGATCTTCAGTCTAGACCAGAAAGAGGTCTTGCATCCTGGAACAGATGAGCCTAAAACAGAGAAGCTCAATTTACTGTTTCCATAGTGGGTGTATCAGTGGGATTTGATAGGTGCAAGACTAAAAGCACCATTTGGATGTTAAATAATTTAGCAAATTTATCATTAATAAAGACAACAAATTCACAGTTCATTTCAAATTACTTCTATATAAATTGGGCAAGCTTTTCTTTCTGGGTTAGTTTTAAGTTTTTGTTGTTTGTATTGTTTTGTGATTTGTTTGTTTGTTCCTATGGAATTTCACATACATAATGAATTATTTTTTCATTGACTGCATAGCCATTTCATATAAAACATACATATCACCACCTCTGCTTTGAAATGTTGGTGTCATTTCATTTAAGCTCTTAATGGAAAATTCAGGTGTACTGTCCGATGCTACATCAGTACAGTTCTAGATTTAAAGAAAACTCATATCAAGGATCAAAAGTAGTGGGAGAAAAATCACAATGTGTTGGACTAAAATGGTGATATATGATGTATAAATCATGTAAAATCATGTAGCTGCCAGGATGGAAAACCATAATTTGTCATTCTTTTATAATTGGAAGCAACACTAATCCAATGGCAAGACCTATTGATCAGTATAATAGAATTGTTGTCTAGCTCTATATAATCTGATGTTGCATCTCACTGATCCTAACCTTATAAGAAAAGTCAACAGCTAAATTTTAGCTTAGCCATTTACATGTAGCTCTGTTTTGAAAAGCAGACATGTCAGGTTACATAGCACACTGTTGTCAGCACAGATTCTGTACTCATGAATGTGGTGGTTTTACCGTGCTAGGCAGCTGAACACCACAACCGCTCTCTCACTCCCCTTCCTTAGATGAGGAGGGGAAGAAGTAAAGAACAACTCACAGGTTGAGATAAGGATGATTTAATTAAAGGAAAAAAAGAAATAATTATTAAGGAAAGATTATTATTAATTAAACAATTTAACTAAACAATTTAACTAAACAATTAACAATTTAACTAAAGGGGAAAAAAAAAAAGGGAAAGGGGAAAAGGGAGGGGGAAAGGGAAAACTAAACAAAACAAGTAAAGGCTATGTGGAAGTGCAGAGGAAAGAAATTACTCTCTACTTCCCACAAATGAGCGATGCTTGACCACATCCTTGAAGCAGGGCCTCAACGCACATAGCCAGTGTTCGGGAGGAGGACAGACGTTTTCACAATGAGAGCCCACCCCTCCCCTCTTCCTTTTTCCACCTTTTATTGCTGAGTGTGACATCATATGGTATGGAATATCCCTTTGGTTGGTTTAGGTCAGCTGCCCTGGTGATGTTTCTTTTCTCACATCTTTGCCCACCCCTAGGGGAGTTAGAGAGAGACCTGATGCTGTGCCAGCACTGCTCAGCAGCAGACACAACACTGGTGTGATACCATTGCTGGTTTAGCTACAAGTGCAGAGCACAGCACTGTATGGGCTGCTGCAGGGAAAGTTAACATCCCAGCCCGACCCAGTACAGTGAAACAGGCAATTACGAATGCCTATGGATATAAATATATGACTCCCCATGAACAGCTACAAATTGTAGATACGAAAAGGTTTTATGCAGCAGCATTTGACTTGTTTTGACCCAAATCAAGAGAGAAGAGGAAGGAAAGGAGAAAAGAGATTATTAATGTTCTCTGGGTATGTTGACATTTGGGTATGTTAGATTTGGGTATGTTAGGGAGAAATGTCCAGAAAAGTCAGAAAAACAAAGAAACACAAAGTGTCAGTTATTAGCTTGCCCAGTATACAAGATGAATAGTATAGACTATTTTCTATACAGCGAATCTTCCTCTATCTCTTGTAGTTAACTGCAAGATGCCAACTAGCGTCATGGGGGAGGAATTTATAAATTGAAGGCAAACTTGTAGACTCAATACCCAATTAACAAAGAGAAAAGTCTGTTTCATGCAAGGGATGCCCTGTACAAATTTCAGCATAGATTTCTGTCTGCCAGTAGCTGAAGAGACCAACCACTAATTAACAATGATCATTATGGACCTTCAGATTGTTTGTTTGGTGACCAAGTTCAGATATGGTTTTGCTCAAGTGAAAAAGGATATTGCCTACCATGAAAATAGCATCTTCTCTGAACAGCAGACCATGAGGAATATATGTAGGCATTTTTGTTAAATTTTGCAAGTATAACAGTATCTTGAAGCCTAATTAAAATAAGGCTCTTACAATAAGAAACATCATCATATTTACTATGAAGTAAAATTTCAATATTATTTACACTAGCAAATATATTATTTACAATATTTATAGCAATTTATGAATGAATTACACATTCAAAACTTGCCTGGGAACTATTAACATCTTCTCCCTGGAGCTTTCTATAAATAATTTGGTAGAGTACTCTCTGGGAAAAAAAAAAAAAGATCTGAAAAGACAGCTATTAACTCACTGCTTTAATGAAGAGGTAAACTGAAATGAAGACTGATGGGAGTGAAAGAGATACATATAATATTATTTCTGCATATATAATATTTTCATTATAAATTTTGTCCATCAGTTTAGAAGACTCACCAAAGAATAAACATTAATACTTTACCTGGTCTCTATTTTTGGTCACTCTTTGCTTTTAAGCACATTGAGAGCCCTAAAAAGGATAATTATTATTACTATGTGAAGACTGAAGTTCCTGAAGTCCACTGGAGAATAAGCTTGTTCTGTTGCCCTTCTACAGGGCCACCAGATCTGCCACTTCTCCTGGCTTACACTTCTGAATCGATCTCTGAATAGGGACATAGGAGAGGGTGATAGACCTAGGCATCTTCCTGTAACAGTCCCATGATTGCAACACACAGTGAGACCCAGAAGGTGAGAAATGCTCTCAGGTCTTCAGGACAGGTGTTGACACAGCTGTTAATTGGACTGGGTGTTGAGAGACAGGTGAGGACATGTTCTTGGAAATAAGGCAAGGATGCAAAGGAAGTCTTTCTGAAAGTGACTCACTCAGTAATTCAGCCAAGATAGTAGTCTGATGGATTACTTTGTTTCATTATTAATCTTACTATATACTTTTTTATTATTATTATTTGTTTAATGCTGAAAAAAATATTAGTATGTAGTAATTGGTAGTTAAAATAATTCTTATAGGTCCCACTGTCTACCCATAAAATATTCAAAAAGTACTTCATTTGAAAAAAAAAATGCAAAATGTTTGTGATTGTAGACACACACGGTAGAGGTGTTCTGGTAACAGCCCTGGTAGGAAACCATTAGTACTACAGATAATGAACACTTTGGCATTTAGAATCTTCAACACTTTGCTGAATAGCTGCTTGTATGTCAGATTGTGCCTCTGAAAATGTTGAAGTTTTCCAAGCTTGGCCAAGCTGTCACCCATACAGAGACCACTGTTCTGTCTTTCCTAGTTCCTTCAAAGTCTTCCACTTGTTTTGGTTGGTTTGGTTGGTTTGGTTGATTGGTTTGTTTTGTTCTGTTTTGGGTTGTTGCTGGGCTGTTTGTTGTTGTGGGTTTTTGTTGCTGTTGTTTTTGTTTTGTGGGAAGGTCTCTTGTCAAAATAAACCCTGAATTTTTTGTCAGATTTTTTTTTTTTTTAAGCTTTCATCTCACATTAAATTTAGCATAGAAATCATGTAGTTTGACCAGCTCTCTCAGCAGAATGCTGAGGAGAAAAACCTACAGAGGCACAAAACTAGAAGCTGAAATGACAAAAGTGTTTGAACTATAGCTTTCTGGTGTTTGCATTGTCTTGAAGCTTGTAGCTCCAGCTACATTTTTATGGCTCTATTTACAACATAAGATTCAACGATTGCCTCAATTCTTTTTCAGACTATCATGTGTTCAAAGTTAATAATGCAGTGTTTAGGATTAGAAAGCATAAAAGAAATAATATATATATATATAATATATATATATATATAATATATATATCCTGGCAGGTCAGAATTCCATCACAATGGCCCTGAGCAGTAACACTGGTCACTAGCTAGCTGTCATAGTTTCCAAACCACAATTGTGTCCTTCTGAAGAGAAGAGCTCTAGCATCAGTAGACTGTCAAGGAAATAGTATTTGCAACTTGCTGGCTTATGCAGCAGGAAGTTACATGGATAGGTTCAGGCTTCAGTAGGAAACAGCTGTCTGCACGTGTGACTATAGCAAGCCAGCTATTTAGCGGTGTCTGAGGCACCATGGGGCTCATGTACCACAGCAACTGTGAGCTATTACCACGAGTATGTAGACAAAGCTCAAGTTACAGTAACCATTCTTTAAGTGGATGGCAAGCACTAACCTTAACATTTGAGATTATGCTCAAACTCTGTCTTTGGGTTTTGTTAACTCGTGCACAAGACTGACTTGGAAGATGAGAGAAAAACAGTGGGTATTGCCCTCCTGGAATTCTGTAAGATTTTTGAAACTGGTTTGTGTAAGATCCTCATAGAGCAGATGGTGAAGTATGGGCTGGATGAGCAGACAGGTAGACTGAAAATAGCTTTGTTTTCAGTGGTGTCCAGGGAAAAGAGGCAATGGGCATAAACTGAACACAGGAGGTTCTATCTGAACATCAGGAAACACTTCTTTATTGTGCAGGTGATGGAGAACTGGCACAGGTTATCCAGAGAGGTTGTGGAGTCTCCCTCCTTGGAGATCTTCAAAACCTATCTGGACATGGACCTAGGCAACCTGCTCAGCATGGCCTTGCTTGAGCAGGGTGGGTTTTGATTCTGTGAAATTTCTAGTGGCATCCAAATCTTGGTTAAAAGGCATAATGTAACAGTTTGTATCTATCTGTTCTCAAAGAAAACCTTGTTTTATCTTTCACATTTTTAATATAGAGTCTTGATACAACAACACTGTTTTGACAGAGAGGTAGAATTCTTATCTGAGACTAAATGCAGTCTCACTTCAATGGCTTTCTTCTATGCTTACGTCTATTCCATGACTGAATTACACATGAGCATAGCAAGGTATATTTGAATCATTTCTGTAACCACCAACCAAATAAACTATGTCATGCAGGCTGAATTTATAGGTGAAAAATACACAAGAATCTGTCCTGTTTCATATTCTTTTTAAAGGCTTAATAATAAATAAATAAATAAATAAATCATTGACTTTAAAATAGTTCTTACTGAAAGACAGCAGTAAAACTACTTCTAAAAATAACCTGGAAAAAGAAATCTTCTAACTACTAACATATGTTCTAAAGAAACAACTCACCACATCAGAACCATCCACCCTCCTTATTTTGTTTAAATGCGTACATACTTCTACATACTAATGCAGTTGTAGTCTAGAAATATGAAACATTTTTTAAAGGAGCAATAAATTTATAGTGTGTATAAGTGAGAAACAATCTATTATTACATAGGTTATTTATTATTATGTTAGTTATTAGCATATTATGTTAAATTTCCCTCCTGTTTTCCTCTCCATCTTTCCTTATTACAGATGGAATTAATTACTGCCCATGAGTTAAAATTACTTAGCTATGTGAGTCAGAATAATGACAGAATTAGAAATAAACCAAAAGATACCTTATTAGTAGATATAATGAATTATGAATCCAGTTGTGCTCTCCTAAGAAAAACAGCAACAAAATAGTGAAGAGACAGACCCTACAACGAGACATATTGAAAAAATATTGAAAATATTATATTGCTATCCTATTTCCTTGTTGCCTTGTTCCAGTTACAGCATATGGTAATGACAACTGACATTAACACAAGAGTGAAGGTCACGTAGTGCAACCAAACACATGTAGTCTATTATTACATAGGATCTCTCTCTAGGAACTTGGAAATATGTATCAACATAGGCAGAGTTTATTCAGTCTAGCTGGGTCTAGTTAAGCAAAGAAAAAATATAGAAGATGTTCAGGTTATAATTAAAAATAATAAAGATCACCTTTAAATGGAAAAAGAACTTAATCTGCTGTAAAGGGTGATGGAGGAGGTGTACAGTCCTGGCTCGGTCTTTAGTATTCTGTGTGACCTTGTAGAAAGTTACTTCATCTCACCTAATGTCAGACATCTATAATACAGACATCTACAGCTAAGCTAGTTATCTGGACTCCCTTTACAGTTGTCTGAGAGAAATAGGCACAATTTATTTGATCTATTTTAGACACCTATTTTAGGGTAAAATTAATTGTGCTCTAGAAATGACCCTTTTCTTTCCATTGACTGTATCAGATATATGTGTGCCTATAAAACAGTTATCTAAACATGAACTGATAAATTCCACTTTTCCATCTCTATTTCTTCTTAACCTTTTTTCATGGTTACCTATCCAGCTCTAGGATATCTGAAGCCTCTTCCGAGCTGTCATGGGGTCTTAAATCAGTCAAGAGAGTACTATAATTGCGTCTCTAAACAACCAAGGCCCTCTTTCACGTTTGAAGTACCAGCATTGTTAACATGTTTAGAAATGTTTTCTCCCTAACCCCATACTTAGAGTTGGGATAATTTTGTATTCTCTGGCCCATAAACCAGCAAGCAGCCTTGTGTCTTTGATTGTCTTGTGAAGGAGGAGACCAACTTGATATCATGTGTTGTTTGTCCATACAAGCTCCTTACAGCTTTCATGGCCATATCACCAGTACTACCCAGAATTAACCTGAACAGTTGTAAGACTCGTACAAAAATATTTGAATTTCATCAGATGCTTCTTTTCCAAAAACCTACTGATATTTTTTCTTTTTTTTCTTTTTTTTTCTTTCTTTTTTCTTTTTTTTTTTTCTTTTAATCACAGGATCACCCTCTGTTATTTTTACATTACATATCATTTCTTTCTTATTAGGAAAATATAACCAGGAAAAAACTAGCCTTGATTTGCTCTTTAAAACTCTTTAAACAACAATAGCATATACTTAAGTCAAGCATGTGGCTTCGTAGAGTAAGACACCACTCAGAAGGTGAGAGAAATGTTAATGAGCAAATAACTTGGGGGAAAAAAAAAGAAAAGAAAAAAAAGAAAAGAAACACTCCTGATTTGCTATTTGACTGCCAATGTTTTTTCTTTTATTACCTATTCCCTCCTCTCACAAGGTTGCATTCAATAGGATAGATTAGAACAGAACAGAACAACAGAACAGAACATTTCCACTAGAAGGGACCTTGAGAGATCATCCAGTCCGATCTACCTGACCAGTTCAGGGCTGATCCAGAAGTTAAAGCACAGTACTGAGGGCATTGTCCAAACGCCCCTTGGACACTGACAGGCTCGGGGCACCCAGCACCTCGCTAGGAAGCCTGTTGCGGTGCCTGGCCACCCTCAGGGTAAAGAAATGCTTCCCGATACCCAGCTGGGCCCTCCCCTGGCGCAGCTCTGTGCTGTTCCCTTGTGCCCTGCCAGCAGCTCCCAGGGAGCAGGGGCCGGCACCTGCCTCTGCGCTTCCCTCCTGAGGGAGCTGCCGGGAGCAGTGAGGCCACCTCTGGGCCTCCTCTTCTCCAGGCTGGGCAGCCCCAGTGTCCTCAGCCTCTCCTCACAACACGGCCGTCAGGCCCTTGGGCCGGGCTTGCTGCCCTCCTCTGGGTGCTTCCAGGGGCCTTAACACCCGTTGTAGGTTGGGGAGCCCACAGCTGCACACAGTGCTGCACACAGTGGACTTTTATAACACCAAAGGCAATACTTTTTTTCCTACTTGTCCCCCCTGCTTCTTCGTGACTTAACACCTAGTTCCTTGAAATAACTATATATTGGAAATAGAGTACAACTTCTGTCCTCAGATGAACACGCATTTTGTGCTGATAGAGTTAATAAATGTGACTCACATCCTCCTTATACCTGTTCAGTTCTGCAGAGAATGTTCAGGAAAAGCAGATGCTATCCTCTTTGCAGAAGTGGTTCTGCCAGGCACGGTGATATTTACTCATCAAGATGAAAATAATGAAAAATTAATCCTGTTACTATTAGTGGTAAAAGGAAAAAAAATCACACACACACACACACACAAACGCACACACAACAACAACAACAAAATTTAAAACAGATGGGTCCTGCTACTCTTTAAAAAAAATGCATTTGTGTTTTGACAGAAGGAAGCCTACAGGCACTCGAAAATATCAGGCAGTGTCAGCCTGGGTTAGGATAAAGTGTTGTTTTCTCCCAGTATGTTTCTTTTCCCTTACCATGGCCCCCTCACCTATGAAAGGGGGGCAATGATATAACCTTTTCCTGTAAATCTCTGGATACCTGTAATTAAAGATGACATACAAGAGGGAGAGATTATTCTCCTAGCTGGATCAAAAGGTAATAGACACAATGAGATATATTTGTTAATTATTTGTTTATATTTTTATATATGACTACAACACCTAATATCCATAAATATGGGACACAAGGCTTCTATGCCAGGAACTAAAAAGAAACCTTTATCCAGGCTCTTTTAAATGCTATCACAAGAGAAAAATAGATAAATATAAATGAAGGGATGAAAAACAGGTGATATCTCCATACTCACTATTGAATACCTTGTACAGACATTAGAGAAAAAGAGATTTAAAGAGAACTTGAATGAGAGAAAGAGGTAACTCTTCAGAAATTTAGGGAGTATATTTTCAAACATTATGGACAAACAAAAAAAAAATACAAAGATGCAAACAAACAAACAAAAAGATGCTTTTTTTTTTTTAATGTATTAAAAATAGGTGACAGAGTGTGGCATTGTAATCATAGAATGGCTTGGGTTGGAAGGGACCTTAAAGATCATCTAGTTCCAACCCCCAAATAATAATGTGATCCATTGCAATAATCATTTCCAATAAAAGCACAGAACTTAATACTAATGTCCTATGTGAATACAAAGCTGTATAGTGGTTCTACCCCAATGAAAAATGTCCCAGATCCTAGTCTGAGACCATCAATTTCATTTCCCATTTGGTAAGACACAAATAAACTTCCTCTGATACTTTTATACCTTACAGCTTCTATCTATACTTTTGTATGTACTGAACCTCTAGAAGGAGAAACCATAAAGGTAGACAAAATGCAAATTACCCGTGACACACAACTATTTAAAGATAATTGATTAAAAAAAAAAAAATGTATTTTCAAATCACACTAATTAGCAGACCCACTGCTATTCCTCCTGAACAAGAGTAATGTTATACTTCTGTGGTAACTCATTTCAAAATGCATTTGAAGTACTAAAAGAATTAAAATTTACATCACATATTGATGCATTCTCTTTCAGCAAAATGGTAAGTGAAAATATTCAGAGAAAACAGAAAATTCAGGTTGACTACTGCTACTAACTATTATAATACTTTTACTATGAGTAGTCTTAGATACACAGAAGTTAAACACCTTGTTGCCAGAGGGCACAGAAAGCAGGAAAACAGCAAAGAGCTAAGCAAACAGCTCTGAATTTCTGTCGATTTCCTTCTTGCAACAGTTTTAGGCCTTTCCATGAATGACAAGGTTCACCTACTTTTAATTATTTCTGACACTTTGTAAACTTGCATATGAATACAAATGTGATCCATTGAGTTGCTTTATAACAGCATAGCATGAAATATTATAAGACTTTCCGTGCTTTTTTTTTCCTGTTCAAAATTTGAACTTTGCATTATGAAGTCCTAAGAATTTGCAGAGGAGTTTTAAAAGCCAGAAGTAAATAAGTTATTAGAAAACGAATTTTTATTTTAATTATGACAAGAAATATCTCGTATAAGAAAATAGAAGAATAAGAAATGTTTCATTCAAACAAAGTGCTTGATCTCCTTTCTACACATTCTTTGTGGATAGTTTTTGAAAGTAAACAGGTGAAGCTGATTTGAATATAGCATGCTACATATATTTCTCTCTTGTGCAATTATTAATATTTTTATGAGGAATTTTGTAAAACGTTAATCTTTTTGTCAAATATGCTTGTGATAGACATTCTCCAACAAGACTAGCCCAGCTAGGAGGATTGAATAAGGTTTTACAAACTTACAGCCTCATGTCATTCTTGAGGTCTTCCAAAGCAGCCACATCACAGCCAGTACAGGAGTGGTCTTTGATTACAGTGAAGTATTACTGTAGGCAATATTAATGATATCTGAGCTGGCACATCATCCTCAGTGAGTTCAAGGATTTAGTCTGCTTCCTTCTGAGAAAGATATATCTGAGATGGAAACAGAAGATAGTTGTAGCTCAGTGAGGAAAGTGTGCAATACTGTAATGCAAATACAGGTTGAACAGGCTTGTTTTGTGATTACATGGAAAATGCACCAACTCTTATTTTAATAAAGTGTCATGCAGGAAAGCATAAGGGGACTTGTATCAAGATATATTTAATAACATTTCCACCCACCAACACCTCTCATAATCCATAGTTTGCAGTGTTGCTAAGGAAATTTCAGAGGAACTATCTGCACACAATAGCCTGCAAATGGTGATAACGAAAGATTCAATCTGCTCTGAAGGCAGGGGGTAGAATGCCAACATCTGCTGTCATGTCTCTTTTCATTGTTAACATGTAAAAATGCAAACAAGAAGGATGAAAAAATTCTGTTGTGTTTAGTACAAATGACAAATACTATAAGGAAACAATAGTTCTTATTTTATTATCACATAGGAATCTGTTCAATTTGTGTTTATAAATGAGTATAGTTTATAAGTGAAAACAGACTGCAGGGATGTTTTCAGAAATAACTCAGCAGATGCTTACTTACACTCCCATATAACAAAAAGAAATTCCTTTCCTAAGAAGTGGGTTGTCTTAGATAGATGAATCTTCATAATGTATTTGTTTTCTGATTAAGCAGAAATAAGCTGACAGTTTCCTGCATTATGTTTCTTGCTACATTTTTTTTTTAACATCAACATTATTCTCCATAACAGTATGTTTTGCAGGAAAGTTTCCATAAACTCCATGTTTTTTAATGCACTACTTTAAAAAAAATAGGAAAGTGAGTAAGGAAATATTTTCCTTTCATAGGGTATGACAAAAGCAATTTTTCACTTAAGAGTGAAATTAGCTGTGGTTCTCTGTTAGCAAGCCTACTTACTGTGCAAAGTTATGAGAAAGTCTATCTGAATGTTCAGTCTAGCACTACTGTTTGATGCAGTATTTGTTGTAAACTCCTTTTATCAAGTACTGTGATGTAAAATTGAGGAGATGAAAGAAAGAAGGGAGGAAAGGAGGAAGGGAAGGTAGACAAGAGGGAATGTAGACAAGAGGGAAGGGAAGGGAAGGGAAGGGAAGGGAAGGGAAGGGAAGGGAAGGGAAGGGAAGGGAAGGGAAGGGAAGGGAAGGGAAGGGAAGGGAAGGGAAGGGAAGGGAAGGGAAGGGAAGGGAAGGGAAGGGAAGGGAAGGGAAGGGAAGGGAAGGGAAGGGAAGGGAAGGGAAGGGAAGGGAAGGGAAGGGAAGGGAAGGGAAGGGAAGGGAAGGGAAGGGAAGGGAAGGGAAGGGAAGGGAAGGGAAGGGAAGGGAAGGGAAGGGAAGGGAAGGGAAGGGAAGAGAAGGGAAGGGAAGGGAAGGGAATTTCTATGTTGTAATATCTATCCAGTTGCCACGCACTCCAATCTTTGTTTTCTTTAAATAAACTATATCATTTATTCAATAAAGAGGTAGAAACATGAACAGGAATGAAACATTTAAGCAAACAGTCATAACATGTTTGTAGGAACTATTATTAAAAGTTATACAATGGTTTTCATAAAATTATGCTACTGAACAGATGATAATACAAAAAAAAAAATGTTCTCATGTTAGAGAGCTCATAGTTAACTTCCACAGCAAAAAACAGCACTTAAAACCTGAGTGTGCGATGGATCAGGAACAGCATTGTGAGTTTTGTCTCTGCATTTCTCTTCCATAGGTATTTTTAGCAATAAGGCTTCAGAAGAATGAAACTCCCAAAATAAATCTCAGCCTGAGCAGATTGAACTCCAGGGAAAGTATTTCTGCCCAGTCAATTTTGCACCTCCAGAGTGAATACTATATATTTTTAGTGGAAATTAATGAATTTTGCCATATTACCCACCCCTTCATTTCCTTGGAGTCAGCACAGCAATTCAGTGTACTGTGCTTTCTGCTTCACTGACCCTCTGTGCCCTGTGTTTCAAATGCCACTTGAGGCATGGTTTAAATTTTTGATGAGGAGCTAGTTCCTGGATCTCAACAGCACTGACTTTAGGGTTAAGGTAGTAGTAAAGGGTGTCCAGACGCAAGCATCTGCATTACACTCTGAAATTACTCATCCTTGACTAGCTGAAAATATCTGCAAGATTCAGAAATATTAAGTGTTCAAGGAATGCGTACCATGAACAAAAAGAAAATTCTTTGTACTGTTGTAAAGCTCTTTGTGTTATCACAGGACACTTGTTTATAGCAAAAATTAGATGACAATTGAATTATTTAACAAAATTGGATATCATTTTACCTTAACCACAGAAAACTGGATGAAGTAGGGAACCATAAATGAAAAGAAAAAAGTTAATGCACATCAGTTAAAATATGTTGATAAAGAAGAAGGAATCATGTCATATGGCAATTAGAAGAGAAGCAGTTCCTTATAATCAAGCAGTAGGTGGAAGAAGTTACTTTAAGCAGTCAAAAGGAAAAGGGGGATGAAAGAAGACAAATTAACAGAAGGAAAGCAGGTAGAAGAATACTGTCAGCAACAGCAAGTCAGAAGAAAAAAGTAGATTTCCAGAGTTTTGGAAGTAATAGAGCTGTGGCTGACATATATTTGGGACAGAAATCATTCCATCTGCCATGGACAAGAACTGGAAGAGATTTGATATTATCTTTTACAAAGTTGTAGCAGGATTCATAGAGTAACACTGCAACTAAAGAAAAGAGCTACCAGCAATGCATGTTTACCCAGAGACATTGTTTTTATCCTGTTGTCACCATGGTATCACACTGCAATGATATTTTAGTTTTCTTTGGAACTCATTTCCACTCTGTTTGCCATACCTGTCAGCCATGTAGAGAGGTGTTGTGGTTTAACCCCAGCAGGCAGCTTAGCACCACACAGACACGTGATCATAATTCTCAGGTGGGATGGGGGAGAGAATCAGAAAGGTAAAAGTACAAGAACTCATGGGCTGAGATAAAGACAGTTTACCAGGTAAAGCAAAAACTGTGTACACAAGTCAAGCAAAATAAGAAATTTATTCACTGCTTCCCATCATAAGGCAGATGTTCCGCCACATCCAGGAAAGCAAAATTCTATCAATCCGAATAATCTTCCCCCCCTTCCCACCCCCTCGGCTCTCCCCCTTCTTCTGTACCTCAGCTTTAATTGGCAAACTCGATGTTATGGGACATCCCTTTGTCCACGTGGGGTCAGCTGTCCTGGTTTTGTCCTCTCCCAGCTCCTCATGGACCCCCAGCCTCCTCGCTGGCAGACCAGTGTGAGAAGCTGGAAAGTCCTCGAGTCTGTGTAAGAACTGCTCTGCAACAACGGAAACATTGGTACGTTATCCATGCTATTTTAATCAAAAATCCAAAACACAGCATTGTGTGAGTGTGTTGAGGAAAATTAAATCTATCCCAGCCAAAACCATGGCAAGAGGTCATCTTTCTCATAGGGGTTCCCAACGTCCATTTGGAGAAGCCTGGAAAACCACGCAGTGGATGGTTGTTTATTATTTGCTACTCTGTACAATATGTAAGTCTTTAATGATGATGTTACACCATACATTAACCCATACAGGCAGGATATAACACAAGAAAAATTATCAAATATTTTAAAAACATGAAATAAATATACTTTTTCTTAAATTGTTCATGGACTAGTAGTGAACATAGCTTACTTAACCAAGACATGACTCTGTTTAAAAAAAAAAAATCCAGATCAAGACATTTATTACAACAAATACATTTGGAACTGCTACAATATAGCGAATTATATAGGAATAGGTACATTTCACTGAACTCACCTTCAGTCTATCCAAAAGCCATAGCTACATCTTTGCTTGTTGACCGTTACACTTTTCCACAGCAAGGACATTAAATAAGACTATTAACTGAAAAACTCCTAAATTTGTCTTCATAAGTGGATGCAAAGGTTTTGATAATTCTTGTATTGGGTTTACGTGGCAAGGTTTTGGTAGTGGGGGGCTGCAGGTGTAGTCTCTGTGAGAAGAGTCCAGAAGCTGCCCCATGTTAGATAAGGCCTGCTCCAAAGGAACCCACAACTGCACAGAGCTGAGCGAATAAGCGATGTTGTCTATGCCTCTGTGAGAGCAGATTGAAGAAAGGGAAGAAAAACTGCTGGAGAACAGCAGCTGGGAGAGTGAGAGGAGTGAGAAACGTACCTGCAGAAACTGAGGTGAGTGCAGCAGGAGGGCAGGAGGTGCTCCAGGCAGGCAGCAGCAGTTCCTCTGCGGCCTGTGGAGAGGCCCCTGGTGGAGCAGGCTGTCCCCCTGCAGCCCATGGGTCCCACATGGAGCAGATCTCCACGCTGCAGCCCGTGGAGAGGCCCCTGGTGGAGCAGGTGGATGTGGCCTGGAGGAGGCTGCGGCCCATGGAGAGCCCCCGCAGGGGCAGGCCCCGGGCCGGAGCTGCAGCCTGTGGAGAGGAGCCCACGCAGAAGCAGGGGGTCTGGGGGGAGCTGCCGCCCACCCGTGGGGGACCCGTGCTGGAGCAGTTTGCTCCTGGGGGATGGACCCCGTGGTACGGAGCCATGTGGGAGCAGTTCTTGAAGAGCTGCTGCCTGTGGGCAGCCCCCGCAGGCTCAGTTTGGGAAGGACGGCATCCTGTGGGAGGGACTCCACGTGGAGCAGGGGCAGAGAGGGACTGTGAAGGAGCGATGGAGACAAAGCGTCAGGGACTGACCGCAGCCCCCATTCCTCGTTCCCCTGTGCCGCTAGGGGGGAGGAGGTAGAAGAGGGTGGATGGGGGGGAAGATGGTTTTAGTTTGGTTTTAGTTTCTCATTGCTCTAGTCTTGTTAGTTGGCAATAAACTTGATTAATCTTCCTGTGCTGAGTCTGTTTGCCCATGAGGGTATTTGTTGAATGCTTTCTCTGTCCTTATCTCCCTTGGGCTCTTTCCATTGTATTTTCTTCCCCTTTTCCTTTGAGGAGGGGGAGTGAGAGAGAGGTTGTGGTGAAGTTCAGCAGCTGAAAAAAAAAAAAAAAGAAAAAAAAAAACTCCATTTTTAACTTTTCTCAATCTTTTCCTATGTGTTAACGACTAGATCAACTCGATTATCTATTTGAAATGTTCCATCTCAGTGAAGTGTGGAAGTACTTTGTTCTTTACTATATTTTTCTCACCAAGGACATTCTAAAAAAAAAAAACAGACACCTTTCTGACAGCCAAGATGCTGGCTTCATGCAAGCTTGATGACTCTCAACTATTCCTATACCCTCTTTCTGGATGTAATAAAATAAAATAAATAAATAAATAAATAAGCAGAAAAGAAAACAACAGAGCTCTCATTTTTTCTCCCACCTCCTCCTGCCCAGCCCTAAGAACAGGAAGCATTTTCTCATATACCCAAGTCTGAGAGCACCCACAACTCTGGGCTCAGTTCACTCCTTTTTAACAAGCTGAAAGGACTGCTACTGCTTGAACAAGGTTTACTAGAAGTGTGTAAGCCACCCTTTTTCTGCTAGACACTACTGAATTTATTTCTGCTTGATCTCTTTGAATTGCTTAAACACTTTACTCAGAACTCTAAGTCGGAGTTGAAACTCCCTAAAACAACTAACTTGTATAGGGAAGTTTTATTCAAGAAAATTAAACATAATACTAACATGAATATCTTACTCTGATTCATATTTTGAAATGTTTGTCATCGAGCAGGATCTTTTTCTTCCATCCCACTTCCACAGATGGAATACGATTTGTTTCTCCATTGCCATGTGGTGTGACAGACAGTACAATTAAAGATAAAAAACAAACATCCTGGTGTTATTTAACAGATTACTCTGTTGTAACAAACTGCATGTAAAACATATATTTCCCCTGCATTGCCACTGAGCAGCTAGTCTGTGGACCTCTGACACACCATTACACTGAGATCCAATGGACATGACTACACATACTCACTGTGGGTTAGCAGTGCACAAATGCGACAACTATTGTGGGAAGAAAAGGGTAGGTGAGCAGCCACTATTCAGCTACAATTGTCACCTGCATAATTTTGCACAGATAGCATTTTTAATGTCTTACTGAGGCCGGGTCAAATAAAATCAGTACTTTTCAGCCTTGTTTGATTTCCTTTCAGCTGCTTATTTAGCCAAAAGCAAAATATGCATTTCAAAATTCTTCACATTAAAATGTCAATAAAAAAAGGTATCAGCTCTCTATCAATCTGTAGACCAAAATGTAATATTCACTAAATAATTTTTAAAATTAATTATGTGATTTTGTTAATCCAGGACCTCCCTCCAATGCTCAGAAAATGTATATTTCTTTAATATAGAAGTACATACATCTGCATGCATTTTCTATCATCATTTTTCCTGTAATTTCTTAATTAATCTATATGGGAACTACTAAAATAAAATTTAAAAAAAAAAAAGTTATTTGTTTTAAAGGCACTGGGGAGCCTTCTTACATCAGGACTGCATGTAGCAATAATTTCTTTTGGGTAGAAATACTAACAGTGTTATTGGCCTTTGGCTTTCTCTTACAAGTACAGCACCACTAATGACCTACTAAGTCTGTCCCCTTCAGAAATTTCAGCAGAAATATAAAATGTGGAGAAGGGCACAAAAACCTGTTTCAGAGAATGGAGATGGTGAGAAATAAGCTTGTCAGTCACTCTTGTGGTTTCCCCCTTAACTGACATATATCTGCATTAATACATGTTTTAGCTAAGTGCTAGTAATCTATCCAGTGGGAGTTAAAGGCTGAAAGAAAATGCTTAAAAGGTAGGCTGCTGTCAATGACTGGAAACAGACTAGTTTATTGCCATATGAACACCAATCTGTCACTCAGGGCATAGTATCAGGGGATTACAAGTGCTACTGATATTTGTCAAAATGTGTTTCCTCTTTTTACCTGCAGCTTTACTCTGTCTCTGTCCAAAATAATGATCGTGTTGATCCAAGCCTTTTGCTGTGATGAAATAGTGCTTGGCAGGTATGAGGCTACTGGGGAAAGTGCCGTACACTCAGCAGTGCTTTGATGAAGTCTGCTCCCAAACAGGCTGCTACTGTAGTTGAAAACAGAACCATGACTAGGCCTTCTTTCTTTCCACCTGTGCTTTTATGACAAAAGATAGAAAAAAGGTTTCATAGAGTTAGTGAGATGACAGTCCACTTCTTGATGATTCCAACAGAAAAAGATGGTACGCTTTCATGTGCAAAACCACCAAGCTCTCTCATGCATCTCTCCTTTTCCTTGACTTGTGAATACAATAAGCTACAGAAACTGCCCTCCCCACTCCAAAAAACAAAACAAAACAAAACAAAAAAAAAAAAAAAAAAAACACTTGTGAGGAAAAATAAACTGCAAAACTGAGTTCTACTCACTGATGCCACTAAATAAGTTTTTCTTATTATTTTTTTTTTTAGTCTCTTAATGGAATTGGTTTATTGCTGAAGGTTTACCCAGAGTCTTCATCTTTTTTTTTTTAAAATCTTTCTTTTATCTTTTCACATATGAGTTCAGGATTTTAGTTCAGTTAATTTTGCTTTTCGAATTATAATTTTAAAAGATTTATAGAGATAATAAAAGAATTATAGAGATAATAAATGTTGGCAATCCTAGTAAGCATAATAATAAAACACTATTTTAGCAATGCATGTTTCTCCATGATTAAGGCGTAAAACAAAACAACAATAACAAAAAAATAGATTTCTATACTACTGGAGTTTTAATAACCACAGCTGGAATCATCAAATCCAAAGACTGGAAATTTTTACAAAAGGTTACCTGGTGGTTTTTGTTAAAAGAAAGTTAAATATGCAATTTAATACAGTTAAATAGTTACTGGAGACTGGGAAAAAAAAAAAAAAAAAAGATACATACATTCCTCTTTGACTTTGAAGAGTGGATATTTTAGTGGATGTGGTTAAAAGAAACACACTAATTCAGTTTAATCTGACTTTGGAAGTTACAATATAGATTTGTTTATCTGAACTGTGTCTCTTTCCTTAGACAATAGACAGAAATTAGCATATTCATTTGATCAATTTGTCAGTTTTAGAATGAGATTATATAAATTACAGAAACAGCTCTTTTTTACATTTACATTTTTTTCTGCCTTAGATTCAGCTAGGCTCAGATGTTGAATGCAGACATCTAGATTTGGTCAAATTAATCCAGTTTTAATGATATTCCTATATCAGTAAGTGAAATAGGTAGAGGGAGCAGCTTTGACACAATGTCGTTTTTAATCCATGTTCTGTAATTGACAGCATGCACTTTGTAATAGTTTGGTTTTATCCCAGTCAGCACCATCTGAGAAGATGCCTTACAGCATGTTGGAAGACAGAACACATGAGACAAAACTCGTTGCAGGCTGCAAATTATCACTACTCATCACTGGTCTCCAACTGGACATTGAGCCTCTCTGCAACTCTTTAGATGTGTGTGGCCAACCAGCCAATTCCTTATCCATCAAATAGTCCTTCCTTCAAGATATTATCTGTTCAATTTAGAGACAATATCTTCATTTTCATGCTATAAAAATATCATCTAGTGGATGCAGTCCTAATTTAATCTCAGACCAGTTTAACAGGGAAAAAATACATTTACATACTCAGCTACAGAGAAACAACCTGAAGCCCATCAGAACACTAAGACCAAGCTCTGTGTAGTACAGATGCAGCAGGCTGTTCAAGTTGGTCTTACATCAGAAACCAGTCCTGATCCTGTTTTATTCAGCAGCATGGCCATAATTTTGGGTGGATGAGAGTTAATTTTATTTATAGAGGCTCACATGATGTTGTGTTTTTGATTTTTGATCAAAAGACTGTTGATAGCACACCTGTATTTTAGGTGTTGCTGAACAATGCTTACACAGAGCCAAGCACTTTCCTGTTTCTCACACTGCCCTGTCAGCAAGGAGTCTGGAGGTGCAACAAGAGCTAGGAGGGAACACAGCCAGGCCAGCTGGCCCAAGGGGGACCAAAATGATGTCCCATTCCATATGGCATCATACTCAGCAATAAAAGCTGGGGTAAAAAAGGAGGAAGGAGGGAGGAGGGGATGTTCAGAGTGATGGCATTCGTCTTCCCAAGAAACGTGATGAGCCCTGCATTCCTGGAACTGACTGAGCAGCTGCCTGCTGATGGGAAGCAGTGAATGAATACTTTGTTTTGCCTCCCTTGTTTACACAGCTTTTGCTTTACCTAGTAAACTGTCTTTATCTCAGCCCATGAGTTCTCACACTTTTACCTTTCTGATTATGTCCCCCATCCCACTGGTAGGGAGAGAGCAGGTGGGTATTGCTAAGCTGCATAACAGGGTTTAACCATGACAACCATATAGCCTACAAAGCCGTTTAGAGTGCTGAATGTTGGTCCTACATAATTAATTTGAAAATCAGTCAGAAATCAGAAACAGCAAATGCAGACATGGTAAGATGACTGATCAAAGAAAATGTATATAGCTAACTGTCATACTTGCTAAATAAGTGATGTTTTCTCTGGTTGTTTTCTCAGAAAGTTTGATCTGTCTCAATCGCATTATTAGTAGCTACATGCAAAATACAAAACCTTGAGGGGTGAGAAAAAGAACCCATTTTGCTACAAGTGCTGCAAAAAGACGTGGCATTTTCCTACTCTTTCATAATCCTTGAAAACTGAGGGTGGTAATTGACTTCTGCTGTACACAAGATGTCATTTTCAAGGAGACAAGATAGTTTACATGGTTACAAAGTTTAGAAAGAAACCAGAAGTCAATTTTTTTCAAATTGTCATCAGTGACCTCGGTGTTTGTATGCCACTAATGAATCACTGACCTTCTGCCAAGGCCATTTCCCATGGTTACAGCAAGAATCATACGATAAAGATCCCAGGTTTCTTGCAAATTTGAGTGAGGACATGCAAGACTATGCTTGTGCTGTAAGAAGCTTAATATTATAAGAGGGGAGAGTAACATGATTGGATGTACATAAAAGGATCCTGAAATAAGCAATAAAATTAAGTATTTAGGTAGTACTAGCTGATAGGGATTCTGGAACTAACCTCAGCAGGGATTTGCAGACTTCTACTTAGCATTGCAATTTCTCAGCAGGCATGCAGGATGTAGCTTTAATAGTCAGTATTCTTCCAGGTCAATCTCCTGCATCCAGCAGATCTGCTCTTACTGTAAAAAAAAAAAAAAAATTATTTTTTTTTAAGGAATCATTCTACAACCTGAAATTCCAATAAAAGAATGAGTTTGTACTACACAGAGAAAAGACAGCAAAATCCAAAACAATGGGCTAGCTTTAGAACTGGTGTACAAATGTCTGTTTGAAAAAGGATATCACCTAAGTAATGAATACCTATGTCTATAACTGGTTATAGCTGGTTACTTATATACATTAAAAGCTCACTTTAAAAAACATATGTATTTATAAACAAGCCAAATTCATTATGGTATTTAAAATCTTGATGCTACGAAATCTGATTGTTTCCTGTGAAGTTCTTGACACTCTTGAAGCGAATGTACTGTAAAATAAATGGAAGTGTCACCCATGTTGGCATAAAATTACGTTCAGCAAGAAGGAAAGGATATTTTAAGGAAAGATTTGGTGTCATTAAAAAAAAAAAAAAAAGTGTAACCAATCATGTGTAACCCTGGAGATAATCATGTTTCCAATCATGTGTAACCCTGGACATAACTGCTATTTCTGGATTTACTTTGTAAACAGCTAACTTCTCTGAAGTTTAGAAACTGTAGCTTTTATTAAGCACTTATGAACCAGGATTAAATGAAGAAAAAATGAAATTAATATGTAAATAATTTATGTAGCCAATCAGTTCATGTTTTTGGAAATTTCTCCTCCTACTATACTGTTCAGAGCTTTACTGTAAGCATTAGCATTGTCAGTGCTTTCCAGAACATTGACTGATCAGAACTTGAAGGTATGGCAGCAGAGAATTTATTTGGATTCATGATA
The DNA here is from genome assembly GCF_013377495.2 of Cygnus atratus. Lineage (NCBI taxonomy): Eukaryota > Metazoa > Chordata > Aves > Anseriformes > Anatidae > Cygnus > Cygnus atratus. The sequence goes on from NC_066396.1 coordinate 79,253,421, forward strand.
ATAATGAGACAAATATACTGAGAATGTAAGCAAATTTAATTTCATTAGAGATCTACTATTATGCAAAAGTCTTAATAGTTTTGTAATTAATTGGATTAATGTTATTAAACTAAGAATTTAGGCATGCATATGTAAATTAAACACAATAGCAACTATGCTGACATATCCTCTACTACACATTATAAATACCATAGAATACTGATAACTCATCTCCTGGGAGAAAAGTTGATCAGCTTAACTGTGGGAGTAAATTGCTGAACTTCCCACACAGCTGCTTGGTTGCTTGGTCAAGTTTTTAAAGCATAATATGACTATGTAGGAAATCATTCCTGGTTTTCTGTAATTACAATACCACTGTTGTCACTTAAAAATTAACAAGGTTCTAACAGTCAAGATAAACTGTAATTCATGGTTTGAATTGCAGCCTTCATCACAGCCATCCACCCAAACAGGTCAGAGCTGGAGCTGGTCAAAGAAACTGCAGAACTTTTCTCATCAGAATGCACTGTTCTGCAAACATTTAAAAAAAAAAAAAAAAAAAAAACTATTCATGAAATTAGGTGATTTTACAAGTATTTCAACTAATACTATGTTTAGGAAATAAAATTGGTGCAATATGAAATAATTTCCAGTTAAATATTTTAATATTATCTCTTTTTTTTGAAAGTTTTATTTTGTTGTTACTTCCATATATTTAAATCTCATATATATCAATGACAAAACATAAAATGGATATAAAATATTTTGAGTCAAACATTTTTTGGAAAAACTTGGAGTCATCAAAGAGGGAAAGGTTTTGTAATTTTTGGTTTTCTTTCTTTCCTTCTTTCTTTCTTTCTTTCTTTCTTTCTTTCTTTCTTTCTTTCTTTCTTTTTCTTTCTTTCTTTCGAAAAAGTTGTGCAGTATGCGCAAACTCTCACATTAATATAAATCTGTCCCCCACATATACCTCCACAGGGTCCTCTCTTTGCAAAATAGTCTTCCTTCTGCTACACCCACCTTTCTATTATTTATCTATCTTAGATTTCCAAAGGACATCCCCACAACACCGTTATTTTGTTCATCTCCTCTTAAGAGAAAAGAAACGCAGGCAAGGTCTGATTCTTGCTGGTCATCTTCATCCTCAAAACTGTAGGAAATAGAAGGACAAGCCATGCCCAGTGGACCCTTAGCTGTATTCCACAGTGATGCTCTGGAGTTTGCACAAGTCTGAAGGAAGTCCATTAGTCTGGAGCTCAGAAAATGTTTCCTGTACTTAGGAGTATTCTCCTACAGTAGTAATACGATTCAGAAAATATAATATTTAGATAGCTCATCCCTAAAGTTATCCTGAGGGAAAGTTTAGAGCAGTGATGATACAACTATTCAGCAACCCACCTCCTATCACTACTGTGATTATGAGGTTTCTCTGAAGCCATCTGTTCACTTTTAATAAATGCAATCGAGTACTAATAAGTGACTAAAGACAGTAACTCTTTATTTTAGTGCTACATTAAATTAGCTCTTTATTACAATAGAATTTTATGGCTGTATTCATGATATACAAATTAATTTTAATTGAATGCATTGTTATTAGTAAGATTACAGTGCATACCAAGGAGTTAAGAAGGACATGACACTCAAAAAAATAAAATATAAAAAATAAAAAATAAATTAAGTAGAGAAATGCATTGCATTTCAAAGCTATTTTCTTCTTTGCTGTAGCTTTTAGATAGTAAATCCACATCACTCGAATACATGGGTATATAACAGATAGCAAGATCCTTACCATCCACAAATCTTGGACAATGTTTTGACCTGTTTTCTTATTCTTCATTTTTCTTTGTTTCAAGAGCCATTTTAAGTTATCTTTACAAGGGTCTGTGGCATCCTTCTACACCGGTCATCCTGTTTAAATTTATAGAGTTAGGACAATAAAATCCAGTTTTCCTGACATGTCAGACAGGAAGATATTGCCATATTAGGTGGGTGTTCTTGAGCAACCTCTGAATAGAACAGCTTTAGGACCAAGATTTCAGAAGGCTTATACCAGATCTACCATGAACAATTCCTTAAATGCTGCATTTCATAGGTGAATAGTCCATGCAATAATTATTTATTTATTTATTTATTTTTAATAATTACACAGTCAGCTATGTGCCCTTGCAAAAAGAAGATAAATGGTATCCTGGGCTGCATTAGGCAAGTGTTGTGGTTAAATTGTGTTAGGCAGCTCAGCAACACCTAACTGCTTGCTTACTCCCAGCAGGACGAGGGTTGTAATCAGAAAGGTAAAAGTGTGAGAGAACTCATGTGTTGAGATAAAGACAGTTTACTAGGTAAAGCAAAAGCTGTGTACACAAACAAAGCAATTCAAGAAGGATCGTTTCAGCAATGTTGAAATTTCTTCTTCTTCTTTGTGGACATCTTTTAGTTTAGTTAAAATCCAAAATAAAGCCTTTTACTGGAAACTTAATAACAACTCATCTCACATCTTATTTAAATGTTGTCACATTCAAATTGAGGATTGTGCAGATTGTAGAAACTCCACTTGTAAAATAGTAGAAATTCCACTTTCAAAGAGCTGGCTATTCCAGGTGCTGTGATTCGAAGGTCACAAAGTTATCTACGCTATTTACGTTCTGACCTGTGTTTTCATACAGATATAGAGGGCTCAACAGATTTGTCAACTAATGCCTGTGATGTTTGCATCACAGGGCATCATTTGAACTAGTATTAAAATTTATAATAAGTAAATCCTTTGTTTCAGAAACTGAAGAAGTAATCTAGTAGTGGGTCTGGACATTGTTGCCTATTTACATGTCAGTTGCTCTTTGATACCTCTTAAAATTAAGCTGTAAACTTCTTTGCACTAAATTGCTGCTTTATGAATCTCTGTGCAGATGCAGTACAGTTCTCAACATTTGATACTCTCTTTTACAAACTTAAAATTAATTGGATCACATACACTAAAAGCCAAAAATGAGTAGGCCAAGACAAAATATCAGTCCTCTTCCAACTTGCAACAATTTGATATTGAGAAAAAAATATTTTTTTGGTCTTTGTGATAGTAAGCAAATCTATACCTCCATCTAAAGAGAACTTTATTATTATGGAGCTACAGTTTGATGGCTATGCTAGACTCACACAGCTTGTTTATTTCTCTGTCTAGACTTATTTATAAATGTCAATGTAATATGTTACATTACTTCCTTTTCATGGACTGACAAAACAATGAGATACTCCAAGCAACATAACAGCCATACTATAGTTAAGATATTCCCCAGTGGCAACAGCTCATGTTATAACACTAATAGTGGAGAAAAACACTTCAGACACTTCTTCTCAGAGTCAAAACCTGAAAGTTGTTGAATGTCTCACAACGCATTTTTACTTTCAAAGAGTGACTCTAAATCTTTAACCTGTATCTTCTATGGTGAAAGGATTACACATTGACATCAGAGAGGAATAAGAATTACTTAACACATTGCAAGAGCAGGATAAAGCAAAGTACTACCAGAAAGCACCTTGCAAGACTAAAATCAAACAGTTGTATGTGTGTGTGTATACACACACACACACACACACACATATATGTATAGTTGTCAGTCTCAAAGATTTGGGTCTGTTATAAGCCTATTTCAAGACTATCAACATTTTATGTTTCTAAATCTTGCAAAGGGACTTAAAAATGTAAAGTAAGTAAAGACTTGATTTCTTTTTGCTAGTGTTTTGTTGTTGCTGTTGTTGTTTTTCTTTTCTTTCATGCCTCCTACATACCTAGTTGAAGATGAGAGAATATTACAGATCAAACCTCTCTGGCCACAGCTGAGAATACTGCAATGTCAGTAAAGATAAACAGAATTGCAGAGAAACAAAAGATCCTGATATGCTGACTGAGACTTTGTTGTTGTTGTTGTTTCTTTTCTTTGTTCTTTATTTTATAAGTGAGTGGGATAGCAATTAATAAATAGGAAAGGCCGGTGGGGAATGTAAAGCTCAAGGACAGTCTGAATTGCAGTAACCATGAAATGGTGCAGCTTAGGATCCTGAGGGCAGTGAGGAGGGCACACAGGAAGCTCACTGTCCAGGACTCAGGAGAGCAGACTTTGGCCTCCTCAGGGATCTGCTTAGTAGACTACTGTGGGATAAAACCTTGGAGGGAAGAGGGGCCCAAGAAAGCTGGCTAATATTCAAGGATCACCTCCTCCAAGCTCAGGAACAATGCATCCCAACAAAGAGGAAGTCAGCCAAAAATGCCAGGAGGCCTGCATGGATGTACAAGTAGCTCCGGGGCAAAGTCAAGCAGAAAAAGGAGGTCTACAGATGGTGGAAGAAATCACAGGTAGCCTAGAAAGAATACAGAAAATTTGTCTGAGCAGCCAGGGATCAGGTTAAGAAAACTAAAACCCTACTAGAATTAAATTTGGCCAGGGATGTCAAGGGCAACAAGAAAGGCTTCTGTAGGTACATTGGTGATAAAAAGAAGACTAGGGAAGTTTTGGGTCCTCTCTGAAAAGAAACAGGAGACCTGGTTACTCAGTATATAGAGAAGCCTGAGGTACTCAATAATTTTTCTGCCTCAGTCTCCATTGTCAAGAACTCTAGCCACATAGCCCAAGTCCCAGAAGGCAAAGGCAGGGACTGGGAGAATGAAGAACCACCCTCTATTGGAGAAAATCAGGTTTGAAACCATATTAGGAACCTGAAGGTACATAGGTCCGTGGGACTTGATGAGGTGCATCCACAGGTCCTGAGGGAACTGGCAGATTAAATTGTTAAGCCACTATCCATCATATTTGAGAAGTCATGGCAGTCAGGTAACATTCCCATTGTGTGGAAGAGAGGAAACATAACCCCCATATTTAAAAAGCAGAAAAAGGAAGAGCCAAGGAGCCTTCTAGTACCTAAAGGGGGCCTACAGAAAATCTGGGGAGGGTCTCTTTGTCAGTGAGTATAGGGGTAGGAGTTGCAATTTTAAACTGAAAGAGGGTAAATTTTTATTACATCTTTGGAATAAACTCTATGAGGGTGGTGAGGCACTGGAACAGGTTGTCAGAAGAAGCTATGGATGTTTCTTTCCTGTTCAAGGCCAGGTTCGGTGGGGCTTTGAGCAACCTGGGCTGGTGGGAGGTGTCCCTGCCCATGGCAGGGGGCTTTGAATTAAATGATCTTTAAGGTGTCTTCCAATCCAAACCGTTCTATGTTTCTATGATTCTATGAATCACAGTTTCTAAAATGCTGGGGGAACAACTGAACAGCAGTACTTACCAATTCTATACTACCTACTGCTATTTTCACATGTAATATCTTTCAATATCCACTTATCTTCAACAAGACTTATAGTGGAGAGAGCCTCTTAATTCTGTTTTGAGTATCCAGTAAGTAAAACTGTTTATTCAGCAAGTGGAACTATTGCCTATAATTACTCTCTCTTGTCATCACCTAAAATAATAATCCATACATTGTTGCAGTAGTTAGTGTCTGGCCATAAAATACGGGACTATCAAGGAAAGTTTTCAGTGTCTGGAATATATAAGTGGATTACAGATAATGCTTAAAAAAACTACAAACTATTCTGCTTCACAAGATCACTATTAAAAGCGAATGGATGGATTAAAGCAAAATACTGAATAAATCTGATAGACCTTTTATTTTTCTCTATTAAACTGTTTCGAGCTTTAAGTATGCATACCAGAGGTTCAGTCTCCAAGTGAGACCAGAAAAGACACAGGATTTCATTTATTGGATTAGCTATGTGGAATGTTTGTTGTTTACGATCTATCTGTGCTGTCATTATTGTGTGATATTTTATTCACTGACTTTTAACGGTCTTTTCCTGCATCTCTCCAAATCATAAAAAAAAGAAAAAAAAAAAAAAGACAAAGACAAACCAACCACAACTAACCAGCAGACCAAACATAAAGAACCTTTAAGACTGTAAGAAATGCATGCTTTTACTTTGAAATGCCTATTATGAATTCTCTAACTCAAAACTATTTTATACCTTTTTTAATGTACCCATTCCCAATACTTTACAATGACAATAAGGAATAAATAGACCTTGCTTTGTTTAGTGATTCTGGTTGTTAAATTTTTCATGAATCTATAGGCTATCAAAAATCATTTTAAAATTATGAAAACAAAAAAAAAAGACTTCAAAGAATTTGGAGGTAAATTGTCACTTCTAAGTTAACACTTACGAATAAAATTTTTGGGAGAAAAAAAAAAATTATTTATTTATTTCTTAAGAGGTGGAGGTGCTTCTTAACACATCCCAGACCCTTAGATTTATACTACTTTAATTTTCAATTGCAAAAACATTGTTCATATCAGATCTCAGGTGGAAGTTCATCATCTGAGACTGCAAGAATTTAGATCATGTTACAGCAAATGCTTTCGGAGCAAGCGCAGCTGAAATAGTACCCTCTGTCCTCTACTCACCTTCCCGATGCTTACAACTCTTCCTTAAACTAATAGAAGTGAATGGGAAAAATGATTTTAAAAGCAGATTAGACACGTTCATGAAAAGCACTTTCATCAACAGCTGTAAACATGACCGAGATGCAATTTTTACCTCTGGAAGTCCTTTAACCACCTGGGCAAAGATCACCATTTTTATTTTTTTTTCTATTTATTTTTCTTTGTTCCCTGGGACAGGAATGACCCCTGAAAACAGATTCTGAATTAGATGAATCTTTGATTTGATCTACCAGACATTTTCTCATGTTCTTAAGCTTTGTTTTTCTTACATTTCATGACCAAGACTGGATAGGAGAGATAAGAGTGTAAAGAAAGGTAGAGCATCACAATTCACTTCTTAAACTTCAATAAAAATATATAACAATATTAAATTGCTGCTTATAGTGCAGTCTTTTATTTACACCTTTGCTAACAACAGTCTGCATAAGGAATTATACATAAAAAAATAAATAAATAACAGTAGGTAAAAAGCACTCCCCCCAGTGTTAAAATCCGTGTTAAATCTTCTTTAGAAACAAGTAAACTGGTCTAAGTCTAGGCTTTTGTTTACGACCCCATTTGAATAGATGTGTGTGTCCTACCTTAACTTTCCCTTCCCTAATTCTGATGCTGGGACAGGAGTAAGATTTTCAAGTAGACTTGTCAGTGGTATTAAAAGGCATATACTAAAAAGAAAAATAATTATGTGGTATGTAACTATTTTCAGTTAATTTGCATAGCATCTTTATTTCCATTGCATTAATAACATCTGCAGTTTTATTGTTATATTAAAGATAATGAATGGAAATCATAGACATTGCCAAAGGCATAAGTTTCATTACTGCATATTGAAAATATTAAATTATTCTAATAAAAACAAATTAACACCACTTGAAATAATATACCACTAATCATTCTTTCAGATAAATTCTTTTTTAACTGTCTTGGAGGAGTCTCATTTGCAAACAAAATATATGAAAGAATAACAATTAAATTTGCCAGTATCTCCTAAGAAATTTGTCTAAAGTTTAAAATAGCTTGGCATTTGCTGTCATTGGTTTTATGAATTTTTTCCGAGATAGTCAGGATGAACTTGTAACCTGCAATTTTTTTATAATTTTATAAAATTTTTATAAAATTCTATATTTTTTTTTTAATTTGCAAATGTAAGGTTTAATGCTTCTGATCTTGTTATTATAAGTCTTTCCTTGCCATTAAAACCTAATACTGCTGAAGCTGATCTCAAAGTCTGAATACAGAGTTTCAGCTGGCAACTATTGTCTCTTTAAATCAAGTGGTAAAACTCATACTTTTAGCTCTGGTTATCTCCAATTCTATCTGGTCTTTGTCAAACCAAAAGTAGCAAACATTGTAGAATTATATTTTTAACTTTCACATTCACTTCTTTTGACATATTTATGTGGAAAAAATCAGTCTTTTGTTTGTTTGTTTGTTTGTTTTAAAAAAAAATAAGTTGAAAGTGGCACAGGATCAACTTCCCATGCTATGATTGTTAATACATTCAACAACATTGAGTCATTCATTGATAGATGACTTAAATGGCCTATGTTGGTAAGGAAACTCCATTCTTGTTTAGTTAGAAAATATTCTCCTTACATTCTTCATAACAAACTCTACATATTTATAAAGGATGAATATATATGAGCAATTCACTTGACTGAACTTGTTTGTATCCTTTATTTTACACAGAAATTAAGATTGCTTTATCTGATTTTGCATGCTCCCTTCAATTAGTGACACATTTGTGTCTTGTTTTCACACAAACCTCTAACTGATATGTTATCGTTATTTGCAGACCTTCACCTTATGCAAGCTGAATACAAGCTGTTCAACCCACTATATGAATTAAATGTTTTCTGCAATTCACTTCATATTTCATTTGCAATTTTGTGGTAATAGATTTGAAATCTTGAAACATGAGGGACTGAAATGTTTTATTGATAATTATTATTACACTTATAAGTTAAATAAATTGTTAATAGCTTGGGTCCCATTACGGTCATAATAGAGTTCTGCCTCTGCCTCTGATTTTGATTTAATTTTTAGCATTGGATTACACCTCCATTCCTAGTACAATTTACATTTGTTTCACTAAACTATATTTCAAGAAATGTGTTGTATTTTACTTGTCTTTTAAAGCAATCTGAAAATTATTTCAAGATTCGTCATTACCAGGACCTATATATGTCATGAGATTATTCTATATTTTTAGAGATGATTTTACTGATAATAACATATGATTCAACATTCTATTGTATCATTATACAAAATTACTTTTTAGTGTGTACTGTTGTGTCAGGTATAATATGAACAGCACATGCCGATACTTTTTCTCTTCCCTGCCAAAAATATAATAATGTTCTGCAGAACGATGAAATATCAAAACTAATATCCAAATTTATTCTAACCAAGTTAAGAACTTGTTACAGAAGACAGTGATGACAGATTCATAGAATCATTAGGGTTGGAAAAGAGCTTCAAGATGATCCGGTCCAACCATCACCCTACTACCAATGTCACCCACTAAACCGTGTCCCTAAGCACCACGTCCAACCTTACCTTAAACACCCCCAGGGATGGTGACACCACCACTTCCCTTGGCAACTTGTTCCAATGCCTAACTACTCCTGAGAAGAAATTTCTCCTAATTTCCAACCTAAACCTCCCGTGGCACAACTTGAGCCCAATCCCTCTAGTCCTATCATCGCTATCTTCGAGGAGAGGATGACCCCCAGCTCCCCACACCTTCCTTTCATGTACCTGTAGTGAGCAATAAGGTCTCCCCCGAGCCTTCTCTTCCCCAGACTAAACACCCCCAGTGCCTTCAGCCACTCCTCACAGGACTTGTGTTCCAGGCCCTTCAACAGCCTTGTTGCCCTTCTCTGGACACACTCCAGGGCCTCGATGTCCTTCTTGTACTGAGGGGACCAAAACTGAACACAGTACTTGAAGTGCGGCCTCAACAGAGCTGAGTACAGGGTGATGATCACCTCCCTGGTCCTGCTGGCTGGACTATTCCTGATAAAGGCCAGGATGCCATTGGCCTTCTTGGCCACCTGGGCACACTGCTGGCTCATGTTCAGGTGAGCATCGACCAGCACCCCCAGATCCTTCTTCCCCTCACAGCTTTCTAGCCACTCTCCCCCAAGCCTGTAGCACTGCATGGGGTTGTTGTTGTGACCAAAGTGCAGGACCCGGCACTTAGCCATGTTGAACCTCATCCCATTGGCCTCTGCCCATTGACCCAACCTGTCCAGGTCTCTCTGCAGAGCCTTCCTACCATCCAGCAGATCGACACTTTCCCCCCAGACTGGTGCAGAGAGTGATAAGTTCTCCACTGAGCCTTCTTTTCTCCACGCTAAACTATCCCAGCTCCCTGAGGTGCTCCTCATAAGACTTGTTCCCTAGAAACTTCGCCAGCTTTGTTACCCTTCTTTGGACGTGCTCCAGTCAACTGGGACCTCCCCTGATAGCCAGGACAGCTGATACAGGATGTAAAGTGTCTTGGCGAGCATTTCTGCCAGCTCCCTCAGTATTCTCAGGTGGATCCCATCTGGCTCCATAGATGTCTGTGTCTAAGTCGTCTAGCAGGTCACTAACTATTACCTCATGGATTGTTAAGCCTTCTTTCTGCTCTGTCTCTACAGATTTGTGTGCGTCTAAGTGGTATAGCAGGTTGCTAACCATTTCCTTATGGATTACGGGGACTTCATTCTGCTCCCAACCCCTATCTTCTAGTTCAGAGGTCTGAGTACCTGTCCTAGTTTCAGCTAGGATACAGTTAATTTTCCTCCTAGTAGCTGGTAGGGTGCTGTGCTTTGGATTTAGGATGAGAATAATGTTGATAACACACTGCTGTTTGACTGGTTGCAGAGCAGTGCTTACAGTGAATCAAGGACTTTTCAGCTTCTCGCTCTGTCCTGCCAGACAGAGTGCAGCAGGAGCTGGGAGGGGACAGAAGCAGGACAGCTGACCCCAGCTGGCCAAAGGGGTATTCCGTACCATCTGGCATCATGTTGGACAAGTAATGTGGGGTGGCAGGCTGGGGTACGGCAGGGGTACCGGCTGCTCGGGGACAGGCTGGGCATCGGTCAGCAGGTGGTGAGCAAGTGCATTGCACCAAGCCCCAGCACGTTGCAGTGATTTGTGTCTCTCTGGAATTGCCAAGGTGATGACACACCTTTTTCAAGCCTTTCATTCTGCCAATTTGTGTAGGATTTTGCACGTGTTCAGGGGTGAGCTTCCAAAGCACTGGAGGTGTCCACTGCTCTACATGCCTGCCCATATCCTTCCACACTGCCTGCCACTCGTAACTCTCCTGCCTCAGAACAGATCTCTGGATGGCATTCCTAAGCAGTTGGTTAACCTTGGATAATATCTGAAGTACACTCAGGAGACATTACAATAAGGACATGATGGTCTGAACACCCCCACGATATTCAAAGACCTGAAGAGTTGTCGTAACTAGCCTGGAAGAGAAGAGGCGGGTGAAGGAGAAAGGCAGAGTAAACAAGTGGGAAAAAACATCTCCACCTGTCCCCTTCACAGATTGGCTCCCTGAAGGAAAAAGGTCCTTGAAATATCCTCTCCTGAGGTAGCCTATGCCAAGGATGCATGGCGCATCCTCGCCAGTCCCAATAGGGTGCTTTTGCAACTCATTCCCAGTTAGGCTCATGCTGGTATAGGCCTCGGGTAGTTCTTGATACCCTTATGATATCTTCCTCTTCGTGTTCCTGTTCCTCTGATGGTCCAGCCACTTTGGAGTAGCCTACCTCGTCTTCTTCTCCCTCCCCAGACCGAGTAGGAGTTCCTCTGCTTTCTAAACGACCTGACTTTTTCATCCCTTTTTAAAAAGGGGCGTGATGTTTCCCCTTCTCCACTCACCAGGGACATCGCCCGACTGCCAGGACTTTTCAGCTAGGATGGAGAGAGGCTTGGCCACTACATCAGCCAGTTCCCTCTGCACCCTGGGATTCGTGTCATCAGGTCCCATAGACCTGTACCTGTTGTTTAGATTCATCAGGTGGTCTCGAACCTGCTCTTCGCTTACAGTGGGTGGGACTTTGCTCCCCCAGCCTCCATCTACGGGTTCAGGGAAATGAAAGACTTGGGAAGCCCGCCTACCAGTACAGATGGAGGCGAAGATGTTGTTGAGTACCTGAGCCTTCTCCACGTCTGTCTTCACCAAGTACTCAGCTAGAGAAACTCACTCCTAGGATAAGAAATTAGCCGCCTCTAATTGCTTACACACTCCTATTTTCACCCCTCAGTCTATTTTCACAAATGTTAGAGGTGCATGGTGGCCCTCGGGGACTCCTGCTGTCACCCCAGCGCAGCAGCCTGAAGGAAGCTGAGTCCTCTCTTGTGCTGTTCCTCGAGGCTCTGTACAGAAGGGATGCCACCTCTGGCACAAGGGCTGGGGGTTGGGAAGGAAGCACTCACACAACCCCTGAGAGTCGGCAACAGAGTGGTTTACTGCCAGGACGTCTTGCAGGTAAGCTGTGGCATCTCCATGGTGTCTGGGGGCTCCAAGCTAATGCTTGGGATGGAGCCTGTGCGACGGTGAGCAATGCATTGTGTGGTGAGCAATTGCATTGTGCATCACTTGTTTTTTAGACATTATTGTGATTAGTTATACTATTATAGTATTATTATTTTCCCGTCTTAATAAACATTCTCTATCTCAACCCACAGGCTTCATTTTCCTGTTTCTCTCCACCATTCCAGAGAAGGACAGGGGAGGGGGAGCGAACGGCTGTGTGGTGCTGAGCTTCCAGCTGGGTTTGACCAAAACAGAACCCACAGAACAACTGGTCTTGCTGCTAAAGACTGAGGCAAAGAATGAATTTAATACCTCAGCTTTTTCCTAATCCTTCATCACTGTTTTTCCCCTCACATCCAGAACAGAATGGAGATTCTCCTTACTCTTCCTTTTTTTTGCGAATGTATTCACAGAAGCATTTTTTAAATTATTTGTAACAACTGTATCCACCAGGGCTTTGCCGCTTCCAATTTTCTCCCTACACAGCCTTACAACATCTTTGTATTCCTCCTGAGTGGCCTGTCTCTTCTTCCAAAGGTCATAAACTCTCTTCTTCCTAACTTCCAGTCAAGGCTCTCTGCTCAGCAAGGACAGACCTCTACAACAGCTCATCTTTTAACACATGGGGACAGCCTGCTCCTCCACCTTGAAGATTTACATTTTGAAGAGTGAGCAGCCTTGCTGGACTCCTTTGCTCTTCAGTATTGCCTCCCAAGAGACTCTGCCAACCAGTCTCCTTAACAGGCCAAAGTCTGCCCTCTGGAAGTACAATGTGGCAGTTCTGCTACACTTCCCTCCTTCCCTCCCACCCTCCCTCCCTCCCTCCCTCCCTCCATCCCTCCCTTTCAAGTTATTCTACTTTTACAAGTCATATGTTATTCTATTGTTACTTCTAGGAGTATGTCAGCAAAGTAGTGCCCCGAGACTTTTTTTTTTTTTTGTGTGGTTATTCTCCCAGATGAAGGAAATGGTTAGAAATATTAAAAATAAAGGCAACATTGAACAGGCCAGTACTTTCACACTATTTCATCTTCAAACTTGTCCAGTTTGCAAACTTATATGATGAAATTCTTAGTGACTTCAATACAAGTAGTATTTGGCCCTGTATTTAGCTTTTCTTAATTAGACATATTCTGTCTTTATGTTTCTCTTGTGTTTATGAAAGAACACTGTCCACATTCTGATTACAGTTTTAGGAGTTCAAGAATAAGAGGTTATCCAATTTACATGTACTTGGATACAGTCAAGATGAAGGTGCTGAATTTTTCTATGCCCTTTAGCCAGGCTGGATGGTTCCATCTTCTTATTTCAGTTACCTGTTTTGGGACACTTGTTAAAGAGAATAAAATTTAATGCACAAAAGCTAGCTTCTCCTTTGTTGTTTCGATGTCCATAAAGTGTTCAGAATTTATTCACCAGAGCATTTATAACTAAATCAGCAAACATGAAAGTTGGACTTATTATTCTATTTATTTATGTTCTGGGCCAATGGGCTCTCCATTACTTTGTAAGATTTGGTTCTGATTATTACTCTGCCCTGACAAATCCCACATCTGTGATGTTCATTCAATTACTTGGCTGTATAAGCATTGTCCTGTAACCAAAGGACAAACATTTCTTGCTGTATATCAGTGTTCATTCCCATCTGTGAATATATTACATAGTCATGATTTGAATAGTAAGACACAAATCTGTTCAAGCTTTGCCAAGAGCTATTTTTAACTTTCTTCCACTCTCTATTTTCTACTAGGTATATGTGACTGAAATATTAAAACCACAGAATTATTTATGTTGCAAATGGCAAGTGTGATTTTGGAATGAAGACCCCATTATTACATTATCACTCTTGGAATCTACAGTCATATAAATTTTTTCACAAGAGCAACAGAAAGCATAATAAGAATATGGTTGTCCTAACTACTATGCCATTATAATGTAGGAGAGGAGAATAACTTGTGAAGAGCTATTTTATTTTGTGGAGCTTTCTGGCATCACAAATAAAAGAAATCCTTTCGGGCTGATGGAATAAAACCAAACTCACACCAGCAGAATCATTTTTCAGCCTAAATAAGCCTAATATTTTTTAAAAGCAAATTAGGTTAGAGCCCCATCCTGGTAGTTGCACCATGGAAAGAAGCTATGTAGATATTCAGAAAATCTACTTCACAGAATCACAGAATGATCTTCTAGGTTGGAAGAGACCTCCAAGATCACCGAGTCCAACCTCTGACCAAACACTAACAAGTCCTCCACTAAAGCATATCACTAAGCCCTACATCTAAACGTCTTTGAAAGACCTCCAGGGATGATGACTCAACTACTTCCCTGGGCAGCCTATTCCAATGCCTAACAACCCTTTCAGTAAAGAAGTTCTTCCTAATATACTTGTACACCTAAATTGCATCTTGGACTTTTAGTGGGGAAATCTCAGAGAACCAAGGTTACCAGGTGGGAAAGTGTGCTTTGCAGAACAGCTTGCGAAGTGCAGCTGCTGAATTAACTGACATCTTCAATGCAGAACAGACACCTTGAACTTTGGCGTCCCAGACCTCTGCCTAAGCACATAGGAGGACAGTCATTTCATTACCAAAGAGAGAAGACACAGCAGATATGTGTCCATTTGGAAACAGTGAGAGAAACTGCCACCACTCCTTTGCATCGTAGATAGCTGCTGGAGAAGCCCCACAAAAGTGGCAAACAAATTCAATACCCTTCTCAAGTGCTTTTCAGACCTGAAATTCAAGCCTATCAAATCCTTGGGAGAGACATTAAGGCATATCTTTTTATTTATTTTTAATTATGATTCAACGAGGGTGGGTGCATTCTCTCCCACTGCTTCGAGCAAAGCCAACCTGAGGCCAAAAATCCAAGTGTTATGAAACCAAGAGAGGACCCACCACCACTCAGTAGGTAAGGAATTGGCTGGATGGTCATCCTTAAAGAGTTGTGGTCAAGAGCTCAATATTCAAGTGGAGATCAGTAACAAATGGTGTTCCTCAGGGACTGGTACTGGAACCAGTGCTGCTTAACATCTTTGTCAGTGACATGGACAGTGGGGTTGAGTGCACCCTCAGCAAGTTTGCTGATGACACTGATCTGTGTGGTGCAGCCAACATACTGGAGGGAAGGGATGCCATCCAGAGGGACCTGGGCAGGCCTGAGAGGTGGGCCTCTGTGAACATCATGGGGTTTAACAAGGCCATGTGAAAGGTCCTGAACCTGGGCCAGGGCAATCCCAAGCCCAAATACAGGCTGAGTGATGAGTAGTTTGAGAGCAGCCCTGCAGAGAAGGGCCTAGGGGTGTTGGTTGATAAGAAGCTCAACATGAGCTGGCAATGTGTGCTTGCAGACCAGCAAGTCAAGCATATCATGGACTGAACCAACAGCAGCATGGGCAGCAGGGCGAGAGAGGGGATTTTTCCCCTTTGCTCTGCTCTCGTGAGACCCTACCTGAGTTCAGGTCTGAGTTCAGCACAAGGACAGGGACCTGCCAGAGTGAATCCAGAGGAGACCATGAGGATGACCAGAGGGCTGGAGCACCTCTCCTATGGAGACAGGCTGAGGGAGTTGGGTTTGTTCAGCCTCTGGGGAGACCTTATAGCTGCCTTCCTAAAGGGGGCTACATAAAAGCTGTAGGGACTCTTTGTCAGTTAGTGTAGGGATAGGACAAGGAGTTAGAATTTTAAACTAAACAAGGGTAGATTTTGCTTAGCTATTTGGAAGAAATTCTTCCCTCTGAGGGCAGTGAGGCCCAGGTCCAGGCTGCCCAGAGGAGCTGTGGCTGCCCCATCCCTGGCGGTGCCCAAGGCCAGGCTGGATGGGGCTGGGGGCAGCCTGGGCTGCTGGGAGGTGTCCCTGCCCATGGCAGGGGGTGGCGCTGGGTGGGCTTTAAGGTCCCTTCCAACCCAAACCGTTCTATGATTCAAATAAAAACAAGCTGTACTGCAGCCCTGTAACTCACCTGGAAGAGGGACACTCTTTGTCCTGGCTGTTGCCCATCATTATGAAATCCCCTTAAACGATTATAATCTCAATACACCTGCATATCCTCAGCATGAACTGCCTCTGTACAGTCTCTGTCTCCTGCAAGTCTAAACTTAAATAAGTGCACGTGTTGACAACACACATACACAAGAGCAGAAGCTGACATCTGATCATTAGGAGTGTTATTGCTATTTCAGTAACAGCAGCCAAAGGGTGTCACAAACTTTTGAGATGAGGGAATATTATCTAGCACAAAATTACCAAAGTAGTTCTTTGACACCTCTTTCATGTACCAAAAGCTGAAGCAATGATTTATTTATGTATTTATTAATATAGAATATAAGATTTGTTTACTAATGTTTACGGAAGTTTCCTCAAAGATAACCTGCAGCTATTGATGTCATACAAGGAAAAACATGTAAGTCTTTTTTATTCTCTTCCTTTGTCTCTTCACTTTACAACAGGGGAAAAACAAAACAAACAAACCAAAAAAAAAAAAAAAGGAAAGAAACAAAAAAACACTACCATTCTGTAGCAGACTTCACCTCCCTTTCATTTCATTGCTTCTTTAATACCCAGTGGAGATTATGCATACCTAGCTTGGTAATTTTTAGCTTTTGAGAGCATAAACATAAGACAGCTCTATACCCTGTTGCTGATTTATACAGGCAAATGCTATACATTCCCTCAGTACACATTAAAGGGTACGCAAGCTTCGACAGGCAAGTTCAAAAGAAAAATAAGTTTAATATATCTTCTTTACTTGATAGACTACTATACGTACTTGGGTTAAATGGTGTAAATATACTGATTTGTCAGAAGATTTAAAATTGAGAAGAAAATTCAACCATACTATGAGAATATAACCAGGTTTTATATATAGCACTCTCCAACGTTAGGCAGCTGTAAAATAATGAATCATCTTTGGTGCCTTATAACTAATTAGCAAGCAGCAGCAGGGAGGCTTTTATAAGTCAGGAAGGTCCTTGCGTCAGTTCTCAAGCAAATATGTAAGTAAACCTTTAAAATCTTTTAGACCTATTTAGATACTATTGATATGTGCATCAAGTTTCCTGGAGGTTTGCTTATTTCTTGAATTTTTTTCTGTTTTCAACAGGCCTTGAAGCACGTATCCTAACAAACAAATAAATAAATAAATAAATAAGGTTTAAAAACTTGCCTGATTTATTTTGTTGTTGTTAAATATACTGTTGCACAACTCATTTAATCAGCAGTCAGATGAGCATGCAAGATGTCTGCTGGCTTTCACAAGACATTTAAAGTCTGTCAGCACCTCTGCTAGTTTACAAATTAACACAAGATTTTCAGTTTCTCAGGATACACCCATTTTGACATTTATTTATAAAGTTAACCTTAAAACCAGTCACCAAAGCACAGTCCCTACGATTACATTTCACTGCAGAGATCCTCCTGACTGTTAAAGAACGAAGTAGCACTCTCCCCAAATGGTGGGGCAGTCGCACATCTGTACCATGGTCAGGACATCTCAGGTAAATAGTCCTGCAACTTCTACAGACTGAAGTAACAGGGCACCTGCGGATGGTCATTGAATTACACTTGAACAGAAGCATTACTGACTTTCCCTGTATTGTACATACCTGTCTCCTGGATGGACCTTTGGGTCCATCATGTAACCACTTCTCCAGTTCTGTCTCTAGGCCTGGTTACTTTTGCTCCTGGCCAGAACCCATGCATGACCCTCAGTCCTGGTTCACCACCTTGCCTCATCTGGGACTGTTGATGGGCCTTCTAACTTGCACCTGGCTCTGTGTGTTGTGCTTAGACACTGCAGATCTGTGCCGACGGCCCCAGCCCTTGGTGCTTCCTAGCTAAAAACAGCAGTCCAAACTGCTGCACAGTTATGTGCCACTATGCCAACAAAGTGCCTGTACTTAACAACACAGCCCAAAGCGTTAGATGGGCCAAATAAAAAATGTTGTTCAGGGTATGTTTCTTTATATTAAAGCCATAGATGCTGATATTTAGCAATTGTAAATCTTTTCAAATATCTGTTTCACCCTGCAGCCTGAGAGGTCTGTGCAATATAAACACCTTTAGGATACCATTCGTTTGTTTCACTGACATCTACAACAGATGGTAGACTTCACCCTGCAGAAATGCTCAGTGATGGCAAAGGGAATCCACTGATATCTCCGAGTTAGGCATCTCCAGAGCTCTCACCTTTGGTGCATGTTAACTCAGTGTATGGGAGAATCAGTAGGAAATGCCTGGCTGGGCATAAGGTTACACCACAGCTATGAACGTATTGGCTTCCCCAGGCACACAGGTCACATACAGAAATAATAGAGCAGTCCATATGTTCTGCTTTGAACATCAGATGAACTTTGTGCCATTGTTCTGATACATTTTAAAGAAACATGAAAAAAGTAATGATGGGAAGATATGATCACAAAGAAATGTCTGAGATGTTAGAAGCTCATAATCTATTATGCTTATAAAATCAAGTTCAGCTGCACATTTTCAAAGTCCTGCTCCTCCATGCCTTCCTGTCTGGAATTCTAAAGTGCTGTGAAAACACAGCCAGTTACACAATTCTGTTGATCAAGTAGCATAGACTTTGTCAAATCTTGCACGTTCAATATATTTCAGCCAAACTCAAATCTCTTTACTCCTTTATGAAAATGACTGAGATTTTTTTTTTCTTTTGTCTCTGTTAATGCATTGGGCAAGTGGTGGACAGAGAAGAGAATGAACTGAATATTTCAGTGGAGGCTCTGTTCTAATGACTGTAATTGCCCAACCAAATTTAATGAAAGCTTTAATATGCTCTAAGTTGTATCTGGAAATGTATGCTGTACCCAGTGCTGTGTGCATGGGAACTGCATGTGCTGTGATCTATAGCTCCTTCCTCCTATCTTAATCATGACTGAAGCTAATGTACCTAAGAAATGTTAAAAAGTGCTTGTCTGGTCAACAGGATGGTTTACAAAATCCTACTCTACCGATTCTTCACAGTCTTCTGCTTTCTTTAAAAAGTCAGCCATTGGGTCATGCTTTGAATGAATATGACAGAAGTAATATTCACCCTTAAAAACATATGACTTGACAATCTATTAAGCCACCATTGTATGCCCTGTTAAAATAAAGTGACATAAATATAACGTTTTACCATAAAACTATAAATATATATAGAGAAAGAAATTGTTGACAAAAATAATCGGTATATGTATTTGTGTAAAACATGGTTCTAATTAATGAAGACTGTTACAGAATTTTTACTCAGCTGGAATCAGATGCTTTTTTTTAATGGAAATTAGATGCAAATATAATGATTCAACTCTGAAAAATAAAATGTTCACCATCAAGACAGCAGAATACACAATGAAACTGTTCTGAAAAATAACCTACCGCAGCCCTGTTCTCAATAAGAATCAATAATTTCATATTAACTTTATATGTACTATGGAACTCCATGCACAAAGCACTGGAATTATTGAGTTTGTTGTATTATTAGGCACTTACTCATTGTCAGGTAATTCAATGTGCTGTGGAACTAAATAATCTAACATGTTTGTGCAAATGCCTAAGCACAGGAATCAAGACAGATGGTTTATTATTTATTTTTTTTATCTTCACTGAAATCTGGGGAACTTATAAACAACGAGATATAAAATAATAAAATAAAATAAAAATATAAAATAAAATAAAATCAAAATATAAAATAAAATAAAATAAATCCCTTATAAAGATACTAGTTTCATAAGAAAAAAAAAAAATGTGTGTGTGCATATATATATATATACACGGAAGCATATATAAAAGTGTGTGCATGCTAGGGAGAGCACACTGTTAGAATACAGCACTCTTACAGACTCTCCAGATATCTCTAACATTCAGAATGTCAACAGCTGTAAAATGAAGATGTAAATCCATACAATCCACATAGCTGCGCATAACGGCAACACTGTTGTAAAAAGGCTATAAACAAGACTCAGGAGACTGTTTAAAATTACAAAGCATAAACTCGAACATACGGATGGTGTTAAACATTGTTTTTCTTTCTTTTACTCATACTAGAGAAAGTGAAATAATGTAATAAGATGTACAGTGCTGACCATGAAAACTAAGACATAAGTTTCTTAGCCAAACTAGACATGACTTTATTTAGAAAAAGTAATTTATAACACAATTAAAGAACAAATATATGTATCATGATAGACAAATAAAAGGGCAGCAATATTAAAATGTCTTACATTTCAATTTATTTTTGTTTTGTAGGTAAAGTTTATGAAACAGTTTCAGACATTCTTGAGTAAATTAAGAACAAATGTTATTAAGCCATTGAAATCGTTGAAAGGTCAGTGTACAGACTAAAATTCATATTTACATTCAAGTTCTAAATTCAGGCACACAGGTACCTAGTCTCCCAACAGGGAAATGTTACACTATTGTTCTCCTTTGAATTGGACTCAAAAGTATTTGCGCTAAGTACTGCTGTTTCCAAATCCATTTGATGATTTATATGGTCTTACACAACTCTTGATGAAAGGTGAGAGCAGAACAATTTTCATTAAATTAAAGTTTTCAAAGCAATTTGGTTGTATAGCAGAAAGATAAAGGATGCAAAAAAACCCTTTTGTATGGAAAAAGCCTGGCTTTCAAAAGCATTAACAGAGGCTGGGTGCTGTACAAATGAACACCTAAATCTGGTACTGTTCAGGGGAAAATGTAGGATTTTATTTTTTTTTTTTCCATAAGACCATTTTGGAAATACATGGCTTTGTCTTGAAATAGTATATGCCAAAAGAAACTAAAGAGTAGGCTTAATTTGTGGAGAGGACATCCCTGGTAAAAGGTCTGCAAAAGCGTGAAGTACCTCTGTGTGGCCAGGAAGTCCCACTCTGAAGACACTATGAGTTGTGCTCTGATAACTTGCTAGCTAACAAGGAGAGGTTAGATGTACACCATTTGCTCAACTTCAGATGTCATGGCATGTGTTATTAAGAGGACGAGAATACAGAAACTGTAGTCACTTTCGACAGGGGCACCTATGACTATGAAAACTACCCCAGGCGTAATGTACAGTCTAGTGTGCTTTAGAGTATAAGTGTTGTTTAAAATTGTGTTAAACCATCCACCACAAGACTGAAATCTTGTGCTTCCCTTCTAAAGAGACATTCTGCCTCAACATCTGGAGAACTTGCAGCAGTGGGGGTTTGTCTACTCTGATCCTTCTTCCAGTGCCATTCAGGGATGGCCAACAATCAGAGCAGTGGTATTAGCACAATATTATATTTACATTTACATATTTATATTTATATGTTTATATATAAATAGAATATATAAATAGAATATTTATATTCTTTTTTTCCCCTTCCCTTCCCTTCCCTTCCCTTCCCTTCCCTTCCCTTCCCTTCCCTTCCTTCCCTTCCCTTCCCTTCCCTTCCCTTCCCTTCCCTTCCTTCCCTTCCCTTCCCTTCCTTCCCTTCCCTTCCCTTCCTTCCCTTCCCTTCCCTTCCCTTCCCTTCCCTTCCCTTCCTTCCCTTCCTTCCCTTCCCTTCCCTTCCCTTCCTTCCCTCTCCGTTCCTTTTAATTTCATTTCATCTCATACCTGTTTTTGCCATTTCTGCATTATCTAGTTATTTTCATCATTGTGTTCATATCCAAATCCTAAACATATGTTCATGAAGCTATACTTTAACCTGAATGGCCAACCTGAAATATTAAGATTTTTTGTTGGTAATAAGACTTTTTGGACATCTTACAGGAAAAATGTTTGTTCTAGTGAGAGTCTCAGACCACAATAATTCTGCTACATTAAGATATACATCCATCTAAATGTCACTTCTGAATGGTTTGAAATTATCACCATCCATCATTTTTGTACACTTACAGCAATTTCAAGTAAGTATTTTCATAGCAAATAATTTCTTGTATCATAAAAAAAATCTGTGTATTATACATTACTTTAAAATCAAGCTTACTGTTAAGTTCTGAAATGCATTAAAAAAAAAAAAAAAAAAACATTTTCTGGTCAACTTCAATTAATACCTTACTTAGAGAACACTTTTGAGGATCATTCTCTTTTGCATTTTAATTCCTCCACTGGTCATTACCAGGTCATGAATTAAACTGTAATGAACAGAAAACATTGAATTCACTGATTCATATGTTCTATGCAAATTTTTGTGCAACAGACAACAATAAAGTTACATTTGATTGTTGAATAGCAGTAGTATACTCTATTGTTATCAAAGCATAAAGAAAGTGATAGATCACAAAAAATCTTCAAAAATACTGTTTTTGCCCCATGTCTGATACACAGTTTTCACTGTGATTGATCAAAGACTGAATATGTAGTGTTTTTTTCTTTCTCTAGTGACGGACTTGTTAATTTTTTTGAATAATTTCTTCACCAATCATAACCTACTGGTATCCTTATCATATACAGACACCTCAAGCAGTATACAGCATACTTTTGTCACATTAAGTAAGTAAAGATACCTTTGCATGCTGTACAATGCATTATAGAACATCTACATTATAGAATATATGGACCCACCTACATGGGTATTCATTGGTACAAAGGATGACTCAATCTTGGACAAAGCCTTTTTTAAGTCAGAAGGCAGTTTGATTGGCAAAATGTATCCACTTCAAAAAATATAAGTTGGCAGAGAGAAGTTCTTCTGTGCACGTGTGAATGTGCATGTGCGTGTGTGCATAGGTGTGAGGTTTCTTGCAAATGTGTTTTTCAGAAAAATGCCCATTAAAAGAATATAACTGTAGGTTTAAAGAAGACAAACATAGCAATTTATAATGGAGGTTAATCCAAACTAGTATATTCTTTGTTGTTGTTGTTTAGTTATTTTGTTGTGGTTTTTTTTTTGTTTGTTTTCCCCAAAAACATACTCTTTGATTAACTATGTCATAAAAGCATAAAACACTTAGCTACCGCACAACTGAGATTTCTAAGGGCATTCAAATTTAACTTCTCAGTTTACATATATCTATTGATAGTACGTAATTTTCCAAGCAGATTTAGCATCAGATTCCTCTCATCTGTGTTTAACTATTTTGGCAAAGGTAGCTATACTGCTTCCTGCTTTCACTTGAGGTCTGAACTGGAATATATTTATGCATACTGAGTGGATGCAGGGGATAGGAAGATATCTATATAGAATCACAGAATCATAGAAAATCCTGAATTGAAAGGGACCCCCAAGCATCATCAAGTCCAACTCCTGGCTCCATACAGGACCACCCAAAATCAGACCAGGTGTCTGAGAGCATTGTCCAAATGTTTCTTGACCACGTGCCTGGGGAGCCTGTCCCAGTTCCCAACCACCCTCTGGGTGCAGAACCTTTCCCTAACACCAGCCTGACCCTCCCCTGTCCCAGCTCCATGCCGTTCCCTCGGGTCCTGTCGCTGTCCCCAGAGAGCAGAGCTCAGCACCTGCCCCTCTGCTTCCCTTGTGAGGGAGCGGCAGGCCACCATGAGGCCTCCCCTCAGCCTCATTTTCTCCAGGCTGAAGAAAACCAGGGACCTTAGCCACTCTTCATATGTCTTGACCTTTAGACCCTTTACTATTTTGAAGCCCTCTTTTGGACATTCTCTAATAGTTTCATGTCCTTTTTATATTGTGGTGCCCAAAACTGTACACAGTGCTCAAGGTGAGGCCTCACCAGCGCAAAGCAGCACAGAACAATCCCTTCCCCTGACCGGCTAGCAATGCCTTTCCTGATGCACCCCAGGGTACAGTTGGCCTTCCTGGCTGTCAGGGCACATGGTTGACTCACGTTAAGCTTGCTGTCAAGCAAACCCCCCAGACCCTTACCTACTGCATTGCTCTCCAGCCTCTCATCCCCAGGTCTGTACATATATCCAGGTGCTTTGTTAACTATACAGGTGAGTATAAAGAATAAGAGGGTTGTGATAGCACTAGACTGCAACACTTCTCTAATGACTCTACAATAAAAACAGGATTCTTCTATTAAAGGGCATCCATATTCTATATAATGAAGAAGAAAAAAAAAAAAGGCTGGAAAAGAAAACAAGTTTAAAAGTTTCTCAGAAAATTTGGCTTTGAAAATACAGTTGTACAATTTGAAAAAAAAAATTTATCTTAGAATTTCCGTGTGAAAGTACAATGCTATTCTTAAAAATAAAAGAGGTCAAAAAGACCTTTCCAAAACAGGATAACATAATCAAATGTGCTCAGAAGTAATTAGAAATAGTTAGAACTAGAAAATTACAAATAATTCCTGCTTTTTCAAACAGCAAAAATGATCAAGATAAGCATAGAACACATCTTACTTCTCCTTCAGTCTTTTTTGAAACTGTTGTCAAAACTTGGAAATCTTTATGTGCTGAAGTGTGAGAACAGCAGCCCCAATTCAAAGCATAAACATGTAGTAACATGCTAATTAACCATAATGGGATCTTGATGTACAGGAGTGCAATTAGTGATGCTTGATGTTGAAAAGCCCTTTAGAGATGCTCTTCACTGAAGTCAGGTGAAGCTGCCTCTGCCCTAATGATGGGCTTTGACTGCAGAATGTACTTTTGGGTCCTCACCTGATTAACTGCAGAATGTAGGTGGAAAGTTCTGGCAAACAGAAAAAAGGAACTGATTTTCCCCCAGAATGGAGCAATATGCTTTTTATTCAAATCCAGTATTATAGGGAGGGCTTTATATTATCCTTACATGATGCTAGAAGTAAAAAACAGAGAATATTTATAGTATTAACGTAAAGTATTATTTTGGTGATACTATTAACTGGCATACATATTCCATTATTTCAACGGATTTTCTATGGTGATAATTTCTAAGTAATCTGTAAGACTACATATTAATCCTATATTTATTTATATCAATGTATCACTTAACATTTAACCATGAAGATTTATTTTTAAAAACTAAATGCTGATTACATAGATATTATTTATTGCTATCAGTTTAATTTGAAAAGGAAAATATATGAAAAAATATGAGATACAAATTGCAAGCATCTTTAAAAAAATTATATTTTTACGTACATGTATAAGAATGTAAACACTTCAAGTATTATAAAATTCATAATCCTTAAAAAATTGACTTTGAGTTTATAAATCAAGCATTACAATTTCACCAATCTTTGTCTTCTTACAAGTACTGAAATAAATAATCCTAATCCTCTTTACCTTGATTCTAAGTATCTTCATGTTATGAAGATTTAATGGTTTTACTTTTATTAAATCCTTATTGCTTATCTATCACCTAATCATTTTATTTCTCATAACTGATTTTCACTAGAGATTGTTATTTGTATGGGTTTCATACCATTTTAAGCTTTATAACTGGTTTACAATTAACTCTTTCCTTTATATATTATCTCTAGTAAATATGTCTATGTGCTTTTCTTACTATTATTGATAATTTCATAAGCATTTCTTATCTTATTGAAAATTTCTTTCACTCAGCTTCATTTTTCTTTATTCTAAAAATTAGATATATAATATGGCACATATCTATTTTAAGCTGAAAATCTGTGAACCATTGCTTTGTGTTTTGCATTGCTTAAATCAGGCAGCTTTCACTTTAAGGGGGATTAAATTGTTGCTAGTCCTATCAAAACACTGTTTCATGGGAATACCTAAATGGATGTTATTTCTTGAATATATTTCCAGGATATTTTCAACATATCTGTTTCAGATCGCCTGTTTACATCAAAAGTTTCAAAGGCAAAAGTAGATTATATTTTTTCTTCTCTGCCCATTGTTCCCATGAATCTATTTCAATGAATTTTTACCCTCTGCTTTTGCAGATGTTTGGGGTTCAGAAGGACAAAGAACATGCCTTTTTGCATTCCAGATTATAGGTGGAAAAATTAGGAACAGTCAAAGGTTAAAAAGACTTTAAGATGGTTGAGGCCACAGTAACTAAGCAGACATCCTAAATATTCAGCAACATAAAAAAAATTAAAAAAAAATAAAGTATTTCAAAAATCATCCTAACTTCTGCTTTTTTTCTTTCTTTCTTTTAAAAATTGTGGGACTAGATCACATCTTAGTCTATGTGGCTTTCAATCTTTTCTGTTTTAATAAGTGAAATAATCTTTTCTCACAGAGGAGGATTAAGAAACTTTTCAATTTTTTATTTCTTTTTATTAAACTTTTCTAATCACTGCAAGAATAGTAAAGGGAACTTCAAATTCTCTGTCATTAGGGGAACTTTAATACTTCATAGTACAGAATAGTGATAGTTACTCCCAATAAGTAAACAGGCACTTATTAAGTACAAAATAGATAAGCAAACACTGAGAGCTGTTTTGCTGTTTCCCAGGGGTAAGTCTGGTTTTATGTTTCAAAAATTTCTCCACATAAAGAAAAACAAGACTTCCATTGATTTTGTGTGCTCAAAACTGGACTTTCAAGTAAGCAGGCAGCAAAGTTTGGATCTGAGAGTCTCAACAGCCTTTGTTCAAAAGAATAATGTCCTTAGTGCCAGCAAATAACAATATTTTAAGTAGAAAGCTGCTATATTTGACATTGCCTATCTCCACAAACACATTCTTCTAAAATAATTCTGCAGGCAATCTGGGAAATGCCACCACACTAAAGGTTAATTAAGCAGTAAGACATGACAAATCATGCTGTATTGCAAATCTGTATATACCTCGAGAAGACAATGAGGCAGAAGGTAAAGCAAAATGCCTCTGGTGTTCTAAAGCTATCTGTTCTATTAAAACGAATACAAGCTGAATTAAAAAAAAAAAAAAAAAAAAAAAAAAAAAAAAAAGGTTTGAAATACCCTTTTGCAGTTTTTAAATCCATAAGTAAAATGCTGGAGGAAAATTTGACCAAACATATCCAAAGGGTTAGAGTTCAATTCTGAGCCAAAATACCAAGGGCTATACAAGTAACAGGATGTTAGTTAAAAGGACAATATATTATGGTGCAGAAATATTTCTGCTAGTGGATAATGAACTTCAAAGTAATGACAAGTTTCAGTGGTTTTCGTTTCTCTAACAGCAGAGAAAGCTATCAGGTCTACCCATGGTCATATTAACTAGAGGTATTCACTGTGATAAACATTAGTTCAAGTCCTGAGAGGGGCTGAAATGTCACTGTCAAATCTAACTACAGGAAAGAAAAAAACATGAAAAACAAAACCACTTTCTTTCTTTATTTCAGACTGTATGTTCTATCTAGAAAATGCAGAACTACTAACCAGGACATGAAGTCTTCTGACACTTTACATCTGAAGTTTGTGTCACATTGATTTCATCCTTTCTCTTAACAGAGAATTTGTTTGCAGTACTCAAAATATGCTTCTCTTTCTCCACTCTAAACAACTTTGTGTGATGTTTTAATTTTAATTATATATTCAATTACAATCATAGTCCACCACCTGAGGTTTCACACTAAGATTAAAAAAAAAAAAGAATTTATCAGTCAGAAAGAGCATGCTTCATCAGAAGTCCTGTGGTGAAGTTGCCATAGTAAAACTTTGCCAGATGCAGTTACTCTTAATGATTCTAAATTATTTCACTTTGCTTGTAACTGATTTAAAACTCTTTCTCAGTGGTAAGTCTATTTTATATGATTATACCAAAACAAATCAGTATATATTAAACTTTTCTTAATTCCAAAAGAGCTAAGCTGGTGTTTGCTCACCAATGTATGAATGTAGAGAAATAAATTTATCATTTTAAATATGAATACATGTGAAACTCTTTGGAATGATGGACAAGTGTTGAAGACACCAGACAAAGGCTGCAAAAATTATGAATTTGTATTCATATATGAATATGTTGCCTCTGTCAATGGCTTTTTGTTTGAACTAGAGCAAATGATATCACATATTTCCCCATCAGTGCACCATGAGTATAAATACTTTTTTTAAAAAATACCCTTTCATTATCTGTGTATCTGGAAACTACTCAGGGAAGGAAATGGAAAGTATTTTTAGAGGGCATGCAGCACCACTCTTCACTGGGAGTTCTGATATCCAAAGTTTCTCCATTAATATTCGTGCTATAGAAATTATCTTTTTGCCTTTCCATATCATCTCTCTCTAACCTTCCCCTTCCTTAATCGATTGACGTTAGGCTGCACCCTATGAACCATCCTGGTTTCTGTGGATCTCCTTGGGGCTGTTCAACTTTCCCTAGGTCTTGCATGGGAATCCCAGTTGTCCAGGTTACAATTTCTGGATCCCATATTCGCCAAAATTAGATTCCACAGAGTTCCCTTCTAGGTCCAAGCATCTAATTTCTATTGAAGTCAAGAGCAATGGCAAAGTCCCATGTACCTTTTCAAGGCATTTCAGTTCAGGAGGTCATAGCCAAAGCAGCCTGCTACATCAACAGGCTGCTCTGAACAAAGACAGCAGCATGGACAGTGCGGAGGCATGACAACTAGGAGACAGAAGCATTCATTAAACTGCTGTCAGTTTCAGTTTATGGTTTATAGCAAGAGCTGGCTAGTTAGAAAAGAGATCTCTGATTCAAAACTCCTTTCTGTTTTTTACTGCACTAGTTGAAGAGTTTACTGTATCAGAGCAAGGTCTGAACTCTATTCAGCTTTCCAAGCCAGATTGGAAAAATATGAGATATCAGGTTCATAAGTACACATAACTTGCTTATAGTCATTTAGAATAACTAAAAGCTAAGAAATTTAAATGTAGATATTCTGTAGTATAAATCAAGTTTGGTTTGTTTTTGTTTGTCTGCTACTTTGTTTCCTTTAGTTGTAAATTTCAAAGTCTTTTAGCTTTTCCTATTAAGAAACTGACCAAAACAATAAGAAATCACATTCTTTAACAAAATAAAATATTTTTTATGTTCACTGAATCTTTGTGTTTCTGTAAAACTGCAATGTTTAGTTGCAATTCAATAGGTCTACTTTTTGGAATATTAAAATATGTTTTGAGGAAGAAAGACTGTTCAAAACCAACCACAGATCTCCAATCTAATAATGTCAGCTGGGATGATACAGCATAAACCAAAAAAGGTCAGTTACAGGAAGGCCTGGAAGTTACTTTAAACAGAACTTAGAAAATAGATACTTTTCAAAATCTATGCAACTGCAAGAATACTATTATATATGCACTTTAGAGGTATCCTAGAGGACGGTGTTGCCAACTAAATTACCTATGCATTTGGGTGGCTTGTAATCTTATTTATTGCTTGCTCATTGTTGTTTCTCTTAGGCTAGTTTCTGCAACATCATATAAATGCATAAAAATGTATGCTTATGAGTTAGTTGATGGGAGGAAATGAAAAGGGCTTGTGATCAAGAGGGTGATGAATGGAAATTGGAATCCAAAAAAAAATGGGAAAACAGGAAAAGTATGCTGTGGCGGTGGCACAAGTACTAAGCAATAACTCCCAGTAGTAAACAGTTAGCAGCTGTCTTTATGCCTGCTCTTGATTGTTCCCAAGTAATACTAAACTCTTAAAATTTTCTTATAAATCTGTGATGACAGAAAAGACTGAGACGCCAGTATTCAGTGCTATGATTGCTAGTAAAAGGAAAGACGGAGCTAGTTTTGGATGAACGTCCCTGGCAGTTCTAGCCTTTAAAACTTTCCCAGTTCCTACCTGCACTTTTCGGAAAGTCTTCATTACACTTGTGTTTCCTTAGTCATTCATCTGCCTGGGCTAAATAAATAAATAAGTAAATAAAAATAAGAATATTCTACAATACTTTGCTTGAACTTCTTAAAGTTCATTTTCAAAGACTGTGTCATCTTTAAACAAGTGGCAAGATGCTTGTTGGATTGTGTCTTTGTGTTTTTTATTAGTGCTTCTCACATAGTTAGCTTTCTTGCAGGTATTATCAGTTAAGAAATTCTCATCAGCTAACTTACCCTTTGCAACCAGCAAGACTTTCTTCTCATTTCAGTATATTGTAAGTAGTTGCTGAAGACAGTCACAGATGCATAGCTTATTACAATTTCTTTTCCACCATCTGTCATTTATTGTTTCCAAGTTTTAGAGTTTCCCTGAAGAGAACCACCTTCTACCTCCTCCTGCACATTGCAACAATTTTTAGTAATGCTGATCATCTTTAATTTCATCCAGAAAATCTGCATCCTCTTCTACACATAACTGCAGTTTCCAGCGATCACCAGTGTGGGATTCCTGATGCCCTTTGTGAGACACAGAGCAAGAATCTTCTTACTTCACAATGGGTCTTTAATATGATATCTTCACATACAAAAAACAGCTATGTGTTCAGTAAAAGAAGACATCCTACTACAGTATGAGTGAAAACAATGCAAGAGGATTACTGTTCAGTTTGCATACACTGTTTTTATAGTAAAACCAATTGTTATCTGTACACACACACACACACACACACACAACCACACTTTCTCTGATTCAATTTCCCTTTAATGGTAAACGCTCATATTTAAGTTTGTAATCTGACACTCACTGGCATTGCTACACAATTTGTTATACCATTAAAATGGCTTAATTTTCAGGGATTGTGTCCTTTACTTTGGGAAAAAAAAAAAATTGTTTAAAACAGAGAAAAGACTGCCCTAAGAAATTATTTACTAAAATTTGAATACACTTTTGGGGGATGTCAGGCAGGAGATGTCTTAAAAAGTAGTAAGCTGTATTCTCAAAATAAATGGGGAACATGAAATATTTCTTAAACTTTCACCACACAAATATGTGCAATATCTGAGTTGTCTCCTTTGGCTATTGAAAAATATAGCAAATTACTTCCAGAGAAAGTGATCCAGTCTACTGGTATGAATCATTTTTTGGGAATACTACTTGATATTTCTATAGGACCCTTGAATCAGAAGTTAGGTGCCCTAGTTTTACAAGTAGAATTAATCTTTATCACACAATCAGCCTGTGTGACAGATGAACATCATTGTCATTCTTACATTTCAGAGCAGGAATTTACATATATGCAAGTGAGAAAAGTAAGGTTAGAAGAGAAAAAACAGACAAGACAACCAAGAATAACATTTACTACAAGCTCTGATGCAGACACAAACCATTGCCTCTCCACACTGAAGTTTATTGCACAGGGTTCAGTTTTGATCCAAGCTAACAGAACTTGTGCCTATCAATATTTTCTGTGTGCCATTTCCAAGCATTTCAGAGACAGAAAGCTCTTGTAAACTAGTTTGATCTGCTTTACAGCATTATGTCCTTGGACTCCCTCGTTGTTGTTCTTGTGTCATATGGAGAATATCTTAGCTCCCGCCCATGCTCCCCCTTCTCCCCCCCACAAAAAATGAAATGCTTGAGAATATAGGACATAGAAGAGAAAAAGGATTTATACCTCTGATCTCCATTCCTTTTCATTGCAAGGAATGTATAACATAAATAATTTCCTGAAAATATCAAGATCTATCTTGAACTGCTATTTCTTATTTCAAGTCAAATTTAAAAAGAACAGCTCCATTCTTCTACTAATCTTGGTTTTAGACTGAGACAAACCAAGATCTGTAAGTCCTTTTCTGTAAAACTCCTTTCCTGTTCTGATTGCTTTAATACTTCCTCTCTCTAAGTGTTGCCCTCTGAACTTTTATTTCTGGGGTACATCATAAAAACTTTCTAATCTGTTATTTTAAAACACAAACTAAACACATTTTAATTTAAAATATAAAGTAAATTTTAACAATTAGGCCATGAAAACTGTGTACCATGATGAAGATGGTACATCTCTATAGCAAGAAAATTATTCAGAAATAACAAGAAAAAGAAAAAAAATATATATATATATATATTGTTTTTAAGGAAGAGAAAAAGTTAGGAGACTTTATGACAAGCAGATGTATATGCCTCACAGGTATTCTGAAAATTGGATTTCACTGTTATCCAGAAACTCATTATAAAAACTGATGTGGAGAAGAAATTGTCAGTTGTCATCATCAACATTATACAAGCTGACTATAAAATTTGCAAAGGGATTTTAAGATTCTGGTTGGGTGATAAACAGAAAATTATATTCAATCTTGATAATACAAAAGGAATTGCATAGGCAAAAACCGAACTTCATACACATAGTGATGGGATCTGAACTACTTATTACTACTAATGAAGTAGATCTTGGATTTTAAGTAAATAATTCCATGAAAAATTCATCTCAATGCTCAGTAGATATTAAACGAGGAAACCGAGCATTAAGAATTAAGAATCAGAGAACAGGACAGAAATCAGAAATCTTTTTTCCCATTCCAGCTGGGATGTACATAAAATGAAGGCAGGAACTTGCTGAATGTCACTGAAGCGTGTTGTGGAATAGGGCAGCAATAAACTGATATAACGCAGATATATGCAGGTGGTGGTAACACGGTGCACACATGGGGTAATTTATCTGCATCTTGTGCCTCAATATGAACTTTGCTGCTTGAAGTGAGTTAATACTCACTAGCCTATGGTTTCTTTCCAAACACAACTTTGTTGTTTATATTATGCTTCTCAAACATGCATCATTACCTCTTCAGCTGCAGTATTGTCCTCTTTCCAAGTTATTTATGGAAAATAAAGACCAACAATCTGGAAGACTTTTTTCCTCTCATCATTAAGAAATATATACCTCCTTTTGAGTGGGAAAAACAAATTCTCCTTTGTGATTAACAAGTCTTATTTCTTTTTATGTGTTCGCATTTTGTCTTGGAAACAGTTCTTACAGCTTTTGCTCAGCTATTTTGTCTGTTTGCAGTCAGAAGAAACTGTTGGTCTTTCTGTTAGATCAGGTTACAGTCAGAAAAAAAAAGTTTGTGTAGATCAAGAGGCATAAAAACATTTCTTTGTCCATGTGGTGTTGCATGAAACACATACCATTAAATCGTTAAAATGTATGAGGAAAGAAAAACATAAAACCTATTGTATACTCTTATTAATTGAAAATAAACAGAGTGAACAACTATTTGATGCTTCAGCCAGAATGGGCTAAAATCCTGTTTTCCTTAAGAGTATACGAGAATGGATTGAAAGATGAACCAAAGAAAAGTTGGGCTGGTGATTTGTCAAAAACAGCCAGCAGCAGAGTCACAAAAAAGATCAGGACTCCTGATCCTCTGAAGAAATATTCTTGGATTACAACAGCTCCACTACCAGCCACAACGTGAGCCAGAGTTACTGCAGATAGATTTAAACTAACCAAAGCTCAGTGAGCAGGTTGCTTGTGCTTTCAGATCGGTATGCAACAACCAGCAACAACTGTGGAACTTGTGAGTCACAACTCCCTACTGTACTTGTATAATTGAGATTACAGGTAGGCCTTTTGTCTTTTCCATATAAGCTATGATGTTTTCTATGGGAAATAATACTTTCTGAAACTAAATGTTCAAATAAACTGCCTGCACATTTAAAATAAAAATAATTCACATTGCACTTTCTTCACTGTACACTGTACATTACCCATGAGCAAATATATTTTTTCATTATGTGTTCCCTTGGTAGTCTTAATGCTTAACCACACAGGATCACAGAATGTTAGGGATTGGAAGGGACCTTGAATGATCATCTAGTTCAATCCCCAATGCTAACGTTAATGTTCTTTTAAATATAATAGAATAATAGAATCATGGAATGGCTTGGGTTGGAAAGGACCCAAAAGACCATTTAGTGCCAACCCCCTCAGGTCTGGACACCTCCCAGCAGCCCAGGCTGCCCCCAGCCCCATCCAGCCTGGGCTTGTGCACTGCCAGGGATGTGGCAGCCACAGCTCCTGTGGGCAGCCTGGGCCTGGGCCTCACCACCCTCTGAGGGAAGAATTTCTTCTGAATACCTAATCTAAATCTCCCCTCTTTCTGTTTAAAGCCATTACCCCTTGCCCTATCTCTACACCCCCTGACACAGAGTCCCTCCCCAGCTTCCCTGCAGCATCCTTTAGGCACTGGCACGCTGCTGTGAGGTCTCCCCTGGGCCTTCTCTTCTCCAGGCTGAACAACCCTAACTCCCTCTGCCTGGCTCCACAGGAGAGGTGCTCCAGCCCTCTGATCATTCTTATGGCCCTCCTCTGGGCCCCCTCTAACAGGTCCCTGTCCTTCTGGTGCTGGGGGCCCCAGAGCTGAGCGCAGGCTCCAGGTGGGGTCTGACGACAGCAGAGCAGAAGGGGACAATCCCCTCCCTCGCCCTGCTGCCCACGCTGCTGTTGGTGCAGCCCAGGGTACGGTTGGCTTTCTGGGCTGCAAGCACACATTGCTGGCTCATGTTGAGCTTCTCATCAACCATCACCCCCAAGAGTGATTCTAGAGTGTTTTGAAAGTCAGACAAAACATAAACACAACACAGAAAGATGTTGCTTTCTTCCTAAGCAATTACAGGGTATTAGGTAATCTTATTTTCTAAAGGTAAGGGGTTCAACCGATGTTTGCAGCACTCCAGCAAAACCAAACAAACAAGCTTGATACTGGTATTTTCTTGTTCAATGAAACTCTAAATGTTAAGTTTGCTGCTGTTTGATCTGTTAAGAAAAGTAAATGTTTGTTCAAGGATAAATTTTAAGTTCTGCTTTCTTAATGCCATATGGTTTTGTCCTCATGCTGTAGATAAAACTCAGCCAAAGGTTCCCTGAGATTTTTCACAAGATACCTCACAGATCATGGGGAAGATTTACAAAGAAGGTCTTTGCTAAGCAGGGGACTATATTCTGGGCAAAGGGAAAAAAGTCATGTTATTAGTGTTTTACTTTTCTGCTTAAAATAAATCCACTCTGCAAGTTTGCAAAAGAAACTAAAAACCTCTGAGATAATATAAATTAAATTGCTTTTCAAAATTAAGCTCTTAGGTGCCTATACTAACAGCAGAATTCTGCCACTTGCAGGGCTAATGTGCTAAGCAGAGTGTAATATTTTATTTTAATGCAGCTATTCTTAGCTTCATCCTACTGTAGAGTGACTCAAAAAAAAAAAAAATCTCCACACTCAGATCCTACTTTTGATGTGAACATCTTTGACTAATCATCGTAAATGTATTTTACTTCTGAAAGATACCTGAAATGTATCTTAATTTCACATTTAAATCTATTATACTGTCAACAAAACAATGTGACAATGTATTCATGGAATCACTGTGGGGAAACCAATGACAGGACAAGGGGGAATGGCTTTAAACTAAAAGAGGAGGGATTTAGATTAGAGGTTAGGAGGAAATTTTTCAATCAGAGGGTGGTGAAGCACTGGAACAGGTTGCCCAGAGAGGTTGTGGATGCCCCATCCCTGAAGGAGTTCAAGGCCAGGCTGGATGGGGCCCTGAGCAACCTGATCTAGTGGGTGGCATCCCTGCCTACAGCAGGGGGATTGGGACTAGATGGTCTTTAAGGTCCCTTCCAAAGAATCACAGAATCACAGTCTGCTTTTGTTTGCCTTTAGGTATGACAGAGCTAAATTAGCTTTAAGACTTTTGGTCTGATACATTTCAAAATTCTTACTTGAGCTTTATTTCCCTGAAGTCAGGTTGTATCTCTCAGATTTTCATAGATTAACTTGAATTTATTTACTCAAATTAAAAAAAAAAAAAAAAAGCTGTTCGAAATCAACATTTTAAAAAATTCGTATAATTTATAATGTGTAACTTATAAAAAAAATACAATTAAAAATAAAAAGAAATTAAAACAGAGTTAGATTTGAAATTGCAAGCTAAATACAATATAGTAATCTGTCCATGTTTTCAAGGTTACTTGCGGCACAAAATCTATCTTCAATGTGGTGAAAGGTGAGAACGGCTTCCTCAGGTGCCATGGAAATACTACTGCAATACCTATAAATGGTATAAAAGAATGGAAAGGAAAAAAAAAAAAAAAGCCTGATTATGAATTGGTCCTGCAGTCCTTTAAAGACCTAATGCAGCACAGAAATCACAATGATACTGTAAATTAGATCAGTAATACTAGATGAGATGACTGCCTAGTGCCCATGGTTAGGATTTCCCAGACTAGCCTCTCTTCTGCTGCTTCCCTGCTACCTTAGAGTGATTAAACAGATGATTAAACAGCAATACTTGTCATAAATAACATATGGGGGGAATTCACAATGAGAGTTTTGAGGGAGCTTTTAGAGTCATCATTGTCGTCTCTAACTAGACCAGTGCAGAAGGTGCTGCACCACGCAAAATACTGTTAGTCTTATAATTATGACCTATGCAATAGTGTTGGTAAAAAGCTGAAAACTTTCATTAGAATCGGTAACTGTTTACCATTGAAGATAAGCGCAGGGAAAACAGACCAGCCAAATGATTTATAACAAAAGAAATACAGCCTTGCCTTTCAGTTCTTCAATTCCTACACTTTTGCCACCTGTAAAAGTCTGAACAATGGAATGGTTTATCCTGATTCTCAAAGCCTGAATGGGTCAAGATCTGAAGTCTGGATGAAGAACAAAACAGTAACACACAAAACTTAACTATTCTTTTAACTCATTAACAATATGTTGGGTGGTTTTAGACATTAATATGGACTTGGTACAAATGAAGATGCTAAATATGAAAATATCAATATGTATCGTACAGAATCATTTATCCAGCTGTCATAAAAATGAAAAATTTATTTTAATTTCTCTTGTTGGTAAGGAAAATCTAAATGCTCTGTTCACATAGTATCAAACAGCTTCAAAGTCCAAATCTTCATACATTCTTTTTTGACTGCTATTATTTTCTTTGGAGTGTAGTCCCTCCCACTGATATAATCAGGCTGAATACTTTGGCTACATTCACAATGTTGCCATGTGTTAGATCCAACTTCCTAATTCCTCCTTTTGTCATCTCTTGAACAAGCATTCACTCTTTTGACCTTAAGCTAAGTATGAAAATGCAAAACGAACTTCAACACCTAAATTGGATTTGAGTGGATTTGGGATACCCAGGACTAAACTTACAATTTTTAAAATCCCTGTTCAGCTCTAATGCTAGCCATCTTTATTTTTTGACATGGAATTCTGTATGCAAGTAAACGTACAAATAAGCCACCTCTAAGCTAAACTTTGCATATATCCAGAAAGCAGGCAGCACCAGGTTGCCTGAAGGCTTAACCTACAAAGCCTGATATGCATAACAGCAATGAATTTAAAAAAAAAAAAAAAAAAAAAAAGGTACAGAATTCATGACCTCTATTGTTAAAGAAACTGTGGCGATAACAGTTTGATAGACTCATGAACAGAACATTCTCCTATGTAATACACTTTGATTCTAGGCTTGTAGCAGCCTGACATTACCTGTGCTCCTATCATTCAGAAAAGTCTTTAACCATTGAGTTACAGGCTACATTATATGTTAGGCACAGCCCTGTTACCTGGGTGAATTAACCCTGCCCCCTAAAAAAACAGGGACTATTATCTTAATTTTAGAAAAGGAAGATTGAATACCAGAGAACTTAATGGCTTGTATGAATCAAACAGAAAATCTATAAATGGTGGAGAACTGAAGCCATATTTCTGGGGCTGTAGTCATAAGAATATTCCTCATATTCATCCAGTGAGTCTAGGCTGAGACAACTCTTTAAATGAAAAGTCAGAAACTATCAGTGCACAATGGAGGGCAAGCAAACAAGCAAATATTGTCTTTTGGCATGGTTAATACTAATACATTATCACGTCTAAAATGAAGCATGAGTCTAAAATTAAACCATGTTTTCTTACAGCTTAAAAGAAACCCACTGAAATTTTCCTATCCTTTCATTTTAACAAAACCAGCCACAGGAGATTTTGTGCTAGGCTATAAGAAGCTAACAAACATTTCCTTATATACTGGGTCTATAAATACTCCCTGAAGACCCATTTCTAAATGCTCACTAAATAGGTCCTGCATTTAGAAATACAGAAAATATTTCAAGCTTAAAAATAAAAATTAACAAGCTTGTAAAAGTCAACAGACAAAGGTACACAGTACAGCAGCAAAATATGACTTTATCTTTGTCTTATCACGTTTCAAAATTAATTGCTTATCCAAAAGTGTCTCCAAGATACCTACTGTATTATGGAGATCAATGTAAGCACAGACACAATCTGAAAGAGACAGCTGGGTTAATGTACAATTTTTCAATATATGCCAACACTAAAAGCAGAGATGATTTCTGATTTTATTTTTAAAAAGTTATACATTTTTTGTTGTTGGGCTTCCTAGAAACAGTTTCCCACATTCAGAGACTGCACAGTCTGGTCGCCTAGACCATGGGACCTACACGAACATATCATGGTTCCCACTCCTTAGAGAAGAACTGGGACACGCAGGAAACAGCTCCACACCCATATCTCCTCCAGGACACATCCTGTAGATGTCAAGACCAAGACTGTGATGGCCTTATTCCCATTGTATAGTCACTGAGGACCCAGAATATTGATTCCAGTCCTGACTAAATGTCCCAGAACGAGTGTCCCATAATAAAGGAATTACAAATACCAAAAGCTTCAACAATTATAGTGTACTAGGGGCTAAAAAATAATAATACATTGTCAGTTGCTTCAATGTCTGTAGTAACATATAATTTGTTAGTGTTTTAGTATGATCATTTGATATTAACTTCAAGAAGCCTTGAATATCCTGATGTCATCTTATTCATTGCCAAATATGTAGTGATTATTTACCATTCATATCAATGATATGTTTCTCAATTATTTCAGCACCAAATGTTACAGTGAGTCTGTTCAGTGTTTTCAAAATCATCCTAGCAATTGAGATGTATACAATTGATCTGAGCAACAGCTCCAGGAGCTGTGAATTTTACTTACATATGGTTTACTTACATACTGTTTTTCACATCCCCAGCATCCTGAAATATGATAAAAACAGGAAAAAAATTGGACTTCAAATTATAGAGAATGTAGCATGATACTCATACTCAAAAGAAAACAGCAAATGAAACAGAAATTCAGGGATGTAAGTGTTACTTCTTGTAGTTAAGGTCTATGTGTCAAAGTGGGGGAAAAAAGAAGAAGATACAGACTAACTAGAAAACGTGAATTTGCAAAGAGAAATCACGTTTAATGAGTGGGATGAAAATAACTCAAGAATAATGAAAGTTGACAGCAGTGACACTGACAAGTTTACTTAAGCTTCAGGAGGGTTCTGGGTGCACATTCTCCTAGAAGACTATTGCACATGGTTAAGAAGTGCTGTGTGACTGGTGATATATCGCACTGATAATAAAAAGATAAATAAAAATGGTGTGCTACTATCAGAGTAAAGCTGACAGTGAAAGGAAGAACCAACTCTGAGGTATGCTGCAAGAGGGGATGCTATAGGTATCCAGCTTGCATCTTTTTCACAAGGCTTGATGTTGCAAAAGCATGTAGCAGGTTTCTCCTAAAACGTAAGTCTCTGTGTGGCTCTAAATCACGCCAGCAAATGAACTCAGGTAAAAAATGCTATTTGCAATTGTGTGATAGAGTTGGACAAAGAGATATACTTAAACAGCACTACTGACCTTTCCTTTCATATCAGCACTGATCATTCCTTGGCCACAGCTGAGAATTTTGGTCATGAATATATGGGTTTGAAGCACAAATTTGGAAGTCTAATGTTCATTTTGAAACCAGGATTGCTACAGCTTGTTTGAGTCAAAATTGCTTTGTTGTATGGATGGAGAGCTCAAAGGAATATGTAGGTGTTCAAAAACAGGAAAGGAAACAAAGCAAGGGGAAGAGTGATCATTAGGGAAGTAGCCCTATTTCACAAGTATCTGTCCTAAACTAATTTCCCAAGCTGTGCATAGTTCAATCTTTACAACTATATATATAGTATATGTCTTGGATTCTTAAGTATTCCACGAGACAATTTCTTATGAAACGTGTTACCTTAATTCTTCTGGTCAAGTAACTTTGCCCTGAGGTTTTGGTGAAATGATCACTATATTCCACCCAAAATATCACATAATGTTTATATGTGGCATTAAAATAAAATATTTTGGAGACAAAACTTTCCATTTTGGTTGCACTGATCTCTGCATTCAGTTTATAAAGCTCTGGAGCCACTTTCCTGATGTAGAAGCTATATAAATGTAAATCACTTTAATCAATTCTGTTACAATATGAGCTTTTCACAATGCTCATAATGCACATTTTGGAATTATTTAGGTCTTACTTCCAACTTTATTCAGCAAAAGAATTTCCTAGTTTAACCTCAGGGTCAGAGTCTATCAAACAAACATGATGCAAGTAACTGATAAATTCTACAATGTTATTTGCAAGACATTTTTCACTCATATTAAAGTTGGAAAATGTTTTCATTTTCCACGCATTTATTCATTTCATAATATCACATATAGATTCATTCTTTGGTTTCCATTTGCCAGAAGAAACTCATATTTTAAATGCATTAATTCTACAACATTTCGTTTGTAAAAATCATACACTCATGTTAAGACAAATGGCCTAGAGACTGAATCTCCATTTCAAATGGAAATACAAATGCTTTTTTTCAAAGAACAGCAGTTTCCACCAGATTCTTTATGTTTCTTTATCTATACAGCTCATAAAAAATCCATTTCTGAGCAGTAGATATGGTGCTGAAAAAAAAGTCATCAGCCTCATTTAAGAATGCAGAGACATATCCTGAAATCTACTTTGCTATTTATCTGTACAACTTAACATCTGAAAGAGTAAGACAAATTTAAATTGCTCTTATATCAAAGTAAGCATTACAAACAAGACTTGCATACAGGAATAGGTTGCTTCATGAGTACAGCACTGAATTTATATATGGCATGTATATGTTATTACCAATATGTAAGCTTTCAGCTGGGTCTAACTTTGTTTTTAATGAACTTTTCCTTAGAAGTAACCAATAAGATGACAGATAAGGCAATGGTTTCTTATGCAGAACAGAGAAAACTGGGAATGCCAGGAGCCTAGTAAGTAAAAGAATGACAGCAAAGTGAGTGGATGGGGAAGGGGAATCCTATGGGAAGAATTACCATGGTGGAGAAATTATTCTTTTCCTTCTTCTGAAGTAAGTCATCCCCTCCAATAACCTTGCAGGTTCCAGCCACTGCACTCCAAAGTAAACTTTGTATCTGAACTCACCATTACACTCAAAAATAAACCTTACTTCTCAACTCCTTCAGTTCAGAAAACATGACGGATTTTTTATTTCTCTGCTGAGCCCCTTATGCTGACCATTAACAACGCTGTTAGCTAATTAGCACAGTCATACATAATTATACATACATAATTAGCACAGTAATACATCTGATTGTACTAGCCCAACATCTCCTGCTAAGCTTGTGGCTGATGTCTTAGAAACAGCAGATCAGGAAGAGCTATAGTTATAGCTATGTTACTGGAAGAGCTGCTCTGCTTGAGAGAAATGCTAACACATATGAGACACCAGGGATAAAGTTGTTATAGCACAAACACTTCAGGGAAAGTGCCATTATTTACAGCTGTTTACTAAATCATTCTAATAATGCCAAAAATGTGCAACCCTGAAGACTAAGCAGGGCTTGAAATATAGTATTTAACTGTAAATTCAACAAACTATTGCCAATTTGATTAAGAAAATAACATCTCCATAAGTCTCTTACATACACTAGTGAATTCTGATTCACTGTTTTGTGGGCTTTTTTGTTTTGTTTTGTTTTTTAATGTCACATATATGTAACCAAATTGCACAAGAACAACCAGCGTATCAGAAATTGTCACTGACAGATCAAAATAATTTATTAGCGTCATGTGCATCGTGTATACTAGAATATATAGGCATTTTCATTTGAAAAAAGAAAAAAGAAAAAGCAAGGGTAGGTAGTACATTTTCCGTACTCTAAAATTCTCCAGGCATCTTTTATGCTGTAATTTATCAATAGACCAAACAAGTTTAAGTTTATGTTATCCCATTGATTAATCAGGCAAGGATAAAATGGATAGCATGACATTGGAAGAACACTGTAGGAAATCAGACCTACAGCATTTATTATGTAATTATTAGCATTCATTAAACCAGCCCTGTTAAGACACAACGTGTGAAACTCTGCTCAGCATGGAATGAAGCTTACTGCTTTGCTACATGACAATTTTTTCACACATTTGCTATATTTATGATCCCTTATTCAAGGAACCACTTGCCATTCTACCAGTTGTTCTCATGTGAAAACAAAATTTGGCCAAAAATTTGCAACAGATGTCAGACGGTGCTAGAAGCCCGCAGAAAAGAATCAAGAACTTTTATCCAGAAAGGCACGTCTTAAAAATGCAGAGAAAGAAAAAAACTGTAGTTTTCTGTAGTAGCTGTCAGCTTAGAGCTGTTGACATTTTGCTGCTTGCATGCAACTAACAAAAAAGTGACTATGGGCTCTCAGTACTTTAATTTTCTAATTAAATACGGGTTGCTAACAACACCTACATACTCAGGTTAGACATGTTTTTGCCCACACACTTTGCTAATCATTTTTAAATCTTCACAACGTGCTGTAAGAATGTTGTAAGTGAAGAAAATTATACCCTGGATAGAATAACTTTAAAATAATTGAAATGTTGAGCTCATTTGGACTAGCTAGATTCTTTTTTCTCCTTCCCCTTTACAGTCATTGCTACCTTACTAATTAGGTATGTGGATTCTGTAATTAGTACAGTATCCACTATTCATTACAATTACCTCTTGTATTTCCCAGTGCCAGTTTAAAATATTCTTTATATTTTTTTAATATAATATTTGACCCATTCTTGATGCTTATCAGTAATGATAAGCATCGGCTTACTAGCATAGCAGTAACTGGACCAAACCAATATATTTACTAGCAATAACCTACTGTTTAATTGTATTGATATTAAGGATTGTTATTGTTATCCAGTTATTCAAGAACCATATTCAAATACAAAGTAGCATTAGAAAATGCAATGTGGTTGTTAATTTGCTTTTGTTTGTTTGTTTGTTCATTTGTTTCAAAATATATGAAAATTCATTATATTCATTCATTTTGTAAAGCATACGCTGCACATTTTGCACAAGGTTAACAAAAGGAAGAATGGATTTCCTGCTAAGGTAAACTGTTATAGTAACAATGAATTAATGATCTATGGCAAACTAAAAATCTGACCCCAGGTGTTAAAAATGAAGTACTTCAATCTGCAATTAAGTCAAAGAAATCAATGGATTTGGTCTATATCCTTGTAATATAAGTCAGTGGGAGATTCTAGGTATTAAAGAAACTTTGGAAAATTACATTGTTAATGTACACATAAATACAGCTGGTTGAAAAATATTTTCTCATTCAGAAAATTTTCAAAATTTAAATTAAAATTTAAATTTAAATTTAAATTAAATGCATACATTCTGATTTTCACACAATTCTTTTCATCCCCAAAACTGCCCCACTCTATATGCTTCTTTGCATTTAATATCAACAATAATCCCCAAATAGTAATGATATATTTCACAAAAGAAGATATATTGATATATAATATATATTGATATATAATATGATATATTTCACAAAAGAAGAAAAATCAAACAAGATTGCCGATTGCCATTTGATTGAAACTTACCAGTGTAAGAAATAATATATTAAAAAAAAAAAAATCAATTAGACCTTTCTGATCTCTTGATCTTTTCTGGTTTGTTTTGTTTTGTTTTTTAGTGGAAACAACTTCTTTTTAGCATATGCAGCACTGGTAAGCTTAAAATACTTTTTTACAGCATGTCATATGTAGGTAGCCATAATCAGTATATTAGAGTCAACACAAATCTTTTGGTGGAAATGATAAATACTATTGTACAGTTAGATTCCACAAGAACACTGGTCAGGAAGTATTGTTCATAAATAATGAACTTCATGATTTTGACAAGAAAATAGAATCATAAAATGGTTTGGATTAAAAGGGACCTTTAACAAACATCTAGCTTCAACCTCTCTGCCATAGGCAGGGACATCTCTCACTAGATTAATCTGCGCTTCTGTTGTGTCTTGTTTATAACATCTTTGTAATGAAAGATCCTCAGACAATAACTGTTTCGAGTTTCCATTTGGCATTCATATGCTTTTTAAAAGTCAATGTCCTAGGGAGGCTTATTTCGATACATTTTACATAGCTTCCAGGCAGAAAGAAGTTAGAATTTCTTCTTCAAAGTGCAATTTTATTGAATCATAAGTAACTTCTTCCATATATATTAAGTTTAACAAGCTTTCAGTAAATGTAATGCAGGACTCCCATGACTCTTTGTTTGAATTCATGGTGATGTGCTTTATTGGACAAGAGCTCAGAGAATGCGCTGACAGGCAAAAAGGAATAATAATAAAATAATAATAATAATAATTAAAAAAAAATGAATTGGAGTTCAGGGAAACAAAATCAAGAAAGCAAACAGAAAGATATGGCAGATCAATACAGTTCACTAACTGGGCTGGGCAGACCTGCACCGGCATCTGCTCTGGGTTTAAATACTCTTTAGAAAAGATGAATCACAGA
Organism: Cygnus atratus; assembly: GCF_013377495.2. Lineage (NCBI taxonomy): Eukaryota > Metazoa > Chordata > Aves > Anseriformes > Anatidae > Cygnus > Cygnus atratus. The sequence continues at coordinate 79,297,746 of NC_066396.1, forward strand.
AAACTTACAGCGGGTAACAAAGAAAGAAAGAAAAAAAAAAAGCATAGAGGCTGTTTTTAGATACAAAATCTTCCTGATGTATATCTTGCTGATAGGCTACAGCTATCTTCTTGACGGTCTATTTGACCTATGGAGGAACCGTAAGTCTTGCCTGCCTATGCATCAGTCATAGCGTACCTGCTAATTTTCAAATGCTTTGTAGGTACAAATGCAAACGTGCATTGTAAATGGAAACATAAAAATACCTTCATGGTAACTGTATGCAAAAATTTAGAGCTTCAGACAGATCTGGAGAAAACACAGAAGAGTTTTATAAACAGTTTATCACGATTTGTCTGCTGGAAGAAAGGAATCTCTTCAGCATTTACACGATTCTATGTATTTATATCACATGTGTCTAGGAAAATAGTGTCTTTTCTTAATAATAATTTGCTAACTGAAGCCCAAGGCTCATGTGGTGTGACTCCTGAGCACTTCTTGAGCACTTCCACTGTAACTCTTGAGCGCTTCTTTCAGACAAAAGTAGGAAGTGCTTTTAAAATCAAAGTATCAGCTGATTTTAGACTCAGTTATAGAACATCCTGAAATGCCATTTTCTTTACACTGGTTGAAGAGAATAACTCTGAATGTTAAACAACTGGGGGGAGGGAAGGAAAGAATGAAAAGAAAAAAAAAATGTTACCAAAAAGAGTAACTCCTCTGTGAAAGCTCTTGTTGTGTACTTGTATTTGCACTTGTGATGTGCTACTTGTATTTATGGCATGATGTGTCAACATACATCATGTGTGTGGGCATTACTAAATGCATGTTCTCCTATGCATGTAGTTTCAATTATTCAACCAGTGTATAGAAATAACAGCGTGGTCACAGAAACAACAGACTTCTACAAGTAATTATACAGCAGCAACAGCCAGTAAAGACCTGCTTTCTTTAAAAAATCCTGCTTCCAAGCAAATGAGTAGAGGTGACTATAAAGATAGAGCAAATGTACCAAAGTGCTTTTTTTTTTTTTTTGCCAAAACTGTCTCCCACATGTTGTATTTCAGGCTCTTTCTGAGACAGAGGTGCTTTTCATGTAAGTAATAACTTTTCTTGAGCTTTTTTATCTATGATTTTATCCATTCTCACTTTGAACACAAATAGACCTCTATCATTTATATAATTCTGCAGCAAGCACTGCTGATTAAATACACATTACACATTTGTTCAGCCTGAAGAAAAGAACACTCTGGGGAGACCTCATTGCAGCTTTTCAGTGCTTAAACAGGGCTTATAAAAAAGATGGAGAACAACTTTTTGCTCAGTCAGATAATGAAATGGTAGGACAAGGGGGAATGGTTTTAAACTAAAAGAGGGGAGATTTAGATTAGCTATGCTATAAGGAAGAAATTATTCACTAGGAGGATGGTGAGGCCCTGGCACAGGCTGCCCAGAGAAGCTGTGGCTTCCCCATCCCTGGAAGTGTTCAAGGTCAGGCTGGATGAGGCTGGGGTCAGAGTGGTCTGGTGGGAGGTTGGAACTAGATGGTCTTTAAGGTTGCTTCCAAGCCAAACCATTCTATAATTTTATGATTACTTGTTTGAGCCTGATTTCTGATAGCTGCATTGGATGCCCTTTAGTTCTCCTTTTAGAAAAAAAGCAGTCAACAATTGACATGTTCCTGATCTCACTTGTAGTTTCACAGACTTTTATCAGACCTCTCAGTCATTTACTTTAAAAAAAATAAGAGTAGAGTGCTAGTCTACTTTATTATTCCAGTACAGGATTTTTTATTATTAATCTTTGTTAAGTACACAGGTCCCTTTATAGTTTTTATTGTGTGTGCCATGCTTGTCGAGAAATCAATGAATTCAGGTCCCATAGTCCTTCAGAGATTTTAGAATATATTTTGCTTTATGCATGATTACGACCAATCTTATGGCTTCATTAGGGCTACTCACACATTCTGAAGGTAAGCAGAAGAAGAAGATGAACACTTTCAGAACTGAAGCCAATCAATTGCTTGTCTGCAGGCTGGATAAAAAGGCGACATTCATTATGATGACATTAACTCTGTTACACTTAACCAGAGCAGCTGCCATGTGCAAAGCACTGTGAACCTGCTGCCAGTGACTGCTGGCATGATCTCATACTGATCAACAGTGCACTGAGGTTTTATTTTCCCCAAACTCCATTCCAGTGCTTGGCCTCAGGGCTTTCTGGAACAAGACAAATTTCTGTTTTAGCAACACTGGTTCATCCCCTACCTTCATTTCCAGCCACGCACACATTTCCTGGGGACAATCTAATCTGAATCTAGGAAATGAAAAGTCATGGAGCAAATTACAAACTGAGAAAACCTTATCTTATCTTGCCTAAGTTGCTTTGGTGTCTGACTTATCTCAGTACTCTTTCTTTGTGAACTCATTTGTTACTTTTCCATGAGCATCTCAAGTTGCTTCTTTCGCTTTATTTGTCCTTAGCCAATTACAGCTTTTAATATTGTTATACAAGTTCATTTTAATTAGTTTCTCAGAAAGGTCTTAAATTAGTTAATATTTTGGTAAAGCATTAACATCGTACTAAACACGTGTTGATATGTATCTCTTTCAGACACTGAGATTCAAGTAATTGCAGATTTGTGTTAGCTGCCTTCAAAATCAGCTCACAAAACATTAGGTTTTGTCAGATGGAAGTAGTCATCAGGCTTTGTGACTAGATAAAGGGAAACATCATTCCCATTTTTAAAAAGAGTAGAAAGGAGAGACCTGGCGAAGTACAGACCAGTGAGCCTCACCTCTGTGCCTGGAAAGATCACGGAAAAAATCTTCTTGGGGTCGGAACTGGATGATGTTTAAGTCCCTTCCAACCCATGCCATCCTGTGATTCCATGTTTCTATGAAATTGCTGTTTGTAGTCACAAAGATAGCTTTTCTTTGCCAAAGGCTCAGCTGCTACACCGGATCATTCAGGTTTTTCAAGGCCTTTTGAGGTTGCCTCACTGCATCAAAACTGGATGTGTGTCAGAGTGCCTTTTGGGTAATCACGTCCCACTGAATGCAAAAGGCAGAAAGAAGAGTGAAGGTCAGAGTTACTTTAACAGATTTTAACTACAATCCTGAACTCTTACTTTGTAAGATGCACAATTTGGATGGTTAGTGTTTTGATAAGGATACTTGTGGTCTGTAAAATGAAGATAGACTACAAGTAAACAAAAGGTTTACTCCCTGATAGCTGACTATGGCTGGGAACAATCAAGTTCCAATTATGCACTTATCAGTGCCACAACAACAACAACAACAACAAAACAAGCTGAAAAGAAACAGACAACAAACTTATCTTCATCTCAAAGGCTGTCTCTCTGAGCCATGTAGAGTATTGGCTTCAAAGTATCACTGACTTTGTTACCACTCTTTGGGGAACAAACAGAATAATTATTTCTATATCTACCTATTTAATTCATCTCCGTCACCAACTTTATGCTGAAAAGCCCATACAATAACTTCTCTTCTCTCCAGCCCTGAAGCAAATGGAGATGTTTAAAGATTCTGGCCCTCATCTCTGGTGGGATGGGATTTGAAAGATTTGGAAAATGTCTTAGTTCCTTTACACCAGAAGAGCTCCCATCAGCTTTCACCTAAATTTCTGAGATACTTTTTTTTTTTTTCCCTATCTCACAGTACATGGTTGAGACAAAATCAAAAATGGAGGAAAAAAAATATCTGTTCTGGATCAATTATGTGAATCTGTATTTCTGACCTTTTCAAATTTACCTTTTACACTTTTCCTAAAATATTAAAATAAATGGGGGGGGTGGGTAGAGATAAATGAATTTGGTTTAATCTAGAAACATTATTTTAACAAAGTCAAAAATTTCTGGAATGTTTCTAAGAATGACAAAGGCATAGGATATATTGGGAAAAATTCTGATGGAAATTGAGAGCTATGGAAAAATGTAGAGAATTCCCCTGACTTGCTGTGGACTCAAAAAAATAAACAAAAATAAAAATAAAATCTGCCTCTGTGAGAATGCACCTTCTACAATAGGAAAACAATTCAGAAGTTTTCTGTTATTTTAAAAATGTGCACAATGTATAAAGTTCATAGTACTTGACATAAATATTGAATGTTAGAGTTAGTTGAAGCTCCCACTAGTTTGGGTAAAAAAGACAGAATTACAGAAAAAGGAAAGTAATTATTTTTATTTTATTCTAAGTCCTAACAAATTATAACCAAACCCAGTAGCAAGTTTTTTTATGATTAATTAATGATGGGCTAATTTGCTTTAGGCCATGAAGTTTTCCAGCCACTCATTAATCTCAGGAAATGCCATGGGCTGCAATTGTTACTGTTTAATTAAAAAGTATGTCACAGTTGCAAAGCTACAGAAAGCTGTAAATGTTATCCTTTGCCAAGCATTTACATATCCAGAATAATCTGTAGTCAAAATGAGGAGTGCAAGAGAAAAGAGCTAAACACTAGATGCTTTAGGCTAAGGTAACATATTTTTGTCAGTAAGATTAGATAACTTTAAATTTATACAGGGGAGCATCCTCTACAGGACCATTTTTCACCTCCAGTTTTAAAACTCTTCATGGCTGATTGTGCAGAATTATATTAGTCTCGAGGGAAGCCAAAGGAAAGACTTCGGCTACCTTTTAAGTGTTAGGTTGTGCCCAGGCACCCATGAACATAGGGCACAATTTCCACCCTAAAATTCAAGAGCAGAGGAGGTGTTGGGACATCTCTGAAGGAAGAGAGAGAGAAGGGGAGAGGGAGAGAGGGGTGAGAGGGGGAGAAGGGGAGGGGGAGCAATTTTAAGAGCAATTCTGCAATGTCTTTAACTCTTATAATGTTCTGGACAAATCAAGGAGAATGTAGTGCCACAACTAGAAAGTCAAACATTTATGTTCTTAATCACAAAATAAGTACAACACAAATACACACATTAAAATATTAAGGATGGTTTATCTTGCAAAGCCACGATAAAATACTTTTTTTTTTGTACTGAAAATATCAAAATACCAGACTGTAACAATATTCAAACTGGAGTGAAAAAAAAAAGAAAAACTTTCTTTTATTAGAAAGCAAAAATTCTGAAATGATATTCCTGCCAACTAAAGGAACATGTGATAGGTTTATGTAGATCTTTGGTCAAAATACTATACGGCAAAGCTAGTTGTTAAACACTCATTCACTTAGAAATAAAATTATAACCTAATATATGGTTTGTTTTGAATCAAGTTCTTTTAAGGAACAAAAAATTCCAGGAAAATTGGAGTGGTTGTTAAATTTCATTTTATTTCTGTAAATCTTTGTTCTAATAGAGCAAAGGTACATTTGGAAGCCATAAAGATAAAATGTGTTGTAGAAAAAATATCTTGTGTAGGAGCCAATAAGTACTATCTACCTCATACAGCCTGGCACTCCATCACAAAACCCACTGTCACCATTGTTTCTTACTGGTAATTTTGTCAGAAAAGTGTCAGCATGACAGTACTATCTACTTCATCATGCACTGCTGGTAAACTGTTTAGATCAAGGCTGAGACATATCAAACATGGTTTTCATTTATCCAAAGGCCACTTTATGACATCTCTTCAATGCTCTGGAGCCTTGAAACAACATTATATTACACAAGCATCTTGTTTACTGCCTAAGCAGTAGAAAGGGCCCTTCGTATCAGGTGGGCAGGAAAATGAAAGGGGAACGTGTTCGTGAGACTATATGCCACAAGAAAGCCAAGCACAAAAAGAAGAGTGCAGAATTAGGCCTAAGAAGATATTTTCATTCTTTCCTGCAATTCACACAGGATAGTTAATTAGAAGAAAAATAATATTTTTATAATATAATATTTATAAAAATTTATAATATAATATTTGTGTGTACCAATTTTTAAGAAGAGAGTACTGACAAAAGAAGATCAAAACCAAAGTCAGCCTGTAGGTAAACTCAAATGAAGAAATCAACACACAAAAACATATTGAAAAGAAAATCAGAAAATGTAATGACATTATCCAGAAGGAAAAAAAAGTGCTAATATATGGCCAGAAAAAAAGCAGGATACGATGAGAGGAATAACAGAACAAAAATTAATCACAGAAACATGTAAAAAAAATGTTCAACACAAAGGAAAGATCTTCACATAAATCAAAAAAAAAAAAACTATAAACTAGTCACTAGAACTTATATACATACACACACACACACATATATACAAACAGAAAGTACAGAAAAATACAGTCCAATATATAGAAGAGAAAGATCAAAAGAGATTAAAAGGAAAATGGTTTGCTAAAGATAAGGATGCAGCAATCTGATCAAAGTAAAAAAAAAAAAAAAAACACAAAGATAAGGAAAAATCAACACAGGAAAACAAACCAAAAAAAAAAGAAACAAAAACACGAAATGAAGTGCTAGAGATCACTAGGCAAACAACTAATCAGCAAAAAAAAGAGATTCTAAGAAAAAAAAATCAAAACAAAAATACAATATATAAGAAGATGCCATTGTCTTCAAACATGCTGTATAGGCATCAGGAAAAGTTTAAAGATTAGATTTCTCTGTCCATCTGTCACTTGAACTCGCTGTGCATGATGTGCTTTACAGAAACACAAGAACCAGGCAACCTCAGTCTTGCAGGTAGCACCGGTGTCCTGGATGACCTGCAGGAGCACCTCATCTTATGGGAGCTATTAGGTGTATATAGTATCTATTTGCTGCATAGCTCATGAAGAATGATAAAAAAAATAAAAACAGATTTAAATAAAAAAGTGTTTTTCAGTATTAATCCAGCTAACTCTATGTAAAACCCATTAAAGTGAGCATAAATGTGAAGTTTAGCCATACTTTCAACCTTTTTGCAGTTTCTTCACAGTTTATAGAAGTTTAATTACTCTACATATTGGTCTATGTAAAGCAAAGTAGCTGTTCTTAATGCTTTGCAGCAAAATGAAGAAAACCTTTCAGTGTTACAGTTTTCCTGGTAGATTTAACAGCTGTAAATTACCAAAATTAACAGCTTCCTAACCTAATTTATCAACACAATGCTGGTATCTAGGTAGGACTAGTGAAATGAGCAATTTATTGCTTGTTGCCTCAATTCTCAGAACCAAGTAGAGGCTGGAATTATCACCCTATAATGAGTAGTAACCCCACATATGCAATACATGAACTTAATGGGAAGCTGAGGACGTAGCTGTGAAGGATGCTTTTGCTCTAACATTTGATCTGTATTTGATGACACTGACACACCAATAACATTTCCTTTCTTTTTCCACTTCCCTTCTAGACAACACTTGACCACCTAAGAAAATTGCCAAAACTGTTACCCCAGCTTCAGCTAAGTACCTATAAACATTGCTTGACCTGAAGAAAAAGGAACAGGAATCTTCTCTGTGCTTGCCATATCCTGGCACACCTGCAGGCTAGAACCTCCTGGCAAATAAAATGGATACTAATGGATAAAAACAGAGATATTCTTGAAAACACCTCTCACTATAGTCTGAACAAGGAGTCTCACAGCAGCCACATATGGGCAATGGATAACCACACAATGCTATCTTTTGCTACAGCTGAACAGTGATCACAGCAGCCTCCACAGCTGTCTCTGCACAATACAATGGAGAAGAATTCACCACACAGAAGCAGGTGCCACTTGTTATCTCTGTGTCTCACACAGGGGACTACAGCCATACATGCAGTGGCATTACCTTATTTTAGAAGTAGAAGTGGTCCCGAGGCCAGGGAAAACAACTTTATCCTGACTTTCAATCAGTTGATTCAGTTCTAGGAGGATGCTTCAGTTCTGCTGGCCAGAAAAGAACTGCAAGAAGCTTAGGGGTAGATGTTGTAAATTAGGCAGAAGAACACTTGACTTAACACTAGAAATGAAGTCTCTAGTGCTTACATGCAATAGAAGTAGTAAATTTATCATAGGAGATGAGGGAAAATGCACGAGTGAGAGACAGTGCTAACAAATACCATATTTTGCAACACAAATGCCTTTGTTTTTCACAGCTCAGCAGAGAGATCACTAGGCACAACTGCTATACACGTTTACTTACAAATACAAAAGCTTATAAGAACAGCTTTTATATACAACTAATGGGAAACAAGGTAAGCAGTAATTTGTACAACGTTACTACTATTACGGGAGATTCACTTTTCACTATTTTGGGACATGAAACTGCAAGTATAAAACACTTGCAGGTGCAGCTGGAACCTTCCATGCCTGCATCATACACATCAACTCTTGTACTCAGATAGCAAGAACCAAAGGAAGTGTGGATTTGGATCCATAAGCTATGAGAGTGGGCCAAAGTTGCATGCTGACAGAGCAAAATGGTAAGGTCAGAATTAAAGAAGGAGAGGGAACTGGAAAAAATTCTAATCCCAAAGTAGTTCTTTTATCTTTTAGTATAGGTGTAAACAATTTGCTTTGAAGAAATATGTAATGACAGTGTTTACAATGGACTTCAACTAGCTTCTTAGCTCACTGCACAAGAGTGGCGCAGAAAAACTGAGAACAGCTATTCTTTTCTGCATTAAGCATTTTTAGGTAGTTTTAAGATACTCTATGAGTAAACATGTCCCTGTCTTCAGGTTTAATTCTTTGAATTCTTTTTAAAGGAGAAATACACACCTAAAAAGCAACTAGAGTTATTTCTCTCTTCTCCAGGGCTATCTTTGCATTTCACGCTTGACATTAAAGAGTAATCTAAGAAAGCACATAATCAAAGGAGAAACAAACAATTGTTATCTACTATCTTCCTTTACAGTGAGTACTCATCTAAAATAGCTGAACCTCATGCAGGGGAAAGGGATGCATTCTTCCTCCTTAAACTTCACCATTTTCTCTACAGAGAATACTGACAGATACATTTTTTTATATGTATATATTTCATTCTCTATAGCAAAAAGCAATAAAAAAATAAAATAAAAAAAAAAAGTGACTGTTATCAATTGCAAATAAGTGCCCTTGGAGAATTTCACATGCTCACAATAAAGTGTGCCTATAGTTATAAATTGCATTTCTTTATGGGGAACATTTGGCTAAACCTAACCTACTTCATAATCTGATGTGTATAGAAAACGAAGCTGAAGCTTTTTCTTCCTGACCTTTCTGATTTTCTCTGTGAAAGCCTTGGACTTTCATTATTTTAGTCATTCATGTCTTGCATAGTTATGGCAAAACTTGGCTGTCACCTACAGCAGTGCTGAACTAACACTATTTCCCAATCAGTTAGGACAAGAAATGTCACTGTTACCTTGACTAAGATCAGAATATCCAAGAGATGATCACAAAACCTAACCTCAGGCATCTACTTTAGGTAATTAAATTAGGTAGTTGGTCTTTCTACCCACATTATGTTTAACAGAGAGCAACAGATCGGGAGTGTTTAAGTCTGATTTTGCTGTCTTGCTATGAGTAACCTGTACAATGAAACTGGCTTCCCAGGCTAACAGCCTACACGGGTCTAAACATTTTCTGGCCCCACCACTGACCAGCAGTAAGTTTCACATCAAAAGAAAAAGAAAAAGAAAAAGAAAAAGAAAAAGAAAAAGAAAAAGAAAAAGAAAAAAGAAAAAAGAAAAAAGAAAAAAGAAAAGAAATATTTTTTGGCCCCACCACTGACCAGCAATAAGTTTCACGTCACAAAAAAAAAGAAAAAGAAAAAAGAAAACAAAAAAAAAAAGGGCTTTTTTTTCCCCTCCAAACTAAAATGCTGCCAGGTTTTTCATATATCAAAATTATATTACCGTTAAGACAAACCTCATGAGATAGCTCCATTCCTGCCTTAGAAAGCATGTGAAAGATAACATTTTGAAAAAGCCTATTGAACTATCGTGAACTTTTTATTGTAGTGAGAATTATTTTGGTAATTATCAAGATCTGTTGAAACATTAATCAGCCTGCACAATGCTCCTCTTCGGATGTGCCAGTTATTTTCATGATGATGAATATAAAATCTATTTTCAATTAGCTTACTGCAAATCTGGTAGTGAAGTCTATAGAACTCTGAGTTTCCCATAAATTGACCAAAATAAGGCACTGGATTAGCATCAAATATGATCCAGCATGAATTTTGTCACTGATTTAGGGGGTGGAATGGTAGGTGCTACCTGTAAGCCATACCAAAGGCATAGAAGCAGAAATGTAAAAGTATTAGAATGAAGGAAGATCTAATTTACAAAAATGCATCCAGTAATCAGAGAAAATGTAGAGGTGCAGGGGTAAAAAGTTAAAGGCCAGATTCACAGCACTAAAACTGGTCTACAATGTTAATAATCATTCGCAAGTGGGTTATTTTTAAGGAGTCTTCTGGCTGGAAGATTAGGTAAGGGAGTTATTTCTGAATAAATATCAGGAAAGAATTATCAGTTTCCAGAGAAAAAGAAAACAAACAGCAAAATAAATATTGTGTCAGGGTAGCTTTGTTCTAACTAACAGGCTAACAGGGCAAGAAGATGCAACTTTAAAACACACATTTTGAATATATGAATTGTAAGGACTGCCGTTACTGAACAAAACCACATCAGCATTTAAATTAAAACATTAGGTCCCATGAAAAGAATAATAATATAAAAAGAATAGGATCCAACAAAATTTTACATTGCTTTTGAGGTTGTTGCAACAGTTCTGACTCTACAGGCAGAACATTCATATTCCCAGTGGATCTCAAAAGCTTGAAATGAATGTTACATTACATATGCCACTCCATTACCATATCTATAGGGAAAAGTCTGAGTAATAGTTCTTTCCAACCTATTCTTTTTTACTCATGTGTGAATGATGAAAGTGGTAGGGCTATGAAGTAGATGTAAATGGCAGGAAAAATGCAGAACTAGAGACAGAGGAACAATGGCAAAAAGAAAAGGCTTCATGAAAGACTTAAGTGCCAGCATCAGAGAAAGGCAAGTATAAGGAAATCAAAAAAAAAAAAAGTAATAATAAATAAAAACTTTTAGCATACTGCGGTTTCATAGGATTTCTAGAGGCCTCTCCAAAACATGGTCTGAAAATGCTGGAGATCAAATTTGAATCCAGTCTGTGCTGAAGAAAGTTTCTAAAAATATTTTTTTAATTATCATCTATGTAATCATGTAATCAGTCAGCAGGGAAGAAAAAAAAAGGGGGGGGGGGAGGAGGGACTAGTAGCTAGTTACTTTCAGATTTCTAGGTGTGTTGTGTATTAGAAAAACTCCGTGAAGTTCAAAAAGTTCTACAGCAGCCATCAAATTCTGCAGGCAGGAGGCATATTTATTTACATAAAAGTCAGACGATACATTAGACTGTGCATGCTTAGAAGCAGATAGATGGAATGGAGTTATAACTCCAAATGAATATTAATCCACTGCTATGGCTAATTTTAACAGCTTGAAAGTCAACAAACACATTTGTCTTAAGTCCAGAAGGAATAGATGTGCTTTTGAAGTGAAGTGATGAAATTATTGCAGGAAATAAAAAGCTAAATATTGTAGTAAGCATTAGAAAAATGAAACACCGGCTTGTCAGGTATCTAAAGAGAAATGAATGTGAATAAATTATAATTAAATGTGAGCATTGCAACAATTTTTTATGCTTCAAAGCTATGCATTACACCTCATTTATCCTCACTCATTCACTGTTCTTAATGGGCAAAATTGGCTTTTACCAGCTATTACTTTCTAATGTCATGAAGATAGTGGGGGATTTTGTTTGTTTGTTTCTGTGTGCATGTCAAAACACAGGTCTCAGAAATACTATCCCCTACCTGAAGATACCAGTGCTTGAATGGCTGAAGCCCAGAAAATGAAACGTAACAGGAACCAGTGAATAAGAAGCCTTCAGACTATTCAATTACTGAAGTTTAATGCCAACACCTGTATGTTCTCGAATGTTACCCTCTGAACTCTAGGGAACCAATGTGTACCTCTGTTCTGCAAAAAAGATAGATATGTGAACACTCCACATGATCAACAGTAATGGCAACTTCGGATTTTTCAAGTTTTACTCAGCTCTAACAGTTATTTCTGAAGCCATATGTTTTTTTTAAAAAAAACTCCCCAGGTCAGGTTTGTAACACTTCAATATCTACTCCTTAGTTCACAGAATCTAAATTAATTGAGCACACATCACCAATAACAATTCTGTCATTACCTGGGTCACAAAGTGCTGCATTTTGATAACGTTTTTATGTCCATATTTTTAATGAACTTTCACGTCCCTTTCTAATTCAGAGGAGTTTATTCTGCACAGCATCATCAGACCCCTTAAGACTCTGCCCATCCACACAGACATCTAATAATCTGCTTAGAAGATTATTTGTATATTATCGAGACACGACTTACCTTTATTTTCAGTTCTGGGTCTTACTCATTCCTCCTTCCTCCACCTCCAGATCTGAGCTACCCAAGGGACACTGCTGTATGCACTACCTGAAGTCCTTTGGCAGCTGGCAGTTCCTCAGACAGTGGCAAGTCATTAGACAGATACTTTGGTGTCTCTTTTCTGATCCCTGGTGTTTCACACTTCTGTTAGATACTCTGCGAGTTCACACTATGATTCCCAGCCACTTGAATGAACTGATGGTACCTTATGAAAATGTGTTTTCTTTCTTTCTCTATAACCTCCTCTTTTGGGCATCCTGACACCAAAACAGCAAATACTTTTTCAAACTTAGATCTCACCTTTCTGGACATAACCATTAAGGTGAGCTAACATTATTTCTTAACTTTACTTAAATTTACTATGCTTGTTATGGGGAGTTACAATAACTTTCTTCATTTTTAAGAGTTGTTCAGGATCAGCAACAGCTCAGAAACAGATTTCACCTGAACAAAGTAAATGTACCCTGTCTCTAGTGACAGGTCTCTTTTCCAAACAAGTAGTTTACATTGCAAGTGAAACACTTGGCTAAAAATGTAGACTTTTTAAAAAAACACAAGATTTAGAACAGGTGAGGCAATTAATTAACCAATTAATCATGGATTTTTTTTCCCCTTTGGCATACTAAATTGTGGCTGTTGTTATCGTTACATTTTATCATTCATTCTGAAGAAATGCTCCAGATCCCCAAGCACAATGATGGTCCCATTACACCATGTACAGCACAGCACAGATGAAAATAAACTTACTAAAAGCAGTGTAAACCCAGAGGTATGTAAGATACTATCTCCACAGAACATCAGACACACTCAGGACTGCACAGGCCATGGCCAGGAGAAGCAGCACTCCCGGGAGATAAAACAGGTGCTTCAGCAACCACAGTGAAAAGGAAGTAAGGACACTGCCACATTATTACCAGCTATTTGTCTGGAGTGTTGTGTCAAAGAAGGGTGAGTAACCCTGCAACCAAACCACGTGCAGATATTTCCACTTTCAGCAGATTGTGGACAGCGCCTGTATGCCAGGCTTCTTACTAGGTACAAGATCAATGCCAGATGTAGTCTGTGCTGTCACTGTGACCTGGGAAGATTCACTCTGGTGCTTGCTTCACTGGCACCATTACCTTCAGCAGCATCTTCTGGGATCCACTGACTGCTTTCTCCAGTTTATTTAAGGGGAAATAAATATAACTTCACCTTCTGCCACTTCTGAACCACCTTCAGTTCCCAAGAAGTCAGAAGAAAAACATGTGTTGCATCCCCAGTGTTCCCAGGCTCCAAACCAATGCTGTAGCTGGTGTCTCGTATCACATTCACTTAAAGCTATAATAACTCTGGAAGAAAACAAACCTCATCTATTTCTTAAAAACCTCCAGAGAACTCTCCTTATTGTAGAGACAATGAAAATACATATTTTATGGTCATGTTTATTAAAACAACTCTGTGATCACTGTAACATTCTTTTAGATGTGTGGCTTCTTTTCCAACAAAAGTACTTTTCATTCTTTTAGAGTTTCTGTATTCAAATCTGTGAGGCACATTTTAGAAAAAAAATAAAATAAAATAAATCTATGAATATTTTAATGAAATTTTCTGTGAAAGTTTAGAGAAATCCATCTATTAATTCTAATCATTGTGCATGTGTTTCTAGAACAAGCATCATGCCATTAGTTCAAACTGTATTTTCAAACATGTTTTTATGCTCTACATCAAAGTTAACCATGTCTTCTGTTTTTCACTTATTTACAGTTTCTAATACCATCAAAACCCAAAAATATAGATTTTTGTTTGTTTGTTTCTCTGTGGTGGTTTTACTCAAGTAGGCAGCCGAGCTCTACCACAACCGCTCTCTCACTCCCCTTCATCAAAGGGAAAGGGGGAGACAATATGATGGAAAGGGATCAAGGGTTGAGATGAGAACAGGGTGATCACTCAACAGTTATCGTCACGGCAAAACAGACTCAGCGTAGGGAGATTAATAAAATGTATAGCCTATTACTAACAAGCTAGAAAAGTGAGAATCAGAGGAAACAACCTAAATAAACTTACCCCACATCCAGTTTCCTCCACCTCCTCTCCCGAGCAGCGCAGGGGAACGAGGAATGGGGGCTGCGGTCAGTCCCTGACGCTTTGTCTCCATCGCTCCTTCACGGTCCCTCTCTGCCCCTGCTCCACGTGGGGTCCCTCCCACGGGATGCCATCCTTCCCGAACTGAGCCTGCGGGGGCTGCCCACAGGCAGCAGCTCTTCAGGAACTGCTCCCACATGGCGCCGTACCACGGGGTCCATCCATCCCCCAGGAGCAAACTGCTCCAGCACAGGTCCCCCACAGGTGGGCGGCAGCTCCCCCCAGACCCCCTGCTCCTGCGTGGGCTCCTCTCCATGGGCTGCAGCTCCGGCCCAGGGCCTGCTCCTGCGGGGGCTCTCCATGGGCCACAGCCTCCTCCAGGCCACATCCACCTGCTCCACCAGGGGCTCCTCCACGGGCTGCAGCGTGGAGATCTGCTCCATGTGGGACCCCTGGGCTGCAGGGGGACAGCCTGCTCCACCAGCGGCCTCTCCATAGGCCACAGGGGAACTTGTGCTGCCTGCCTGGAGTACCTCCTGCCCTCCTGCTGCACTGCCCTTGGGGGCTGCAGGGCTGCTTCTCACTTCTCACTCTCCCAGCTGCTGTTCCCCAGCAGTTATTTTTCCATTTCTTAAATCTGCTCTCACAGAGGTGCAAACAACATCACTTATTGGCTGAGCACTGGTGGGTTCCTATGGAGCAGGCCTTATTTACCATGGGGCAGCTTCTGGACTCTTATAGAGGCCACTCTTGCAGCCCCTGCTACCAAAACCTTGCCACGTAAACCCACTACACTCATCAAAGTATCAGCAACTTTGGTTGTGGAATTTGATTACTCTGCTAAACGGTAGCCCTCAAGTAATTATTTACCCACATGCACACACATATAGCTACCACTTTCATACACTTAATAACAAAGAAACATGTCCAGTATGGGTAGCCCCAAGTCATAATCTTCTCTGCTCCATTTAGCTGGGGAAATTCAACTGGATTCAATTAATTAGATTCAGCTTTGGTCTGTCCCCATGTAAGATTGAAGCTAAAGCTTATTTCAGAACTTGCAGTTACAATCAATGCTGAACTGACATCTGTCTTAGCTCCTGACCAGTCCCCTCCAACCACATCTTGTTGTCAACAGCTTCAACAGGCAGTTGTCTGTTTGTCACGATGAATACACTACAGGAGCTGTCCCAGCTCCTAAGCCGCCACTGGATCCTTCTGCTGTCTGTGCCTCAGATGATCTTGCCTTTTATTGTGCAGTTCAGAATGTTGAAGTAGATTGAAATCCATATTTTAGGTAAAAAGCATTGCTGTGTTTTTATGCTATTTAAGCCATATTTTGAGGTTCTAAGTGGAACTGAAGGTACTGGTTTTCTTACGCTTCAGACTGAGTAGTATTTCTAGTTTTCACTCTTGTATCCAGTAACTGTATACAGTGAAACACCCAAAACAAGATCCCACTGCTTGTCTCTATGGTGACAAGTTAAACGTCTGTATTTTACCAGCTGAAGAAACTACGTGCTCAATATTGAGCACAGCTTTCATAGAACTGTGTAATTTCACTGTACTCAGCTATAAACAAGAGTATGAGTTAACCGTACTACAACAATTAAAATCACACACAAAAAAAACCACTAGATAATTCAGTATTTTAAATGTGTAAATATAGAAATACTTCAAAAACAATAATTCAGCAATCCTTGAGATTATATTAAAATCTGATTAAATTTTACATATAAAAATCTGTATGCAGCAAAAATCTGGTATGTGAAGAAAACACAGGAGAGACTACAATATCTCACATTTCATACAAAACTGAGTTTGACAAGAATGGGCACCGCTAGCCTGGTTGTTACTGTACCACTTAAAGATTATTTTTATTAAGTTCAGATGCTTGTGTTCCATATTTTATTCCATTTTCACACTGTAATGAAAAGTATGCAGTATTACATTAAAGGAAAACCAATAGACTAGTAAAAGAATGGTGCTATTTACCTCTAACATTCATTTATCAATAGAAGGAAAAATAGTAGATATCATATCAATATGAATCCTAACTCACTCTAGAAATGAACATCATTCACTGGAATCTGTTGTCAGAAATGTAGTTTTATATAACAGCCATGTCTATTGAGTTTATTAGGGAAAAAATAGTCTTTTGAAATGAAGCTACCAGATGATACGTGAATTCATGAAAATGGTTAGGCTTCCGTTCGTTGCTTAATAAAAGAGATTTAGATATTCCATTTGTATCCAATTGGAAAGTATACAAAACTATACTAATCTTGAGAGAAACAAGCATTTAATTGAAGTTTCATTCACAGACACTAACATTTCTTCTCTCTTTCCTGTCTTTCTGATTGTGTTATATACATGATGCAAAGCACGCAGGAATATTCCTCCAGCAAAGTCTATAACATGAGCATTATTGTAAGGCATGGTCAGCTATAATCGTAGAATTTAATTTCAGTCACTCTACTGTCTTTTCATTGTCAAAAGGTATATTAGCCCTTCAGTTCTCTGACTACTTAAAAGTATATTCACAGATAAAACAATATTATCTTTTAAGAACAATATTCCAACAGCATTTATTTGTTTGGGTGTTTTTTTTCTCTCAGTTTGACAGCCCTGCTTATGCTTCCAGACAGAGAAATAATTCAAAGCTTCATCCATACAATAACAATTTTTGAAGCATAGGGTACTTTATAATTAAAGTAGAAGTTACTGGTTTTGATTCAATACATAAGTGCATTTCTGGTTGGTAGCATCTATCAAGCTTGTAGCTACCTTCCAACATACCTTAACATCCTCAGTTGTACTTAAATAAATAGATAGTTATCTTAGAAGGGTTGTACTTTTTCCATCTCTTTCTAATTTTATTCTAATAATAAGGAGGTAAGACACATGAAGTAATAGATTCTTGTTTGTAGATTGAAAAATATACTCTATGCTAAGCAAGATTTCTATTGGAATACTTATATGCAGGTGGCTTTGTTATTATAATCAAATACTGGAAAATCTGTTGGATTCTCATATGAAGGAAGAATTTATAAAGGGTTAATTCTGAAAATTTACAAGAAATCCTGTTGCCAATTGTTCAGGTTAAGTACTATGGGAGTGAGCAAAGTGTGGCTGCGTGATTTCACAGAATCACAGAATCATCTAGGTTGGAAGAGACCTCCAAGATCACCAAGTCCAACCTCTGACCTAACACTAACAAGTCCTCTACTAAACCATATCACTAAGCTCTAAATCTAAATGTCTTTTAAAGACCTCCAGGGGTGGTGACTCAACCACTTCCCTGGGCAGCCTATTCCAATGCCTAACATCCCTTTCAGTAAAGAAGTTCTTCCTAATATCCAGCCTAAACCTCCCCTGGCACAACTTTAGCCCATTCCCCCTCGTCCTGTCACCAGGCATGTGGAAGAATAGACCAATTGCCACCTCGCTACAGCCTCCTTTAATTTACCTGTAGAGTGCGATAAGGTCGCCCCTGAGCCTCCTCTTCTCCAGGCTGAACAAGCCCAGCTCCCTCAGCCGCTCCTCGTAAGACTTGTTCTCCAGACCCCTCACCAGCTTTGTTGCACTTCTCTGGACTCGCTCGAGCACCTCCATGTCCTTCCTGTAGCGAGGAACCCAAAGCTGAACACAGTACTCAAGGTGAGGCCTCACCAGAGCCGAGTACAGGGGGACAATCACTTCCCTAGACCTTCTGGCCACACTGCTTCTTATACAAGCCAGGATACTGTTGGCCTTCTTGGCCACCTGAGCACACTGCTGGCTCATATTCAGCCGACTGTCAACCAATACTGCCAGGTCCTTCTCTGCCAGGCAGCTTACCAACCACTCATCTCCCAGCCTGTAGCTCTGCTTGGGGTTGTTGTGCCCCAAGTGCAGGACCCAGCACTTGGTCTTGTTGAACCTCATACAGTTGGCCTCAGCCCTCAGCCCATTGGTCCAGCCTATGCAGATCATCCTGCAGAGCCTTCCTACCCTCAAGCAGATCGACACACACACCTAACTTGGTGTCATCTGCAAACTTACTGAGAGTGCATTCAATCCCCTCATCCAGATCATCGATAAAGATATTAAAGAGGACTGGCCCCAGTACTGAGTCCTGGGGGACTCCACTAGTGACCAGCCTCCAACTGGATTTAACTCCATTCACCACAACTCTTTGGGCCCAGCTACCCAGCCAGTGTTTAACCCAAAGAAGCGTACGCCAGTCCAAGCCAAGAGCAGCCAGTTTCTTGAGAAAAATGCTGTTGGAAACGGTGTCAAAAGCCTTACTGAAGTCAAGGTAGACCACATCCACAGCCTTTCCGTCATCCACCAAGCACGTGACTTTGTCATAGAAGGAGATCACGTTAGTAAAGCAGGACCTGCTTTTCATAAATCCATGCTGACTGGGCCTGATCGCCTGGTTGCCCTGCAAGTGCCGCTTGATGACACTTAAGATAATCTGCTCCATTAAGAATACAGCTGACAAATTAGGATGACAGTTTTAAATCAAAACAGATTTCAGAATTTCAGATTAGCCAGAACTATCGTTAACAGAACAATGAAGTATTACTCTATTCAGGACAGTAAGGGTTATTAACCTGAGGACATGCCTTAGCTGACAATCAGGCAATACATTGAGGTGGTAATCCACCTCTCAAAGTCCAGAATTTACAGGAAAATTGTCAGTTATCACCTATGCTTGATGTAGACTAAAAAACTTTATATAATAGAGCACTTTATATAATAGAGCCTAAAACTCAGAAAGAGAATAGAAGAAATAGAGGTGAAAAGGAAATTAAAGGCTGTATCAAAGCCTATCCAAGAAATGAAGTAGACTAACAGACTGAAGTAAATCATAGTAAAAAACAGATCCCTATCATGCAATATACCTCTGTAATGTGTTTGTAGATCATCAAATGCTTATGCAAGTGACAGTAACAAGGAAGACCATGAACATATCATTGCTTAGAGTGATGAAAGGGGAAAATATATAAAAAAAAAAAAAAAAAAGCTAAAAGAAAACTAGAACACAGTTTTCAGAGTCAAGCGTTTGAAATAGACACTGGTCTTCAAAAGTAGAATATTAGCTTTTACTGCAGAGGGTCTGTAAATCACTCTTAACACAGTTACTTTAATTTTACAAGTTGTCCATACCTGTTAAGCTACGTGATCATACACACGATGATACTTTTTCTCTGATGATTGCAATTTTATCCTAGTCAGATATGCTTTTTTTCAGGACAGGTATGAAAATAATCTCAAAACTCAGAATGAAATTATCTTCTGGTCAGCAAATCAATACTACAGAAAACAAGATGTCCAGTTTTATATATCATTGCTTGTCTGTTTTCTCTTATCACTATCTTAAAGCTGAGAAAAAGATTATTCACGGTAAGGAGGTATCTATTTTTCTCTTTTCCAACTGGAGCACCACAGAAAGTCAACCCCCTGACTTTGTATCCACCTTCACCTTTAGCAGATTTCAAGAATTTAATGTACAATGAAAATTAGGAAAACACCCAATCCTTTATATGCTTATAAAGATTTTGCTAATGTTACGGTATGGTCCAGTAAATCTCACGGACATTAACAGTGTCTACTAACTGCTGGTGCCGCATCTACTAAATATACATATATATATATATATATATATATATATATATTTCTGAAAGAAAAAAAAATCTTCTCAAACAAAACCAAGTCTTTTAACATATGAACATCATGAGACTGTGACTTTTTTACTTAGCACTGAGAGCAAAAAGAGGTTCTTTCTCCTAGGCATATAAAGTAAAATAAATACATTCCAACATTTCACATAAAAATAAAAACAAGAATTAGTTGACACCAGAGGAGGGGTAATTACTTTGTCACACTATGGTCTCACTTCCAAAAATTTATTCATATTTAAAATAAAATGTAAGCTCTTTCAAAATAAAGATTGCCTAAGGTGCAAGCTTCTCCTTCTAGGTTGTAGTTAGTGCTTTTTTTCTTCATTTTGTGTAGAGATCTTCAACGTGACATGTCAAGATGATTTTTTCTTCTTCCTTGGAGAAAATCAGTGAAAAGAATTCTGTCATTTTTGAAATAAAGCCTATGGAGTAATATGTTGCTTTGCCTATTACTTTATATCAGATGACCTTTGATGTTTCCATCAGGAAGGAAACATCCATCATCTATCTTGGATTACAATGCAGGGTTTTTCCTAGATTTTCAGTGTTCTCTTTTAGCAAAAGCAAGTGTTTTATGTATGTAAAAATCAAAGGCGTTCACAGGAGTTTAATTTTAAAGAAGATAAAATTAAAATGAACACAAGTTTCACTGGAGTATCATAAACAACCAGAATCTTGAAAGAAGACTGGAAATTCAGTTACTAAAGAAGACTAGGAAGTCTAAAATAAAAAAATAAAAAAAAAAAATGGCCATTTCGAATGGTTCTGAAACTAACCTCTTTTCCAAACTGTTGTTCAGCGTACCTCTGTGGATGCCTCGAACTGCAGCAGAGAGGGATTAACGTAACAGTGCACGGTTAAGGGGCTGGCTTCCAGACCAGGCCACCTGAGGCATTATTCAATAAAAGCTTAGAGGTCAGTTCGATATCAGACAGCTTTCTAAAGGCTGGTTTTCAGGGGAGGCCAAATCAACTGAGGAGGCTGTGAACTAATACATATCTGGGAATTTTTCTGAGATTTATCTTTGTCTTCTGTCAGGACTGATCTTGTTCACTTACCCTACCACTTCTAGAGTGTTTTTTAATTTTTATTTTTTCTTCCCCAGAGGGAACAGAGGTGTGAGTATATGCCAGGCTTGATGACCAGAAAGACACAAAACCTTTTTCTACCCTGTTCCTTGTAGATGAGGCCAGAACTACAAAGTGGAGGAAATGGGACAAGGACTTGAAAAATTTTGCCCCATTTTTGGGTGTATGGATGTGAAAGCTGACAGCAGATAAAGCTGGTACTACTGCTGACACTGAAAATATGCCAAATCTATATTTCAGGAAAGAGACTGAGGTGCCCAGACATAGGGATCCAGTTTTATTTTAGATTGTATAGTGTTTCATGCTTGAACTCTTCCTTCTATTCTTCAGTGGCATGCTTTCCCTGTAGGCTCTCCCTTTGATCCTTCCCTCTCAAGGTACTGAGATATTCCAGAGCAACTAAAACATTTAGATACCTAGATCTTTCCACTGAATTATTTCTAAAAAAAAAAAAAAAAAAAAAAATCACAGTCCACACAACTGGAGCTATAAAAAATGCACTAAAAATCCTTTCTAAAACTGGTGAAGAGTCAAATCAAGCTTTCCTTTGAAATGAAGCTGCAGGCTTATGCAGAACATGCAGTTTGTAGGCAAAGGCACTGGGAATAAGAACAGAAGAGCTGCTCTCTGCATGACTGAGGAAACCGGGTGATATGAATGCAAAGATAAACGTTTATCTTGGTAAGTGGCATGGGATGGAATTAAGCGCAGTTGGATAACAACCTTTGAGAATAATGAGATAGCATGTAGAGATGTTCCTTTATTTTTCTCCTTTTAATTGTCTGCTGTAGGTCATTAAATCTTCTTATCACACTCCTACACATCCAATTCCTAATGTAACTTGAATGTAATTGCCTGTTTTACAAAACCAGATTCAAAGTTAGTATTTCTTCAGCAATTTTTTATTGCAGGAGCAGAGGAACCAAACAATATGGTTTAGGGGTATGATTTTTGTGCATTAGATAGGACGACATGTTCAGTTTCCTGGGAAAAATGACAGAAATCGGACCTAGCTAGGGCCACTGATCTGTGTCACTCCTGGAAGACAAATTGTCATATTTCCAACTGCATTCAGCTATGAGCATACATGGGGAAAAGTTGCCTTACAACTTATAGTTTGCATAAACATCACTTAGTACATAAATACCTCTCTCAAACTTTCTTAATGTTCTCATTAAGCATTTAACTATTAACTTAATAACTAATATTAACTAATATTATTTAGCTATTCTTCTGAAAGCAGCAGAGCAACATCCTAGGTCCAGACTGGAATTTCCTGCATCAGATGAATATTGACATCAGCTTTTGAAAAACAAAAAGCTCTGAAATTTAATTTTTGAGAATAATGGATCATTGAATGATATGTGAGGTGTTTAAGAAAAAGGTTGGAAGAGACATGGTTTATTGGGTAATATTGGTGGTGGTAGGGGCACGGTAGGGGCAGTTCAGGGTTACCCAACTTGGGAGGGGAAGGGGGGGGGTGGGCAGAGGGGTTTGGGGAAGTAATGGAAAAAGTAATAATCAGAGGGACGTCCCTGCCCTAAAATCCACAGAGAGCAGAAAAGCAGATCTGCTATGAGAAAAAAAAATGCCAAAATGATCATTTGAATAATATCCCATACAAAAGGAAAAAAAAATAATAATTTTGTGTTATTGTGGAATACAATCCTAAAGAGGGATTGTATTGTCTACCACTGAGGATAGAAATTGATGATGAACAGATGTAATAAGAAAAAAAACAGATCTGTGGAGAAAAAATAAATAAATAACAGCTCCGATAACTAAAAGAGATCCTAGAAAGATGAAGGAAGAAATGTTCAGACTAAATCTAGGATTACTACATAGTAACATTATGATTAATCTAGATGACTATGGTGCAAAGAGCAAAAAGTATAAAAAGTCAAGAACAAATGTTAAGAAGCAAAAGAATCAAGCAATAAAGGTAATAGGAGAACACAGGTGCATCTGATAGAGACAACATGAGAACAACAGATGAGGACAACAAATGAGGTCAACAACAACATCAAAAAGCTAAGTGTATTCAGAGCCATTTTACTTGCTTTCATCAATAAAATATTTATTGTTAAGGTCTTTAAAATAATTAAATAATATGTCAAGGAATAAGTGGGTAGATTAAATGCATTCAGTTCAAAAGATCTGGTGGTAATTGTTTTGGTACAATTTCCGAATTAATACTGAATATATATGAGAAGTAATGGAGAATGGTTGAGAACCTAGAGAAATTAAAAAAGGGCATAGATATTATTCATCTTCAAAATGTGAATAAAAAGAGGACAGGCTATCCTAACATCAACACGCAAATACCTGATCAAATTACTAAATTATCAAAATGTAAACAATCAATTAGAACATGGATTTGTCCACTGTACATGGTATCAAACCAATTTCATTTCTTTAAAAAGGTCATTTAATCCATTATATCCTTTCTTCATGCTCTTTATTCTACTTCTTCTGGGATTTATATGCTAATTAAGTTAGTTGATGTCTAAATATTTTCCTCATCAACATATTTCCTCATTGATAAATATATACCTAACTCTGAGGTAAAAACAGCAGCATCTAAGGAGACAATCTTTCTTCTTAAAGAAATCCCCAAAAGTACTTGCAACAATAGTATCAACATCCTTTTTATGTGGAAATATAACAAAATATATTTTCTTATATAAAAATAAAAGAAAATAATATAGTAAAATAATAATTTACACCAAATTTCATTTCTCCATTCCTTTCCTTTGTAGCCCTGCTTTGTATTTAGCAGTTAACAGGTGGGGATCAAAATGAAAATGTATCATTTAGACCTTCCCTAATGCTTGTATCAGTATGATGGACTCCACATCTGAAGAAAGGTGACATTTGTGAAACCTTAAAATCTTCATTCTAACATTTACTTTGAATATTTGCATCAGTAGGATTCCAGTGATGCTATGAAAAAAGGAACTGATTATGAATAGATTTTTTTTGCCCAATTATTTTACCCTACTTCAGCAACATCAGAGTGGATTTGAGCAGGAATGTTCAGGAGCTCAAAAAATCTTATACGATTCATGTATCATGATAAGCTGTTTTGCCTCCCACATGTGAACTATTTTCAGTAATAAGAATTCAGACCTGGTTGCATAAATGTGTATAAAAAGCAAGGATGGAGTGAAGGTATTAGCAATATTTAATCAGCAGCTACCACCTGAAGTATCAGACTGAAAATGCGTTGCATCCTTTCCCATCTAAACCATCTGCTTGTCCTATGACTTTGAGGTCAGCAGCCCCACATTTGCCATGTATTTCTGTTGCCAAAGTGGTATTTTCAATATGATCTTTCTCTTCCACTTTTGAGCCTTCCCTACCAGGCTTCACCACCACCACCACCACCACCAATTATTCTCCGTAAGAAAAATTACAAGCAAGTTGATTTCCCTCCATTTACCCTTGACATGGTTTTAGTCCAAACTAACCAGCCATAATTTCTACACCAATTAATTTCATCAAACTTGTATCTTAATGTATGTGACTGTTTAGTGGTGGATTCTTTCCCCTAGTCATGGGTAAGAATTGGTTGCACTCCCATATTTTTAGGGATTGAGTAACTAATTACTTTACTTCCTGATTGAGAGCTTGGATAGCCCCACTATCATTTGTGCTCACGGTGAAAATTATACCTGTCAGTAGTAAAGTGATGGAACTACAGGATGCTTTAAATGTGGAAAAAAATGGGTAGCTAAGGAATTCACATTGATTTGAATTGATTTGGGATATTCTCCAGTACTGATGCAGCAAAATAACAGTGTCACTTGTAAAACTGAGGGAAAAGTGTTTTTGGTTTTGTTTATTCCTGTTTCATAAAATGATATTTTCTTGCTCTCTTCTTTGCAGTGCCAACAACTAAAATGTACTGTCTCCTGTTCTTACTGTACACGGTACTGTAAAATGTTTTTATTTTTACGGCAAATGTTGGATTTTCCCCTAGAGATTCCAGTCACTTATAAACCAATTTCTATTCACCAGGGAGTAAAAGCATTGATTTTATTCTACAATAATTTTTGAGATTTTGTTTCTCTTGCTTGGAAAAAAAAAAAAGTCTGAAAATAAATTCAAGAGGTAAAAAAAGGAGCAGATGGCAAATCATTTTGGCTGAACTACAACCAAGTATCTATTAGACTTAGACAAGAAAGTTCATTTATTCTTCAAAAATCTACGTAAAAACAGTCCTACTAATCTGGAGGGAAGGCCTATTTACATCTTAGCAGTCCCTGGTGTTGTTAAAAATATGCTATTAGCTAAGAACTGTTTCTAGCTGAATTTCTGTAATTTCACTGAATTGTGAGTTTGCAGAAAACTTTTGATTGCAGAAAATAGTTGTAAGACAAAGACATTCCTCTTCTTCCTCTCTGCAGAATTTTATTTTAGTAGTACTGCTTATCTTAGCCTCCACAGTAGTAAGTTGACTTGAATTCAATTTTGAAAATCACTTATAGCAACAGACTTTTGAAAGTCACTTACAGACACCTTGAGTGTTTGTGGCTGAAAAGAAATTGGATACTTCTTAATATCAGTGGAGCTTTCAGCCTAAAATGAATGACAAAATAGAGCAATATATTGATTGGTACTGGATAATATTTTCATTAGCCAATTGTTTGTAGTTAACATGCACTGAAGAGTGATAATACCTTTACTTGCAATACTTCTCTAAATAAGGACTGGAGATATCTCAAAGAGCAGCAAAAGTAAGTGAAAACTCAACACTGCACAGCAGCTGCAGTTAGTAATATGCAATGAATATAATGATCCAGAATTCTAATGCTAATTTCAAGCATTTACAAGTTAATATTAATTAACATATTAAACACATTAACATATTATTAATATTATTGTTATTATAATTATTATTAACATATTATTATTATTAAACATATTAACATATTAACTAACATATTAAATAGGTGTAAAAAAAAGCCATAAGAAGTTGTGTACATGTTTTTCTCTTTACATGGTTCTTGTGCTAGCATTAAGAACTGAACAAGCCAACAATCTACAGATCATCTTCCTCTTCACAATCATCACCTTATCACAAACTGTTACTATCTTTGTTAAGTCAAGGGCAAAAAATGGACCATGGACTGCAGGGTCCTATAGGTTAAATAACCATATCACCAGAAATACAGAATCATTCCAGTTGTGTTTCATAGATGGTCGCAGGGTAATAATAATTTGAAAGCCCTTGGAATTGCTTCTTGCAAATTTTCTCTAAATAGCATTTGTTCATGGATTCTCTCTGCAAACCACAACAAAAGCTGATCTCAGAGGGTTTAATTAATTCTAAAAATAACTGTTACAAAGAATATGAGAGGAAAATATCTTTTCATGAAGCTACACACAGGCAAGCTGTAGGTCAGTAGGGACCGATGGAAAGAGTATACTGGAAAGTAAACAATAAAAGAGTAAGCATGTGCCAGGAGCTTCTGATTTTGATTAAGTTATCTGAAGGAAATATATTGCTTAGCTGTGGGAATAGATAACAACAAAACTTCCTTCAGATTGTTTTTCAGCTGGTTATGCCAAATAATTAAGGGAACCAATTTTCCTGAGTTTGACAACTGATGTAACAACAGTAGATTGCTGTTGCCAACTGGATTTGCAATTTATTTATATTAATGAAGGAAAAAAAATCCAGAAAGACAGAGTAATGGAAGAGAAGACAGTTATGATAATGGATATGTCTCCTTGCCCACGCTGCATTTAGATGCTTTGAGGCATTAATGGAAATGAATTCTGACATTCAATTTCTCCTTTTATATTGGGTTTACTTTAGTCTTACCAGCCTTGTTGCATTTCCTTGAAATTCACCTACCTCATGTGAGCAGGGTCTCTTTTTACTAAGGAATATATTCTTCTGGAAAAATAAGTCCTTGAATTACCTATATGAAGAGTGGCCTTAGATTACTGACCTGGAAAGATTAAGAAAGGGAAAGGGAAAGGGAAAGGGAAAGGGAAAGGGAAAGGGAAAGGGAAAGGGAAAGGGAAAGGGAAAGGGAAAGGGAAAGGGAAAGGGAAAGGGAAAGGGAAAGGGAAAGGGAAAGGGAAAGGGAAAGGGAAAGGGAAAAGCAAACAAACAAAAAAAACACCTAGCTGGCATAGAACAAGGAGAGGAAAAGGGTGACTGGAACTCAGATAGCATGTGATGCTGTTTTAATTTGATTGCTGGTTATCTAAGAACAACAGGGGAAGCTTTTTAGACCAGACCTAGCTTATGTATACCAAGAAATGGGGAAGGTGTATCTGTACAGTAGTAAAGAGCAGTGATCAGAGAGAAGCAACAGAGGAATTAGAAAGTAAAGCAGTACTACTTCTCCTTCCCTTATCTCTCCCATGCTATTTTGTCACTCTCTGACAGACTGCTGTCCATCTCTGAGAAATAAAAATCTGAGTAGCTTGTTTTTACTATGGGTTATAGAAAAAGTACTAATCACACACAGAGACTTCCATCCCAAGAAATATACTAATATTCTGGCAGTTTTTTTGATCTTGAAGTCTTAACATGTTAGCAGAACACATTCAGAAACGTTATAATTCTGTGTTCTGGAAATGTGACTTATTGAATTGTCAGAACGTGTTGCTGTTCAGAAATAATTTGCATTTCCTACAAAGGTATGGCACCCTATCATATTTGTAATTTGAAAATCTCACCTCTGTTACTTTTAAAAGTCTCAGTGTCACAAACACACTAAATATTCTATGAAACATTGTGTCAGTTAGCTGAAGAGAACTTTAAAGTGTACAAGTCCAGCAAAAAAAATCTGAAGAAATTATATGAATTTAAACATAAACTACAGTCCATACTAAACTCTGTGGAGTCTTAGAAAAATATAGCACTGAGAAAAATGTTTTCAATTCTCCTCAAGCAAAATATTTAAGTTTTTCTAATGGAAAACTTGGACACTATTGTCAAATTGAAATTTTATTATAGCAAGTTTTATATATGGAAGATTTTCAGCTGTCTCTAGAGGATAACATTTCACAGGACATTTGAATTCTCTAGGAAGTTATGGCAGAGTGCTGTCATTTGTCTATTGTTACTTCAGTTTGTCACTTTGTTTACTCTTATTTTCTTTCTTATTGAAGCCAAATGTAATTGTTTGAGTAAATTTAATTTATTTACCATTAATGTTGTTTTAGAGCAGGTTCATTTTAGTGAAGGAGTATTTTTTTGTAAGTAAATACAGCAGGTGATGTGATTTTTGGAGATGGTATGTAAAGAATCTTGTATAAATTAGCAAGTGGCTCCACACAGTTTTGGGGGTTTGTTATGTTCTTTGTAAATCTATTCATTGGAAATAAGCATTTGTGTTATAAATTTTCAAGTGCTACATGATGACAGCTATAAATCAAGCTTTGAAAGATTAGTATATCACATTTCTAAATAAGATGTCAGTACATGAAGGATATAAGGAAACAGTATTATTTACTGCAGCTGTTTCAGAGCTTTTGGTTGGATCTAACATTATGGAGAGAAAACTTTATGCTTTCAGGGCTTCATTTCTTCTGTAATTTGTATATTCAGATCCTAACACAATGACCACCTGAACATAATTCACTACATCTTTCCTCTGCATTTGCTTGTGTTATGTGTTGTTGGAGAAACAAGAATCAATGACTGAATTTGAAGGGAGAAAGATGACAGCTATGGAATAGGAGGTTTCTTATTTCACTGTGCCTTGTGTCAGGGAATCTTTGACACAATCAATTTTCAGGAACAGGCTGCTAAATTGCTTTCAAGTTGACAAAATGTAACCAATAAATCTTAAAGTAGAGTTTATAAGGACCTTAGTTTTTGAACCACACTGAAAAGCCAAGATATAAAAATATCACTGTAGAAGTAAAAGTTTACTGCCTTTATTAAAGTACATGTATCATCATTGAGTTGATCCTGGAACACCAAGAAGGATGTTTAGAAAAGCACTGCTAGTTACAAAGTATTCTGTTTATTCTCCACTTTTTTCAAAGACCCAAATTGTGGAGTACTGTTATTAAAAATAAACTTGCCTGTCAGTTAAGTTATTCACTTTTATGTAGAAAAATCTAAAATAAAATGTTCAAAGATCAACAGTGCTAAGTTATAATTTTCTTTTAGTCTCATTTCCTTTAAATACTTTTCATGATATGTGGGACTTTCCTTACTTTACATTTAGGGTGGCTAATAATGGTATGAAGATTAAATATTATCCCTATGTCCAAACCAAAAACCAAATGAGATTCCTTTGAAGAATCTGGTGTAAGGCTATATCACCTAGAAATGTAAATGAAGTGTGCTTGAAGCAATAAGAGATCTAACCAGGAATGTTTTTCAGACCATATTTGTCTTTCAGGGCATCTGAATTAGTTCTCTCCAAAATCAACAAACTTTCAATAAGAAAAATCCTAGAGAGTACAGATCTCTTCCTCAGAAAACCTCAGTGGAAATAACCCTGAAGGACTTCACCTAATTAATCTGAATCTGTTCTATAATTAAAAAAAAAAAAAGCTACTAAGAGTTCTGGCATGTGCTTTAAAACTTTAAAACACCAGTTAGTCCCTTAAATGTTCAGAAGTGGTATTGTAGTGAATTGGAATACACTTCAGCTAAAAATATTTTAAAAGGTTAACTATTTCAACTCATATTTGTTATATGAGGCACAAGATGCATAAACAATCTGACAAGAACCAGGGAGACTCTGCATTGTAATGAAACATGACAATCAAGAAGCAAATCTACCAGTACATAAGAGAAGCATACACAAATAGATTAAAAGAGTACTAGGGAGGTTGTGTAGACCACCCACTTCACCACAGATATTACTCGTCCTTGACAGAGGATCCAATATTTAAAGATCTTTGTAGCTGAAACCTAAAGAACATTCCTGATCAATGTGATACAATTTTTGCATTTTTCCTAATATCTGAATTAAACTCTCCTTCTCCATTTCAAACTTATTAGTTCTTTTCTTCACCAGAGACATGGAACACAAGCCATTTCTTTTCCCTTTTGAGGAGCTTTTGATACATATGAAATTCATTGCATCTCACCTCCAGCTTTCCTCACAAAACATTTTTCAGGAGTCCAATCATTTCCTTTGTTCCCTTTCAGACTCTCATTAGTTGGTTTCATCTCTTTCCTGAGGGCAGCACCAAAAATTGGAAATATACTCCAGGTGAGGTCTTCACAGATGTGAGTACAATATACAGATTCATTTGTGTGATCTATAGTCTGTAACAAAGTCAGGAAAGTTATCTTTTTTTATGGATCTTATTTAATAACAGCAGTAAAATAAAGGAGATCAGTGCACCTTTCAAAACTTTTCACAGAAACACCACTGGTGAACTCTATCCATAAGACACTGATATGTTCTTCTCATAGCATATTGTATCTATAAAGCTGCACCGATTTTATTGTCCCCTGTTCAACAGCTAACTGCACAGGAAACTTTCTTGTGTTTCATTACCTGCAAGGACTCATCTACACAGAATCAGTAGCAACTAAATGTCTTCATCTTTCTCTCTCTTTCTTCTTTCTTCGTGTTTTATTTATCTTAATCTTTTAATTAGAAATAAGCCTCTGTGATTATATCCTATAAATGTTTGTCTTTCAGGATGTTGTGTATGTGAAGAACATTACAAACATTTGAGATTTTGCATCATACTTTCATAGCACATATATTTTCAACCATTTGAAATGAAGTTTCATTTACATAGAAGAAGAAAAAAATATATCTAAAATAAAAAGGATTGGATCTGTAATCTTTGTACTTTTAATAAAAAGGGAGATCTCTGGTTATCTAAATTGTGGGTGTATGAATGATGCTGTGCAGCTTGCAGCTATGTTTTAGGTATTTGATGAAATGATAATAAAGTAAATATGCATATTTCTATGTACTGAGGAATACGGGTAAGGTAACTGTGAATGAGCTACAGTGAGATTTCTTTGCTGCAAATCAGACCCTAAATGTAGGAGATTCCTCTAAGACATCGAATGTTTATAGGAAACTCAGAACACTGCTTCTTAGTTACATTATTCATAAGGTCACGAACACACAAATTCTAAGAGCCACCCAATATATGTGGGTAGTTTTACATGTATTCTGTTTCCTGACTAAAGTACACCAATAGTCACTGACCATGTGTCTAGACTATGTCAGTGTCAAACTGAAGGCCAGAAAGGAGAAAAGATCTACTGTATTGATCGCAGCAATTTATTCCATGAAAACTAGAAGCTGACATTTAATAGAAAAGCTGTTTTTATTAAAAGCAACCTTCTATTTGCTCTGAAAGAACCAAACAATTTGAAGGTTCTGAAGAACATTACCAAGCACATTTGAAGTTTTATAACACCTTTTTGTCCTTCAAGTTCAAGCCATACAGGAAGCATTTCTCAGGTCTACAATATAAAAAGGTTTGATCACTCTGAACCAAATTACATGTGTTGCAGATTCAGTAGTTATTTTACTAAATTATGCACATTTCAAAAACAAAAGAAATATCATATGGAATCTGTTCAGACATAGGGACTTGCTTTTCTCTTTCTTTAATATAATGTGAGTGAGTAAGTGCATCTTTTTGGCCAAGTATTTGTCTGGTCATCTTTTCTTCTTTTTTTTTTTTTTTTCCCTCCCATTCAATGTCTAAATACATCACTTTCTCAGAAAATGTTTTATGCTTAAATGTTTTATCCACCAAGATATCCACTTTCTTTGCAAGCTTCCTGGTACACACAAATTTCTGTATTATATGTTAGAGCTGAGATTTGAATTCACCAGACTTTCTCTTTGATCGGTCAATCCATCTTTACTGATAATTTTGCACCTTAGTTGAGAGTGCTTCTAACCCTCAGTATGTTTCTTACCTGTCTGGTATTAACCGCAATATTTGAAGACAAAACCTAAAGCCTCCTTTCAGTAAAACTCATCAGAATACTTCTCTTTATGTAAAGGTCAGAGGATATTGTTAAATAAATATATTTAACCATACATCTTTGTGGCAAACATCTTTCCAAATGAAATTGTAATGAATATATATTATTCATATATATATATATATATATATAATTTATTTATTTATATTATATTATATATATTTATATTTGTATTATTTTTATATTTTATATATTTATATTTATATATAATCATAGAATCATAGAATATCCCGAGTTGGAAGGGACCCATAAGGATCATCAAGTCCAAATCCTGGCACCGCACAGGTCTACCCAGAATTTCAGACCATGTGATTAAGTGCACAGTCCAATCGCTTCTTAAATTCAGACAGGCTTGGTGCAGTGACTACTTCACTGGGGAGCCTGTTCCAGTGTGCAACCACCCTCTCTGTGAAGAACCTCTTATATCCTGAGTACTTTGACACACATATATGTTCCTGCAGTAAAGAGGCCTTTCTCATACATGAAATGACATTCTTCTGTATTTTATTTTATTTTTTGTTAATTAAGGTAGGGCAATACCTTTTAGTTACATAGTAGGGTCCTGATCCACAATCAAAACCTTTTTTAATCACAGTACCATCCACCTGCCATGTGTTAGTGTCACTCCGATAGTTTCTGACTTGTAGTGCCATTCTTGCCACCTACCATCTTTGCCCATCTTGTTCGATTTACTCCTTCAGAATTTCTAACAACTCTGCTCTCTCTTCATATTAATTTCGTCTGCATATTAAACTTCCAGCTTTCCTTGTAATAAACTAAATAAATAAACATCTTATTAGTTTTTTTTGTCTCCTACAGTGTCTCGAACTACACAGATGTCACCCCTGGCTACAGATATGAAGTCTCAGGTCTCTGGAGACTGCAAGCATTCACTGAAGAATTATGAGAGTATGTTTGCCATATTTTTATGGTCTTTCCTGACAATATCCTATTTGTTCCTTTCAGGGACAAGACGGTAACACTTCCAATGGACAGGAACAATCTAATCATATACAACATCTCCAGTAGCACTCAAAGTTTTATAGATCTACAATATATCCCACTGCATTTATTTATTTTCTGGATTGGAGTATCACAGAATCACAGAATCACAGAAGGGCGGAAGTTGAAAGGGACCTCTGGAGATCATCTAGTCCAACCCCCCTGCCGAGCAGGGTCACCTAGAGCACACCACACAGGATGGCATCCAGGCTGGTCTTGAAAATCTACAGGTAACTTCACAACCTCTCTAGGCAACCTGTGCCAGTGCTCTGTCACCCTCACAGTAAAAAAGTGCCCTCTCATATCAGCCGGAATAGCTATAGGCCTCCAACTAGACTCTGCACCACTAAGCACAATCCTCTGAGCTCTGCCATCCTGCCAGTTCTCAATCCACTTCACTGTCCACTCATCCAGACCTCACTTCCTGAGCTTGTCTATGAGGATGTTATGAGAGACAGTGTCAAAAGCCTTGCTGAAGTCGAGGTAGACCACATCCACTGCTCTCCCCTTATCTACCCAGCTCATCATCTCACCATAGAAGGTGGAATAATTGGAATTAATAAATTTCACCAAGGAAATTGGTTAAGCATGATTTCCCCTTGGTGAATCCATTCTGACTACTCTTGATCACATCCACCCCTAGGCAGAGCTCCACACATTCCAGTTGCTCTCTCACATAAAGAGCAGCCCTGCTAACTCCAGCGCAAAAATCCTTTTTCCCTCTGAGAAAGGTGCTTCCCATCAGAAGTCAGTAGGCCCAGTGTCATGTGGACCTTCCCATGGTCAAGAAACCTGAAACTGTCAGTGCCACCAGCCTCAGAGACACTTATTGATTAGCTGGGTCTGCCTGTTCCTTTCAGTATTGATCCCCACTACTGGAAGGATGGAGGAAAACACTACCCATGCACCTGATCCTTCAACCAATTGTCCCAGAGCCCAAAAGTCCCATTTGATTGCTCTTGGGCTTCTGTTTGTCATATCACTGCCAACTTGAAAAACAATAAAGGGTAATAATCAGAGGGATGTACCAGGTGAGTGACTTTCTGAGCAATATCTCTTACCTGTGCCCCAGGGAGACAGTACACTTCCCTATGGGTTGGGTCTGGACGACAAATGGGGCCCTCCATTCCCTTCAGAAATGAGTCCCCAATGACTATAACCCTTCTTTTTTCTTGGTGGGGTTGTTGTCATGTGGGCTGTAGGTTGACTTGCCATGGGTAACTCCCACAGTGTGGATAGACCTTTATCCACATCATTATTTGCTTGCCCATCCAGTTCCAGAGCCTCATACCTGTTGTGTAGGGGCACCTGTGAAGGTGAGGTATGCAGCAGGGGGGTTCGCCTGCTGTGCTAAACAGGAATCTACTTCGATTCCCCCCATCTCTTAGATCCCTTCCCTCTGCCTGCTGGCAAGGGGGTAGAGGAACCTTTGTTTCTTGTGCAGTGGCTGAGGCTGTCTGAGGAGCCTGCCTCTGGAGTGGCAGAGCTCTACCCCACCAGTCAAACTCCCTGATGCTCCTCAGCCTGCCCGCCTCCTCCTGAAGCTCTGAGACCATACGAAGCTGTTCTTCAACCTGGGCACACCTCCCAGAGCCATGCTGTCTCCTGTCATCCTGTATTGGCGTAAGAGTAGGGCATACACGGCATCCTGACACCTGGGTGGCAATGTGTTCCCCCCAGAGATTTGTCTGGGAGGCTGCATCAGCTGTGGTGGGTGCCAAGCTCTGAGAGGCCACGGCCTTCTTCCGGGTGGTCACCATCGCTCCTTGGTTGCACTGGTCAAGCTTCAGTGCCCTCCCTGCTCGCCCTGCCTGCTCAAACTGCCACAGCATGCTCCTGCTCACTCATGCTCACCAGGGGCTGCCTTTGTATGACAGAGGGGGGCACTCCTGCTGCCTCCCAAGCCTTGTCTGCCACCCTCAAGAAGGTTGCTGGGTCCTGGTGGCTCCCTCGGCTGCCTCAAGTGACCTCAATGCAGTAAACACTCTGCCCACCTCAATCCCCTGCTCTTCTGTGGAG
The DNA here is from genome assembly GCF_013377495.2 of Cygnus atratus. Taxonomy (NCBI): domain Eukaryota; kingdom Metazoa; phylum Chordata; class Aves; order Anseriformes; family Anatidae; genus Cygnus; species Cygnus atratus. Next base: position 79,332,899 of record NC_066396.1, read on the forward strand.
TGTGTCTGCCACTGAGCAGATCACCTCGGCTAGAGTCCTGCATTACTTGGCTATTCCATGAATAGAAATATTTAGTCATTCTTCTTACCATGGATTTAAACTTTTCAGCTTCTTCTATCTAGCTTCTTCTTCAGGATGTCTGTCTCAAAAATACACAGAAGTCCATGTGTATCCAGGTTGTAGGCCGACCACAGATTTCTGTAATGTACGATGATGTTGGTTTGTTCTTTTCCTTTCCTAATATATCTTAGCACTAGATTTGTCTTTCTCCTTGTTACCCAAGATTGCTGAAGTTTTCATGGAGCTATCTGTCATAATCTCAAGATAATACCACTGAATGATAATGGACATCTTTTTGTGTGTGAAACTAGGTGTGTTTTCACCATCCACATTACTTTGTCTTTATCTACACTGAATTACAAGCCACTTTACTACAAATCATACTGTTTTGTAAGGTCTTCCTACAGTCTTTTCTCAGTCTGCCTTTAAATAACTTAGTATCATCAGAAAACTTTTTTCCTCACTGCTGATCTTCTTTTGCAGCTAATTTATGAAAAGATTAAAAATCTTCCAGTGTGGAACCCTGCAGAACTCAGATAGTCTCTTCCAAAAGAAATGATTGTCTCCTACACTGTGTTACTTACCATTTTAGCATTTACCTACCTGCTCAGGGACCTTCTATCTAATGCTGATGCTGCTTAATTTACCTAAAAGTCTTTGATCAGGGACTTTGTGTAAAGTCTTTTGGAAGTCCAAATAGGCTGTATCAATCAGATAATTCTCATCATCATTTCATATTCTTTTGCTTTTACATCGATTGAATATACTCTATGGCTTTTTCGAATTTCACTTCTTTTTCAGTTCAGTTTCTACCTGTAGAACATCTACCCATGTCTAAACTAATATCTTTTTACCTGCTCTTATTTTCAAGGCCTTCCACAGTTTATTTTCTACTGATATTGATTATTGCCTACAATCTACTCTTGATAACAGATTTCAAGGCCAAAGTGAGATTGTTTGTTTGAAAATCTCCTCTTCACTTTCCTCCTAAATGTCTCTCCTGTGTGCACTAGAAAAATTCAAGATCCTTTAAATTCACCTTAAAATTATCCTTTTCTATGACTGCTAAAACACTGACAATGGTGAGGCTGCTGCTAAGGCTGTTGCGTCTCATTTTACCACTGTTGTCTCATTGACTTTTTGTGGTTCTTATCCTGCCTGTTTATAGCTACTTGCTACAGCTTGTGTTCTTGAATAGGCTGAAAATTTGTTGAGACAGAAGTTCTCTTATCACATACTAGTAGTGTGCCTTTACAGACCCCTAGTGTACTGCGAGCTTTTGATCCTTGACAAAGCAAATAACATTCATATTAATGCCTACAGGTCTCTAAAATCTGGGTAGTGAGGCTCAGGTGCAATATTCAAATATGATATGATTCAAAATAGATGCAATATTCAAATGTGGTTATATAGCACAGGCCTCTTTTTGTGACTTGACAGAGGTACTATGGCCAGCATATCTTACTCTGTTCAACTCTTGTCAGAGCAAAGTAAAGGTAATATATTCAATGCAGACTGAGGTAATTCTGGAGACACTACAGATGTCTTTGGGGTGGCTCTTGAGTTCACAAAATCTGCAAACTCAAAAAATCCTTGGCTCACTGTGTACTCACATGTTCCACATCCATCAGACTATCTGATCTCAGGTAACTGAGGGATGATTGTAACAATGTTGTATTTTTTATGTATTTATTGTAGATCCTGTCACCTCAGAACCATAGCTGACCATCAGGAAAGACAATTTACAGTTGGAAAAGCAAACTCTTGATTATCTCCTGTCCTGGTTTCAGCTAGGACAGAGTTAATTTTCCTCCTAGTAGCTGGTAGGGTGCTATGTTTTGGATTAGGATGAGAAGAGTGCTGGTAACATGCTGATGTTTTAATTGTTGTAGAGCAATGCATACACTAAGCCAAGGACTTTTCGGCTTCTCGCTCTGTCCTGCCAGAGGGCAGGCTAGGGGGGCAGCAGGAGCTGGGAGGGGACAGACCCAGGACAGCTGACCCAAACTGGCCAAAGGGGTATTCCATACCATCTGACGTCATGCTGAACAATGTATAGGGGTGGCTAGCCGGGGTGGGGGGGCCAGCTGCTCAGGGATAGGCTGGGCATCAGTCAACGGGTGGTGAGCAATTGCATTGTGCATCACTTGTTTCGTACACATTATTATTATTAATACTATTATTTATTATTAATAATATTATTATTTATTAATACTATTATTTAGAGTGTGTTAAACTAAAATTGGTATAAGTATTCGACCTGCTTAATAGTTGCTAGTCACAATGTTGATTGCCTTAATCTCAAGTCTGCTGTGCCTGTTTCCCAAATTGAGTTTTATAGCAAGTTACTTTCTGTATGTGCTCCCTGTCGTGCTGTTTATCCTCTCCGGGCCCTGGTTTAAGATTGTTATGGTACTGTGTGGTGTAACGATGGCTTACGAAATGATGAGATATCTGGTCATGACTCTAACCTGGTATTTGTACTCAGCACTGTCGTCGACTCTATACTTCGGAAACCATATCTCAGAAACTATTAGCAATTACACCTATTGCCTTTTTTCATCAGGGAGTCAATCTGTGGAGCGGACAGGGGAAGATATTTTTTCCTACCTGTTCACTCTCCCTTCCTCCTTCACCACCCTCTTATCCCCCAAGCTAGTTACGGTAGCTCTCCAAGATGTTGAATATCCTTGGGATACTCAGACCAGCATGTTCTTGTTGTTATGTCTCCTGAATGCGCTTCAGGTTTTGTTTAAGGTTAAACAACTACTTAGGAATCTCATCCAGAGATCTGTCTTGAGGCGGGATAGTTGTGAGTGGCAGGGAGTGTGGGAGGATATGGGCAGGTTTCTAGGGCAGTGGGCACCTCCAGTGTTTTGGACATTCACCCCTGAACAACTGCAAAATCCTAAAAAACTGGTAGAATGCTTGAAAAAAAGGTGTCATGACTCTGGCAGTTCCAAAGTGACACAAATCACTGTGGCGTGCTGGGGTCTGGCTTGTGCCTATCGAGCTGCAATTGATGCTACTATCAACCTAGTGACAGACCCTGCGGCCGTTCCAGTCCCGGCTCCTGCAGCCGTTCCAGCTCCAGCTCCCGCAGCCGTTCCAGCTCCAGCTCCTGCAGCCGTTCCAGCCCCTGCAGCTGCTCCAGCTCCTGCAGCCGCTCCCACTCCTGTGGCTGGGTCAGAGAAACGAACTGTAGCAGTGCAAGTTGCCCCTGCAGAGGGTACTCCAACCCCTGTGGCAGACCCTGTGGCTGGGTCGGAGAAACGAACTGTAGCAGTGCAAGTTGCCCCTGCAGAGGGTATTCCAACCCCTGTGGCAGACCCTGTGGCTGGGTCGGAGAGGCGAGCTGTAGCAGTGCAAGTTGCCCCTGTAGAAAAGGTGAAAAAATGGTATAGAGACTCAGGTCGTTTAGAATGCAGAAAGTCTTCTGCTAAGTCTGGGTGTGGAGAAGACGAGGCTGGGCCATCAAGTGTGCAGGAGGATGAAGATGAGGATGAGGATGTCAGAAAATCAACAGTAACTACCTGAACCCTATACCAGCGTGAGCTACGAGATGTGCGAAAAGATTTTGGTCGCTGTATAGGTGAACAGCTTGTCACCTGGCTGCTCCGGTGCTGGGACACTGGAGCCAATGGTGTGGAATTAGAGGGCAGGGAAGCCAGGCGGTTGGGATCCCTTGCTAGAGATGCAAGCATTGACAAAGCAATTGGAGATGGAGCACGATCTCACAGCCTCTGGAGGCGTCTCCTGTTAGCTGTGAAGGGAAGGTATCCCTACAAGGAAGAACTTGTATGTCTACCAGTCAAGTGGACCACCATGGAGAAGGGAATTCAGTACTTGAGGGAATTAGCCGTACGGGAAGTAATTTATAAGGACCTAGACGACGCACAAACATCCACAGATCCAGATGAAGTCCAGTGTACTCGACCCATGTGGCGGAAGTTTGTACGGAATGCACCATCATCATGGGCCAGCACATTGTCAATAATAACCTGGAAAGACAGTGAAGATCCCACAGTGGGTGACATGGCTTAACAACTCCGGGAGTACGAAGGAAATCTCTCCTCTTCCCTACAGGCCTGCGTCTCGGCTGTGGAGAAACTCTCTGAAGAGTTCCACCAACTTAAAGAGAATTTATCTTCCCCCCCACCTGAACAAACCAGTGGCCACCAACTAAAAGAGAATACTTTGGAGAAACTTTTTGAAGAGGTCCACCAACTTAAAGAGAATTTATTCCCCCCCACCCCCCCACCCCCCCGAACGAACCAGTGGCCACCAACTAAAAGAGAATACTTTGGAGAAACTTTTTGAAGAGGTCCACCAACTTAAAGAGAGTGTATTTTCTTCCCCACCTGTACAAACCAGCGTCTCGGCTATTAGGGGTAAACGTGCATCCGTGCAAAGAAGACAATATGGTGGGTACACACCCCGCGCCACCCTGTGGTTTTACCTACGTGACCATGGAGAGGACATGAGAAAATGGGATGGAAAATCTACTGAGACCCTAGAGGTACGGGTACGTGAGTTGCAAAAGAAAACAATCGGGAGAAAGGGGTTCTCTGAAAAGTTTGCTGCTCCAACTTCTAGCAGGCAGTCTTTTAAACACAGAAATGAAGATTCTGACCAGGACTAGAGGGGCCCTGCCTCCAGCCAGGGGGAGGAAAGGGACAATCGAGTTTATTGGACTGTGTGGATTCGATGGCCTGGCACGTCTGACGCACAGAAGTATAAGGCTTTAGTAGACACCGGTGCACAATGTACTCTAATGCCATCAAGCTGTAAAGGGCCAGAGCCCATCTGTATTTATGGCGTGACAGGGGGATCCCAGCAGTTAACTGTATTGGAAGCTGAAGTGAGTCTAACTGGAAATGAGTGGCAAAAGCACCGTATTGTGACTGGCCCGGATGCTCCGTTCATCCTTGGCATAGACTATCTTAGAAGAGGATATTTCAAGGACCCAAAAGGGTTCCGCTGGGCTTTTGGCATAGCTGCCTTAGAGACAGAGGACATTAAACAGTTGTCTACCTTGCCCGGTCTCTCAGAGGACCCTTCTGTTGTGGGGTTGCTGAGGGTTGAAGAACAGCAAGTGCCAATCGCTACCACAACTGTGCACCGGCGGCAATATCGCACCAACCGAGACTCCCTGATTCCCATCCACGAGCTAATTCGTCAACTGGAGAGCCAAGGAGTGATCAGCAAGACCCATTCACCTTTTAATAGTCCCATATGGCCAGTGCGAAAGTCTAATGGTGAGTGGAGACTAACAGTGGACTATCGTGGCCTGAACGAAGTCACGCCACCACTGAGTGCTGCAGTGCCGGACATGCTAGAACTCCGGTACGAACTGGAATCAAAGGCAGCCAAGTGGTACGCCACAACTGATATCGCTAATGCATTTTTCTCCATCCCTCTAGCAGCAGAGTGCAGGCCACAGTTTGCTTTCACTTGGAGGGGAGTCCAATATACTTGGAATCGGCTGCCCCAGGGGTGGAAACATAGCCCTACCATTTGCCATGGACTGATCCAGTCTGCGCTGGAGCAGGGGGAGGCTCCTGAACACCTGCAGTACATCGATGACATCATTGTGTGGGGTGACACTGCGGAGGAAGTTTTCGAGAAAGGGAAGAAAATAGTCCAAATCCTTCTGAAGGCTGGTTTTGTGATAAAACAAAATAAGGTTAAAGGACCTGCACGAGAGATCCAGTTTTTAGGAATAAAATGGCAAGATGGACGTTGTCAAATCCCAATGGATGTGATCAACAAAATAACAGCGATGTCTCCCCAACTAGCAAAAAGGAAACACAAACTTTCCTAGGTGTCGTGGGGTTTTGGAGAATGCATATTCCAAATTACAGTCTGATTGTAAACCCGCTCTACCAAGTAACCCATAAGAAGAATGCTTTTGAATGGGGCCCTGAGCAACGACAAGCCTTTGAACAAATTAAACAGGAAATAGTTCATGCAGTAGCCCTTGGGCCAGTCCGAACAGGACCAGATGTAAAGAATGTGCTCTACACCGCAGCCGGGGAGAATGGTCCCACCTGGAGCCTCTGGCAGAAAGAACCTGGGGAAACTCGAGGTCGACCCCTGGGGTTTTGGAGTCGGGGATACAGAGGATCTGAGGCCCGCTATACTCCAACCGAAAAGGAGATATTGGCAGCATATGAGGGAGTTCGATCTGCTTTGGAAGTGGTCGGTACTGAAGCGCAGCTCCTCCTGGCACCCCGACTGCCGGTACTAGGCTGGATGTTCAAAGGAAGGGTCCCCTCTACACATCATGCAACTGATTCTACATGGAGCAAGTGGGTTGCACTGATTACTCAGCGGGCTCGAATAGGAAACCCCAGTCGCCCAGGAATCCTGGAAGTGATTATGGACTGGCCAGAAGGCAAGTACTTTGGGATATCATCAGAGGAGGAGGTGGTCCGTGCTGAAGAAGCACCACTGTACAACAAGCTACCAGAAAATGAGAAGAAATATGCCCTGTTCACTGATGGGTCCTGTCGTATTGTGGGAAAGCATCGGAGATGGAAAGCTGCTGTATGGAGTCCTACACGATGAGTTGCAGAAGCTGCTGAGGGAGAAGGTGAATCGAGTCAGTTTGCAGAAGTGAAAGCCATTCAGCTGGGTTTAGATATTGCTGAACGAGAAAAGTGGCCAGTTCTCTATCTCTATACTGATTCATGGATGGTAGCAAATGCCCTGTGGGGGTGGTTACAGCAATGGAAGCAGAACAACTGGGAACGCCGGGGCAAACCCATCTGGGCTGCTGCATTGTGGCAAGATATTGCTGCCCGGGTAGAGAACCTGGTTGTAAAGGTACGCCATGTAGATGCTCATGTGCCCAAGAATCGGGCTACTGAAGAACATCAAAACAACCAGCAGGTGGATCAGGCTGCTAAGACTGAAGTGGCTCAGGTGGACCTGGACTGGCAACATAAAGGTGAATTATTTATAGCCCGATGGGCCCATGACACCTCAGGCCATCAAGGTAGAGATGCAACATACAGATGGGCTCGTGACCGAGGGGTGGACCTGACCATGGACACTATAGCACAGGTTATTCATGATTGTGAAACATGTGCTGCAATTAAACAAGCCAAACGGTCAAAGCCTCTCTGGTATGGAGGACGATGGCTGAAATACAAATATGGAGAGGCATGGCAGATTGATTACATCACACTCCCCCAAACCCGCAACGGCAAGCGCCACGTACTTACAATGGTGGAAGCAACCACCGGATGGCTGGAAACATATCCTGTGCCCCATGCCACCGCCCGGAACACTATCCTGGGCCTTGAAAAGCAAGTCCTATGGCGACATGGCACCCCAGAAAGAATTGAGTCAGACAATGGGACTCATTTCTGAAACAACCTTATAGACACTTGGGCCAAAGAACATGGTATTGAGTGGGTGTATCACATCCCCTATCATGCACCAGCCTCCGGGAAAGTTGAACGATACAATGGACTGTTAAAGACTACACTGAAAGCGATGGGTGCTGGGACATTCAAAAATTGGGAAACACATTTGGCAAAGGCCACCTGGTTAGTCAATACTAGAGGATCTGCCAACCGAGCTGGACCTGCCCAATCAAACCTGTTACGCACTGTAGAAGGGGATAAAGTTCCTGTAGTGCATGTAAGAAACATGCTGGGTAAGACAGTCTGGGCTACTCCTGCCTCAGGAAAAGGCAAGCCCATTCGTGGGATTGCTTTTGCCCAGGGACCTGGATGCACTTGGTGGGTAATGCAAAAGAATGGGGAGGTCCGGTGTGTACCTCAAGGGGACCTAATATTGGGTGAGAATAGCCCATGAGTTGAATTGTAGTATGTTAATTATCATATAACACTGTATGTCATCACTACCATCGTTGCTATATATCATAGATGAAAATGGTGATTAATTAGAAGGTATTGGAAAGAGTGTAACCTGAGCATGACATAAATGGTATCGAATAAGGGGTGGATATCTGTCCTGGTTTCAGCTAGGACAGAGTTAATTTTCCTCCTAGTAGCTGGCAGGGTGCTATGTTTTGGATTAGAATGAGAAGAGCGCTGATAACATGCTGATGTTTTAATTGTTGTAGAGCAGTGCTTACACCAAGCCAAGGACTTTTCAGCTTCTCGCTCTGTCCTGCTAGCGAGCCGGCTAGGGGGGCAGCAGGAGCTGGGAGGGGACAGACCCAGGACAGCTGACCCAAACTGGCCAAAGGGGTATTCCATACCATCTGACGTCATGCTGAACAATATATAGGGGTGGCTAGCCGGGGTGGGGGGCCGGCTGCTCGGGGATAGGCTGGGCATCGGTCAACGGGTGGTGAGCAATTGCATTGTGCATCACTTATTTCGTACACATTATTACTATTATTATTATTATTATTATTATTATTTTCCCTGTCTTAATAAACTGTCTTTATCTCAACTCACAGACTTCACTTTCCCGTTTCTCTCCCCCATCCCGGAGAGGGAGGGGGGAGGGTGAGCGAACGGCTGTGTGGTGTTTGGCTGCCAGCCGGGCTAAAACACAACACCAGGACATCTCCATACTACAGAAAATGAACAACTTGTAGACAAAAACAGCTTCTTCCCACACCAAGCAGTTAAAATAAATAAATAAATAAGTGCCTTGGGTAAACAGGGATGTGCAATATTTGAGGATCCAATAGAGTCAATAAACTCTATTGGAGTTTTAAGAGAGCTAACACTCTCCTTTCTAGAGCCATACACCAAGGTGCCTTATAAGTCTTCATGTGTGAGAGGTGAAGGAGTACAGCATGAGGAAGAACTAATGTGTAATAAAGGATAAAAAGAAATTTTACAACAAGTTTACTATTCTGGGTTAAAGCTAGATTATTGCTGGAATTGAAGCGCTTTTTTCTCTCACCTCAGCTGAAGCTGAAAGAAAGGAATCCAGTAGACACGCTGCTCTGTCACACGGCTAATCAATCTCCCCAGCTGTGCAACTCTTCCTGGTGGCTGCACCGGCACAGGTAAAACTGCTGACCTGAAAAAATATATATACATCTTATAATAAATATAATCTATCAAACACACATTTACCTCTTGGATAGTCTACTACAGAGAATGAATTTTGAACATGAATTGCTTTCAAGAAAGAAGGTTTTGGTATTCAGACACACTGTTATCTTCCAGAGCTGGGGGATGGAGAGGCGGGATACAGAGTGAATATAATTCATTCTCTAGCTTATTGAGGAAACTTACTGTGTTCACATGCTAGTAAGTAATAACATTATTACTGCTGCAATTTCATATCCTGACTAATATTGTACACAACCTGCTTGCCATTAGCCTGTCTTTGAATCATTTCCTTCCCTTGTAAATGGCTAAAGGGTTGTTCTTGATAATATGCATTTGACAGCACAACATTAGGCATGTAAGATATTGCACCTCTGTGCCTCCTACTCATGTATTTTTTCAGACTTAGATATCATAAGGTAATTTTTAAGATCCAGAGAGCTTTCTTCAAATATAAATAATCAAAGGGAGATTTTGCTGACTTGACTGAAAGCTTAAGGCTGTTTTTTTTTTTTCTGTTTTTTCTTTTTTTTTTAAAGTTCATTGAATTGTCAAATAAAATTACAAAATATTTACAACATATAAGACCTAGGCTTAGGAGTAATGAAATTCTACTCAAATGACACTTGAGCCTTAGTTGCATCAGTGTTTCTGTACTTATTCTTGGCTCACTCTGAGGAAGCTCTGGGTGTGATACTACCACGTTTTGAACACTTCCTTCTTGCATACTCCCATCTCAGACACAGGCAGAGTTCAGGCTGTACCACACATGCTGAATGACAATGTCTGTATACCAAGACTCTTCACTGGGGAGGAAAGAATTTGTCAGGCAAATTTAGGCAAAATATCATCCAATTGTATAAATTATAAATCAGTATTTTTATGGAATTATATTATTTTATTAAATAAAAAGAGTTTGCACATGTGGTCCACTGAAGAGATGACAGAAAACAAAACTAAGTGTAGACTGTTTATATTAAATGAGCCAGCAGTGTGCCCTGGTGGCCAAGAGGGCCAATGAGATCCATGCCATGCATTAAAAGGAGTGTGGCCAGCAGGTCAAGGGAGGTGATCCTCCCCCTCTACTCTGCACTGGTCAGGCCTCACCTGGAGTACTCTGTCCAGTTCTGGGCTCCCCGGTACAAAAAAGACAGGGATCTTCTGGAGAGAGTCCAGTGGAGGGCCACAAAGATGATACGGGGCCTGGAGCATCTTCCCTATGAAGAAAGGCTGAGAGACCTGGGTCTGTTCAGCCTGGAGAAAAAAAGACAGAGGGGATCTCATCAATGTGTATAAATACCTGAGGTGTGGGAGACAGAGGGATTTGGCCAACCTCTTTTCAGTGGTTTGTGGGGACAGGACAAGGGGTAATGGCCACAAGATAGAGCACAGGAAGTTCCACACCAACCTGCGAAAGAACTTCTCGGTGAGGGTGACGGAGCACTGGAACAGGCTGCCCAGGGAGGTTGTGGAGTCTCCTTCTCTGGAGATATTCAAGGCCCGTCTGGACGCCTACCTGGGCAGCCTGCTCTACGGAACCTGCTTTGGCAGGGGGGCTGAACTCGATGACCACTTGAGGTCCCTTCCAACCCCTACAATTCTGTGATTCTGTAAATAATAATAATAATAATAATAGTAATAATAGTAATAATAACAACAACAAACTGATAACAAAATGAAATTATACAGGGTCCAATTAGACCTTGACTTGTTTTACTTGTCTCACACTAAAATCCTTAAAAGTACAATTTCCTTTAGCAAAAATCAAAAGATAACACCATTAGGTTTCTTTAAATTTGATTGTTCTTGTTCATTTAGTAACGTTGCACTGCTAATCAACCTAGCAGAACTGTGAGAGCAGATGTTTAGAAACATCATAGCTAGGACAGCCCTCATGAAACAAACAAACAAGCAAAATTAAATTGTATCTAGTTTATCTATTTACTTGCTAAGCAGTTCTTTGAAACATTAATTAGTACATTAAAATTTAATTCTTTTTAACTATTCAAAACAGTTGGTGAAACCTATCTCAACAAGTATTATCACATTATCATGTTATCTGTTAATAGATTGCTATGTTTATGTTATATATAAAAATATATAATACTTATTATATAATTATGCTAATTACTCTGTTATTGCAATTTAACATCATTGTTTACCAAGAACATTATCATGTAACAAAACACCATGAATTTATTTCCCTTCTTTCGCCAATAAGCAACGTCATCAAAATATTTTAGGGTAATAGGACAGCTATCACTGTATCGTAGATAGTTCCTTTCTGTCAATGAAGTATTTTAAACACAGATTCCTATGCCTGTACATCTGCTAAGCTAAAATGTTTCAGTAGGGCCAGCATGGTCCAAACAAGCTTCCTGGTATCAAAGACCCTTTTGATGCTAGACAGACAAGCAAGGCTAGTAAGAAGTTAAGGATCTCCAGCTCCATGAAAGAGAGTGGTGTAACTGAAGTAACACCAATTGCAGATCCCAGCCTTGCTGGATGAGGGGAAAGACTTAACCCTAGAGAAAGGGTGGAGCTCATACCCCTAAGATAAAATTCCTTACTTCTTGTTCTTTAACACATTATAACTTCTGGAAACACATAGCTAGACTTTCTAAAACTTAAACATTTTGGAAAGACTTATATTAGCCTTACTTTTAACAAAAGCTCTCTTGTTCTGAGTAATGCTTTCATATAATTCTTTTTCTTTTCTTTTTTTTTTTTCCTAGTATCTCATTACCATACATATCAGATTTCCTAAATGGCTTCACTAGATTCTAGATAGAGCACTGTGGTGATGAAGTAAGTGGCTTATCACAACATTTATTTAAATCAGTCAAATCAGACTACAACAACTGTCAGTAATACAGGAAGAATACAATCAGAATGTGATAGAAATGTGTTTTTTTATATTCCTGTAGACTTAATGAAGGCTAGCAAATAAATGCAATACAAATTTTTTTTTTTGTACTGACTTTAATTCATGAACTACCAGATATTAACAAAAGTTTATTTTAGTCATGATGTCCAATGACCATTTTAACAAAAAATGTTTTCTCTAGTTTTCTCTCAAGTGCTTTGTCCTTGCAATCCACATAAAGGACAAAAGACATGAAAAGAATCAAAATTCTCTCCTCAAAGCTGAATTCTTATAAATATCTAAGTATCACAAAATTTTCCCTTATACCTGCAGTAAAGAGTTTTAAGTACTACTTCAATGGATGCAAATGTTTAAGAAAATCACTGTAGGAGGAATGGATAAGTTTCTCTGACTTCTCAGGAGTTCTGAAGCAGACTACCTTTAAAGAAACTTGACATATGTGGGGCACTTCTTTGCAGAAGCTGGAAAAAAGAATCTTGTCCTGTTCATGATGATCCTGTCAAGGGGTTCTTTCTAATCCCTCTTCATTTCTTTTTTTGTTTTTGAAACCATTGCACAAATGAAATGAAGAAAAAGCAGAAATCTTGTAAAGGATTACAAGCATTCAGTGTAGAAATCGCTCTTAAGATTATTAAACCTAATCATCATCATAAACTGTGTCCTGATAATTCAGAAAATGAAATGTTTGTTTAATGAAATCTATGTGCATTTCTTTAAAAACTAGTGGAGGTTAATAACTTCTTTGTGGTCATTAACACTATCGATGAATAACTGGAGCAATAATTTAATGGCCATTGGTTGCTATATTTGGTATCTCTTTTGTTTTGTTTTGTTTTGCCAGGGAGAAAAGGACTTGCATTACTGCTTCCTGGAATAATTTTTTTGTTGTTGTTGTTGTAGTTGTTGTTTTTTCTTCTCCTTAAAATGTAAAAAGATGTTGATTAAACTATAAATGTAGTATTAGAAACTATTAACTTTATCATTCAGAAAGGGTTGTATTGTGATGTTATCAGCTGAGGATATTTTGAGCATTAAAGACGAACAACATAAAAAGAAGCAGCAGTGAAGTACATGAGAGAAGTAATTTGAACATGATCTGAAAAACACAACTGGATATTTAATATGGTAATTGTTAAATTGCAGTCACAGACACTAACAAGCACTTCTAATTTGTCTGTTTTTCTGAAGAAAAGAAGCAAACTTGAAATTTTGGAAAGGGCAGAAATTTGACTTTCTGATTTTATGAGCAAGTGACTGAATTAAGAAACAACATATATTTTTTATATATATTAATAAAAAAACTACTTATAAAGTGTATTCTTAAGCAACTATTAGGAATTATGATTACCGCTGTGGGTAGTCACTCCTTCAAGATCATCTCCAATTGTTTCATGCATAATTTAGTTCCTATATATTCACCAGCATGTTTCAGAATGGTCTAGAGCAATACCTGCTAACAGAGGTAAGATTTACTGCAGTATTTCACTACTGGGTAGAATTTGATCTCCCCTACTCCCCACCCAGTAAGACTGTATCTCACTTTTGTATAAGAAGATATCTTTTTCTTACATAACACTAAAAAATATGGAGCTCAAAACTCACATGTCATATCACTGCAGTACTGCTAATAGTAACGAGTAGAGTATTTGAATACAATTTTATATAGAATAGAAATTTGAATTTGATTAGAGTATTTGAATAGCCATTTACAGGTATCATATCTAATTTTATTCTGTAGGAAATTAAAACTTGAATAGCTCTCAAACCATGTCTCATATGCCACTCTAAACTGATATTCTGAGCTTAAGTTTCTGAGTCCAGGCATAAAGTACATGTATGCTGATTATCTGTAATTTGTATCTGTAAATACACATTCCTTTGTATTTCATTGCTCACAATGAAGTAATATTACCACACATAGCAAGCAAGTTTTGTTTCTTTTGTTGTTTTTATGTGTTTGTGGGGTTTGTTTGTTTGTTTGTTTTTGTTTGTTTGGGGGAGGTGGGAGGGAGGTGTACAGGATAAACTTGTCAACCCAAATTCAGAAAAAAAAAAATATCTTCCATTCTGGAAGTCTTCATGATTGAAAAGAATGGAAGATCATGTCACATATTGAAGCAGAAGGAGAACATGATTCCACATCTCATTTCTTTACAAGGTTGGCTAATGTGGCATGGAGTACCTGAAAATATTTTTTAATTGTTGATCTCTCTCTAGATACTATCCAGTAGATTGGCCACAGTTTTAGCCATTTAGTGATACAAGCTGTATCAGCTGAATTCTTCCTTAAAAGTTGGATTCCTTGGGAAATTCTGGACTACTATAAGTTGTGTCACCTGTCCAAAGAGGAAGCAGATGAGCAGAATAGCAGTAAGACATTCAATTGGATATCAGCCTCTATAAACATGACGGCAAAAGCTGCATGAGCCTTGAACAGAATAAAAATTTTAAAAGTAATTACAAACGGGAAATAAACCTACAATTTGTGTGTTTCTAGAAAGATTTTTCAGGATCTGGTGTTCAGTTTGTTACTAGGCATTGAATTCTGTCAGCAGGTCTCCTCATTAGGATGCCTTCAGTTCAAAATTTAATGCCCCTTCAGCGACTCACTTTACACAAATGTATGATTTCCTGGGTCCAACACAAAGAAAACCAAGTGAGATGTAATGGGCTGTGATATAAAAATGACTTAAAAATGAGGAAGTAAGCATAATATACAGTCTAGAGGAAAAGTTAGGCAAATATCATAAGTTCTGTAATTTTTTAAACACATTAATATAATTTGTTTCAGTAGCATTCTCATATTTGATTGTTCATTTTGCATAAACATTCTAACAAATACATTTCCTACTGTACTGAATAGAGACAAAAATGACAAACTGTTCATTTTAAATACACGATATTCATATGAATGCATTTCAAATCCTGTCAAGATCACTGCCTCGATAGGAATTTGATTCTAACAGTTATATTTGTCTAGTGAGTTAATGAAAGCAAATGATCTCTGCTGTAAGACGGATTCTCAAATGGGTTGAGTGTTGATCTAACTTGGAAATTACATACAGAAATTAACTACAGCAGCAAGCATATTCTCACTTGAATCTTTAATCAAAAATAGCCAACGCAACTTCAATTTTTATGAACAACTGCTGATAACTACTTACAGATATTCAACAGTGCAGAGATAGTTTGTAACTATTCTACAGTACATGATTTAAAATACTCAAAAGTGATAAAACATTACTGCTTATAGATGACTAAGGCACAAAAAAATCTTAATTTAATCTTTTAAAAATTATCTTCTCAATTTAGAAGTAAGTTAACAAATAAAAAAGGGTTATTCCAAGCAGCAGCTCTAAATACAAACCTTTGTAGAAAACACATGAAGGTTTTCCTCCTTATTCTGTAACAGGCTTATATTACCTAGTACGTTCTGAGCCAGCATGGATTAGCTTGGAGGTTTCAAGTTTTTTGAAAAAACAAAAACAAAAACAAACAAAAAAAAAAACACTTGGTTCAGAACCAAGAGATTCAAAATAATGTATTGACCCTATTCACTTTCATATCCAATTTGCCAAAATAATTGTAAGAAAATACATTCTGATCTCCCTGAATTTGGTTGTTTACTCATTTTTCATATAACTTTTTATGGGATAAACCACACCTGTTTTTTTTCTGAGAAAATCTCATTCCTCTTTCTCTCTCTGTAAAAATTTAAAAATTCATCAATTAAAGTTAATTAATGAAATAAAAATATATATATATATATTTTTTTTCAATAGGAAAAAGTTCCAGGATCTGGAACAACTACCTTCTAAGCAGTCTACAAAATGGAATTTTATTAGTTTTATTTGATTAGTAAAAAGCTATCATAATTTCAATTATTTACTTTTTTAATCTTCTTTGTAGTATAAGAATTTCAAACCATTGAAAGCACTTCATTCAGTGAATTGAAAGCTATAAGAATTGTGTGCTAAATATCAGCCTGAGACTCAAGGGACACCAGATTATTAAGAACCCAATTTGTTGACTTGTTTTTTGAAAGTCATTAATTTAAAAAAAGATATGTATTTAATTACACTTTTAGATAGGTGCCAAAATTAATTTCAAACAAAAGAAGAAAAAGAAGTTACACTGTTTTCCCCTTTGCTTTAATTATAAGTAACAAAAGAATAGTTTTTTTTACACTTTGTGATATCTTTACCCTGGTATCAAACATATCACTAAAATAACATATTTGAGTTCAAGGATACTTGTCTGAAAAGAAGTCTTTCAAACTATCAACTCTTCTCTAAAAGACAGTGAAAATCTATAAAACAAAAAAATGATTCCTCCTTACATTCAGTATTTCTGAGCCTGTAAATACAGAAGATGGAGACCTAAATGGGTGAGATGATTAATTACCAATTTTCAAACAGTTACTCAGAGTAATGCTCCATCATTGCAATACTGATGCAATTATAGCAGCAGGTTTTTTAGAGGTATTAAATTACTAAAATAAATCAATTATATTTGACAAACCAAGTCAGTGCATGGAGGGCCATAATATAATGACATGTTCTATTTATGCCATCACCTAGTTCCATGATAGTAGAACAAATATACAAAATATCCAATTTCAGCAAAGTCCATTGGCACTTATAATCAAAGTGCCATGTGTGTCATGCTTGCACACTTACTCATTTTCCATCAATTTCCTTCTACATCTACAGGGAATTCAACTAAATATAACAGTTGGATTTGGCTAAGATTGGCTGAAAACTATAGGAAGACACAAAGAAAACACTCTCGAGTCTAAAGGGAGACATACAGTGAGCAGCAAACACCTGAAAGAACAGCACTATTGAAAAGTTAGGCCAGAGTATAGCAATGACAATTATGCATACTGTAGGAGCATCAAGGATACAGTTCGGAGCACTTAGATTGACAAGCATGCCTAATACAAGGGGAAGTCCTTATATATTCAATTAATGAAGTCATTATGTAGACCTGCACATATGTTTTCACAGTCACGGCTAGGTCTCTGCATCATGGTTGGAGTCACCTGCTGGGTCGTCTGTTTGTTTCCTCCAGTACAGGTGCTGCTACTACTTTAGTGATCTATATTTTTCTGCTTTCTGTCTTTCACCTTCCTCTCTCTCAGCTAAGACACTTACTGTTACTTGGTGGCATTTCCTTGCTGTTTTCTACACCTCACAGGGCAGTCCCCCTTATTTTTAGACTACCTACCTGTGCTTCCTTTCCTCCAATTTTGACAGATATGTGTTAGGAAATTAAAGAATGCCAGGGAACATTTATGAGTGCTCTAGCACAGAGCCAACATCACTAGGTGCCTCCCCAAAGCACTCTCATGAGCATTCTGTAGACAAAGGTCAATCTACCTGGGAGACAGTTTATATAGGGTTGGCCTGTTTTAGGAACTAAAACAATTTACTAGCAATGATGTGAACAATTCCATGACCTTTGCCCTCAGATTCAGGACATTTCTGTGGGTACTTTCAACTTACTTCCATAGACACAGCACTCCTCATGCTTTGCCTTCATCTTCCTACCAAGATCTGCCTCACCATCTCTTTTCATAAAGCAACTCTTCCATAGTTGTCTCTTGTGTATGCACACACACTCACACAAGGTATTTATCATATTATTTTAAATTTCTTCCCACAGAATCCCAGCTTTTTCTCTCCTTACCATTCCATGGAGACAGACTGGAAACTGGTGATAAGATACATCCAATTCCACTTGGATCCTCATGAGGCTGTTAATCCCCAAATAGCTGCAGGAGCCTGCTTGAGGGCTTTCGGGAATACAGACCTCCTAAATTTCACAAAATTTCAGGTTTGTACCTTTGCTCTGTATCTGGACAATCCAGGTGTGGTGACTATGGTTACCCATTAGTACCCATTAGAGAGGAGAGGAAACAACCAGACCGGAAAACAGGACAGCACAGAAAAGTCAACCGCTAAAGGAAGTGTTAGGCAAAGAGCAAACAGATGAGTGTTTCGGTCAGGAAGGTCAGCAGCACAATTCTGAACCTGGTTTTACATGTAGCCTTACTTCCCATGATTCAGTTTTCACAGTGCATTAGCGTTACACTAAGGACGTCTTCCTTTCAGATTAAAGAAACCCAAAATATGACCTCCAGGAATACACTGAAGTTGCTTCATCTGCTAATGGGCATTCAGTCCAAGAGGTAAGGCTGGGCCTTATCTAAAGAAAGGCACCTGAAACACAATGTAAACGTTGACTCCTCACACCATCTCACCCTCTCTACAGATCTACTTATATTGTGCCATGCTTATGCCATATTACAATATCAACATAGCTTATATAGTAAATCACAAAGAGAAGAGAAGAGAAGAGAAGAGAAGAGAAGAGAAGAGAAGAGAAGAGAAGAGAAGAGAAGAGAAGAGAAGAGAAGAGAAGAGAAGAGAAGAGAAGAGAAGAGAAGAGAAGAGAAGAGAAGAGAAGAGAAGAGAAGAGAAGAGAAGAGGAAAAGGGAAAGGGAAAGGGAAAGGGAAAGGGAAAGGGAAAGGGAAAGGGAAAGGGAAAGGGAAAGGGAAGGGAAGGGAAGGGAAGGGAAGGGAAGGGAAGGGAAGGGAAGGGAAGGGAAGGGAAGGGAAGGGAAGGGAAGGGAAGGGAAGGGAAGGGAAGGGAAGGGAAGGGAAGGGAAGGGAAGGGAAGGGAAGGGAAGGGAAGGGAAGGGAAGGGAAGGGAAGGGAAGGGAAGGGAAGGGAAGGGAAGGGAAGGGAAGGGAAGGGAAGGGAAGGGAAGGGAAGGGAAGGGAAGGGAAGGGAAGGGAAGGGAAGGGAAGGGAAGGGAAGGGAAGGGAAGGGAAGGGAAGGGAAGAGAAGAGAAGAGAAGAGAAGAGAAGAGAAGAGAAGAGAAGAGAAGAGAAGAGAAGAGAAGAGAAGAGAAGAGAAGAGAAGAGAAGAGAAGAGAAGAGAAGAGAAGAGAAGAGAAGAGAAGAGAAGAGAAGAGAAGAGAAGAGAAGAGAAGAGAAGAGAAGAGAAGAGAAAAGAGAAGAGAAGAGAAGAGAAGGGAAGAGAAGGGAAGAGAAGGGAAGAGAAGGGAAGAGAAGGGAAGAGAAGGGAAGGGAAGAGAAGAGAAGAGAAAAGAGAAGAGAAGAGAAGAGAAGAGAAGAGAAGAGAAGAGAAGAGAAGAGAAGAGAAGAGAAGAGAAGAGAAGAGAAGAGAAGAAAAGAAAAGAAAAGAAAAGAAAAGAAAAGAAAAGAAAAGAAAAGAAAAGAAAAGAAAAGAAAAGAAAAGAAAAGAAAAGAAAAAAGAAAAGAAAGAAAAAGGAAAGGAAAGTGCAGGAAAGTGCAGGAAAGTGCAGGAAAGTGCAGGAAAGTGCAGGAAAGGAAAGGAAAGGAAAGTGCAGGAAAGGAAAGGAAAGTGCAGGAAAGGAAAGTGCAGGAAAGGAAAGTGCAGGAAAGGAAAGTGCAGGAAAGGAAAGTGCAGGAAAGGAAAGGAAAGGAAAGGAAAGGAAAGGAAAGGAAAGGAAAGGAAAGGAAAGGAAAGGAAAGGAAAGGAAAGGAAAGGAAAGGAAAGGAAAGGAAAGGAAAGGAAAGGAAAGGAAAGGAAAGGAAAGGAAAGGAAAGGAAAGGAAAGGAAAGGAAAGGAAAGGAAAGGAAAGGAAAGTGCAGGAAAGGAAAGGAAAGGAAAGGAAAGTGCAGGAAAGGAAAGGAAAGTGCAGGAAAGGAAAGGAAAGGAAAGGAAAGGAAAGGAAAGGAAAGGAAAGGAAAGGAAAGGAAAGGAAAGGAAAGGAAAGGAAAGGAAAGGAAAGGAAAGGAAAGGAAAGGAAAGGAAAGGAAAGGAAAGGAAAGGAAAGGAAAGGAAAGGAAAGGAAAGGAAAGGAAAGGAAAGGAAAGGAAAGGAAAGGAAAGGAAAGGAAAGGAAAGGAAGATTCAGGGAGATTCAAGCAACTAGAATTTATTTTAGCAAATTCCTTAGGACTGAAATTGTACTCTTTGCCTCCAACCTCCAGAAACCAAAGAAGTAACAATAAATAGACAAACGGCAATTCACTTATGAAGAATTTGAAAGATAATTTTTTGGAGAATCACAGAACTGTTGAGACTGAAAGGGATTCTGGATATCATCTAGTCCAAACTGCCTGCTCGAAGCAGTTGCAACTACTTTTTGCTCATGACATTCTCCATGTAGATTCTGAATATGTCCAAGGATGGGAACTTCACATCCTCCCTAGTCAACTTGTCAGAGTGTTCAATTGCCCTCACAGCAACAAGTTTGAATTCCAGACTGGGAACTCATCTAAGTCTATTGCTTTATTTTGAAAAGGTCTTTGTAAACACTTTCTTGAACATCAGTCTTCAAATCATGCTCCCTATTTTTCTTAAAGTTGTGCAGTAGGCCCAGAAAACTGCACATCGTCACATTCAGCACATTCACATTCATTCTACAAATACTACATTTAACTACTTCAACACTAGTGTTTTTCATAGTTAAGTAAAATATTTTGTGGTACTTCTACTCAACAACAACAACAAAAATAAGAAATTGTTTTTTTTAAGTTGATTCTTTGTATTTTTCCGTATTTGCTTGTGGAAATACACATTTTATATACCAGAGGAAAATGTGATGCACAAAGGGAAAAAGGATACTTTTACATGCCTGTAGTATTCAAGCATAGAAGGTAAATGTAACTTTTGGATCTATCCCAGACAGAACTTCTTGCTTTCAGAGTGGAGAAACCAACAACCAGTAGTATACGATTTCAAAGCAATAACAAGTTTGACAGTTGTCTGCAATACACCTGTGCCAATACTTCAGGAAATGTTTCCCCTTCCCCCAAAATAGTTTAAGAGAGGAATGTCAGTTTCTGCTCTTCCATATCAGCGGTGCAAAATATAATAGAAAATAACCTGTTTCAAGTGGTTCCTTGCAGTTTTATTAGAGATCAAATCAAGCTCAAAATATTTACTCTTTCATTTTCCAAGAAACACAAAATCATATTTTTAAGGCACAGGAGAGTACTCACCTCTTGCATGGTGACTGACAGAAATCCCATTCCTGAAAGCTGAGATGGCAGGTGGCTTTTCATGATCTTCATCAGTTGGATTGGTCATAATATGAAATTTGTCCTTTCATTTGACATGCTCATTGATTTCCAGATGACAAATAACTAAGAAATTCACTGAGAAACAAACAAGTGATGGGCTGGGACCTTGAATCACAAGGACTGGAGTGCTACTTGAATTTTAATCTAATTTTCAATTATATGAAGATGTGCTGTAATAAATTCTACTTTGTGGTGTTTTTGAAATGGTTCTTTTTAATTATCCCAGATCAGAAATGCATTTAATTAAAGGTAAAACTTTACAGAATGCCAGTGCAGTCTTTCTTGTAGAGTTCAGGCTGCAGGCAGAAATTCCAGAGGCCATTTTACACAGACAAACAAGGCACATCTTGAAGGAAAAAAATGACAACGCAAAAGAACAGTTTCTTATCTGAATCATCATCTTAATTCATATGGAATAATGGTTTAAACAGTTTTGCCTGAAGTAAGACTTAGAACTGTGGTTTTGTGATTTTGACAATTACAAGATCAAGAAAAAAGTATTCTAGAAGCACAGATTCCACACAGAGTAAATTATAATACATGGATCTATTTACTTAGATAGATACCTTTTATTTGTGCTAATTACATCATATACAGTATAAATAACAAAAAATAAAAATAAAAGAAATATATAATTTATATGGTGAAAAAATAACCACTGACAAAAATGCACACACAAGGTTCCTACCGAGGACTTTTTATTTTGCTTTCTCTGTCACCCTCACATTCTACTTTATCTGATAAAATCATACCTACTGATGGGAACAATGAGGACCTGCGGTCCTTAAACACCCTGTCATATGCCAAGACATACAGCTGTGAGGACTGCATGACAGGGTGTTTCTGTGCAGCATGAATCCATGACACCACTGATCTGATACTTGCCAGAGAAGATTTCAGCCTTTTAATTTAATCAATCTTTTGTTTGCCCAGAAGGCATAATACCATTTTAAAGACATTTCATAATAACCTAAGCTACTTATTTTTTCTAGAAACTTATCTCTTTATGCTTCACCTGTCTTGGACTCATACCTCAACCACACAATGCAGTTAAGCCTCAGCTACTGTTCAAAATGTGAAAAAGCAGAAACTACTGAAAAATAGAGCATAACTTTTTCCAGGGTGGGTGTTCTCAGAAACAGTTCAGCAAATTGTAGTGTTCCTCTAAGTTTATTAGTTAATTCCCTTAAGTAACTGAGACTGCCTACCTTTCACAACCACTGATCTGTAACAAAGTGTTTAGTGTGCCCAAGTTTGCCTTTTCCTGCATTTCATCAAAGGCAGGCTGACAAAGTTAATTTGTTTATTTGTTTTCTTTCTTAATTACTCAAGCATTTTCTTACTTTCTTTCTTTCTTTTTTTTCTTCTTGTAAAAAAAATGTGTGTAAAGTGAAGAGATCAATAATTCGATCATTCTTGAGTTCAGACCCAATTTGTGTATAGATTCTTAGCAGAATTTGTTCTGGGGGTCATAAACAGAGTGCTGGTGGGCAGGAGAGGACCTTCATCTCTATGACTCAGCAACTGCTTTTGTGCCAAATTTTCTAAGTTATAGATGTATACTACAGTAAACACATTCACCTTATTTCAGTGAAAGTATTTAGAATGTGCTTTTAGCATCTGTTTCTTTCTGTATACTTCTT
The DNA here is from genome assembly GCF_013377495.2 of Cygnus atratus. NCBI lineage: Eukaryota > Metazoa > Chordata > Aves > Anseriformes > Anatidae > Cygnus > Cygnus atratus. Next base: position 79,355,617 of record NC_066396.1, read on the forward strand.
TTTGAATACACTTATTCAAAGTGTCTTTTTGAATACAGTTACTCACTTATATTTTTCTAATTTTAGTGGGGGTTTTTTGTGTGTTTTTTCTAAAGCATTGGAAAAAGAATATCTTGCAGAACACAAGGACACCAAAACTTCTGGAAGAAGGAAGGAAAGAAGGAAGGAAGGAAGGAAGGAAGGAAGGAAGGAAGGAAGGAAGGAAGGAAGGAAGGAAGGAAGGGAGGAAGGGAGGGAGGGAGGGAAGGAGGGAGGGAGGGAGGGAGGGGTGGAGGGGAGGAGGATCTTTTCCAAGGCTGAAGCAGCAAACAGGCAAAAAGTATTGGCCCTGCGCTGTAGCACATAAATTTCTGAATATATACAGAAAGTATGGTAGGAGAAGGAAAGCAATGGAAATTAATTAATTAATCATTAATAATTATAAACCTTGGGGAGGCTGCAGTATTTCCATTAGTGGAAGTCTATAAAAGTGGTTCGGAATCAACAGCAATAAAGACTGATTGACATCAGAGCAGTGGGCTGGGCTGTATCTCCTCGAAGTCACTTCCAGATCCATGATCTACTTCTAAACAAAATGTCTAAAAAAATAAATTAATTAATTAAAAATGCTTTTAAAATGCTGCATTGTTTAAACCACACAGCTTCACTGCTAGATCCTTTCTCTCATGCTAGAGCTTATGTGAAGGCAGAGTGTCATTCTGGTAACTCTCTGCAAGATTTTGGATGATCTAGGATTTCTTTAAAAATTTATCTGAATCAGTCAGAGAAGACTTAATCTTGGTGTACCCTAAATAGAGAAACAGACAACCTTCTGTGACAAAATTCAGATTTTGCTCCCCAAATGGAGAAAATTTAACACAATTCCATTTTAGTGACAGCCAGGGATCATCTCCTTCTCTTTTCAGAGAGGGAGAGCAACACAATTCTCATATGCTGGAAGAACAGCATAGTTCAGAACAGTTGTATGGATAAACTGCTATATTCAAGCTTGCTGTACAACAACGGCAACAAAAATAGGATTGATCTGTTTCAGGGAGCAGTGGCAATACCTCAGTAAATACTAAAAAAATGTCCCATAGTCCTTTGAAAGAGAACTGTGCTGTGGCTGGACTTTTTGCTAGGAGCCACCTGATACGATCCTCAGCAGGAATAATTTAGCTTTATGCTAACAAGTTTGGGTGCCTCTTGAAAGACTTTTACCATGCTAACTGTTGTCATGGGTAAATCTAACATTCAGCTGTCTGCACCGGATCTGGCAGGTACGTGTTACGTTACTTCATAATGCTGACAGGGAGAATTATGTCCAAACACTGTTTTGTTATTGTAAAGGCATCAAGGTTTAATGCATCAGTTTTAGCTTTCCATTTTATAGTACGTAGTTTTTGAACCAGTTTCAGAAGAAAAAGACACAAAGCAAAGCTTAATTTTCACCTCACTGAATAAGAAGAAAGCCGTACATAGCCTTAAGTGATGTTAAATGCAAGAAAGTATGATCAACCCTGCTTAAATGATCAGTCCTATTAAAAAGAAAGAAAAAAAAAAGGAAAAAAAAAAAGTTTATTCATGTGAGTTTACACTTCGTTAGAGGAGACCACACAGCCCCTTACAGGAACACTCAAAAGCAGCACTATTGGCTCTGCCTACCCGTGGGAAAATGACTGTGAGGCTGCAGCATCACTACAGGAGTGAAGGAAACACACGTGGTTTACCTGCGTGTGTGGAACACGAGGTTGTATGATTAAGGGAAACCAGCTGATGGACTTCAGCAAAGCCTTTGACATGGTTTCCCATAGGATCCTACTGGACAAAATGTCCAGCATACAGCTAAGCAAAAACATCATATGATGGGTGAGCAATTGGCTGACGGGCAGGGCTCAAAGGGTTGTGGTAAATGGGGCCACATCAGGCTGGCGGATGGTCACTAGTGGGGTCCCTCAAGGCTCCATTTTAGGGCCAGTCCTCTTCTATGTTTCTATAAACAATTTGGATGTAGGACTATAAAGTGTTTTGAGCAAATTTGCCGACGACACCAAACTTGGAGGAGTTGTAGACTCGGCTGAGGGTGGAAAGGCCTTGCAGAGAGATCTGGACAGATTGGAGAGTTGGGTGATCACCAACCACATGAAGTTTAACAAAAGCAAGTGCCTGGTCCTGCACCTGGGACAGGGCAACCCTGGCTATACGTACAGACTGGGCCACGAGACGCTGGAGAGCAGCCCTGCAGAGAGGGATCTGGGGATTGTGGTTGACAGCAAGTTGAATATGAGCCAGCAGTGTGCCCTGGCAGCCAGGAGGGCCAACCGTATCCTGGGGTGCATCAAGCACGGCATTGCTAGTCGGTCGAGGGAAGTGATTGTCCCGCTCTACTCTGCGCTGGTGCGGCCTCACCTCGAGTACTGTGTGCAGTTCTGGGCACCACAGTGCAGAAAGGATGTAAAACTGTTGGAGAGTGTCCAGAGGAGGGCAACGAAGATGGTGAAGGGCCTAGAGGGGAAGGCATATGAGGAGCGGCTGAGGTCACTTGGCCTGTTCAGCCTGGAGAAGAGAAGGCTGAGGGGAGACCTCATCACAGTCTACAACTTCCTCGTGAGGGGGAGTGGAGAGGCAGGTGACCTGTTCTCCATAATCACCAGTGATAGAACCCGCAGGAATGGTGTTAAGCTGAGGCAGGGGAGGTTTAGGCTGGACATCAGGAAGAGGGTGATCGCACACTGGAACAGATGAAGTAGTGAAGTAGTCACTGCACCAAGCCTGTCTGAATTTAAGAAGCGATTGGACTGTGCACTTAGTCACATGGTCTAAAATTTGGGGTAGACCTGTGCAGTGCCAGGAGTTGGACTTGATGATCCTCATGGGTCCCTTCCAGCTCGGGATATTCTATGATTCTATGATTCTATGATTAAAGATCATTTATGGTTATGTGTCCCATTTATGGTGATGTGTCCCATTATGGTTATTTATGGTTATGTCCCATTTATGGTTATGTGTCCCATCACACAACAAAAAATACAGCTCAGGAAAAGGTTTCATTTTGTAAATCTGGCAACAGAACAGGTGCTATTCCATTCAAGATCTTGATTCTGGGTAGATTATATATGCATACATATGTTCTTTATATATGTGTATATATGTATATATATATATAAGAACATATGTGTATATGCATATATATGTATAAATCCATAAAAGTACTGTAAATACAATTAAAATCTTAAATGTCTAGTTTATTGCTCCAGTTCTATTACAGAAAAATAAATTTAGATGGTTATATACACTTCTTAGTTTCTCCCATTATTCTGATGTTATGTTCACCTTTCCACCACTCCTCTGTGTCCTTGGTAGTTTCATTTTCCCTGCAAGGTGTTACATCATAGCTGTCAGCTTCCTTTGTCAGAAGGAATACAATATTTTTGTCGGTGATTTCCTTCTCCTCATTCCAGGATCCACTTGGTGTCTTCTATGTATTTCCCGACATGTTTTTATGCCTTTTTCTTTACTTATTGGTCTGCAAATTCATGTTGCATCCCAATTTGCTACACATGGTGACTTTAAGGTGTGTTAGCTACTACTGGCTTGTTGGTTTTATTACTCAAAAATTGGTCTTGAGCTCCAGATCTGCATTTCTTTAACTGACCATGGGTGAGTTGCTTATATCTGTTATATCCAGAGCCAAGCCTATGACCCATCCTTTATATTCCTATCCCTGTACTCTTCTATGCCACATCCTCTGCATGCACATCTCAAAGACTCTGCTCTCAAACCAGGCCTGTAATTTCCAACACTACATCATGTTAGATTTGTAATTACCTCATTCTAAACAGAAAAGCTACTTGCTGCTGCTATACGTATAAAACTAATGTTGTACCAAACAACATCATCAAAAAACACACACAAAAAGTCATGCTTAGATACTGATCCATTAGAGAAATTGATGTCACTGTTAAGTCAAGTAAAACAAAGATGCAGACAAGTCAGGAAAAGCTGAGACAGAGCAAGCCTGACAAGTCTTAGCCCTAAGACGGCTAAATCAGTAAAAAGCTTTTTGGCTGGTACCAATGACAGCACTTTCACATAGTGCTGTATGGTTTAAGAAGAGTAGAGAGTTATGGTGTTCTGCTCTTCAGTGCTTCTTAGTGGCAGAAGCTTTCCTTTGCAAGCTCTTTGAAAAGTGTTCAACATCAAAAGATTTTTAATGGTTGAAGTCAGAAACATAAAACAGAATGTATTATTTTAAGGCTCAGAGTCAGGACTTGTAACTTTCCTACCTGCTCCTCTCCACCTTTTCTCCCCCACCTCCCCCTCCCCCACCCCCACCCCCTTTTTTTCTTTCCTAAAGTTTCTTGCATTTATTCTTGGGCTTAAACAAACTATCAGAAATGCCCCCTAGTAACTGCTTTCTGACCTACACTGTACATGTATGTCAGCATCTGACGTACCCATCCCATGCAGCATCTTCCTGTGAAAACCTTATGCTCACCTTCCTACCAACAGATTTGTCTCCCTCCCACACATCTTCCCTCTCCCCTTCCCCGTTAGTAGCAAGTGAAACTTACACAACCATTTTGAATGGTGACTACTTGCTCCCTCCTTCAGGTTTTTATCATCAAAATCATTATTAATACACTTCTCAACCTTGAACCGTTCCCTCATCCTCACCAACTGTTCTGTAGCCTATGGGCTACTGCATATTGTTCACGATTTTTGAGACAGGAAGGCATGAACATGTGCAGTGGAATAATTCCATCAAGAACAAATCTGATTTATCACTCACGCATAAGCTGTCTGCAGGATGTCTGATGTGCAGCCATGCAGGGCTCATGTAATGAACTCTAGAAATGACCTGCAAAATATCAGTACCCAGGACTTCAGGATGTGCTGGCACCAAACAGGCTGCTGGATTTGTGGAAATCACAAATTCTATCAAATCAATACAGACTTGACAAAAATGCTCACATGTGCAGGGGGAAGTCAAAGGAACTTCGTGTCTGTGGACATGAAGACATATAGGTGTCTTCTGAGTTATGTTCCTTTTCAATATCCAAGTCCCCCACACTTTTTGGCAGCTGTGCTTCTTCCACCAAGCAGCCTGAACATGCAGCCGGGTGTCCCTGGCCAACACACACAATATGTCTCAATTCTCTACTGTTACCTATAGCATTCTCCAGACTGGTCACTGTTTTCTGCTTTACACTAAGCTTTTCTCTCTCTTTTCTCCATTCCATACTCTCTCCATCAGCCTTTCCTGTAAGGCTTGCCTCTTGCCGTGGTTCAAGCTGCAGTGAAGCTGCTGCCTCTGATGGGAAAACAACACAAGATAGCAGAGATTCTTTAACCTAGACTCCAGGAGGTTTGCCCTGTCCCTGCTGATTTTCCTCCCAAATGTCTTCTTCTGGTATTCATTTTGCAATTAAAAAGTAAAATAAAATAAAATCAGCTAGGTTGTATTCTCCAGATCCTTGAACTTTTAATGAAGTTATAAAATTAATCAGTTTTAAAGTCATTTCATTACAAACAAATAGAAATGCTCTTGAGACAAGGTAGACTGCTTCACCTCTGCTTTTAACTCAGACAATTTTTTGCTTCATTTACCCAATGATTATTACACAACACAGTAATATCCAAGCAGCTTAGATGGTCTAAGAGATCCTTTTTATTATTCACTTACAAACAACAATCTCACCCTCTGGGAATTCAACAATCTATGTTTTAAATAAAATGGAGAGTTAGTGACTAAACAGACCACAGAGAAGAGAGAAAGCAAACACATGAGAAGTGGCTAGGTTTGAATTAAGTTACTACTGCTTGCTTACATGCCTAACTAACCAGTGTGAACATGCAAATAAAGGTTTACAAATTTACAGTCATCAGATTCTACTTATTAGAGGGTTTCATCCAGCATTGCATAAACTAATTGCTCACCAGTCCATCAATTTGGACTTGTATGTTTGGCTTGGCAGTTCATTAGTCCTATTAAGTTCAGAGGCTGCAGTTCTACATACTTACAGTACCCTCCTCCTGGTATTATTAACAGCAATGAAATGCTCAGGCACTGAAAAAGCAAGGACATGGTTAAAGCACTAGCTTTTACATAATGTAGTCACACAGACATAATCGGTCACACAGACATGTCACTGTATAGTTTACTTTTCAGACTGCTTTACAGACAATTGTATCTCTTCTTTATCTTGTGTCCCCACCTGATAACCGATCTGAGCCATTAAACAGTCAGTCAAATACAAAATGCCAATAATATAAAGCAGGTTTCTGTACTGTAAGAATGAAATGAGATGAAAACCAAAATATCTTTTCTGACTGGTAATTTCAAAAAACACTGATTTATGGGTAATGATCTCTGCTGCATTTCAGTAATTGAGATTAAATATTATTAATAGTTTAATTCTTCATAGAAAAAATATTCTTTTAAACTATGCAAGAATTGGAAAAGGATGGTGGGTTTTTGCATCTTCTAATGTTGTACATTAGCACACGTACTGCTGTGAGCTGGTGAGACCACATTTCACATTCTGTGATTTTTAAACAACTAGCTAACATTCAGCAAAGTCCCCATTTGTCTAGTACTCTTGACAGACACAGAACTATAATACCTGAATGAATTAAGGAAAACTCTGAGAAAGAAAAAAAATAAGCCGATCACTTATATTTGTGTTGCATTCCTTTAGCTTGTGACAAATACACAAAATGGAAGAGATCTCAAACTGTCAGCACTATTGACTATGAAAAAAAAAAAAAAAAGAAAACTTTAAGCTAAAAAAGGTTATGATCTAGTACACCAGTTTAAAAACAAAAACTCTGATTTATTTTTTTTTTTCACCTGAATCAGCTACTAAATGAGGGAGAAGTTCTGCAGAAAGGTGGAATGTTATCATCTGATGAATGGTCACTGGAGAGAGGTTCTTATGCAATGTCAAATTGCCATACCTGTTCCTCAACAGCAATTTTCCCAAAGAAACAAGTTCCTTTTAAAATTTCACCTCATGTGCACAGGTACTAATTCAGGTCCCAAAAGACACATAATTACTTGCACACAGTTGTAATGTAACTAACAAGCCATAATCTTCTTATTTTTCATAGTCACAACAACAAGGTTTTGCTCCTGCTACTACATGAAAATGGATCTGATGATGGATCAAAAACGTCCTTTATTGTATAGTGTAGAGATTACTTTCCAGGAACCACTGGGATACTGGAAAATGTATAGACATTGTTAGGTCTCATGATTATATTGTATCTAAGCTAGATGCCAAATAAACAGAGCTGGACAAAGCATTCTGCTTATAAGAATGCCATTGGCAAATATAACCTAGAAAAACTGTGGTGAACAATATGGTGATCTGATTTAACACGAATTCCTTCATTATACAAACTATTAACGCAGCATGATTAAATATTTCCGATTATAAACTATTTACTATTTATGAACTATTTACGTGTTCCACATAGTTCTGAATATAGCTGTTTGGGATTTTTATTTTTAAAACTCAGGTTTTGTCTTTTCCTTTCCACATTATGAACAATTTACAAGACATGTATTATAATCTGACATTTAATAATTAATATTAATAATAACAGCATTTAAAATGTTATCTTAATTAATATCTTGTAAAATACAAAAGTAGGAGAGGATGAGTATCATTCTCCCTAGATTTCCTCTGTCCCATCAGTGACATAGTGGAGTATTCTGAAGTCAAAATAAGTATTAGAAAGATTCATTGGAAGAAAAGTTAGAAAATGCATGGCCCCCCAAATATACATTTTTAAAAGGACAACCTCTTTTTCTCTGTTTAGCTATAAAATACAGTGCTGGAAGATTCTATATTTACAAAATTAAAGTTCTTCAAGCTTTATAAAACTGTAAATGTTACTAGCTCTATGAAATGTCATGGGAATGTAATTTTGGATGGTTTTGAAAGATGAAGTGACATTTCCAAAAGCACCTAAATGACTTAATAATAAATCCGTAAATGGATGTCAAAGATAGTTATTGCAGTGTCTAAACAGTCTGCCATTGTCTTGAATTTGTGTTATGCATCCTTCTTCTGGCAAAGCACAGATGAAAAGTTACGCTCCATCTAAACTACAGATGCTCTCTAACAGTGAGATCCACAACTGTGGGCCCCAAATCATCCATGCTGAACAGTCTGAGAGCATGATAGCTTACGCGTGCTTCCTCTCTCTCTCTGGACTTCCTTACATTAAGAGTTGATCACTGGCAAGCATTAAATGTCAAAGAAGCTTGTATTCAGGACATGGAGAGTTTGTATTCAGGACATGGAGAGCGATGAAAAATTCTCCCAGATCTGGCAATGTTGAAAAATGACAGCCATGCAGAAGTCTATCTGAATTGCCAAAATTGAAGTGCAAAGGACAAGTCTACATGCCTTGATATTTAAGTTCCCACCCCTCCCCATTCATGAATTTTCTTCTGGATATAAATCCCAACAAGAAAATGAGTGGGTTTTTTGTTTGTTCGTTTGTTTTTCAGTTAAAACAAAACAGACTGTATTGTGGCAGTAATCAGCAAGTTAGAACATCACAACATCACCACTTACGTTGAATAAGAAAAAGAGATTTTATGCCCTTAAACCTTTATCCTTTCCTTTTAGCTCTTTTGGGAACAATTCTTCAATCTACTCTGTTGAAGTCTTCCTGCTGTTACAATGGGTTAAATAGTGTTCAGAGCAGGAGCTTGACCCTGGTTTCACAGATCTTAGTAGGTGACCTGAGCAGCAGAAAATTGTCACCACAGTGCAACAACTGGTGCTCAGAGCTAAATTCACATTAAATCTGTGTCAGAATTATTAACATAAGTATTAACATCAGAAAATTTAAAATACCACTTTAGAGTACTTGACTGTTCAGAAACTTTTGTGGTCATACAGCTCCATTAGGAGACAAAACATGAGCCTTCAGACCAGGAATAAGGCCACTACATTTTGGGAAGCTGTTATTCAGTTCTTGCTGTGCATCAGAGCACTACAATGAATTCATGTTTTCCTCCATCTCAGCAGACAGCCTTAATCACTGGGCTATGAGCAGTGCATATTTCTGAGATGAATCTCTCGGCTTTCTATGGCTAGATGTCATGAAAGACTTTCCCAGAAAGATTCATTGAAAGCATTTACATTTTCCATAAATGTTTGGCTTCACAACTCACTGTTTCTTGCCAGTAGCAAACATCTAAAAAATTCTTGACTGGGTCTAAATTCTCTAAGTAAGCAACATGCAGAAAAAAATGTGTTTTTCTAAATCATGTAGATGCATTCAGAACACTAAGTACATATTCATATGCACAAAATGGCACATACGTGCAAGTGTATGTTAGTTACATACCAAGAAAGTTTGCTTAAGATTGCTTAAAACCACAGATCCAGCTCTGACAGTTGTTCTGGCTGAAATCAAGAATGAAGAGACCTTGAAAAAGGTTCAAATTTCTGCCAACAACTTGCTGTCTACTTTAAGCACTCTACTTCAAATAATGAAATAAATATTCAATAATATTTGTAAAGGCTGAGATATTTAAAAAGAAATCCAAGGGAGGTTTCTCCCTACGTAAATCCCAGTCAAAAAAATATTAATATTTAACTGAAGTTGAATGGTAAATATTGTGCATTGGAGTTCTGCCATTTACCTCAGAGGGTTCAGCAGCACACCCCAAATCCACAGAAAACTACTAGCCACTGCCAGTCACTGCATTCATATATTTATTTAGTATGAAGAGCTAAATACCCTAAATATTCTAGTATCTCCATTTCAAATAATAAGATAAACAAACATTTATAGAGTAAGGACAAAGAGAAAAAAAATACACAGCCAAACAGTTTACTATGAAAAATAGGAGCTGACCTGAAAAGAGTAAATGCATCATAAGTGGTTCAGTTTGAGCACTGCAGTGACACAATCCTCATGCTCTAATTCTTTAGTGACAGTGGCTTTCTTGGCTAATATGAAATATTGAGCCCCAGGCATCTAGCATTAGATAATTTCATCATAATGTTTTAGTTTTTGTAACAGCCAGCCAAAAGCCTTGCAATGTACTTTAAATTAGTGGGGAAAAGTTTTATTTTAATTCAATGAATTGTTCCATTGCATCTAGAGAGAGAGCTTGTGTACTTGCATACATACATTAAGTACAGAGGGAAGCAGGCTGAACTTCTATGTAACATTTGTGTCTGCAGACACTATCCATCCAACCGGTTACCAACAATTTATCTCTTAATATGATGCAAAATGTTGTACAAGACATTTTAAATAAAAGTTAAATAAACAATTCTGGCAGCTGTTGACAGCTCTCACTGAAGCAGTAGCAAAGATCTCTAAACAGAAATCACATCCCAACCAAAAACATGCATGTTTTAAAAAAAAAAAATTTGCTGTATATTTTTTTTCCTAAAGAAAGCAAACAAGAGTTATACAGAGAGCGGTAAGTTGAAATTGATGGTGTGTGTGCCAGAAAATATCTAGATGCCAGTCTAGCTAGAAACATTACTTTGAACATACAGAGAAGGAGCAGTTTCCTTAGCAACCAGGGCGAAAGCACTAAGAACATCTCTTGTGCTCTGTGCTGTTTCACCCTTCCCCAACTCAGTCTGCCACCTGTCACTCACCGATTTAATTTAGTTTAACATTTTATAAGGTTCAGATGGGAGAATACCTTTTAGTGGAAGAACCACTAATGTCAAAGAAATTCAGGGAAAAAAAAATCTATCTGACAAATAAGGGTTGTTATGTGGATTGTACACCAAATGGAGTGCAGATGAGGCCCCGCACACTAAAGAGTTCTCTGTAGTTTATCAAACTGATGCTGGCCTTTTCAAATACCAGATCACCTCTCCATAGAGCCCCATATTTTGAACCTCCTACTCACCTGGCTTTGTACAAGCCTTTGCAAAACAGCAGAGGCGCTCAGCTGCTGTTCCTTCCCTTTTAATACAATTCTTTCTAAAAGGTAGAGGAGATAATGGCTACATCTGCTTTTTTCAGAGGTATGGACCAATGTTAAGCACGCACCTGATTACCAAATACTAATAAATTCTCTAATAAACTCTCCCAGAAAAATAACGACCTTGTTTCACTCTGGATAGATAGCTGAGGGGATGGAGAAAAGGTGTCAGATAAATTATCATTAACACTTTCCCTTCTCCTTCTTCTTTTATATATATACACATATATATATGATTTTTATATCATAGTTCACATTTTCTTTGCTATGTCCAGAATTCTTAACTCTTTTTACAGTTTCTCTGTGCCAGCTTTACTGTACGCGTTCAGGTTACCTTATACAATTACAGAACCTTCAATTAGTGCATTTAACACCTCTGTCGGTGACATGGACAGTGGGATTGAGTGCACCTTCAGTAAGTTTGCCAGTGACAACAATCTGTGTGTGGGGACCAGAGGGACATTGACAGGTCTGAGAGATGGGCCTGTGTGAACATCATAGAGTTCAACGAGGCCACGTGAAAGGTCCTGCACCCATGTCAGGGCAATCCCAAGCCCAAATACAGGCTGGGTAATGAGTAGATTGACAGCAGCCCAGCAGAGAAGGACTTGGGAGGGAGATAGTGGGGAGCAGAAGGGGAATACAGCTGGGTGAAAAGCTCAACGTGAGCCAGCAATGTGTGCTTGCAGCCCAGAAAGCCAACCGTACCCTGGGCTGCACCAACAGCAGCGTGGGCAGCAGGGTGAGGGAGGGGATTGTTCCCCTCTGCTCTGCTCTTGTCAGACCCCACCTGGAGCCTGTGCTCAGTTCTGGGGTTCCCAGCACAGGAAGGAAAGGGAAGTATCAGAACAAGCCCAGAGGAGGCCACAAAGATTATCAGAGGGCTGGAGCACCTCTCCTATGAAGAGAGGCTGAGAGAGCTGGGGCTGTTCAGCCTGGAGAAGAGAAGGCTCCATGGAGAGCGGCCTTCCAGTGCCTAAAAGGGGCTACAGGAAAGCTGGGGAAGGACTCTTTTTCCCTCTTTTGAGGGACATACAAATTCTGGAGTGAGTCCAAAGGAGGGCTACTAAGATGATGAGAGGACTGGATCACCCATCATATGAGATCAAGCTGAGAAAACTGGGCCTGGTTAGCCTGGAAAAAATGACTGACGGGAGACCTCGTTAATGTATATAAATATCTGAGGGGAGGGTGTCAAGAGGATGGAGTGAGGGGGCATTTCTTTACTGTGAGAGTGACAGAGCACTGGAACAGATTGCCAAGAGAGGTTGTGGAGTCTCCTTACCTGGAGATATTCAAAACCTGCCTGGATGCCATTCTGTGCAGTGTGCTCTAGGTGATCCTGCTCAGCAAGGGGGTTGGACTAGTGATCTTCAGAGGTCCCTTCGAACCTCAGTCATTCTGTGATTTGTCAGGGTCTGTAGGGATAGGACAAGGGGCAACAGCTATAAACTAAAAGAGGGGAGATTTAGATTAGATGTGAGGAGGAAATTATTTACTCAGAAGGTGGTGAGGCATTGGAACAGGTTGCCCAGAGAAGCTGTGGATGCCCCATCCTTGGAAGTGCTCAACGCCAGGCTTGATGAGGCTTTGGGCAACCTGGGCTGGTGGGAGGTGTCCCTGCCCATGGCAAAGGGGTTGGAATTAGATGGTCTTTAAGGTCCCTTCCAACCCGAACCATTCTATGATTCTATATGCAAAGAAGGCTCTATTTTCTCCAGTGAAAACTTACCAAAAACACTGTATTATAAGCTATTTCACTTTAGCAGATATATGTTATTTCACTTTAACATACACATATGACATTTTGATTTGGCACTGTATAGGGTGTGACATATAGATGATTAGTAGCACTAATATATTCAAGGATGAATTGCTATGCCAATTCAATCCCTTTTGTCAAGTAGCACAAAGAAACTGAAATTGCCAGCATGCAATCAGCAAATAATTCTTCTTCTATTCCTCCCTGCTACTGGGTATGCAAAATTTGTGTTATGAAAGTCACGTTTTAGGGATACAACGACTTACAGTACAGGAAATTGTCTGCTTTCAAGGCCCACAGAAATTATCAGCTGCTGTGTATACTGTCAGGAATAAACTATGAACATGAGGTGGAACTGACCTAGCTTATTCCTTTTTCACACCTGCCATGTGAAAGACATAGACAAAGAAACAAAACTCCAGAAACCTCATCTCATGGTGTGGTAACAAGATGCAAGCCTATTGAACACTTCATTAAATTTCACATAAAAAAAAAAAAAAAAGGAATAAAACAAAAAAAACACTCAAACTTACTTTTTTTGATAACACAATATTTCAATGCTTCTTGGTAACATACCCTAGCGTTTCTGAGATATGTCAGAATGAGAAATGCATTGATTCTGCAGAAAGAGACAAGATAGGAATCCCTCTTGACTTTAAACCATCTGTGGTAATTTCTGAAAGTTGGGTAGGTGATGATATCCAAGGACACTTTAATCATAGAGATATTCTATCATACACATTTTTGAAATATCTATTTAGAAAGACTTATCTCATCTGTTCCTAACTGCTTAATCTATGTAGTCCCTTAGACATGGTTATACTGTGTCAGTTTGGTTTTCAAAAATTAAATAACTGAAAAGTTTCCAAATCCATGTTCCAAACTGAATTTTCCCATTTGTTAAAACATGCTGCAGGATCACAATTCTCAGTCTGAGAATCTAAGCTTCCACTGTTGTAAGTTACTCAAATATAATATCAGGTAATAACAATTTATTATACTTTGCTACTTAAAACAAACAAACAAACAAGCAAAAACAACTACCTATTGATATATTTGATATATTTGATAGTACCAAAACAATACGTTGAAAGAAGGTTCTTTTTTCCATGTGTACTTGTAATATTACATATGCTGTTTCTCTGAAGAAATGCTTTGCTCTGTATGAAGAAAATGCCCTGATGTCCTGCCCATAATGCCCTGATGACCCTGCAGCCAGATGACAGCATGATTCAAATAGCAAAGAGAGGGAGAAATACTTCACAGTGTTGTTTCCTCTTCCTTTCCACAATCTACTTTATCTCCATCTTTTTCTTCCTTATACATACAACAGTAATAATGTTGAGAAAAGCATGTATAAAGAGCAAAGCTGAGTTTGTGAACCAAACAAAATTCATATTCATTGATATAAATGGATCTACAGAGGGGAGGAAACGAGATGAAGTGTCCAAAAAGAAATGAAAACGGAATGAAGAATGTGATAGAATAAGGAGGGCAGTGCACATGAAGAGAAAGGGGATACTTACAGATCAACATCTTTCCTACCCCACAGCAGTTAATGGGAATTTTGATTTTGAGAGTCAGAAACTTATCCACAGCATTTAAATATCAGTTGGCAAGCATTTTACCTGCAGATAGAAAGAAAATGGGAAGATGAGAAAATAATGTCCCTATAGCTGTTTAACAGTGAAAAGCTGTCCTTCATTTATCAGCTTTCACAAGTTAATGCTACTGTTTTTAATGTATTTTTTAGATTGTGTTTAGTCTGTTCCAAAGACAGTAACCTGATTATTAACAACAGACGGGAAAAGGAAAGGATCTGATTCAATTGACATGGCTAACCAGCCCTGCCTCATAACCATATCTTTCAGTTTAATCACATCCATATTTGCAATTTATAGCACTGGCAGCATAAATATGAAAGCTTTGAATGACACTTTTCAGTCTGGTAGACAAAAGCTTTGTTACTCCCCGTGTGTTGTTGAAATGTGAGAGCAGGAATCCAAAATCAAATATATGAGTCCATCAATTATGTTTGGAACTGCAGAGAAAAATATCGGAAAATGAAGTAGCTTAGTGTGGAAGGAGGAGAAGAGAACTAAATCGAGAGGAGTAGTTCAGATGATAGGAATAGCAAAATAAATCAGTGTGCCATTAACACTGGTTATATTCTTCAGGTTAGGAAGGAGAGTTTTCCCTCTAGTTTCACTATCTTTTAGGTCCTGAACCTCTGTTAGCACTACTACCACCTATAATGTTACTGGATACCTTACAGACCTACTTAGAGAAGAAAATTATGCACTTGGGAAATTCTTTGTTATAATGCAGATTTATATCGTAAGAAAGAGAGAGAAACAATTGGTCATATTTTTGTGGCTCTCCATGTAAGTTCTGACCCCCATTATACGAAAAAAAAAATTCTAAGACTTTGAAAAAGGTGAGGATTGTAGGTAAACCCTTTTAAACAAAATAAAAGTGAGCTGAAAGAACAGTTGAACTTGCAGGAACATAGGTGCCATCAGAGGGATCAGAACACTTGATAAACCATAAATACATATAAATACAGTACTAAAATAGTAAAATAGTCCATGAGCTACCAAACAATACTTAAATTATTAGGTACAAATACTACAGCAATAGCCTTTCTGCAGTGCTGGTGTCTTTGGTTAGCCAGTCTTGCACTGCTAATAAGTCTGCCTTTACCATGGACCTGACTTCTCTCCCTAAAGCAGGCTCCCTAATGCAAGATCCTCTGGGAACAGATGAGGGTGGTCAGCTCTAGTGGTCCTTCCAGCCTCCCCCTGCCTCCGTGCCTTCCATTCAGCTATATTTCTCTCCCCAGGACAATACAGGAGCAGAAAAGACATCCTTAGGTTCACAGAATAAGCAGAGAGGGAAAGAGAGTCAATTACTGGGACCTGTATCTCAGATCAGAGACAAAAGAATACCAGAATGCCTATTTTTTGCAGCCCTCAAGTGTGAGGTGAAACAGGCTAATGTCAGATCAGATCTCAGATACTGAATAAAGGTAAATAGAGATGAATAAAAGATCAGGAGAACGGTAGGTTCAGAGGAAAGATTTCCATGTCCTTATTCAGTTTTCTGAAAACCTATAGATTTTTCTCCACTGGAGCTTTACTACTATTGCAATATTTTTAACAATGCCAAGTTCCTCAAACCATGTACCACAAACATTGTGATTAGTGTCAATCACTAAATAATTTCCCTCCTTTCGTCCTTCTCGTTTTGGATGGATTGTTAAGGCTTGTCTTTGAAAAATTAATGTAGAAATTCACTGCAGTATGTCTCAGCAAAGCATAGTTGCTACTCTATGTAAAAGAAAGCGCCCCCAGCAAGATTAAAAAGGAAAAAAAAAAAAAAAAAAAAGTTAAGTCCATTAGCTTAAATCATCAGCTAAACCCAAGGGTCTGAAATAACACTGTTTCAAAATCAAGGCTTTCCAGGCATGGGCAACAGTCCTAGAGATGTAACATAAGGGCAATGGCAAAAGCCTTCTTTGATATCCCATTTAACAAGAACATTCTTTGGACTAATCTTTAATATACCCTCTAAAAGACTTGCATAGTTCTTGTCTGCAGGTGCAACATAATGTCAAAAGGAATTGGAGAAAGAGCAAATCACAAAAGTTACAGAGCCTGTGTTCAGTCAACATAAGTAACAAAAAAACCCTTCACTTTTTTCCACACCACTTGAATCTCTACCGCCATGCTTGACACTTTCTCAAGAGGTTTGCAGAGCTTCCTGCTCCAAGACAGAATGGAGTACTACCAAAATAGCCTCTTCAGTTAATCAATATCAGTGCTTCTAGCCTTTGCAAGAACCCTACACTCTGAGTTAAACAAATATAAAAAATAGGAGAAAAAATATATTGAACTTCTAAAGCTTGAGGAATAACACTGTAAGGTGACTCCCTTTCTACTTTCTAACTCAAATAAAGAGAATGTTTATTTATGTCTGGAAAGCTAAGCAGCCAAATATAATGGAATACTAGTGATTAAAGACAAAGCTACAAGGGAAAATAGATCTTTCACATAAATCTATCACATACAGTTTAAAAGGGTATATTAAATTCCAACCCCATCTCTCTTAACAGCACACAAAGTTTTGCTGCACCCATTATTTCAGTCAGTTGCATTGTTAGCTGATATTCTCAAGCCACATTAATAATTTATATAAACTATATTTAAGTCTTTTAATTAGACATGTAATCATAATAGCCAGTAAAGCATCACTACAAATTATCCCTCTAATAGGAGTTCTCCAATCAACTTTATCTGCTTTTATAATGCACTAAGCACAGAATAAATGGGGGGGGGGCGGGATAATATATCCTTTTGTTTTGTTTTGTCACATTAGACACAAATCTGAAATTTTAACCCTCATACTCTTCACACTGCTACCACCAACATTCTGCAATCACCTAAATTCACTCGTTCCTCCAGGAAGTGTTTCTATTTCTACTTCAGAGTATAAGCAAGATTTTCATTCATATAGGACTGAACTCTGCACTCATGCTTACTTTATTCTGGAATTTGCAGCGTAGGACTTGCTCCTTTTGTCAGAATCTACAGAAACATCCATTAGAAATTCTCAGGCTGCACACGTGATACACTCATCACCAGGTACAGTTCCCCAGGGAAAACATAGGCTTCATCCAGTCACTTCACCAGTGATCACAGAAGTATTCCTAGCAACCTGGAAGGACATTTATAAGAGAGACTGAGAAAGGCAGCAAACTTCTAATTATGTGAATAAGCAAAAGTAATTTTTTTTAAAAAATGATATGAGGTGGAAACATGAATACAGACCTATAATTTTAAAACCTAGGAAACAGTCCTAACCCTAAAATTCTGAGGAAAGGGACACATCCTTTTCTCCAAGTGAACTTCATGGACCTGAAGCCAGTAGAGAAACAACGTCTTAGTTTCTAGTGAATGTTTATAGCTAATGTTCGAATACCTCACTATGATAGCAACTTTCCTCAGGTATCTCCACGTTTGACCTGGTCTTCAATCTTCAACACAATTTATAATGAGAATAAAAATTTAGTCAGCCTACTCAGCTAAAGAAAGAAACAGAACAGGAAAGACACTGTCAAATGCACCAGTAAAGAAAAAAGACACCATTGGTTTTATAGATGAAGAATAAGATGAAACTGAAAACATCACTCTTGTACATTGCAGTCACCTATGTAGAAGACCTGACCACCTCTGTACAAAAAGTTAGAGATCAACAACTATCCTCATCTCAGAAAGGTGTCACCTGGTCACCTTCAGCCTGATTAGGCTTCTCAGGAGGGAGGCAAACACATAATCCATATGTATACATGCATGCACTGAAGTTTTAAAAGGGTTGTAATAATAAATATTGTCTGTTTTCTGCAACTGGTAAACTCCTAAACGATATCCTAGGTTTTCTGTATTTACTTTCAGTTGCTCAGGAAAGCAAAGATTATCTAGTGCAATTTCCAGTTATTGTCTAATTCTTCATTCCCATCCTCAGTGTTTTCAGCAGGCTTCACTGAGGGACAGAGTCTAAACGTGATCAACTTTCTCTAATGAAACCGTCAAGCAACAGAAAACAACAGATACACTTTCAGCATATAAACCCGTCTCCACTACCAGATCTTTAATTACTTAATATTTATAGTAGTTTTAATATTTATTATATTTTTGTTTATAAATTTATTTATAAATATAATTTATTTATCATACATATTTAAATATTCAAAATTTATGCAAAGTAATGCATTCCCTCAATGAATGATCATGAATCCTCATAAACTGGTAGAAATAACAGAGTTACTAGATGATCTTTTTTACTGTACGTACCACGCTTATGCTGCATATGCTGCTCAGAGATATTACAATGTGAAACGGGGTGCTACTGCTACCACACAGCTCAGGTGACCTACTACATTAAAAAAAAAAAAAAAAAAGGGTTTTAAAAAAATATAAATCAGGTACTCAAAACCTTGAAGCAAGATAATCTTAAGACATATGTACTATCTACGTGGTGCAACATTTTTCTTAATGTTCTCTCAAAATTTTAATGGATTCTTCTGCCACTTATAAAGTACTATAAAAATGTAGAAGAGGTGTCTACATCCAAGCCTATTGAAATACATCATGGATTGTACTCAGGCTTCTCCTATTCTCTTTAGTATTTGGAATGCAGCCAACTATCTAAAACTCATCACAGCCAGAGTCTCCCTTCAAATGAATGCCATTCTCAGAGTACTCCAGCATAAACTTAGATTTAAACTGTTTGCCTGAAGTTTTCTTCTTTTTTTTTATATTTTATCACACTGTGAGATAGAAGAGTGCTATGTGATCAGTTTATTACAAGAGCAAAACAAGAAAAATATTATTCTATTAACAGTCAAAGAAAAAAAAATCTTTTGTTACTTCATTATCTTCACAAGTTGCATGAACAAAAGTTAGCAATGTATTTAGGTAAGTTATTCAGAGAATTCAAATTGTATGACTGGTTGCATCTGTTGATTCTGACACCTCTTTGGAAATTCTGAACTTTTTCAGTAGGGAGAAGCTCTTGTCCATAATTTTCAGAATTGAAATTTTTCTCTGAAAAATTTAAAATGATTATAAACATCTTTCTTTTATCACTCAAATTTGTAGCTACAGTGATAATCACTGTGCTTTCATTTCTGAATAAGCATTCACAATAAATAAATTAAATACAAAAGTGAAAATAAAATGGTTGAATAAACTTTCAACTAACAATATGTAATCAATATACCTACTATTCTTTAAGAATTTTGCTGCTGACATCCTTAAACGTCACTTAGAATTTATAATTTGACTTTAAAATGAAGGTTCTCGCATCAGTAATTTCACAGAATCACAGAATCATTGAGGTTGGAAACTTGGTGTCGTCTGCAAAGTTACTCAAGGATGAAAGGATGAACTGTTAAAGGTAGACCAAAAGGGTACCTTCCTTTTATCTGGTATAATAGGTACCGAAGAGGACCTTGGAAAACTACTCAGCTTCCTTTTCAGAGTAGTATGAGACCGTCGTAATTGTTGAGATCAAACAAGTTAGCTCATACAGAGTGGTACTGTACCCAGAATGAATATAATTATTTTCTTCAGAGTCAGTAGTAACATGAAGTAAATCATAGAATCATAGAATCATTTATGTTGGAAAAGAGCTCTCAGACCATCTAGTCCAACCTTTAACCCAGCACTGCCAAGTCCACCATTAAACCATGTCACCAAGCTCTACATCGACACATTTCTTGAAGACCTCCAGGAATGGTAACTCAACCACTTCCCTGTGCAGCCTGTTCCTACACTTTGCAACCCTTTCAGTAAATAAATTTCTCCTAATATCCAACCTAAACATTGCCTGGCACAACTTAAGGTCATTTCGTCGTCTTATCACTTGGTGCTTGGGAGAATAGACCAATCACCACCTCGCTACAGCCTCCTTTAAGGTACCTGTAGAGCACAATAAGGTCTCACCCTGAGCCTCCTTTTCTCCAGGCTAAACAACTCAAGCTCCCTCAGCCGCTCCTCATAGGACTTGTTCTTCATACCCACTGCCAGCTTCGTTGCCCTTCTCTGGACTCACTCGAGCACCTTGATGTCTTTCTTGTCGTGAGGGGCCCAAAACTGAACACAGTGTTTGAAGTGGGGCCTCACCAGAGCTGAGTACAAGGGGACAATCACTTCCCTAGTCCTTCTGGTCACACTGTTTCTTCTACAAGCCAGGAAGCTGTTGGCCTTCTTGGCCACCTGAGCACATTGCTGGCTCATATTCAAACATCTGTTGACCAATACCACCACATGCCTTTCTGCCAGGCAGCTTTCCAGCCACTCTTCCCCCAGCCTGTAGCATATCACGGGGTTGTTGTGCCCCAAATGCAGGACCTGGCACTTGGCCTTGTTGAAATTCATACAGTTGACCTCAGTCCATTAGTCTAGCCTATCAAAATCACTGAAGAGCCCTCCTATCCTCAAGAAGATTAACACTCCCACCCAACTTGGTGTCATCTGCAAACTTACTGAGGATGTACTGAATCCCCTTTTCCAGACCATTGATAAAGATATTGAAGAGAATGGGCCCCAACACTGAGCCCTAGGGGATATTACTAGTGACTATCCTCCAGCTGGATTTAACTCCATTCACCACTACTCTTTAGGCCCAACCACCCAGCCATTTTTAACTCAACAAAGCATACACCTGTCCAAGACAGGAACAGCCACTTTCTCCAGGAGAAAGCTGTGGAAAACACTGTCAAAAGCCTTACTGAAGTCTAGGTAAACCCCATCTACAGCCTTTCCCTCATCCACTGAGTGTGTCTTCTTGTCGTAGAAGATCAGGTTCATCAACCAAGACCAGCCTTTGATATGGTGACTGGGCCTGAGCACCTGGTTGTCCTGTAAGTGCTGCATGATGGCACTCCAGATAATCTGCCCCATGAGCATCCCTGGCACTGAGGTCAGACTGGGAGTTTCCCAGATCCTCCTTCCAGCCCTTCTTGTAGATGGATGTCCCATTTGCTAGCCACCAGCTAACTGGGACCTCCTTTGATAGCCAGGACAGCTGATACATTATGGAAAGTGGCTTGCCAAGCATTTCCAACAGCTCCCTCAGGCTTCATTCTGCTCCCCATCTCTATCTTCCATCTTAGGAGCCTGAATACCCACAGAATAAAGTCTTGCTGCTAAAGACTGAGGCAAAGAAGGCTTTAAGTAGCTCTGCCTTTTCCTCATCTCTTGTCACTATGCTTCCCTTCTTTTTCATCTTTCAGCATGTGGGGACAGCCTGCTCCTCCACCTTGAAGATTTCCTTCTTGAAGGGTGTCCAAGCTTCCCGGACTCCTCTGCCCTTCAGGATTGCCTCCCAAGGGAATCCACCAACCAATCTCCTTAACAGGCCAAAGTCTCCCCTCTGGAAATCTAGGGTGGCAGTTCTGCATGTTTCTCTGAACTATCTCTTGTTTATCAGCCATACATGTCAAATATAACACCTCCTCCATCAGAAGGTACATCCAGTGAACTAATTTAAAATATTTATAAATGAAAATATTATTCATCCCTACAACAGATATCAGCACACCAAAAAATAATTAAAGACAATGAAATATTGTTATAATGTGATTAAATCTATACCCATTTCTCATCCACCTGTTTTTGCAAATTCTCCTCTACCCAAACAGCCTACACAAGTAAAAATTGTTTGCTTTTCACAGTCTGATTTCTCTGTAGGATCCCTTGCCAGCCTCTTCTTATTCCTTCACTCCCCATGATCCTATGATATTTAGGGACTCAGGTACTGTGATGAGAGAATATTCCCTTTGGGTTCTGTCCTCTCTCCTCTGGCAATACTGTGAAATCATTATCTAACAGCTTTAAACGTGACACCAGCACTGGAGTGCGGAGATTCTCCTTATTTTAACTTTTCTTTTTCTCCCCTGTGTATTTTCTTCAATAACCAGATTGCTCCATTAATGTAAATCATCAGCAAAAGGGGCATATGATGTCCATAAAAAGTGCAACATTTCTTACCATTTCATATGAGGAAACTCTATATTTCATTGTTTTCATCCTGAAAGATGACTCTGATTTTAAGTCCTTTCAACGAGAGCAGAGTATACTAGCTGCATCTGAAGTAAATATTATTGAAGATTTTTTCACTGGTGTTATTGGACTTTAGTATGCCAATATCATTTTATTGAAAAACAATTCCGGCTACCTAAAATAAACATGTTAACTTATCTCTCAAGTAATGAGACAATAAGCATGTGCTATATGAAATATTATGCACTTGATGCAGAAATCTTTGTGAAGTCTTTCTATTATACCCACTATCAGGAAAAAAAAAATATATAAATAAAATAAAATTATAAAATAAAAACATCTCTGAGCTCCACATAACCAAATATGTCTCTGACAACAGGTGTATCACAATAAAATAAACAAAACAAAAAAGTGTGCCATAAGTTATTATTTATAAGGGACAGCCTTATAAGTTATATCATAGCAGAAGCTTGGTCTGACCTGTATAAGTTCAACAGAAAAACAGATCTATTACCACACAAAGTGGTGTCACTTGCTTGGCACATAGAAATTTACTGTCTTTTATTTACCTGAAGTAGCTATTTTCCTGATTTGGTGCACATAAAATTTTCACATATCAGTTTAGGCTCCTTCTCATCTTTAAAATTTATTTTGACGTTACTTACAGTAGAAGGACGTATCAATTTATTTTTTGATTCAGCAGTTCTTAGGCATTAAATCTAACCTTTTGGAAACAAAACAGAAGTTAAACAGTCCTATTACCATATATAATTGAAGTAAATATTAAGGAACAACTGGCCTTTGGAGGAAGTCCACAGTTGTTCTGTGTTCCTTATAAGAACACATAAGGTATTACAAAACCAAAAGATGAGGGAAAAAAATGAAGCTTCAGCAATGTACTTTATCTCAGGTACCCTGTTAAATGCAATCTTTTAAGTCAAGAATAAACTGCAAGTAGCGTAGTCAAAGCCTTAGCATGGTAGGTCACCGGCCCAGCAAAGCAAGTAGTGCAGAAAGCATGATCTAATTTAAGGAACTAAAATGTATTCTCCATTCAAACTGTAACCTGAGCCAGAAATTCAGTTAATGAACTGTATCAAGAGACTACATCTAATAGACAGGGTCATAGGGTCAGACCAAGTCAACTCATCAGTCTTACACAGGGAGATTAGCAACTACCCAACTCAGGGCCCTTTCACCTTTTTTAACCTTATGCAGCGTATGTAACTTATCTGTATGCTATGCAAGCTTCATCCGAAATCCTTAGCTCTCTGAGTGGGGTCAGTAAGCAGAAACAAAAAACTTGTCTCTTGCTGACTGAAAAACACAGAAATCACTGATGAGGCTGGTACCCAAGTGCATCTGTGATTTTTGCCAAATTATCACACTGAGAGAGTTTGCATAGATGTACTGTAATTTTTACACAGCCTCAGTCCAGAGGTATATGCCAGTGGGAAAATCACTGTGGTTTTTGAATCTGTAGCAGTCTGATGGATGGTCTTGATGCCCACACACATTACCCTTATACTTGAATGTACTGCCCTACAAAAGCAAGGTTTCTTTTGAATTTGTTTAAATATTTCTCACCTTGTGTACAAAATAAAACAAAACAAAATAAAGTAAAATTCTAGGAGACCCTCACATTTTTATTTCTCAGTGCTTGTAATTTCTTCCTCATAGGGTTATTATCAGGAGGAAGCTGGTGACAAGAAACTTACCTCAGAAGAGTATTAGTAGCCACACATTAAGGACAGCATGCTGTTCAAAAAGAATGTTAATAAGAGGCTAACTAACTTTACTATTAACAGAAAGGAAATATAAAGACTTACAAGGTCAATCCATCAGTGTTTCTGTGAACATCTTTGAAATTATTCCTTCACAGTGAAAAAATATACATATATTTTGTGTTATTCTCATTACAGGTGAAATGACAATCCTTCCATTCCGTTACTAAGTTTTCAGCAGATAATACATAATGATTTTAGAAAACTGAGTATACTAATACGGAAAATTTTAGACTTTCTCATGTATGCTATCTATGGAAACATTATTTCTGGCACACATTACCAGCAAATTGTTTGTCAAAAAAAGTTATGTAACAAATTTGTTAACAACAACATAACATGAATTTTCCTTTGCAACTTAGATTCATGATTCTGTAAAATCTAGTTTCCAAAAGAATGAAATATGGCATTTAATTCAATGTATCCAATTCAGAAAAAAAAAAAAAAAAGACAATGTACTGCTCTCATTTCTTATTCTCATCAGCCTAACATTTTAATTCTCAATAAATAAATAAATAAACAAGTAAAATAAAGATTATGCACTTCTGGGATGTCAGTGTGAATCACAAGCAAAATATTCATTCATTGTTTTTCAGGTTCAGTTTTTCATCAAAGGAAAAACAAAACATGAAAGGTTTGGTGGTAAATGTAGTATTAGAAAAATAAATACAGTCTGGAGACTGTGAACTTATTTCCTACGACTGTGTTTTGTTGTAGTTTATGCTTCATGCCTGATCCAAAATCTAATGAGGCAATAGTATTATTTTAATAGGTTTCAGACTCATTCCAGAATGGCCTATTTATAATGTAAATGAAGACACCAACAGTTATGAACACAGAGACAGAAAACCAAACAGTCATGGAAGCAGAAATAGCACAGTGACATAGTTTCACATGCTCACCTATTGATAGACAGTACACTGCACAGACTTTGTCTTTTGTAGTTTTTGCTAGTATCTCCAGCTTTTCATACATCATGATCCTAAATCACATAATTAGTCTCAATGGAGTGGAACTGGACAACTTTCTGAGAAACTTGGTATGTGTTTCTTAAGCATGACAGTTCAGTCATCTCCAGAGAAGGAGACTCCACAGCCTCTCTGGGCAACCTGTGCCAGTGCTCTGTCACCCCCACACAGTAAAGTGCTTTCTCACATTCAGCTGAAACCACCCGTGCTTCAGGTTGTGCCTGTTGCCTCTTGTCCTGTCTCTGGGCACCACTGAAACGAGTCTGGCCCCATCTTCTTGACACCTTCCCTTCAAATATTTATATACATTGATGAGATCCCCTCTCAGCCTTCTCTTCTCCAAACAAACCATATGACAGATGCTCCAGTAGCTCCATCTCCTTCTTGTTCTGGGGAGCCCAGAACCAGACACTGTTCCCATGACCTGCTGGCAACACTCTTGAATGCACCCCAGGATACCATCAGCCTTCCTGGCCACAAGGACACTTTGCTGTCTCATGGTGAACCTGCTGTCCACAAAGACTCCCAGGTCCTTCTCCCCAGAGATGCTCTCCAGCAGGTCAGTCCCCAGCCTGTAATGGTGCTTGGGGTTATTCCTTCAGAGGTGCAGGACCCTGCACTTGTCTTTGTTGAACTTCATGAAGTCCCTCTCTGCCAGTGCTCCAGCCTGTCCAGGTCCCTCTGAATGGCAGCACAGCCCCCTGGCATATCAGCCACTCCTCCCAGTTTTGTGTCATCTGCAAACTTGCTGAGGGTGCTCTCTGTTCTATCATCCAGGTCATCAATGAAAAATTTGGACAACATTGGACCCAGTACTGACCCCTGGGGCACACTGCTAACTACAGGCCCCCAACTAGACTCAGCGCTGCAGATCACAACCCTCTGAGCTCTGCCATCCAGACAGTTCTCAATCTACCTCACTGTCCACTCATCTAGCCTGCACTTCCTGAGCTTGCCTATGAGGATATTAGGAGAGACAGTGTCAAAAGCTTTGCTGCAGTCAAGCTAGACAACATCCATTGTTCTCCCCTCATCTACCCAGCCAGTTGTCCCATCACAGAAGGTTATCAGGTTGGTCAAGCATGATTTTCCCTTGGTAAGCCCATGGTGACTACTCCTGATCACCTTCTTCTCCTCCATGTGCTTTGAGATGACCTCCAGGGTGAGTAATTGCATCACCCTTCCAGGGACAGAGGTGAGGCTGACTGGCCTGTAGTTTTCTGGGTCCTTCTTGCCCTTTTTGAAGACTGGGGTGACATGGGTTTTCTTCCAGTCTTCAGGCACCTCTCCTGTTCTCCACAACCTTTCAGAGATGACAGAGAGTAGCCTAGCAACGTCAAGAGTTCATACACCCTCCTTACTCTTCAAAAACTTTACAGAATCAGAAAATGCTACACCTGATTAACTTAATTTCTTTTGCAGCCACCTTTCTTGTTGTATTTAGCTTGCTCACCGTGCCAAGGGAAATCAGCAGTACCACTGATTCTGTTAGCTGTTACTCAGCCTTTTACATTTCAGCTTCTTGCTGATTTACTGAAAAATGAAGTAAACTTTATGTTACAAAAAAAAAGCACCAGCACACAAGTGCATGGAAAACTTTTTGAAGTGTCAGGTTACTAAAAACCTGCCCCATTCAAAGAACTTCAAGATTATTTGTTTCTAACATCTCTAACCTTATTCACATCACCTTAGTGAGACAGTGCTCTCATTGCTTGTCAAAGCAACGTACTGATCTTAGTCTATGAAGTTAATGCAGTTTGTGATAGTGAAGGAAATAGCTTGCTGTATTGTTGCTCTTGTTAACACCCATCTCATCAGCAGGAAAAGCCTTATCCATTAAATTCCTCTTTAGCTTTCTTTTGTCCAAGACAAGGAACAAGAGTATCTCTGACAGCAAGGTAACTCGACCTTAAACAAGTAGCATCTCTCTGACCTTAGGCTGCCTACCTCTGCAAAATCTGGTGCAGGAAACAGGGAAGAGAAGGTTGGGAGGTGGGGGTGGCATGGGAAGGGAGAGAAGTAACAACAGTTTCAGAGTTGTCACTGACTACGTCTAAGTGTTAACCACCAGTTTTGAATACAGACACCCAAAATTAAGCATCTAGGTAAAAAGTGTGATTGCATGAATTATAAAAGTAATAAAATGGGTTGGAAGTATCTATGTGAAACAGGTAAAATCCATATAATAAAAGGAAAGGTCCATATAATCCACAAAGGCAGAGAAAGACGGAAACATGAAGGATAGAAATAACTAGACAAAAAGTAAAGACAATAGAGGTAGAATCCACTTCCTTTATGCACACAGAATTAAGAAATCTGTACTTGACTCTGTCACTCAGTGTCACTGCATGGTTAGCACAGAGAATGTGATTTATAAACATATTTATATGAATAACTTCAGAAAGAGAAGACTTGCACTTCTAGAGTGTTATTTTTCTCCACTAAAGAAAGTCAGGACAACTAAATCATCTGCACATATATAGACACTAAAAGTACAGATTTGGAGAGAAGTATGAAAGATTTATTATTGTTTAGGACTGTACAGATACTTTGCTTTGTGTAGCAAAAGTGCTCATGGCACTATAATTGATGCATGTTGAATAAGAGAAAAGATAATCTGGAGCCTTTTCTTACTCAATAGAGTACTTCAAAAGATACACAAAACCAATATTAAGAACAGCATCTGTATTAAGATCAGCATCGGTTGCCCTTAGCTCTCAAGTTACACTCACAATTAGACTCAAGTAGCAAGGAAACCTTCCATTAACACTTTAAAAGTCCTTGGACAGTTTTGTACCTGTGTGTCTTGCACTGAAGATGAAGAGTCTTGCAGATCCTTCTATATGACATGTATTGTTTGCATTATGCTATTGATGTGATTAGACAGAGAAAGCAGGGATTCCTGAAAATAACCACTTGCTTTAAAAGGCCTCAATTTTAGATCTTATCAGCAAGGAAGACCAAGAAAATCAAGAGCGATCTACCACACACTGATTAGTCATACTGCTTCCAGAAGAGCTTCAGTTTAGTCAGCTGGGAGAGCTGGATAAGGGGAAAATATTACGCTTTTATATTACACAGCATATATGGCTCCTTTGGCTTCAGTGTAAGCAAAGCTATTTTCCACAGGTATCAAGATATGTCTGACAGAATCATAACACTTACCAGAGCAGCATGAAGATACGCACGTGGAACACAATCCATAATCTTCCGCCCTCTGATGGTTTTACCCAGCTGGGCAGCCAAGCTCCACCATAACTGCTCTCTCACTCCCCCTCCTCAAAGAGAAAGGGGGAGAAAGTACAATGCAAAGGGCTCAAGGGTTGAGATAAGGACAGGGAGATCACTCACCAATTATCATCATGGGAAAAACAGACTCAGGGCGGGTCCCCCATGGGCAGCAGCTCCCCCCAGACCCCCTGCTCCTGCATGGGCTCCTCTCCACAGGCTGCAGCTCTGGCCCGGGGCCTGCCCCTGCGGGGGCTCTCCATGGGCCGCAGCCTCCTCCAGGCCACATCCACCTGCTCCACCGGGGACTCCTCCACGGGCTGCAGCATGGAGATCTGCTCCATGTGGGACCCCTGGGCTGCAGGGGGACAGCCTGCTCCACCAGGGGCCTCTCCACAGGCCGCAGGGGAACTGCTGCTGCCTGACTGGAGCACCTCCTGCCCTCCCGCTGCACTCACCTCAGGGGCTGCAGGACTGCTTCTCACTCCTCTCTCTCCCAGCTGCTATTGACCAGCAGTTTTTGTTCCCTTTCTTAAATCTGCTCTCACAGAGGCACAACTAACATCGCTTCTTGGCTCAGCTCTGGCCAGCAGCAGGTCCCTTTGGAGCTGGCTGAAACTGGCCCTTATCTAACATGGGGCAGCTTCTGGATTCTTCTCACAGAAGTCACCCCTGCAGCCCCCCAACTACCAAAACCTTGCCACATAAACCCACTACACTCCCCACTGAATGCCAGGAGGAATTGTGAAAGTATTTTTCTCTACTGGCTGGAAAAAAACTGAAGCATCCTACATAGTGAAGAATGCCTCCATGGCCATAGATTTCTACATCTACTCCTCTCTGTCCCCTCAGAGTTATGCAAGTATGACCTAATGGCAGCCTTCCAATCTGATCCTTGTCATTGATGCTCTTGGTTCGCTGCTCTGCTCTCCCTGACGGCTATCTCTGTTAACATGCTGCAATCTATTGAAAATTCCATGGTTCTTTCGGTTTTTCACATGAATTCAGCACACACATGAAGACTAATTACAAGCTTTACTGGGAGGCTTATGATAAAGACTGTACATGGATTTATTTATTTATTTTTTATTACTTTTCAAAATATTTCTGAAATGTTTCTTTTAAGAGGGATAGTGAGAAATATCCTTCTGTAAGAACAAATCTTGCTTATTAATCAGTAGAACGGATAGTTCAAATTACCTTGTAATTTCCCTGTTGGAATCTGACATGCTACTTGTCATAATTTTTAAACGATCTGGTAAAAATTAAAACTATTATCAGCAAAAGGCTATAGTAAAGCTTTTTCTGCATTGCTGAGGCTATTATCTAAATGGAATAAAAGAAATAGGGAAAATATCAAAATAAAACAGAGTTTTA
The DNA here is from genome assembly GCF_013377495.2 of Cygnus atratus. Lineage (NCBI taxonomy): Eukaryota > Metazoa > Chordata > Aves > Anseriformes > Anatidae > Cygnus > Cygnus atratus. The sequence continues at coordinate 79,385,262 of NC_066396.1, forward strand.
ACATTTTCATCAAAACTGAACCTTTTTGTTGTTGTTGTTTGTGTTTGTTTTTTTGTTGTTGTTTTGTTTTTGTTTTGTTTATATTGTGGAGGGGCCATAAACAAGCAACTTCATTTCAGGCAAATATGTCTGCATGGTGTATTGACCCCATCCAGCAGCAGGCACCCACAGAGCTGCTCACTCGCTCCCCTCTCCTGAAAATAGAGTGAGAGGAACTGTAGATTGAGATACAGACAGTTTGTTAGATGTATCAAAAGCTGCTTGCACAAACAAAGCAAAGAAAGAATTATATTCACTACTCCCCAAGGATTGGCAGATTTTTAGGCACTCAGAATCATAGAATCATTTAGGGGAAAAGACTCATAAGATCATCAAGTCCAACCATCAACCTGACACTACCAAATCGACCTCTAAACTATGTCCCTAAGTGCCACATCCACTTCTCTTAAATATCTCCAGGGATCGTGACCCCCCCCCACTTCACTGGGCAGCCTGATCCAATGCCTAACCACCCTTCCCATGAAGGAATTCTTCCTGAGATCCACCCCAAACCTCCCCTGGCATAACTTGAGGCTGTTGCATCACATCCTTCATGGGCCTTAGCACATGTAATGGTTGCCTGTGAAGACGAACACAAAAACTACGAATGCCCTCCCTTCTTCCCTCTCTCCCTGAGGTTTTATCGCTGGGCATGAGGTTACACAGAAGGGAACATCCCTTTGGCCAGGTCCCCTCTCTGTTTCTCGCCCAACCCAAGACCAATCGCTGTGAGGGCCTTGAGACAAAGAGGAAGCCTGGGTGCTGTTCAGCAACACTGCTTTGCTGAAACTGGTGTGTTATCTGCACGTTTTTAGCCAAGAAGCCAAAACATAGCACTATGTGGGCTGAAGCATGAAGAAAGTTACCTCTGTCCCAGCCAGACCCAGTACAGTCCGAAAAAGAACACAGTGATGACAGTAAAGGCTGTCCATACTTCTAGAAGTTTCCAGATATGCAGATGGTTGCAGATTGATTTGTCTCGTGGCCTCATTTTGCAGTGAATGTCTTTGTCATTGTGAAGTTGATTCAATGGACAGAATTTTGCAAAAAACACCACTTAGGGATTTCAATACTGTGAAATGTGTGCTTTAATATATCAAATATATCAAATGATAATATATCACTTTGATATTATATGCCCCTGATATAATAATAATAATAATAAAGTTATATAATATGTTACAGATGATGCTGTAAAACAGACGAAGAAAATGAAGAATAACCAGAATAACCCTGATGATCACAGATCACAGCTTAACAATTGATCTACCAAATAACTGGAAAATATATCATGGGAGCTATAGATTCTGTACAGCAACACAGACTGGTTGACGTTTGCAAAACAAACAAAAAAGCCTTCTAAATATAAATGATGTCCTTGTGTTTTTTTGTTGATTTTTTTTTTTTGAAAACTCTAAGGCTGTCCAAAACAACTTTTGTTTAATACAGTCATAAGGAACCTAATTTGAACTAGTCAAACAGTGAAAAAAAAATCATTAAAACAATTTTTGCTATGACAAAAAAAGCAAAGCCCCATTTATATTAAGTATTTTCCATGCACTTTGGATTTTTTCCAAAGCTAGTCAAGTGCTATAATTATTCACTAATTATTTGTAAGAAGAATAGCAAAATGCCTTGCAGAAATTATTCCTAATGAACAATTCTGTCAGCTCTAAACTCAGAGCAGTTTTCAAAATGGTGTGGTGCCAGTTCCTTATATGAAACACAAAATGTTTTGTGAACAATGCAGTGAATGCAGTATTGATATTTCATGTAGGTACTCAAGCCATGTATTCGTGTGGTTACATTCTTTCAGTACAGACCCTGTAAACAAATCACAAAAGTGGAAAATTTGCCTAGGTGTTTACAAATAATGTGCTACATTCCTTTTGCCAACTAAAGGGCACAGGTGTAAATTTAAGCCAAAACCAACAGGGCCCTGTCTGTACTCTGTTATTATTTATAAAAAGCCTAATACAATAATGATGAATTCTTCGTGTGGCCTTTAGATTATTCATTCCAACTTACACAAGTGTATATGCATTATAACACATTTAAAGGTCTTCATCAGATCAGAACATAGTATTCAGCATTGCACAAATCTTCTGAGGGAGAGATGGAAAAGATAAGAATCGTCTAGCCAAATACACATCTTCAGAATACTTACACCTCAAATAATCATCCTGATCTCCCGTATTCAGGAGGAAAGTGTTTCTAGCATACAGTGTATTTCATCTAAAGCACACAGTCTAGAAATAGGTCAGGTGCCTTCTTCGTCTGACACAGCCTCAGGTGACTAACTCTTGACATAGACATCTACACTGCAGACTTCAGAAGCTAAAGGAGATGAACACCCTGCAAGGCGTTCAGAATTTTTGTTTAACTTTCCCTGCGCATTCTGCAGCTACTTCAATAGAACAGTTCTAACTGCAAGCCAAAGATATATTTAGCTATAGCTAAATATGATCCACTGAAATTTTTTTCATAGAAAAGTCCCCTAGTGACAAAGTGAGGTTTGTGTGGCCTTCTTTAAACTTTCTAGAAAGGCCATCTTACTGGACCATTTCTCTTAGTTAAAACTATATCTGGTAAATAGTCTCTAGAGCTCCCAGCTCCTCCATTAGGCCATAAAGAAAAAAAAAAAAAAAAACAGTTGGAAAATTCTTGCTATTTTTAAACGAGGGGAAAAAAGTTAAATATAGAATTATACCTTACCCCATGTAAATCATATAACAATCACGATGTTGTGCTTTTGTAGCTACTTCCTCCAAAGCCTAGTAAAACATTGCTCATTTCAGGTCAAAGAAAAGCAGTACAGGTGCACTTTTGCTTTTACTCTGTGAAAGAAGAGTGAACAACTGTTTTCTCTGCTTTCCTCTGCTTATATTCACCTTTAGTAGGGTAAAATGCCATAAAATGGAAAGATATCCTACAGCCAAGAAGTAGCATACTCTGAAAGAAATATTCTGCTTATATAAATCATTTAACACAGATCACTTACCTGATGCATATTTGCTATGCAACTGTATTTTTATGTATTTAAATAGGACAACATCTATTTAAACTATCCACTTTCTTTTTGATTTTATTTGCTTTCATTTAAAACATCTGAAGTCTTCTCAGTTTTATCACAACTAGTATGTACTACTTATTTTCCACAATGTTTTGCATTTTTTCTTTACTTCTTCCCTGAAACATTAAATCTTCTAGCACCCAAGGGAATTCATAAAAATAAGCAGTTCAAGTTGACTCTTTATATCCTGAATTATCCATTTCTGCCTCCTTCAGATTCCAATTTACATTTCAAGCATCTTGGAGGCTGGCTGGAGTATTTTTATTTTTTAATTTAAATGCTGTGTATTCTGTTCCAAATACAACTATTTCTAGGACAGATTCATGCATCAAAAATTCACAACAACAAGAATATAAAATTGCCTTGGGATGACTATTTCTAGGGCACATTCAAGCGTTAAATTTGTTCATTACAATGAGAAAATGAAATTGCCTTGGAACCTAGCATTTAACTATTTTTACAGCTGTCCTGTTGAAGTGATATGCAGTAATCCCTTTTTGTCTACTAAAAAGTGAACTGCATTAATTAAGTAATTTTCAGTTCCCTAATTAGATATATTTCATGCTTGGCAACATCAAAACAGTTGTTGATTTTCTTTTTTCTTTTTTTCTTCATAGGAATACATTTAAAGTATACATCTATATATCTGTGGATTCTTGGACTTCACTAAGTCACACACATTTCTTACATGTCTTCTGAATAAATATTTCACAATCCAAAGCTTTTTATAGCCAGCTGAATTTTTTCCACTCACTGTAGCTGAGCTTCAGGTTGTCCCAAACTTACTAAATTTACCTTGGGAGCTTCCTGAGATTTGTAGGAAAGAGTACAGCAAAAAGACTAGTGGATTTTTTTTCTAACCTGCACATAAAAATGCTTCTCTTTGCAGTCATCTGCAAATTCTGATAATCATAATTCTGATAATCACACATCAGCAATTTCAACACAGAGAAATTTTAGAACTTGAGACAATATAAGTACAAGCACTCATAAAAAAAAGCATATTGTATCAAAAGGGTTAGAAAACAATAATACTGCCTGTTGCAAATTAAAAGCAAATTAAAAAGTCTGAGAAACTACAGAAAAGAATCCAAAGAAGGAATAAAGTAATGCAATATAATAAGCTTTAAATAACCGCCTCAAATAGTTTATGAGAATACTGACCAGAAGTCAAAATTTTGAAAATTCTTCAAAAATGTTATTACCTATTAGTACAAGGAAAACAGATTCTATTCAATCTTTCCATTGCAACTGAAAGTGAGAATGAAATAATGTTAATGGTGAATGAGACCACTAAAGATTGAGAAACAAATCCCATATTTCCTTTCACTTTGTGATGAATATTCACTGCATTTTCCATATAATTTTAAGTCAAGAGTAGTTTAAAGGACTTTACTATAATGGTAATCATAGTACAAGATGCAGAGGCAAATATGGCAATGTAAATATGATTTTGAAAACAGTGACCAGAACCAAGTAATATATTGGGTACATATTTGTCTTGTACTTTCCCTGGCAATATAAACAGTGTCCTAATTTCAATTTCCCACTGTTCCTGGACTAAATTTTCAAAGAGATTTTAGCAGTACCTCAAATAAACTTTTGTTTTTAATATCACTTGCAAAATTAGAGGTTTATCTAGGAAATAAAGATAGCAAAGGAATTTTTATTCTAGTTAGGTATGACTACAGCATCTGTTCACCTATTCAGAACATCTTTAACCTACCAATATGTGAAGGCCCAGCTCCACACACAATACAAGACACACAAACACATCCAGGACCTCCAGAGCTTACTCAGAAGATTAGCCTCCCACTGAAATCCACATTCTGTGGTCTCACTGCAACATAGCTAGTTTTAACCTAGTATGTGTTTACTGTGTACCTGAATTCACAAATAAGAGTTTAAAATTTATTGGTGTTATGGAAGAAGAAAAGCAATTAGGCAATAGCAACACTTTAGTTAGTTATGCTATTATTGGATGATACATAGATATAGATATATATATACTTTAAAAAAATGATAGTTTAAAACTTAGATGATTTTAAAAGCATGACAGCTGAAAAGTATTCTTCTAAAAGGTGTAGGAGGCATAGCATAGCTTCAACAATAATTTAAGACTCTTAATGACTTCAGAAGTGAGTTTTGATAGCGTCACTAGACCTGGAAATTCAGAATCTTCAAAACATGAAGTTGCTTTGGGTGTTCTTTGTGGTTTTAGTACTTGCAATACTCTGCTTTTGACTATTTAAATTTCAAAATCCTTTTCTTACTTTCACTCACAATCCATCCAAGCTCCTCTGTGGTGTTTTTAAGCAAGCTCTGAAAAAAGTAACAGATAGATTCAGCCTTCAAAAATAGTGTCTACTAGTGCTCCACTTAACAGAGGTGTGGGAAAACACATTTCTTCGGGCTCTTTAAGAACTGCAAGTGTGCAGAACTGTGTCCCAGTACCCCCTACAACTGCGTAGTGTACCACCATTTTTGGAGCTATGTGCTGCTCACATCTGTCTAATTACCTTATTCCAGGAATGTCCATAGCTTGGAACCATTAGCTACCTAGGTGTTATTTGGTAGGCCATGTTCTCAACTGTGTTGTGGATGCCATGTCAGTCTCCGGTGGCAATAAACATGAAGGAAAGATTTTTTGCTTGTCAAGACGAATCACTTCAAGCTTTTCAGCCATCCTTGTTATTTTCTAAGCTCTTCTTCATTTCCAAATGCAGTAAATATAATTAAGATACCTGTACACACTCTTGTACCTTAATGTTTCAACTTCAACTACTGGAATGATCTGAATCAAACAGTGTGAAATAATACAGCTCTTGGGGACTGTGATTTGCCCCTTGGGCAGCCCAAATGTCTTGTAATTCCCTAGGTCCAATGAAGTGTTACAAAAAATATAAGCCATTGACCACGTAGAACTTAAGATGGTCAAGATATGGTCAACAAACTTGTTCACAAAGACAGAATTTTCATCTACTCAAAATGTAACCAAGTTTACACAGCAGTATAGCAGAGAATCAGTTCAGTTCCTCAAATGAAGATTGATGTCTAGCCCAGTGACAATCCACAGTAGCCTCCTGTTTGCTGGTAACAAAACCCCAAAACCTTGTAATGAGATGATAAATGTCATAGTGTTACTGTTTTCTAAAATGTAGCACAGTGCAAGACTTGTAATTGATAGTTATCTCAGTTTATCAACATATTGTACAAAAATACAAGCCATTACTCCCTTTTCCCTTGCCCTGAAGATGCTTAATGTTGTGCTAAATGTTATGTTATCCCCTTTACACAAAAACTTAGTCAGAAAAATGATGATAGCAATAGGGCAACATGGTTAGAAACACAACCCTGTCTCTGGCTGGAAGTAACGTTCCTGCTGATATTTCTTAATTTTCATGGTACATAGGCACAGGCAAATATGTCATTTGCACTACCAGAAATATTCCTCTGCGGATAAGGTGAGCTGAGGAATCAGACTAGTAGCTCAGCTCCAGTTATCCCTAACAATACACAAACTGAAGAAACAGATTTCCTGTGACCCACTGCATGCTTTCTTTGAAGGGTGAAACATGATTTTTTGGCAAAAAGAAGAGGAAATAATTATTTTCCTTCCATCAGCAAGTCTCTGACTCTTGTTGCCAAGACCATTGCTAAAATTGACTATAGTGTAAACACAAATGCTGTCATAGAGAATTTTAAGTAGCACCTGAACCGTATAAATTACTGTCAAGAATATCAGAATTGCTGTTTTCACGTGCGTATGAATGTTCTCAAAAGTAGACAAAGAAACAGAAGTTTGACTAGAAAAACAGGTTGTCAGGTGCCCACTGCAAATGGTGCTAAAGCCTGCTACTAAAGAAATAGAGGCCCCAAGAAGAGTCCACAATGAATTGCTGAGCTGTCCACTCAGTGGTATGGAAAAGATGCAAAGAGCAAAAGGGTAAGAAAAGGGACTTCTGGAGCCACATAGGGCTGAGAGACTTGACTAACCTCAACTGGAATCTTCAAAATCCCTGCTTAACCACAGGTTGACAGTGGAAACATACAAAAGTCAACTTTTGACCTGAACATTCCCAGAAGTTGTGTTTCTGCTAATTCCCAGTGCTTCTTTCTTTATAGTACTGACCTTTAAAGTATAGCCAGAGGATAGGCAATTATTTGTTTTTGTTCAGAAATCCAACTGCTAGAGCAATCACCCAAGGGTGATCCCACAACAAAAAATAATCCCTGAAGCACAGTTATCTTGCACAAACTTTATCACCCCTATATACTCTATCTTCCTGTGCACTCCTGTGCACTCTGTCTTCCATACATGCCCAAAAGTATGTTTTCTGAACACTAGAGCAATTTCGACAGGACAATACTGCCTACAGAATAGACTCAGAATGAGTAATTCAGTTCTTTCTGTCCCTTACCATTAACCATGGAGATGCACCTCAGCTGGCAAGAAATGGGTGGAGTGCTTTTGTCAGAAGGGAACATAAAAAGTAGGCAACATTCTTCTGCTAGTTTTATGATATGTTTCATTTGTTTTCAAAATGGTGATGATGTCTCTCTGTTTTCAGGAGAGCAGTCATGACTCTCAGGTGGATAAAGGTGGACAAAGGAACCGTCCTGAAGCCTTGTGTGGGAATGAGAGAGATCTAACACACAGGAGAGAACACAGCCCCTCCTTCTAGCCATCATTAATGGTTTTAATTGTGCATTCACGAAGCAAACCACCTGTTTTTACTCCATTCTGATATGTGCAAAAACTCATAACAAGCACTGACACTCTTAGTACCTAACGGTGATTTTACATGCTACTTTTTATGACCTAAAAGCAGCCACTGCAGTTTTGTGTCCCGTTCTTTTCAACCTCGTTCTTTTCCCTGTCGTAGAAGATGAGACAAGATGAACCTGAGGTTTCTTATGGAATGCAAATTTCATCAACAAAAAGAGGACAATAAAAATAATATTATCAATTATCTCTACTCCTGCAATGATCAGCTGGTCATTGATATAAAGTCCAAACCCACAGATCCATGCCTATGGATTTTCTCAATTCATATCAGCAGAAGTGGTTCCGAAGTATGAGTACTTAAGCAATTTTATGGAAGACCATCCCCAGTCTAGTCCTTTTAGGAATGGTGCTAGAATGTTGCCTTCAAAGACATATGTGATAAAAAAGGTTAATGAAAACTCACATTAATTGTATAAGCACACTTGTCAGATCTTTACAGATTTTCATGTCTGCTGTTGGATGCACTGAGAAATACCGATTAGAAATTACCATATTTTTGGTCTTACTGATTTTATGTTGCAAAGAAATTTAATTTCAAAAGCACTACATCAAAATTGTACATATTAATGTAGGAACTAGCTATACTAGAGTATCAACATTAAATTCATTTCTATACAATAGGATTGTATAGAAATTCATTTCTATATCTATAAAACTGATATTGTTGAGCATTTTTCATCTCAACTGTGATTTTCAGAAATGTAAGAACTTGTATTGATCTCCTGGTTAGTTCTTTATGAAAACAGAATTGATACTAATTTGATAAATGCAGAAAAACTGACTACAATTTTCAGCAAACTAATCTTATTTACAGATAGAGAAATACAGAATGTGTACCAGCACTGCATGACAGCCTCTGTGTACAGTCTCCTTCCTGCTACCTTACTATCCTATAATGAGACAAATATGAATACAAGTGTTAACGAACTAGAAAATGCAAAGTAAAAAATCCTGAGCCAACAAAAAATCATTTATTTCAGATGTTGTTTTTATCTCTGTTTATGAAATTCTCCCATGCCTGTGTCCAAATCATTCTGGAAAATATCTGTTCATATCTATTGTTTTCCCTATAAACAGTGATATGGATTTTCTTTTTGTAGGGTCAATTACATGAGAAGATCACATAACTGGAGGTTATCTCAAAAGGAAATTCAGTTGGGGAAGACAAGATCTGGACTTCCTGGGATAAACCTGGAAAGATGTTCATAAACAGATCAGTCATGATCTGTATTATTCAAAGATTTCTAGATAGATGCTCCTTTCTGTTCATGGTTGTGGGTGTTCATGACTCAGTCTGACCAAAATAAATAAATAAATAAATAAACAAACAAACAAACAAACAAACACCTTTTCAGAAAAGTGAATTGTCAGGTTTTTTGTTTGGTTGGTTTGGTTCAGTTTATTTTTATTATTATTATTTGCTGTCTAGTTTTAGTGTTCCTGGAAGAAAAGCCTGTACTGGTATGGACATGAGATACCCAAGACCAGTTTCCTCATATAGCACATTACATCCAGTGACAGGTCACAGAGCCACTCCATATCTTATGTCCTAGGTGCAGGAGTACTATACTTTCTTACAGAAGTCTTATTAAAATTAAAATGATAAAATTTTCTCAGGTTCTTCCAGTCTTGATAGTAATGATCACATTGACACAATAGATGAAGCAACCTCAGGACACTCTTAGGTTCCTCTCTACAGCAACTTGTCTTGGAAATGTTTTATATAACGGGTTGCAGATACTTCTCTCACCCTTCCTTCTGCTATGTGTGTGACATAATACAGTCACGGTGTTAGGTAACAAGGTGCTCAGTGCATTCATGGCAAGAACAGCTATGAATTTTATATCCTTTATCCTCTGAAACTTGTTCAGACAGCATAAAGCCCAGGCTTGGGAGGGATTACTTGGCAATCCAACCAATTTCCAAGTTTTTGCATTCACCTGTGTTTATTTCTGAAATAACACACTATGTATAAGATACCTCTGTTCTGCAAACCTTAGAAACACACAGTGGGAAAAGAGAAATGAGAAAAAATGCTTAATTATTTGTCAGCATTTAAATAACCAAGCTACTCTAAGCCTTATTAGAACTAGGACTATGGTACAGGTGATACTTTGGGTGCTTTAAATTTTTATTTTTATTTTATATACAAATGGAATTACTTGATTGGCATACATTAGCTCATAGTTTCAATTACTTTACAGAAGACAATATGGCTAAAGCTCAGCAGTCAAATACATATATATATATAAAAAGAAAATAGTATCTCTGTTAATTTCACTTGCTGGAATGCAAAGGGCACAGTCTGGCAGCTGCTCATTTTTCCTTAGTGTCATTGACTTCCCAGGAATTTTTAAAAGCTTACTATGGGGAATGGTTAGTACTTTGCAGTACTAGGTCCATGATGTGCATATGTGATTAATTTTCAGTGAAATTTTGAGCTAAATATTTCATACCCAGCCGAAAAAACTGCAAATGGTGTCTCTACAGAGGAATGCTGCTAATATTCACAAACACAAATGCATGCATTTTTATCTGGTTGAACCTGTTATCCATACAGACACACGGAAACAAACCATTGCCAGGGCTCACACCCAGATATGTCAACACTAAAAGATTAGACTTCAGTCATATCAGCCGAGAGGCTGATCTTCAAAATGGAATAATTAGACTTAGTTGCTGGGAACAGGTGCTGCAGGTGGTAGCTGAGATAACAGTTTCTGTTTTGTTTTTCAGATGAACATAAGTCTAAAGAAAATTAGACACTGACCATAAAAATGGTTTTACACAGGCTACAAAACAGCTGCCTGAAAGAAATTTGTAACCTTGCAAATTGAGCCCGATAGAAACACAGAATGAAAAAGTAAAGGTCCTTCATTTATCAATAGTACTAATGTATACAAACCTGGCCTTTAATGAAGGATGAATGAATGCTGGAAAATACAACAATAGCATGTAACTCACTGCTATTTTCTGCCCTATCTACATGATGAGTAATTATTTAGTTGCATTTCTTAGACAGCTACAGCAGTGCAAGCATTAAATTAATTATACATTCTTCTAAAAATGGAAGTTGCAATTACATATTTTTCATTATTTTTTTTCCACTTATTCTGTGTCCTTATGCATTTTTCCATAACAATTATTCTGTGCAATCTTGTGTAAACAATATGGTATACATATGGTAAATCACATACATCTCAATGACAACTATTTCATTTTTACAGATAAATGCATTGATTTATACAGATAAATTCAAGCATGATAGCTGCCCATATGGATTTACATAAAATTAATGTAAATAGATGAAACAGTGCGTATAACTTTGAAAATACAGACTGTTTAAAGTTGATAAGCTTTGAGATCCTAAATTACTTTTCCACAATTATCTCATCTGTAATTCAAATAGTAAGTGTTGTAAATTATTATAGACCAACACCATGGGACTTTTTACAAAGCTATGAATCAAAGGTAATCACCTACAAATGAAGAAGAATAAATTGGTAGTAAAATATACAACGGTATAAGTCTTTTCCACAAAGCTACCCTGAGGCCATGTTTGAATGAGTAACCTTGGCCTCCTCAAAGAATTATCTCACTTGACAGAAAACAGAAACTAGAGATAAAAGAGCTAAGGAAAAGCAGCTTACAAAGTAAAGTGTAGCACAACTCCTATGACCATTTTTTTTTATTTTGATTTTTCCCAATACTGCTCAAATGTCATAAAATAGAAGTTGAGGAGGTTATCCTTTTGAAATCATTACCATTGACTAATTAGGTGTAGGCTTCTTACACGGAAACTCTGAAAAGCTCCAACATAAAGACAGCTGTGTTAGATTCACAAGTCCTGAAACAGATATTTTATGCTGGCACTGAGCAGGAAGTGACTTTTTGCTCTTACGACCAATAGTAGAGATGAAACTCTCTGAACTGAGAAAATAATTGAATTTTCTATTTGAATTAAATTTCAGAATTCTTCTGTCCAATTTTATGGATTTTTGTGAGGGTTATAGTTTAATTTCTTGATAAATTTCAAAGTATCACACACTTAAATTCTATTTCAGATAACCCGATCAGAACTTTCACTGGGACAAGGCAAATGCAGGATCTTATATAAATAACTGTTTTCAAAAATACTTGCTGAGAAATTATCTGAAACAAGTTCTTACTCATGAAAGGCTTGTATTTTGGTTAATAATGATTTTGAACAACAAAAATATACCTCACAGTGCTGAGATATTTTGTTCTCTACGAATGCTACCTTTTCACTTTGTGCTGATACACCTCTTAAAAAAAAAAAAAATCTATTCTAAATGCTGATATTTCCCATAATTTAGCACACACTCTACAGAGTCAGGTGACATAGCCATGACTGTGCAGCAGCTCCTCCTCTAACAGCATATACTGGTCTGTCTGAACGTCAGATTAGACGATCAAATTTTCTGTAATGTGGTAATTGCTTAACTGATACACAATCCAATTATATAATCACATTTAAGAGCAGACCAATATTAGTTAGGTCAGTGTAGAATTTACAGAGAAATCCATCTATTTTCTTCAATTGAATTGCCAATGCAAGAAATCAGACTTCTACTTCAAAGTATGATAAATGAGACAAATACATGAAATAGTGTTATGTAAGTGAAAAAGAAGACTCTGTGTGTATAGTATAATGGTTAAGAGAAGTCAAGCAATGCTAGGAAAGCTAATAGCACTTGTGCCTGTGTTTGCATAACATTAATGATCCAAAATCCACTCTGGAATAGCATTTTTTCAGTATGATTCATATAGTACATTTTATTTTGAAATAATGAAAATGCCTTTGTCTGAGGGCTGTGATAGGGTTGTAAGCCTCTGTGTGATTAGATGAATAAAAATCACTCAGATACTCACTACTGCTCACCTCTATTGCCCTCTTTCTTAGGAAATCAAACATGATTAAAGACTCATTTTATAATTCCCTTCAGAGTTAAGATAAATGATTATAATGAAAGATCAATGTGTTTTAAAAAATAGTGATAAAGAATAATGACTCTCCAGAGTTCACAGAGAACAGTATGGCTGATTTCCCCCCTGAAGACATATTTCATTAACTAACTTCTTAAAGTTGTTTAAGGTAATGTTGGATCTCTATGTAATTTATCAGTCGTTAGCTCTATTAAAAATATGACAAAATTTATGCATAACAATCTTAAACTAAATATTTAGTTTAATACTTCTTTCACTAACATGCTGAAGCATCATTTCTTTTTGCTTTTAATAGCACTATAATATATTGTTAACAATCACCTAAAAAAAAAATTAAAAAAAAAGCTTCTTACAACCCAGAGAGACCAGAAATATTATTCTTTTATGGTTCAGTTAAATCATTCTTAGCATTTGAGAAGTAGATCCTAATCCAAATCCAAAAATCTGTAAGAATTTTCTGTAACTGTTCTCCTTTAACATAGCTGAATGTATTAATTCCATATGCTGTAATCAGTTAAACTGTCTTCTGCCGGACAATCCACAACAAAATAAAATGAGTGCAAGTCTTTGTGGGACTAGGTCCTAAACATCTTAAACATTATTTTCTGTAGTTCTGCTCAGTTTTCTATTTTCTAGGGATTTGAAGGTTTGAAGGACATGTCAGGAAGAGATATAACACAGAAAAGAGTAGGTAAATAAATAAATAATTTTAAAAATAAAATTTAAATATCGTCTTTAAGAGCTCAAGTCTTCACTTAAATGTGATAATTGCCAACTCAAAAACATTACAAGAAAAAAAAAACAGGCTTTTGTTGACAAGGTTCTGTCTAGCTGGACATGGATAAAAAGCAACAGAACTGACATTACATACAGAAGAAATCATGTCAGTGACTTTTTTTTTTTTCCACAATAGAAAAGAAGCATGCCTTATAAGTTTAAGCAATATTTTCTAGATAAAGTCTTAATTGCTAGTCTTCACCTAGCAGCAAATGAGAAAAGTGATCTTCCATTCCCAAAGATTTCTTGTCAGCTTGTGGTAAAGCAGACCATATCTACATAGTGTTTTCTTCTGCGGGACAGAAAGGATAGGAAGATTGAGAAGACAATGAGGAAAATTCTCTCTTCACTTTTATTCTCCTATGCAGAATGGGGAGAAATATATTGATTTTTATAAAGGGGTAATGTAAACATTCTTTTCACCACTGCAAAGCAGGAAAAGTTCTGGGAATAGCAAAACATTTTCCTTACAAAGAAAAGATAACAGATGGAAGATTTTTGTCCTAATCGCCTTAGACAAAAATATACATGATCGTGATTAAGTGTATACAGCACATATATAGTTGGATGTTAGCATCTAATTCCAAAGCATAAGATGAATAAAAAGTTCAAACAGAAATCATATTTTAACCCAGGAATATAAGAAAAGTTTTTTGAACTCTAGTAGTGCTTCTTGGTGTGTTGTAAATGCCTTTGTATTGAAGTGTTTCGCTAGCAGTTGTTGACAGTTACTCACCTAGCTGTTGACAGAAAAAAAAATGTAGCAAGTAGAATTTCTATTTCTGGCAAATTTCATAAACATACCAGCTGTGAAGGCAGGATTGCTAGCGTTTTGGCACTGCTTCCAGTTAGCATTCTACCCACAGTGTTTGAAAGTAGTAGACACAAATAAGGTTCAACCTGAAATGCATTCTTCGTAAATCAGTATTTGGAACTGAAGATACAACTTTTAGTATGTCCTGGTGTTTTGTACTCCTCATGATTGTGACTGAGAGTATGTTGCAGTCACTCCTACGACAGTTGCTGTTAAATGCATAGCCATGCTTAACTTTGGACTAGCTATCTCTGCAAGCAACAGAGAATACATCAGACTGCCACATACAGCTAAGAAGGTTGGCCAGACTTCCTGAACTCTCTGAGCATACAGCCATATTTGCAGCAATATCTGCACTAATTGTTTTAATTATGGCTACCCACACTTTAGTTGTAATTGACATATAATCATTTTAAGGCAGATTTTTTTTTTTTTTTTTTTTTTTTTTGCAATTGGAATATGGATACAATTCACATTCTGTGCTTCTACTCACATTTCCATACTGCACAGTGACATAACGGGGAATAACAACTTGCAAAGGATAACCATGAGAATTATAAGATTCAAAACAAATGCCTTATTCCAACCACATTTCATCCTAACAAAAAGCCAGTCAAAAAGGACAAAACACCCATCCAAACTTAGGAAAATCATTAAAGTCCTGACTAATAAAAACACAAAGGGATAGAGCCATTATGAATGCCCACTTTCAGTTCAGCATCAGAAAACTTGCCAGCCTCAGATAAAAAGTAGTCTAAAGGTTTTCTAAATAAAGGATGAACTAAAGGAGTTTGACAGTGCCTTTGGCCCATCATCAAGACCTTCAGGTTCACTTTGTGTTCATCTGACAGTAAAATTTGTTGTGAGAGACAGAATAGTTAAAGGAAACAGATGGCATAGACCAATTCTTCTTCACCTCTGAAGGTATGGTTCTTGCAGTGATTTCCAAAATCCCCTTCCAGAAATATTGTTTTGTGCAAGCCAAGAAATTGTGCATTTTTCAGGCTACTTGGAATATACCCAAACTATATCTGCGTATTTAGTATATGTTAATTTGCTGTAAACGCTCTATTGATTCTTCAGCTCTTTAAACGTATGTGCTTGTGAGGGAAGGGAATAGGATTTGCACAGCATGTATGAATAATTTTCACGATTAATACCATATTTGAATTCCTAATCCCATATGCTTTGGGTACTCTAAAAATGCTTAAAGTACTTACAAATAATAGTTTTGTTAGATTTTCAGAGATGCATAGATGAGCTACATTTTTAAGAAATGTATTCCACAGATACACACATTTTTCCAGAATTATTTTCTTCCAAACTACATTTATTGTGTAGAGGCTTCATGCATGTTTAGCAAGTGGTTCATTTAGCAATGACTAGCAGTATGAACTAAAAATTCTTCATTCTAGCTAGATTTAGTTCCAACACATGTGTGTTAAGGAAGGAGACTCTTCAAAGCTTGAAACAGAAAATTGTATATATATATATTATACTTGGACATTAAAAAAAAAAAAAACTAAGTAATGTGCATTATAAACTTTGTGGCTAAAGTTAATGGTTTTAATTTCATCAGTGAGTAGGGCTACCAGGTATTCACAATTAAAACAGTTCAATTAAGCACTAAACCAAAACGAAGGAGCAACATCATTTTTGAATATTGTATTACTGCAGTATTCCTAGCAGTGTTCAAGATATTAGATGAATGTGTCTGATTTCTCTCAAAAAAAAAGTGATAGGCTTAGAGTACACCGTATGATTTTGTTAATGCTTTCCAGCTTTAACATAATTATTTCTAATTATTACAGGGATTTCTTGAACTGCTAATGACTCAAGTGAGATATTGACTGACAGTTTGTTTATCTGAGTGATTTACCTCAATACCAGAGGCCTTGTTGTAATTGCTTTGTTCATTTATTACTGCACACAAAACAATGAATAGTCAGCTTTTACTTCAAAGAAAGGGGAAAAAATATGGATTTGAAGAGTGGACAATATGTTTGATAAGGAATTGGCTCTATGGCTGCGCTCAGAGGGTGGTGCTCAACAGTTCTATGCCCAGGTGGAGACCAGTGACAAGTGATGTTCCTCAGGGGTCTGTCTTGAGACCGGTTCTTTTCCGTGTCTTCATCAATGACATCAAATAACAGGATCAAGTGCACCCTCAGCAAGTTTGCAGGTGACGCCAAGCTGAGCAGTGCAGTTGATACCAAAAAAGGAAGAGATTTCATCCAAAGGGACCTGGACGAGGTTGAGAAGTGGGCCCATGTGAACCTAATGTGGTTCAACAAGTTCAAGTGCAAGGTGCTGAACCTGGGTTGGGACAATCCCAGGCATAAGCACAGACTGGGAGAGGAACTCATGGAGAGCAGCCTTACAGAGAAGGACTTGGGGGTTTTGGTGGATGAAAAGCTTGACGTGAGCCAGCAGCGCGCGCTTGCAGCCCAAAAATGCGAACTACGTCCTGGGCTGCATCAATGGAAGCGTGGGCAGCAGGGTGAGGGAGGTGATTGCACCCCTCTGCCCTGCCTGTGTGAGGCCCCATCTGGAGCCCTGCATCCAGGTTTGGGGCCCCCAGTACGAAAAAGTTGTGGGTCTGTTAGGGCAAATCCAGAGGGCCCCAATGATCAGAGGGCTGGAGCACCTCTCTTATGAAGAAAGACTGAGAGAGCTGGGGATGTTCGGCCTGGAGAAGAGAAGGTTCCGGGTAGACCTCACTGTGGCCTTTCAATACTTAAACGGGTTTTATAAAAAGGATGGAGAAGGGCTCTTTACTCAGGTAGATAATGATATAATGAGGGAATGGTCTTAAACTAAGAGAAGATAGATTTAGATTAGACTTTAGGAGGGAATTCTTCACTGTAAGGTTGCCCCATAGAAGCTGTGGATTCACCATTCCTGGAGGTGTTCAAGGCCAGGCTGAATGGGTCCTTGGCCAACCTGATCTAGTGGGTGGCATCCCTGTCTATGGCAGGGGGGTTGGAGTTAGTTGATCTCTAAGGTCCCTTCCAACCCAAGCCATTCTATGATTTCTTCCTTTTATGAGGAGTGGAAGGGTGTTACCTCTGAAACACGCAACTGTGTATCTCCATTTTTGTACTGTCATATGACATTTGTGTATGAGACATAGCACAACAGGTAATGAATGTCATAAACTGGAAGGAACATTTCTATACATTACCCCCACAACTAGCTGAATATCATAAAGTACCATTTTGTGTACAGCGATGTGGGGTGACCCAGAAAAATTCATGATGCACAAGAAATCTGATGGTCAAAAATTGCACACCAGCAAAGTAACAAACAAACACAAATAAAGCACAAACTTTATATAACCATAGAATATCCTGAGTTGGAAGGGACCCACAAGGTCATCGAGTCCAGCTCCTGGCTCCACATAAGATCACCCAAAAACCAAAGCACATGTCTGAGAGCAGTGCCCAGACACTTTGTGAACTCCAGCAGGCTTGCTGCCCTCACCACTTCACTGGGAGGCCTGTTTCAGTGGCCAAGCCCCTGTCAGTGAAGAATCTTTTCCTCACCTCCAGCCAGACCCTCCCCTGTCACAGCCTCATGCCGTTCCCTCGAGTTTTGTCGCTATCCCCAGAGAGCAGAGCTCAGCACCAGCCCTTCTGCTCCCCTCGTGAGGAAGCTGCAGGCTGCCACGAGGCCTCTCCTCAGTCTCCTCTTTTCTGGGCTGAACAAACGCAGGGACCTCAGCTTCTCCTCATCTGTCATGGATGGTGCTAATGTGTTGCACCAGCTTACTGTTTCATCTCACTGTATATTTCATTGAATATTTTATTTGTAGGAAATCAGTTTCTAAGATGATGGCATGCATACTCCTGGGCAATTACAGAGTAGGTAGTTATTAACTAGACATCTTAAGGTGAACAAGAACTGTGTGCTGAGCTCTGTGCTAAAACTATGACAGGAAAGAGAACCTTTAAAAAGGCCGGGAGGAGGGGCAGGTATGTGTGGAAGTTTGCAGACTTTCAGAGTGGACTGAACAGTCCTCAAGACGTTCCCGAGTAAACAGGACTCACCAAGAGTGACCTGTGGTCCTACTAAAGAGGACACGTATTGGATACATACCTTCTGGCCTGAGTGGCCTGCAGTGAGTGACAGCTCCATAACTGTCCAAAGCCTTCTGGACAGCAGGGATGTGATCATTTATTTATAGATATTACATGATTTTTTTCAGTTAGCTCTCCACACCTCTGTCAGTTCTAAGCTGAACGTTGTATACCTAGTCACCACAGGGTATGTGTCAGTGTTTGTTAAACACGCTCTGCACACTCATTAATTATACATTCCCGTGGTTTCAGTGTTGGGGAAATGCAAATGGCAGCACATGGCATTGCCCTGTGGGGAAACAAGGGAAACACTGCATATTTGAGCTACGCGGGGTTCATTTTTCCTCCCTTTATTGACTTCTTTGCATTTTTTGCTGTATGGACAATTTCACTGCCACATTTTACCTGCCTAAGGCACTTGGTCTCTGTAGGCAGGATTTTTTACACATGACTTATAGATCTCTGAATTTTAAAAAGAATCAAAATGTGCAGGTGAATACATTCAACAAAATTGAAATCTCTTAACATTATATATAAAAAAAAAAATCCTTTTACCCTATGTATCCATCCATAGAGTTTTAAGGAAGAATCACATGGCTTTTCAGTTCTAAAGCTTGTGTACTTTCAGCTCAGAAGGTCTATTATAGGGCCTGAGAAACGGGATTAGACTGGTATCAGATGAACCTCCTGCTTGATTTGGAAAGATAAAAGGAACCTGACTCCCACAGGCAACTGTTTCTACTGTAATGTTGGAACAAGTTGCAGCTGAGTGCTGTTGCAAATTGATGTTCCCAGAGACTAAAAGCAATGAGGGCTGGTGAAGCATCAGGTTAATGTGTTTGTAGTGTAACATTAAGGGGACAGGATGAAGTAAACCTGCTGCCCTGATGGAGCACATTTCTAGCAATATTGGTCTGCTATAGCCATCATTTTCCTGCCCATTTCCACACTATACGTTTAAAATTCATTTACTATGCACACACACACACACACACAAAATATGGAGATTACCTTCTTTGCCTGTCTCCTTGGACATACAAGATTGCCCTAAAAGACAGCTGGGGCAGTTTAACTTCCACTGGATCCCGTGGTTTCAAGGCCAGTGGCTTGGCACTATTTAGAGCAAGAGAGCAAATATGCAACAGCTCACATAATCTCTCCTTCCTGATGTCAGCCAGTAACAATGGAATGTGAGAAATGCATTATGTTAAAGAAAAAGACCGTATCACTATAGGGACCAGCAAAGAAACCACAAAAAGATGAAACCCCAGACAGTTTGATTCCTGACTGATATGACATCTGTACCACAGCTCCTCAAGTGACAGGATATGTACTGAGACTTTGCTACCCACCTTGTCGAGATACACAGTTAACTAAGTGCAAGGTTCAACAGGATCTGAACAAAAGAAAGGCATTAGTTAAATTCAATAATACTTCCATAGATTACATAAAGTGTGCTTTTCCTCTCTGTAAGCCTGGTATACTACAATTAGTCTTGCTGGCAGCAGTGAGTCCCTACATCATTGTCTTCATTTTTTCCATTTTTCTTCCTTAGAACCTTTACTTCTACCACTTCATAGCAGCTTCCACTGAGGACTAGGTATGTTCTTTATTCTAACTCACCAGTTTCCAGATCTTAAGTAAGAGCTAACTTATTTCCCAGTATCCTGCAGTTTTCAAAGGTTTTTGTCACTGTTCTTTTTCTGTAACCTTCTGCTTTTCTACTTGGAAGTTTTGAGCTTGTTATATACAGTATGTGTATCACTTCCAGATGTGAACAGAAATAGATTAGGCACACATGATATGAAGGACCATGCTTTTCATGTCACTTAAAAAAGAAAAGAAAGAAAGAAAGAAAGAAAGAAAGAAAAGAAAGAAAGAAAGAAAGAAAGAAAGAGAGAGGAAGAACCAACTACAAGAGGTACAAAAAAAAACAATAACAACAACAAAACACAGCAATAGGACAGAGTATCAATAATCTTTTCGGAACATAATGTGGATAAACAGAAAGATTTAACCAAATGACCAAATTTCTGTACACAGACTTAACTTAGAGAAAAAAAAAAAAAAAAGAAAAAAAAAAAAAAAGAAAACACTAGGTGATCAAACAGTATGAAGACTATGTGATTTCTGACAGCTAAGAGAAGCCAGTGCCACAGATGCCCCTTCTGAAACAGCTGAAAAGCTGATATATGTTATGTACTAAAAGGATTAAAAGTCAGGTTGAATGTAATTCATATATTTCCAACCATCCAGGCAAAATTTCTGCCACAAATACTTCCCTTGAGATACTACAATCTACCCCTCTAGTGAATGAACTATATTGAATAAAGAGAGAAGAAACTATGTCCAGATGCTACCCCTTCTCCAGGGTAGGAAGTCCAGCAGTGCTCCTCAGGCATTTCTACTGGAGGATAGTCTTGATTGTAACTCCAAGTGCACTCATGATTTCCACACGCTTTGCCCTAAGGGGCTGGTCCCTACTCCTCTCTCTCCACTGGATCCAGGCTGAGAAGGATGATAATCACAGCTTTCTGTTTCTCCTTGCTGTTAATAAATGAAAAAAGGGCACAGTTCCCTGGTCTATATGGAGAAAGACCTCTTCTAAACTCCATATTCTATTGGATTTCCCTTGAGGTTCTGTTCGAGGTTCACAGTAATTTAAAGATCTTTTGCAACTAGTTGCATAGCTACCATGAATTAATTGTGTTGATGCTAATGGAAAGCTTACATTCCACATTTCCTACCTGGATTTTCTTTATTGTCACAGTGTACTTTCGATAGATTACTACTGATAAAAAATAATTACATTTTTTACTGATTACTCAGTAACCAGTATTCTACCATGCATTATTATTCATGCCCAACATGATATCTCCCATGTGGGAAGTAGGACAGGTGGGAAAGTATACATGTCCAACCTCTTCAAGCAAGCACTGTCTATGCTGTAGACTGTATCAGAGATCTGACTATCTATGCTCTGACTGTATCAGAGATCCAGACTAAAATTTGGATCCAGAAGACTTGTTTCTATGCAGAACAAAGTGCACTAAGTAAGAACAGTAGAGTAAACAAACTCCTGACTTGCTTTACAACTGAGTGGTCCCCAAGTAGCTTATTATTCAGCACTCTGCCTATTTCACCTCTCATTAGAAATGCCTAGCCCTCCCTTAGCACTCAGAGGTCCATAGGTACCAGGCACCATCAGTTACAGTTCAGAGTAATATTGGTATTGTTCAGACTAAGACATGAGCAGAAAAAAAGAAAGATATCCTTCTTTTCCACAGAAAACACAAGGTCACAAAGGAGTTCAGTAGTAGTCACAGGAACCCTTCCTCAGTCCTGAAGCTGAACACCATAACCAGAAGAGGTCTAGAACCAGCAGTAAAGACACGCAACTGATTTTGACCCAGAATTAATTACATCAGCGAAATGTCTCAAAGATGAGCAGCTTCACCTCCTCAGAACAGTTAACAGTTAGTTGTCTTTTCTCTTTTTAATTGAAATGATCAAAGTAGATATTAGTTCCAGCATGACACTGTAACATTTCTTACAATACCCTTAAACAAGGTGCTCAGCTTTAGTATTACTTGGTTCTTTAATAGATTTGCGCACAGAATAAAAGTTGATAACAAAAATGTTTTGGATGAAGTTGAAAGATATTTAATTTTAAAATAATACAATATATTATTCCCTCAAGATAGTACAAAATTGTATCAAATTCACCGATATAATTTGATATCAGTGAATATCAAGTAAGATAAGATTATTTGACCTTATCATAAGATAAGATCAAATAATCCATCAGATAACCAGCCCAGGATTTTCTGCCATTTCATTTTTTCATTTTTCCACCATCTCAAAAAGAATTATGAAAAAAAAATGTTGTGTGTGAAATTATTTTTGTGACTTTTTCATGTTTTTAACTTTTTCACTGTTTTTTGTTTGTTTGTCTTTTAACTATAATTTTAAAGACATTCCTCTCAAAGATGATCTTAGAGGTCTTTTCCAACCTAAATGACTCTATGATTCTATGATAACAAATATATTGGACTTAAATAATCATCACTCGTTCACTCAAACAAGATCTTTTAGTCAGTGTATCTAAAGTAGAGAGTTTTTTAGAATTTCTAATAAACAAACAATAAATTAAAAATATATAATAAATACAATAAATTAAAAATATATATATTTCAAAATTCATCAAAGTTTCCCAAGATGCAGCACTAATTTCTTTGGAATTGATGGGGACATTCCAATGTTTCAGATATTAGAGACAAATGTCTGGGAGACAAAACCAGGACTAATTAAGTTCAAGCTTCCTCATACACTCCAATAGTAGAATAACACAAAATTACCTCAGATAGAGTCTTTGAGCTTGCATTTTTTGGGGGTTGTGTGACATATACGTGATGAATAGCAGAAAAATGTGTGACATCAGCATATAAGAAACAGACAAAAGTCAAAGTAGCATGACAAAACCACAAGCCTTGGGCCTGGAAACAAGCATTGAGAACTGATTTTGAGATACTCTCTTCTCTTTGAGAACACACCCACTGACATATTAAAAAGATCTATCAAGATAGAGTATTTATTTAGGCACTCAGCAAGTTTCCAGCTTTCACAAAGCTGTTAGAGCAGAAGTAAGGAAGGCCACTGTGGATTTGTCTCACATGAGAAATTGTGTCTGTGTAGTGAGTTTAACAAGGATTCTGTCTTCTGACAGCCAAAATACTCAGTCAAGTCTTCAGCTGTCAAGAAATCTCACAGAAAAGACTCACTGCTGATTCACAGACAAGCTGAAAGTTTTCATAATCACTGGGGGAAAAACACAGACACACACACACACTTGACAGGTAATTTTTCACTGCTATGAATTTCACCAGTTTCTTTGGGACCTCAGTCAGAAAAACTTTTGAAACACAAATGCATTATTTTCACATTTTTCAGTTTCTTCTGGCACTCCAGCAACACTTTATACTTTTGGCTGATCTTGGAATGCTAAATCCATTTGCTGCTGGTGGATTAAGGTACCTTGATTGCATATTCTACATTAAAACATGGAGGGCTTTGTTTTGTTCTCCCCCCCCCCCCCCCTTTTTTGGGGGGGGAGGGGGGGGGGAAGTAGGGGGATTGGGGTTGGGGAGAGTTACTTACTGTTAGGAAGTTCAATCTGAGGATTATTTCAGCAGTTTCATTTTTCAGGGTTTTTTCATTTTATTAAATTATTTGAGTAGAGAATCCAACTTTTCGAATCCACGTTTAATCCATTCCTATTTGAGAAATATTGGAATAGACTTACTTTGTCCTTCTACAAAACACTTATTAATTGGTGATTGATTTAATTAACATTTTCCATTCTTTGTGAAAGACACTCCAACCAGAACTGTGAGTACAGACTGTGCTTCTTGCCTTTTAAACGTGGACTTTGATTCACGCACATATCCCTGTATGTATGCATATAGGGAAACTTTTTATTTTAGATCAATTTCATTTATTCCATTGGTTTTCTTGTGACATTCAGTTTAATCTCACCCTGTTTTATCTGTCTCAGTCCTAACCTGTAACTCAAACCTCCTTCCCGACCATTCACTGATTGTTGGCATAACGAATGTCCCATGAGAAATTATAATTTGGAGTCTCTTTCAATCCCTCCTCTTGGTACAATTACACATTGTCAGAAAGATCAAGTGAACAAAAGGTGAGAATGGTGCTACAGACAGGTGATTAGATGCACTTACTTGAGAGGCAGACAGTGAGGTTCTTACTATAGTAACTTCTAAGTGTTTCATTCAAAGTGAATTGTCTTTAAATGACAAAATTATAGTTTTAAATATCTATTAAACTATAAATTGTAGAGGAAAATAGCATCAGGGTCCAAATCACCCCAAGCAGAATAAGGAATTGTATAGACCTTCATGACTGCCTATGTGAGCATTACTGATTACAATATTGAATTAAAAAAAAAAAAAAAAAAAAGGATTGACTGATACAACATCCTTCTTATTTTGTAAACTTTTCTCAGAGTTCATATGAGTTACTTTGCTTTTGTTGAAAATTTGTGAAATGGAAATTAGATATTTTGTTTCAGGATAAATGAAAAGAGTTGTGGAAAAAAATAATAATTTGTTTTGAACAGAATTCTTTTCCCCCATATTCTTTGTGGTGGCAGTAAGATCCAGCTACTGGAACCTTCATGTCTTTCCCATTATGAAATCTGGGGCAAACTGCATTATTTTGCTGTGTGCTTCATTCATCTTAGGCCAATTTGTCAGAAATACATTTAACACTACAGATATTCACATTATGTTGGCAGGTTCTACTCAAACTCAGCAGTTCACTCGTAATTCTTCCAACACTCAGCAGGCATGCATATAATAGTCATAATGATTCTCCCTGTATCCAGACATTACTGAACTTCTGTAGGAAAAATATAAACTAGTGTTTGACTGCAGCACATTCTGTGTTTCATTTTCCCCTATTTTCAAAATTATCCGAGGTGAGCTTTCTCTGTGATGTCATCAGCATGCACAGAATGGAAGCTGACACATCGGCGTCAACATTACCTGGCAAAGAGCTCATCTGAATCCTCAGCCCAACCACGTACAAGATGTAGCTCATCTCTAAATAATAGTAGAACTCTCTATCATAAAAGTTCTCCATCATTAAAAATGTCTAAAAATATCCTAATGATGTTATTAAGCAAATTACTTTAGTTTCCTATACAAATCTTGCGAGGTTCAGTATAACCCACGGAGAATATTTGTATCATCTCAAATACTTATCATTACCTTCACGTTTTTAGCATAGCAGTCGCCAGTTTACACCAAGGAGACAGTGTTTATTAAACCTTAGTTTAGAAATATTCATCAGCAACAACAAGCTTTTAAATTAAGCTGTGGATATCTACTAAGAATGAATGATGTCACTAAATTTAGTATACA
The DNA here is from genome assembly GCF_013377495.2 of Cygnus atratus. Taxonomy (NCBI): domain Eukaryota; kingdom Metazoa; phylum Chordata; class Aves; order Anseriformes; family Anatidae; genus Cygnus; species Cygnus atratus. Next base: position 79,410,745 of record NC_066396.1, read on the forward strand.
ATCTTATTGCGTACTAGTCAGGGGGCTGGAATAGCCATCCTGACCTTGGATACAGAAGAAACCAATCAGACATGAATGTTCATCCCTTCAAAAAGTCTGGGGCGGGGGGTGGAGTCTGGAAGGAGGGAAAGAGGGAAAAAAACACTAAAATGCAACAAGCATATTTTGTAGTATTTTCATTGGACTTGGCTGGTCTGAAAGGTGTGCTTATTCGTGGAATAAATAACTTCATTTGGAAACCACATAAATCTTATTGGTATCTCCTGCAGTGCTCTGGGAAAAAAATAAATTTTGGTCCTAGCCCTGAGGTCTTTGTGTGCTATGTATTATAACTGAAGTGTTCTTTCACCACCTCACTCTTAAGACTCTATTTCGGTCTTGTCAGTACAAGTGTATCGCCACTCTATTTTGGTATGACTAAGATGTTTTAAATCTATAATATGGAAGAAAATCTGCTACAAAGTTAAAAACTTCACCCCTTTCTTACATTTATTTCTTGAACTGAAGCTTATTGTTTTTATCCCTTTTTTATTTTTGTAGAATTTTGATCATTTAGAAAATTCAAGCAAGTGAATTTGACATACAGCAACATAATATATTCTTCAAATTACTCTCCAATTTCTAAATAATTTGCTAATTCTGACTTCAATTACTGTTGGAAAAAAAAAAATATTTTCCACCAATTAAAATGCTTTTTTTGCCCAGATCATATCTCCTATCCTCAAAAATAAAATAAATAGTTTGCTAAGGAAAATAATTTAAATAATCAACTGTCCCAGGCTATTTTGCAGCCAATGAAAACAACAAACTTTAAATTCCATATTGCTGCATTAAGAAAAATAATTCTTTCAGTGCTCAGGGAAAAACAGCCTTCTTTATCAGGCTTCAATTGTTAAACAACATCTAGATTGATGTTAATTAATATATAATCTTCATCTGACTCTATAAATAAAAAACATATAATTGTGTAATAAAACAGGAAAATTGTATACTTGTCTTGCAGGCCAGGATGGTGGAAGTAATGGCAAATATTTATATTGCACATCCTGGTACTTTTGGGAAATTATATCATACTTTGTAATCATCAGCAAAAACACAGAAAAACTTTCTATTTAAATTATGAATTTCTGGGTGGAAAAAAAAAAGTTATTTAGAATTACTTGACATTCATTTGTGTTTCATATGTCTCTAGAATACTTGAAAATAGATAGTTTTCTCTCAAAATAAACTATGTTAACAGAGAAAACATTTAAGAAGGCATAATTCTTTGGCAAATCAAACAGTAATCAGGCAAATAATCTTCTCTGTAATCCTTGACTTGTAAAGTACTTGTATGCTGGCAATAAAAATAAATAAATAATAATAATAATAAAAACATGCTAAGAAATACAGAACCATTATTTGTGGCATTCTATCTTCTTTCCATTCCCTAGTACCAGTAGTTTGCATGTATTTATGTTCCATCTGCACAGAACTTCATTGCAAGGCTAATGAAATATTCCACTAATAACTACATTCTGGAATTAAAGTTACAGTAATGTCTTTCCATAAATACCATCACATTATCACCTGAAAAGTATTCCCTGTGGAGAAAGTAGTTATTATATCTCTTACTGGATTTGTTCTTTTTTTGTGAAACTCAGTGACACCATAGTATGTATCTCAGTGACAAATATACTGACTATATATTTAACCTCCTCCCTGAAATAGCCAAAGCATCTCCATCACTGCATAACTAAACCAGTAAAAAGTAACGCCACATCAGCAGGATGTTATTTGGAACTAATGGAACAGTCTCACTGTATTCCCACCCAAATATTTTCCAGATCAGTCTCAATAACGGGGCATGCCCTTTAACAAGTAAATGCCACTATTCCCATGATTAAGGGATCTACTGAGAAACAAAAGTTTGAAAAACATATCAAGGCAGTACAAATGTATCTCAGTGTGGTGATTTCCATGTAATTCTGTTTAAATATATCTTTCTTAGACACAGAACTAGAGATTTTCAAAAGAGTATAATATTTTAAAGAAGTTTACTTGCAAAAGGCCTGTGAAGTATCTCTCTCGGGCAATAAACTTACTTTTAATGAAGCTTAAATCACTTTAAAATTATACTGAATCATTTTTCTGTAGATGGGCTATTAGGCATACCTACTTCAATATATATATATATAAAAATGAGACGGTCTACAGATGTTATGTTTTTTACTGTATTTTTAAATGGCTCTGATTGGATGAATATTTTGTGATATTTAAAATCAGCTTATAGATAGCTGAGGATTTACTTAGTGCTATAAGGACATATTTGACAGATAAATATATATATACAACTTTTATAAGTAAGAATGGTTTATTATAAACCTTTCAGGAAATATCTAGGACAGAGTTGTTCAAATACCAGGCTACATTCCCACCAGTAAAAATCGTAGGCTTTACCTTCATATGCCACTTGTCTGGCCAGAGAAACACACATTTTGCCGTAACACATTGGGCTACTGCACAGGACAACACACCCCTGTGATAGTGATTCAAGACTTCCTATTTTCCACTTTCTTTCAGTCCACCTAATATTGCATTCACAGTTTCAGTACTAAGGCTGAATTAATTTTTATTCTATAAATTGTATATTATATAAATTATATAATATATAATTTATATATAATATATTACATTAATAATAGTTAAATTAAATTAAAAACAATTAGAATAATAATAATATATATAATATAAATTATTATATAAAATAAATAATTAAATAATTAAATAAGGTGTTCTTTATAATGAAACAGACTGAAGGAAAAAAAAACACAACTTTTATAAAGCAAATATAAAAATGGTTGAATACTGCAGTACTTACAATCAACATAAAAACAGACTTTAGTTTAGGAGTACTTCAGACAGCAAGTTTAGGAATCAAGACTGATTCTCAAGTCTCTCAATCAATCCTCCAGAATTTGTCTGAGAAATAGAAATTGATAAAGAGGAGCCCAAAAGGGCTTGTGTTATGGTGCACTCAAATAACAGAAACAGACATGGCGTAATAGGAGAAATAGGTTACTGCATGTACATACATGTACATACGTACATACATGTGTACAGTACATGTGTACATTATACACGCACATACGCGTATATCTATAGGCATTCACGCAGTGCTTTATTTACAACCTTTTTACTGACAAAGACTTTTTTGTGCCCACTTCCCATCCTCTCCCCATACAGAAAGCAAAACAAGCAAGTGTTGATTTCCAATTGTTTTTTGTCAGGTGAGTAAAGAGGAATGTGTACAAGCATGTATCCAGACATCACTTGGATCAGTGTTACTAACAGTCCAAACTAAAACTGCTGCTTTGAAGAGCTGCAAACTTTCTCTTCCTAGATTTGCTAATGCCTACCTAAACTTTGTGATCCATGCATAGTTCAACTACATAAATTTTAGCTAGAGAGAATTACATGGAAGACATTCGTGCCAATTTATGTTTATTTTTCTTTCCTTCCTTATTTTCATTACAGTCACTGCAAAATGTTAGATACTCAACAGTTTAACTAATATTTTGGGGAATAGCATCACAATGTATTACACCATTCATCACACCAGAGCTGTGACAAGGTCTATAAAACATATTAAAGAGCAGAAAAAGTTCAGGAGCTGTTTTCCTGTTCAGTTTCACAGTAAACCTGAGAAACAACTGAGGGAAGGAACAGTCTTTATTCAGATTTTACATTCTTAGTCTCTTCATCATGCACTAGCACATGCAGAAGTCACATAGTGCTTGGTTAAAGAACATATTGCAGAACAAATCTGTTTTTAGGAATAAATCTAAAGCTCACAAGTCTCTTTCTTTTATGTATGCATTATATACAAAGCATCATATGTTAGTAAATGCCCTGAAAGGTACTGAAATGAAATACGTGATCATGTCCTTGTGTAAGAATATTCATGTTAAACCTTTGGACTGATCTATGGTTTTTGGACTATGCTGTACTGGATTTCTGTCCTACGAAATAAATAAATACATTAATTAATTAATAACAAATATTCTTATGAATGACAAGGTCATCCTGTCTAATTGACACTTCTATGCTGCAAAAAAATGCCAAATTTCCAGTAAAGCCTCTTGGTAAGATTTTTCATAACTTACAGTGAAGGCTTATCTTTAGTTCTCTACTCCTAATGCGTTGTGCCACAAACCCCCATTATTTTCTTACAAAATATTCCTAAACTGAGTCCAAGAGGAAGAAATTATTTTGCAGCAGTCAGTCACAGAGGCCCAGCAAAAATCAGATATCAACACACAGCCACACCTTCCTACTTGGGCTTCAGTCCTGGGTGAAGATACAACAGCTCAACAAGCCATTGGGTGTTAGCTAAGCTGGTAACTACTCGTGTTCAGTCTGAGCACATGAGAAATAAACGGCAATTCAGCCAAGCTTTCATCAGAAGACAGACAGGGGAAATTTCTTTGCCTTTCTGTTCATGGTGGGCCAAAGATAGGTGCAGATATGGGTCCCATGGCATGGTTAACATTTACAGCTTGTTAAGCTGCGGCAACCTGAGCACAAGAGCGAGTTCCCAACTATCTTGCAAATACTCAGGTGCCATATCTAGTTGTTGACCCAAACCCATTAAAAGAATCCAACAATTTTCATAAGAAAAATTATTGTTTGTTTCTGAAGTCTCTCATACTTAATCATCTAAGTCTCTTGTTAGATATTAGTTATACTTACTAATTCCCTATACTACAGTTAAGGGCTCTGTGCCAGATTTACTACAATACTCACCATTACTGTGGTGATTGTTTACAATGCATTCACACACACATAAATTCACTTCCTGTCTATTAAAAAAAAAAAAAGTGTTTTATTTTTGTACAAAGAAAAAACAAACAAAAAACCACTATCCATAACAGGAAAGACAGTTTTGAAACACTTAGAAAGTTTTGCCATAAACAGGTATATTCTTGCTTTTCATATTTATACAGTTTAACTTACTTACACTAGGATTTATGGAAAATGCATCAGAATTTAGACTACATTCTGGTTGTTTCAACTGCTAGATGTCTCTGATGAGGTAAGCCTTTTTAAAAGCCTTCCTCCATATTGTGATTGCTCAGCATTTTCTGAAAATCTAGCTTCAGAACTGTAACTCTTCTCTCTCTTCAAAAATTGTTACTATGAATAGTGACTTTGCATTACTTAAAATGTTTTTGTTTTTTTTTTTTTTTTCAATACAACAGAAACAGAGTAAAATAAATCTATCAAAACTGGTAGCTATTTCATTTAAGAAACTTATTAATGTCTCTACAATGTATTGATTATTTTTTCAGCAGTTAGTAAGGGTATATAGGAGAGTTACAGCTTGGGCCTGTGGTTGTTAAAGATGGAAAAAAAATCTAATTACATTAAAAAGGAAAAAAAAAAAAGGACATAGCCTTCTATACTGTCAAAGTATTATTTCCATTTAGCCTCCCCATCCACTAATGTATAACCAGCAAGTTAAGACAAACTGCACATCTCCACAGTATGATTATCAGCATACTAACAGTAGAAGCATCTTCAGACTCACAACTCTATCTGAAAAAAATTGCTTTGAATAAGCTTTTAGATAACTAAAATGCTGAAAATAGATAAGAAGTTATATGAGTTATCTTTTATAGTGTACCTGCTCAACAGATAGCACTGGTAAGAGAGTCTTAATGAATGCTTATGGGAGCTTCTGTGTTACAAACATTAAAAGTGATTAACATGCATTTTGAAAAGGTTTTTGTAATTGAAGAAATCATGCCTCTTGATGCATATCCTAGGATCCATTAAGAGAAATTCAGGGACAATGCTGGGTGTAAAGCTCAGACCACTACTACATTTATTGACTAAGTCACACTAAATTCCTGATGCTGGCACCTCAGTCTCATAATGCCACCTTTGAAAACATTTGCCTGTACATCACCTCTCTGGAATCATCTGAAAGTGTCCACATTTTACAAACACAATTCCCAAGCAAGTTTAAAGTTCTGCTTCTGATCATGTTTATAAACTCTGCACCTTAAGCACTATGCATCTCAACAATCCTAGTCATCCTAGCGACTCTCAAAGATGCCCAAGTCTGTCTTCATCCACAAACATCATCTGAAGGTTCCAGTCAGTTAACACTTAATGGTGCACACAAAAGCAAAAGGAGATATTTTCACCTGGTGTACTGTGTGCAGCTGTGGGCTCCCCAACCTACAACGGGTGTTAAGGCCCCTGGAAGCACCCAGAGGAGGGCAGCAAGCCCGGCCCAAGGGCCTGACGGCCGTGCTGTGAGGAGAGGCTGAGGACACTGGGGCTGCCCAGCCTGGAGAAGAGGAGGCCCAGAGGCGGCCTCACTGCTCCCGGCAGCTCCCTGAGGAGGGAAGCGCAGAGGCAGGTGCCGGCCCCTGCTCCCTGGGAGCTGCTGGCAGGGCACAAGGGAACGGCACAGAGCTGTGCCCGGGGAGGGCCCAGCTGGGTATCGGGAAGCATTTCTTTACCCTGAGGGTGGCCAGACACCGCAACAGGCTTCCTAGCGAGGTGCTGGGTGCCCCGAGCCTGTTGGTGTCCAGGAGGCATTTGGACAATGCCCTCAGTACCGTGCTTTAACTTCTGGTCAGCCGTGAAGTGGGCAGGCAGTTGGGCTAGAAGGTCCAGCTTGAAGTTCCTTTAAAGGTTTCTTCCAGCTGAACTATTCTATCCTATTTTCCCTTTCAATTTAATAGTAATTCAATTCAAGTTCAATTTAATTTTAATTTAATACCCTAGTCACTTACAGGAGAAGCAGAGACTGCATATTCCCACCTTCTAGTAGCCCCAGCCACCAGCCTATGGCATGTTCTAGCCCTGAGATGCTTAGGTGAGAGCAGGACTGCTTCGGAGTGTGGTCCAGGGATGCACTTCTCTAGTGGGTGGTTTGGGCAGCTGCTTCATCATCCCCAGCTGCTGAGGAATCTGCTGCTTATGTATCAAGGGTTGATATGCATTTAATAGACAGATCAATCAATTAAATCTAACTATGAATTCTGCCATAGCAGCTGTGTGACACCAACCCCAGGTGTCTTTGTGGATTTAGTCAGCACTGCCAACAGTTCAAAAATAGGTTATTCTAACTGAGCAGGGGCCACCTATTGATAACATCCAGTGGATGAATACGTTATGACACCACAGCAAAGCTTTCAACAACACGTGCATTCTTTCATTCTAGTTTACCCTTTCAGTTTTCCTCATTTCTCATTTTTATCTTAGTTTCCCCTCTATCTCCTCCACTCATCTATCACTGAATTTCTCACCTTCCATCATTTATCTTTCTTTTTAAGCCCCCTTTCAAAACTCTCCTTTTAACTCCTGTTTCAAGAAGACTGTAACTGAAATACAAAATTACAAAACATTTACACATCCTTTCTGCACCCTCTCAGAAAATGCATGAACTTCAGATTATCCAGGAAAACAAAATGAAGTGATGGTGAATTTATGATTACAAAGGAAAGAGCTCTATAATGCTAAAGAACAGTAAGATACTCATTATTTCTAACCTTATTTTTAAAAGCCTACATTTATGCTCCTTCTGATCGGGCCCAAGATTCTTTTGGTGCAACACCAAGATCAATGTTTAGACTGATCCTGGTAAAAATAACAGGAAAACAATAAATAAATTTTAGAGATTCAATAGCTAAATACTAGGGAATATAATACAAAAATAAAAGCTCAAACCCAGTGCCAAGGGAAACCAGCAGAAAGTATGTTACAGCATTGATAGACCTTGAACATTTCTTAGGGAATAATTTAATAAATCCTCTAAATTGCAAAAGGCACTAGGCTGAATGTTACAAAGCCCCACAGAGAATCTTCTAAGAATTCATAATGCAGAAATAATATGCATTAAACAAGATGAAGATTTAAAGATCTGTGGATTAAAAAAAAAAAAAAAAGAACCTTAGTAGCCAAAAGTGAGTATAACATTCATTATAAAAATAATTAAAGGCCTGTCTCTTTGGTATCTTATTCTAGTGCCCTATGTAGTGGTAAGATCTTGCTCCATAAGAGGTCAGATATTATAGAAGATGATGCTGCACTCCTGTAAGTTTTCTGGCTTTAGTATGACAGGAATCTAATCTAAGCCAAAGACAATTTTCAAACAGGATTCAGTAAAGATATTTTAGCAATATCCCTCTGAAATACAGAACAGAACAAAACAAACAAACAAAGAGACTTTAAATGAAAGATAAAGTTCAGTATCAGCAAATGACAGACAGGTGAGTTAGATAAAATGAATAGAGTGCTACTGAATTCCCATCTAAGCAGACACCTAATTTTGGTAAATTCTGATATTGCTAATCATGAACTAAGCACTGTTGCCTTTCTTTACATTACTTTACATCAAATTCATTTATGGGGCACTAGCAAAACAAAACAAAAAAAAAAAACTCACATTCAGAGACAGAAAGCACTCAAGGAAAAATTTAGATGAGGCAGATTCTGGCAATTGCCCATACTAAATTAAAAATATCTCCCTCTCATCCCCAGGAAGGTTAAGTTAAATTTATTCAAATATTAACAAGGTACTACATTTATATGACTGTGTATATATATATATACGTATACATTATAATAATAAATATATATAAAACCATACATAATGTCTGTGTTTCAGTGAAGGAAAATATTACTGCTTGAATGTATTAAAAATAGAAGTTGTACCACTACAAATTTCTTGTAATTTAAAAGCGTGTATGGATTCGTTTGTGGTGGGTATATCTTTTTTTTTTTTAATTGTATTCAAAGTTGTTCTTGTGTCCAGCCTAAAAAAAAAATGCATATATATATATATATACATTTTGTTTCTATTTTATATATAAAATACAGATGTGGAAATAATTGCAGAGAACTCAACCTCATAGGGAATTTGCATTTAATATACAATAGCAAAATTTGGCATTCATTAAGAACTGGATTACATAGCTACTAAAATTTGCTGATCACATTGTATACAGTGTATACATACACACCATGTGAGTGAATACAAACAAGTCCTGAGAGATTATCTCCTCTCTTTCCCACACCCGCAGACCAAGGCAACTTGGACAGAACAAGGGTGCTAGAATTTAAGCCCAAGGATATATTATTAGCTACTGTATAAGCCCAGCTGCTGCAATTGCATTTTCTGGGTATTGGTATGAAGAAAGAATTGCAATGTGGTATCAAGTAAGTTACACCTGGGTAAATATTCACACCACTACCTGCCAAAAACAGCATCCATGTGCCATGGAGCATGAGATCAGAGAGGAGAGGGAAGCACGGTTTTATGGAGAGGGGCAGTTTGTTGTCTAGACTTGGTATGGCCTATACACAAATCTGGATACATTCCTCTGCAGAAATGCCATTGAGGACTTTGGTACTGAAACCCTCAGGTGGCGAACACTATCACCATTTGATCTCCCAATATGATTTCTTCAGAAACTGAGAAAACTACCTTGCCCCATTTCAGACCTGGAGAAATCTGAACCTGCCAGAGTCAAGAAAGCAGCTAAACAGGTCAGAAACAGGGCAAGCAAAATCCATTTGCATGTCTTCTCTGTACTTGGCTCAGAGCTCCTCAGGATCAAGTGTAATCACAAAGCACTCACCAAGCATTTTAAGGGCCCTGTGTACCAATCCATAAAACATTGCTGGGTTAAATTTGGACTTCAGTATCTTACAACAGCTGAAACGGACCCAACATGGTTCCGGCAAGTAAGAGGACTAAGATAAGCCCTAAGCCCCCAGGTAGCCTTAAAGAAGCTGCCAAACTCTAAGCAAAAATTTGGCAGTCTCACAGCATTCAGAGAAGGCACAGTGGAACAGGGTGGACTCTGAAAGAATACAAATAATATTCTCCTGTTGCAAGAATGAAAGAGCAAACAAGAGTAGAAGGTAGCTAAAAGTAACATATGAACACATCTGAAAGGAAAGCTTTTCTGATGGTGATTAAGATGAGCTACTTCTTTCCTCCCTAAAGATTTTGTGTTCCATTGCTCAAGGAAACGACTTTTTTAGTTTGAATAAAAAAAGTGAACATTTTCGTTTTCTCAATGCCATGTTATTAGCTGCCACCACTGTGATGAAGCTGCTGTCACTACAGCAGCCTGCCTCACTAAATAGTAAAGTGAAATCCTATTTCTGTTAGAAAGAATTTTAGAATTCTTAGAAAGAATCCTATTTTCTGTTAAAAAGAAACTTTCTTGAAAGGCATGGTGTTTAATCATGAGTATATTTATCAGAGGATTGACTTACGTGCTATGCACTCTTTGCTTTAAGCATTATCTTTTGAGTCATTCGTTGTTTTCACTTTTTCTTCAAAAGCCAAACATAATAAACAGAAAACAGTTCAAAGCAATGCTTATCACTGGTGATCTGAATGTGATGTTTGTAAGCATATATCCATTATTTTCCAGCTGATCCTACACTTCAATAATTATTCCTTTTATTGTGAACAAATATGCTATCAAAAAATATATATATATTCTTTCAAATCATGACTTGTTGACTTGTTTCAGAACCGTTCATCTGAATTGATGATTCTAAAGGAATAGTGAATATTACCCCATGGTATTTAGACAATTTGACTTCAAAGGTCTGGAATGATATTTTAGGGTTCATATTTTATACGTAAGAAAACCAAAAATATATGCATTTTAACAGTTCCTTTTCAATTCTTTTTGCTGCATGGAAATACACCTATTTAAAAAAAAAAAAAAAAAAAAAAAGAAAAGGCCAAGGATGGGGGCAGGGAATTTAGCCACTCCAACCCCAAGAAAACTGCAAAAAGATCATGAAATTACGTTTCACATGCTTCAAAGATTCAGATTAAAAACTACCATATGCAAGCTACAGGAAACATCTCTGTTTTCACCTTCTATAATGACAACCTAAGTTTGATCTCTCCTGCCATCCTCAGGCAAAGCTATCAGAAGAACAGCCCCTAACACTGAAATTAAATGCATTACTTAGGGATAGGTTATTTCACTTACTCCAAGAAAAAAAGTAAAACAAGGCAAGATAAAATTAATAGTCAAAGACCAGTAACTCAGTCAAAATCTATATACTTATCAGCCTCAGTTCATTATGAGGTCAGCTAATTAGAAATGCTTTGTGGAGACTTCAATAGTTTTAGCCTGATCTCTTCACGTTTGTTTTGCCAGTTTGGCTAGCTGTTTGAAAACATAATCAACTGGCTAAACACAATTTCAGCTAAGATATATGCTTTAATTATCGGAACTTCAAACAATTTGCCAACTTGGTTCACAGGACAAAAACCTTTCCCGATCTGAATTAGAATATTATGCCATCACATCATTAGTACTAGAGTTAAAATGCATCACTTGGGTCAAAAGAGGCAAATGTATTGGAAAAGTTCCACAAAAAATAAAGAACATCATTTTAATTAACGTAATGAATATCCCTAGCAAATAGTCTGATACATGAAGGTGCTAAATAGCAAAATGTTGGCAAGAGAATAATCCTAGGAGCAATTTTTTTGTTTGCTCTCACAGATTTATTTATTTTTTTCTAATAATAGGTGGAATCACAGAATCATATGGGTTGGAAAGTCCTTCAAGATCATTAAAAGTCCAACCATGAGTCCAACCAGGTGAGATGCTTACTTTAAGTAGTCTCCAGGGGAGGGGAAAAAAAAAAATCAAAACAAAACTTTCCTCCCGTATTCTATTATATTTGTTTATGATTTACAGAGTTACCTCATGATTTTGAATGCCTGCATTTTTAAAATGTATAGTTTAAAGACATTAAGGGAGCAAGACTTTCAAATCTGATAAGACAATTATGTTTGGATATCCAAGAATATAAAGGCACAAAATCTTCAGCTGCCATATAGTGTGCCTCAAGTCTCTTAAATTGATTTGACTTACTCCCAAATGACTAACAATCAAAAAAAAAAAAAGTTTGAAATTCAGAGAAAAGTTAAAAGAAATAAAAGCAAGTCTAAAACTGACATAGAACAAGCAAAAAAAAAAAAAATCAGCAAGGTTTCAGAGAGTTATTTCTGTTCACCTGAGGCAGACTTTGCAGTCAATCTGAGGAACACTGATGCATCAGTGATTCAAACTCTGATACTTCCTACAAGCTAATGTACAGAAGTACCATTTTCTAAAGTGTAATTGCATAAAGCATTTCTAAAATAGTAATAGAAGACTTTCAGGTTATCCGTCAAAGGAAATCTAGTGAGAAATAAAAGGTATTTGGTTGAAACTGAGGAGATTTTGTCACATTAGACACCACTGCCCTCTTCAGACAGGTAGACATTGATTTCACACACTGTTTAGAAACTTTGCCTGATAATTTCCTAATAAAATACTGGCAAAGAAAATCTTTATTTAATGCAAAGGAACCTTTTTCTCATAACAGCAAGATGTGCTGTGATGTGACATTTCATTTAAATACCATTTATATATAGTTTGATGTAATGTAATTTGCTTACTTAGTACCTGTTTTTTATGCATGTACATTATGAGGACAACATACATTTCTTTACATACTTAACATTTTCTCTCAGTCATACACAGATCTGAGAAATATACTCCTTTTATGAGGAAAGACTGCAACAAAAAGAAAACACAGCACTGCAGGAGTAAGCAGTCACGGTTTTCAATCACTTCATACCTGATAAGGCTATAAAAGGATCATGTCTCTTAAAAGTAAAACTTTAATAAACTTTTACTGGCTTAAAAATGGCTTTAAAACAATATATGTGTATACAAGTGTATACTTTAATTTGTTTAAAAAATTCAACATATCTTTCATGATCTCACCTAACCAGTACGCAATAACACAATTCACACGGAGAAAAATTTCTTAAGGTGAAAACACACATTTTGCAAACAAAATCTCCTGCTGAGATTTGAGAGATTCCAGGATGAAAACGGATCCAAATAGAGGTCAGGATATTCAGTCAGGATTCAGTCAGGATATTAATGTCAGGATATTCATGTCAGGATACTCAGTTGAGTCCTTGTTTCTCTCCCATACATCATTTAAGAATCAAATCTTGATTTAAGATATGACCAGTCTTTCAACACAGGGCAGCATAAAAATAAACACTAGGTAAAAGCTTTCATGTTCCCCACAGAAAGCACAAATTATTTTACTTCTCTGAGTTTCAATTTTTTTTTTATGTTAAATAGGAATAAGTTGCATTCATTATCACCATTTCATCAATTGTTTTTCTTCTCTTCAGTTTTAGAGATAGAGAAGCTTCAGTTATTATCTGGAAGCATGTCACAGTAAAAAGGGACTTGCACCTAAGTTTCTGATGAGTCATCAGAGCAAAAATTAAATTGCACAGCAGCTCATCTTAGAGACCCAGCAGAATGCAAAATCCAACAAAACACTCCTCATGCAGATCTAATTCCTCAATATCTCCCCATCCAGATAGACATCTTGCTCAGCACAGAAGCCAATATGTTCTAGCTATATCAGATTCTGTTTCAGAAGTGCAGGAATTATAGAAATAGTACACTTAAATGCACCGTGATTTAGTAAGCACAATATTCATCCCTATATGTTTTAATTTGCATATGGGAGAATGCAGAATTCAAATCAACACGTTACAGATCATTACATCAACTTATAACCTCTATTGGCAATTTTTGGAGAGTTCTTGTGCCTGCCTACTGAAAAATGCAATTAGATATTCACTGGCCTTGGAAGCCTCCTCTGGTTTGCAGACAAAGCTCCAGGAACATTGGAACTGTCCAGCTGTTCTCATTCTAAAACAGATTTTTCTTAATTCAACTACTTATCTTTAAAAGGTGGCTGGGGTCTTGAAGAAATACAGTCATATTTGGTGTAGTGCTAACTGTAAATGTAGCTATTTACAAGCTCAGGTACCTCAGGAGCTCAGTGCTATGATAGCTCAGGCAAGTTCAGACACATCAGCTCAGACCCAGCAGTACAATCACATAGTCCAGTCTTGTAGGATGCAGCCACCCTTACATAAAAACCTCAGGTAATGCCTGAAACAAGCTCCCCACTTCTGATTTTCATCTTTTGTGCAGTACGGTATGAACACAGCAATTTGGCTTCCAAACCCAAACTGTGTATGCATGTGGCATCACACTCTCAAGCCAAAAAGTCACTCAAGACATTAGTGGAAAGAGTGCACAGATACATTGGCTAATTCCTGAATTGCAGATAAAGTTTTATTTGTAGGATCAAAAATGAACTGTGTTGTAGCTTACTGAGGCAGTCTGAGTGTTAATGCCAATGGAGAGAAGTGGTGGCCATTCCTTAACCTTTTCCACTTATAGTCAGATGTACTAAATTTCAGTTACTGTCTGGTGCAAACAATGAAAATTGAAGTAGATTGTGAATCCTTAACCCATTTAGTTCAGCTTGCCTCTGTTCTTTCAGTATGGCACCTGTTTGGCAGCTTTCTTTCATATGCTTACTTCATTAAAATGCACTACAGGCACATTTTTCCATCTGTCAGAAATATTAGGCAATAAGCAAGTAGTTAATTAATGTTAAGATAACCCCATGTGAGATAAATACTTTTTCTTTTGTTTTCATCACAGCTGCATCTGTATTTAATACATTTCAAAATTGCATTGGTGTGTAGTACATCTATTTGCCTTTCTCCGTCTCTTCTTTCCAGTAACTTCTTCCACAGTTCTGACTCCTCACTGAATCCATTTTGCTGTCTTCTCTCACTCCCACCATTTCTTATAAGTGAAGTATGGATAAGACAAGGAAAAAAGATTAATTAGGTTGCTATCTCAACAAAGGCAATATATCAACACAAGATGGCAAAAAAGAAAATGTTCATTCTTTAGTGGTTCATCTGAATATCCATTTGTGATTTCTATGACAGATGAAAGTAACGGATTTAGAAAATAAAGCACTTCTAACCTGTGAATCTGGAATTATTATTTTAAATTCTAAAAAGACAGGATTTACACTGGCAGGTCTCTCTACACCCCAAACTAAGCTTTCTGTCCATTTTGGATACATGTAGACTGTGAAATTTGCATGGGCTTTTGCACAATTGAATAGCTTTGTAAAAAGCAAAAAATAAAATAAAATAAAATAAAATAAATAAAAAATAAAATAAAATAAAATAAATATAAAATAAAATAAAATAACATAAAATAACATAAAATAATCTACACTGAAAGTTCAAAAACCAACTGGAAACAACAGTATCCCTGCCTCTTTTGTCTTTGCTGTCCATCACACTATACCCATCAGTAAAAATGCTCAATAAATACACTTCCAGAAAAGCTTTCCAAATAACTTTACAACCCTGAAGCCATACAGAAGTCTGAAGCTTCAGAATTTGTATTTCATTAAGAAAGAACACAAGAAAAGCATTTTTTTTTTGCAATTATTCTGTCTCTACTAACATTTTAGAAACCAGCAATAAACTCAGCTGCTTAAAGCTGCACCGGGAGTTTGTAACAAGGTAGAGTGAATTGTGTTATGAATCATCACATTCAACCTAGATCAATAAAGCCCATCCAGTTTAAATTTCAAATAATAATTACCTGTAGTTCACTTTCCTCTTTTTCACTGAAGCCCAATGCATAGAAAATATTGACCATCTTTAGCTGGCAATGCACAGGGCGATATAAGACCATGCAAATGACTTACAAGGTCAGACCAATGGATGATGTGGCACCGATATCTTTTGTCTTCAGCAGCTGCAAAAGGAAATATAATTTAAGGAGCCAACACAAGCCTAGGTCACAATCTGCAGTCACTCCCCTCCTCCTTCATGAAAATCCACAGCTGCTGTACTTCAGAAATTATTTCCCTTTATTCTTGAGGCCTCAAATTTAATTTTGCAGCAGAGTGGTACTCTGTTCTGAGTACCACTGAGACTAAGTTCTGAGTTCTGAGACTAAGCAAGCATCCCACTCCAGTAACAGGAAGCCACAGCGTTATTGCTGTTGTATCTAACTGCGCCCTGCATTTGCCTGTACTTCTTGGTCACTTCTTCAATATGAGTTGTCACAGCCAGTTTTCATCATGGCCTTCTGCCCTTCCTATCCAGCTGCTGGGATTGCCCAATATCTACTGGGCAGATATCAGAGCTATCTTCCTCAACAGCACAGCAAGAGCTTGGTGAAGAGCAGGATGGAAAACACAAATAGCAAGGCCAGGGCTAGCAGGGAGCATACTTTTCTCCATGCTCTAAGGTATTTCAGAAGAATACTGTCACACAAGCTGCCCTGTGAGCCAGGGGCAGAATACTGAATTCTGCCCTGTGAGGGCAGAATACACAGCTACCTTTCAGTGGATTTTTCTTCCTCTCCCTTGCTGTCATGAATTTGCCATGCCTGTCAGGTTGGAAAATCATGCCAGGGCATTCTTCACTTGTTCCTAAAGCCAATCTTGCTAAAATTAGCAAGAAAGGGAAGGTAAGGACCTGTTAAAAAATCTTCACAGAGCAAATTGCCTTTGTAATAGACATTTTGTCACTGCTAAATAAGATTACCAAACTTCTGTGTTTTTAACAATTCTATTTTAATTTCAGACCAGATATTCAAAGCTTTTAGGTGCATGAAGGATTCACATGTGAGCCTAAGAGGATTATCAGATATATCTAAATGGGGTTTGAAATCGTAGGGGAAAAAAAAAATAAAAGAAAAAAAGAATTAGATGCTTTCTTGAAAGCCTATTCTCATCCTTCATCTCATAAATACTTTTGGCCCTGCCTTTATCATTTGGCATTACAGATTTCCATTATCATGTAAGGTCTCACTCACTCTATGATCCATAGCTTTATCTAGCAAGTTTCTTTCCATATTACAAATACACAAAAATATGTGACATATTCTTGTGGGAAAGGAATTCGCAGGCAGCTTCGCGCTGTTTCACACATCCCTGAATTAGAGATAATGAGGAAACAAGCAGTAGAAACAAAAACTTGAGCAAGGTTGAGATAAAGTAAATTGGCTACAGTGTTAAAGATGAGCTTTGGGCAGTGGCCAATTGTTGGCTGGCTCAAGGCGCGTCTGAGGGTCTCTAACCAATTGTATGACAGATTCGGGCATGTGGACAGCGCGTGGGCCTACAGGGAAAGTATATGTAGTAGTGTAAAATGGCAATAAAGGTCTCCTGTTCAAGAGCCATTAGGAGTCCGTGTCTTGCATCTCTTCATATTCTCACACCAACTACCTACTTGTGACTGGGAATGCCAACAAATTCTTCACTGGCTGGAGATGAGGAAATAGATACACAGAAACACATTTTATGAAAAAGTACCATTTTATTCAGTCTTTGTACTTTTGCTTTTGTTTAGATTTGCCTTTCAAAATCAGTATCACACCAAAGCCTCTGTAATTACTAATTTTTTTATTCTTTGAGACTGGAGTGTGCATATCAAGTGTCTCTGAAAATGCATTTACAAAAAGCCAGAAGGAGTATCAGAAATGTCACTTTTTTATGTGGTCAGTGGTTGACCAATGATACTGAATTTTGAAACCTCTACATAGTGACCTACAGGTAATATCACTGTACTCAGAGCAAGGCTTGATGTATTTAGCAGGTAAGAGGGAAGTACTTGGCAGAGGCTAAGGAGTCAGTTTTTTTAATTGACACGACAATCCCGCAATGTAACTTTTGACCCTGTAAGCTTTCTAGAAACTGGGCAGAAAGAAGCACAGGTAAAGCACAGCTCTTAAAAGGTGCTGCCTGTAGAATACGGAAACTATCACATACCTAAAGAAAAACCTTTAACATGAAATATCATTGGGATATTTCAACTAGAAAATCAGCCCATAGTGATCACTCACACTGAAGAGGTAGAATCATAGAATCATAGAATATCCCGAGTTGGAAGGGACCCATAAGGATCATCAAGTCCAACCCCTGGCACCGCACAGGTCTGCCCCAAATTTTAGACCATGTGACTAAATGCACAGTCCAATCACTTCTTAAATTCAGACAGGCTTGGTGCAGTGACTACTTCACTGGGGAGCCTGTTCCAGTGTGCAACCACCCTCTTCCTGATGTCCAGCTTAAACTTCCCCTGCCTCAGTTTAACACCGTTCCTGTGGGTCCTATCACTGGTGATTACGAAGAATAGGTCAGCACCTGCCTCTCCACTCCCCTTAAGGGGAAGTTGTAGACTGCGATGAGGTCTCTCCTCAGCCTCCTCTTCTCCAGGCTGAACAGGCCAAGTGACCTCAGCCGCTCCTCATATGTCTTCCCCTCTAGGCCCTTCACCATCTTCGTTGCCCTCCTCTGGACACTCTCCAACAGTTTTACATCCTTTCTGCACTGTGGTGCCCAGAACTGCACACAGTACTCGAGGTGAGGCCGCACCAGCGCAGAGTAGAGCGGGACAATCACTTCCCTCGACCGACTAGCAATGCCGTGCTTGATGCACCCCAGGATACGGTTGGCCCTCCTGGCTGCCAGGGCACACTGCTGGCTCATATTCAACTTGCTGTCAACCACAACCCCCAGATCCCTCTCTGCAGGGCTGCTCTCCAGCGTCTCATCGCCCAGTCTGTACATATAGCCAGGGTTGTCCCGTCCCAGGTGCAGGACCTGGCACTTGCTTTTGTTAAACTTCATGTGGTTGGTGATCACCCAACTCTCCAATCTGTCCAGATCTCTCTGCAAGGCCTTTCCACCCTCAGCCGAGTCTACAACTCCTCCAAGTTTGGTGTCGTCGGCAAATTTGCTCAAAACGCCTTCTAGTCCTACATCCGAATTGTTTATAGAAACATAGAAGAGGACTGGCCCTAAAATGGAGCCTTGAGGGACCCCACTAGTGACCATCCGCCAGCCTGATGTGGCCCCATTTACCACAACCCTTTGAGCCCTGCCTGACAGCCAATTGCTCACCCATCATATGATGTTTTTGCTTAGCTGTATGCTGGACATTTTGTCCAGTAGGATCCTATGGGAAACCATGTCAAAAGCTTTGCTGAAGTCCAAAAAGATCACATCAGCTGGTTTCCCTTGATCGACTAGATGGGTGATCTTATCATAAAAGGAAATCAAATTTGTTAGGCAGGACCTACCCCTCATGAATCCATGTTGGCTGGGACCAGTGACTGAATTGACCCCTGGGTGCGCTTCAATAACTTCAAGGATCATCTTCTCCATAATTTTACCAGGCACTGATGTGAGACTGACAGGCCTGTAATTGCTAGGGTCTTCTTTCTTGCTCTTCTTGAAAATTCGTACAATATTTGCCAGCTTCCAGTCTACTGGGACCTCTCCAGATTCCCAAGATCATTGAAAAATAATTGAGAGAGGTCCCGTGATGACGTCAGCCAGCTCTTTAAGCACCCTGTTGTTTTGTTTATTTTGTTTGTTTGTTTTGTTTTATTTTGTTTTTAAACAGTTTATTTTCTAAAAATAATTGATACATTGCTTTAAAACAGAGTTCTTTTTTACTTTGGCATCAGTGTGTCAGGGCTTTTGGTGCCATGCTCAAGAGGTCCAAGGTATTTTGTTAACTCTTCTTGACACTAAGCTACAATGAGGCTCTGAAGTTTTGCTGTAGGATGAAGCTCCAGCATAAAGCTTTCAGTCCCAGCACATTCCTAGCAAAATTAGTCTGAGGGCAGAAGTCAGAGCAGGTGTGGCTTTTTATATTTTAGATAAGACAAAATAAGTGCCAATGCATTAAAGGAAGGCCAAGTTGGCAGCTGGGAGGCAACCTGGGATTGCTTCCAAGAGATGTTGTTTTAATGTACTGTCAGTACATATGGCATTGCACTCCATGCGATAAAAATTGGTCCTGAAGTATCTGAAACTGCCCTGTAAATAGAGGAACTATTCTTCAATAATTTAATGACAAAGCAACATTGAAGATATATAGCATCAATGAGAAACATCCTCTACGTATTCCAAACCTTAATTCAAGAGGTGAACTTTCTCTTAAATACAAACAAGATCTTTAAGGCCTGGAATAGCAAAATAAAAGCATGGATTAGGAATTGGACATATGGATCTGTCTGCTAATATTAAAAAAAATTCCACCATGACCAGTTTCATTGTATGGAATGTAGACACAGTGGTTCCAGGTTTAAAATACAATGCAAAGTCCATTTTTCAAGGGACATTGTTAGGTAAAAGAATTAAAGTTGTCTAACGTTAGGAAATAAATTGGATGTATAACTTACTTTACTGATGCGGTCTGTGCATTTTGCTTCGTTTGGACTGTGAAGCCATAATAGTCCATTTAACTGGACTAGCTAATGGCTCCCCATGTATTTTGTACAAGGACTTCAGAGAAGTGTTTTAGAATAAAGACAAGAATACTTTTGTTACTCAAGGTCTGAAAGAAATACAGCAGCTCTAAGGTACAAGGTCTGACTTAACTTATTAATGTTCCTTTAAATAAACCTAATCTCTACTTCCACCCTTCCCCATTGCACCTGCATGGTCTAGGAAGGCTTAAAAGGGATTTTAAGCTCTGTGAACAAAGATATCCTGTGGCACAGTGAGGGGGAGAACATCAAAGACTACAGGCACAGGGTAGGACAGAAACCTCTGTAGTCAACGTCTTTAAAGGCAGCTGTACGTGATACACACACGTTCATTCAATTATCTTTCTGCATTCAGCAGCAATATGTAAATATAGGCCAAATACTCTCAAAGTTGAACATAGCAATGACATCTTCCATTTTCCTCACCCAGGTCCTGCTGAGTGATATATGCTTGTTAAGTGAAACTCTCTGTGATGTGATAAAAGTCCCTTTGTATATAAAACCTTCTTGCTGCGTGAGTTTCTATAGAGAGCTCAGGGCTTCTCCAAAGCGGATTTTCTGTCCAGCTTTGAGGTGGAATTTGAAGTCCTTAGGTGCCTCAAAGATGAGTACAATAGTAGAGCCTAGATTAAATTCCCCTAAATGTTCTCCTTTCCTCATGGGTATTCCCTCCTTGTTGTTGTTGGATATGAAGCTGAAGTCATTGTAGGTGAGCAACACGGACTGTTGGTATGCAGGTCCTGGTCAAAGTAGATGCAGACAGAGCCCACGTTTGTTGCTCCTACAGCCATTAGAGAGAAAAAGCCATGTTTCCAGTCACCTGCAAGGACAACCCGTTCATTGGGGCATAACAGTTCCTTGATCCAGCGAGCAACTCCAGGATTCACAGACATCAGAGAGCCTGGAAAATAATGTCGGTGTGACACCCTCCAGTCAGTGGGTGCGAGTGGAAGCAGTGGTAGTCCCCTGGTGCAAGGCAGATTACACAATGACAGAGCTCATTCCCCTCCTTCGTGACTAGCTGTTGCTGAAAGGAGTTACCAGGTGAGGCCTCACTAAAATGTCCTCTGTGCTGATGCGAGGTCCCAAGAAAGATTCCAGTGAATAAGTAACCCCTTTTACTTGCTCCACTTCACAGTTCTTTACTTGTCCAAAATTAAGGATCTTTCCGTCAGAGGGACTAATCACACTGTGCAAACAGCAGACTGGCCGTGCTTGTGGTTTCAGCATCCTGCGAAAGAATTCACTGAGGTTTCTGTAGTGATGCAGATCTTCAACAGCCGCCTCCTTCATGTTTACTCTGAATGTCCAAATGTACAGGCTGTAAACAGGCTTCCGAAGCCATGTAGGCAGCTCCACCTGGTTCAGGTGACCCCATGCTCGTGAGAGTAGTCGAGTTGGTACCTATTTGTACAGAGCAACCTCCCACTCACTTGCAAGCTTCACAGCCAGCTCTATGCCCTTCTTCTCTAGCTGTTCCAACTTGTAATGCTCGTATTTTCTGTATCCTGCATATCCCCCACCTGTAGCCACCAAAACATGGAAGGGGCGCAGGTGGAAGGCTTGTCCTATCGGAGCAGTATGAAACTTCTTCCTGTCACTGAAAAATGTCCTAGAAGGTGGCTGCTTCCACAGGACTCGAGTTCTAATGCACAAGTTCTCATGTATGAGGAAGTTACAGCTAGTCAGCAAACTACTCTGCTGCATCGTGGCTGCGCCATGCCAAGGCTGCCGCCATCTTTATGTGCCTCTGCCGCGTCCTCTGTGTGTCCTTCTGGTGTCCTTCTCTTCACCTTCCTGACAGTCAGCATTAGAAGTAGTTTTTCAAGTACACACAGAATTGACAACCTTCTTTTCAGGAAACAAACAAACAAACAACAACCACTACTACAACAACAGCAAAACACCATGCACACTTACCTCTGTGTCCTCAAAAACAGGAAATGTGAAATCACAGAAGGCTTAAAGAGAAGATCAAGACTATATTCAGGAGGGAAATTATATGAAATGCAAAGACCTGTTAGTGACTGCATCAGGTACTTCTTCCTGGCACACACATAGAACAAGGACAGTACTTTGTGAATTGATCAGCTAGCCCAAGTTTGCCTGTAGCAAGAGAGAGAAAAAAAATAAATCGGCAGCTGTAAATTTGGATCCTCAGACATACAATGCAAGGGTTCATTCTCTCCTGCACTGAGCAAAAAGTCAGCGGATACTGAAGTCTGGAAGGATGGGACTAGAAGAGATGCTAGTCTGGCACTCTTCCCAACACAATACAAAGGTAAATATGAATCACATTTTTGGCCTGTGTCAGTGCAAAACAACGGTGTTGGAGCTCAGTTCCATCTTGCTCCTGTCCTGGAACATTCCTGAGGCAGCAACAAGACATGTAATTCTGTTGTAGAATTACTGAGAGCTCCCACTTTACGTCTAGCTACCCTGCACCTCTGATGAAGGTCATCACCCATGCCGATCAATTAGTACAACTATGCAAGTCTGTTCACTGATCTATGTTAGAAAACTCCTAGTGCGCAAAATGCTTATGCTAATCACAAAGTTATGGCACTGTATTGGAGGGACTAGTTACCTCCAGCTGGAAGGCAAAGATAAGCTGCTGCAGTTGGGCTGGACAGAGCAACCCCTTCATCTGGCCAAGCTGCAGCCTGCGCAGATCTGTGTGTAGCCTGAAGCATCTCCCTCCCTGCCCTGCTCGTATGTATTTTATGAGATGGGTGGGAGTGAACACCTCCCAGAAAAGGCTTTCACTACCTGATATAAAAAGCCACTGGTGATATCTACAGCCTAGCATATCTACTAGCAATCCTGAAGGTCATTCACCTCTTAATGAATTTAATGCTGCATAAAAAGCTATTTGCAATAAAGAAGCTGCCAGTGCTTCTCACAGAAATACTCATTTTCCAGGAGTTTATGAATAAGGACTACAGGACACTCAAGGAATGCCAGATTTTTCACTTGTCTTAACATGTATGTGTAGGTAGGCTTCTTCAGCCCCCTTCACCTTCAGGGCCTATCCTACATCTAGTCATATCAATGGATCTTTAAATTTGGAGATGCTACCACTGATGGGCAGGGATATTGCAATTACAACACAGACCAGAATCATGTTCTGTTTCAAAAGGAATGCAGAAGAGGGACAATGAAAGGGACTGTGTTAGTAACAGATTTTTCTAGTACAAGGATTAGGCAGCATGCAAATCAGTTAAAATAATGTTAAATACAAGTTCTTGTTACTTTACATGCAAATGTCTTGATCCTGGGAGGTTTGAGAGTCCATCTCTTACATCAAAATATGGACATAAGCTGCTGCATTCTCCAAGTGGCTGCAAATAATTGTTCCTCTATAAGTAAGCCACCTCTACAAGACACAAGGAGCTGAATTAAAGCACGAGTAGCGTCCTTTTTCTGTGACTTCTGTACATCTGTCATCTCAGAAACCTGAGAGACCATGACTTAAAGCAGAAGGGATAGATAAGAAAGTGCGAAAAAGCAGGAACAGAGACTGCTGCTTTTAAAGGTACTCTACTGCCAAAATCAGTAGAATTACAAGGTCTATTTAACATTTCTGACATAGTCAGAAAGAACAACAAATTAAGTCACCAGAAGCAGGTGGCTGCATGTAGCTGGGTCACAGCCACCGGCTGGTTGTGCAGAAAGAATTATCTCCAAATTTGAGAGCATCTACATTAGACCTTGAATTAACACAAACAGCTTTTAAATAAGCTCTTTTAAATTCGTAAGTGAACACTTCCAACATTGACAAGAGCCCTACTTAGGCAGATGTAGGCTTTCACACCAGCTTAGGCAGAACGTGCCCTTGCTCTCTGTCAAAAGTACAAACAGTTTGACTGTCTACCACCTTACAGTCATAACAACTACACACACACAAGTATTAGGAAAGATGCATGTGCTGAAGTTGTTGTAGCTGAAGTTGTTGAAGTAGCTGAAGTTGTGCCTGCATCTGGTACAGACATACTGAAGATATTTTTAAACCATTTAAATTTGGTCCAGATGGCTGACAAGTGTTGACTTGAGGAGCTGCAGTTGGTCCAATTGTCCAAGTGTTAACAACTCAACATTTATCCAACGTAGCAAGCTGTGGTCAAGGACAAGAATAAGGTCTGTGTGCACACATTTATAAATGTGTATAAATGTGGATATTTTTATATAAACGTCGCTTTACTAATCACTGACGCAAGGCAAAAACTGAATGCACTGTACACTAAAACAGCAATAAAAGTAGAGGTGTCCTATGCAGAGAGTTTCACAGAGCTGGTTTTCATTCAACTCACACATCAGCAGACTTTCATTTGGGCATAAAAGATCATTGCAGTGGTCTGCTGTTAACAGTCCATTACAGATCTTAAATTTATCAAGACAGCTATCAATACAATCTGTAGAGGCACATTCTTTTTGCATGAAGACTGTTACAATTCTGTTCCTGTAATGTAATCTTTCAGATGCAAATCTGTTTTTCTAGTGGTACAAGGTCATTTTCTCTGAAAATGGATTGATTGTGCTATACACACGGTTTTGGAATTAGAAACACTTCTCAGAATTATGGAGATAGTACTTCCTAATCATCTAGGTCTAGTTTCCTTACAGAAAAAGTAATTGGCAATTATTTCAAACTGGTAATTTGGTTCCATAGTGACTAATGATATATAAATATATATATATTTTAGATAGTTCAGTGTGTTGCAGCAGGTTTATTACACAGAAGAAACATGAGAAAAATTGCTCACTAAGAAATAAAATTCCATCAGATTTACATATGATCTACTTTAATCAGAAAAATACTTATCTGCTCAAGAAAGATAGGTGTTCCTTTTCTTAAAAATTGAATTAAACTCTCAGCTGTGTCTTATTTCCATATATATATACATATATATATTGGTTTTACTAACAACTAACCCAAACTAACTCTTGTTCTATTCAAAACCACTTTTATGGTTGGAAACCATTTGCATTATAGGGACAAATATTAGCCTCTGGAAGCATGAACCTTTAAATATGAGGTATGTCTGCTGCTAGTTGTATATTGAAATATCGAGATTTGTTTCCTAAACACAATAAATCATCATCATAATCATCTTCGGGAGCCTGGAAACATCACAAGGTAACAGACATACACCATATGGCAAATAGATAAAACTGGACTTTTACTTTCACACAGCTGCAAAATTTTATATATTGTAGTTTTGAAACAATAAGACTAAAAACCAAGAATATGAAAGTATCTTAAAATCCAGGGTTGAACAATGCAATCCAGTATAAATCTTTCACCACGTCGAAATACAAAAGCTAACACCAAACAAGAAGTCTTACTTGCACAAGTGCTACACCAGGCTATTATGTATGACTCAACCAAATTAGTAACTTCACACAGCTCTGTTCAATGCCATAGCAATTTGGTTGGGACTCAAGAACAGCTGAAAATGCTTCACTATAGAACTACAAACTGCTGGAAATTTGAAGATTTCAAGTAGCCAACTGTAATTTCCAGAAAGTTAGTTGTGTTTAATTGTTTATTATTTTCCTTTTATTTCGTTTTCTATCAAATAAATACTATGTGTTTCAAAAGTCTAGTGCTGAATGGTCAGTTCAACCACTTCTTTTGAGGGAATGCAGACAAATAAGAGGAGAGGTAAGGTCATAGTTGCAGTAGTGATCACAGTAAACTTAAAAGGATAAGAGCTTTCCATCCAGTCAGGAGGAACAAAGAAAAGAGTCATTACACCATGAATCATAGCATCATGGAAGACAGATGGAAGGGGTTTCAGAGCTCAGCTAGGGAAAATGATATGTAGTCTCATACAAAACATATCTAACTTGTTCTTAAAAGCTTCCTACACTTGTCACAACTGGAAGCCTGCAACAAGATGACACCCTGGATTATCTCTTTTCAGAAATCTTGTTAATCCCCAAACAGTAAAAAAAAATATAGGATTATGAAAGAAAAGTTGCTGAAAAGGACTTCTGGGCAGGAATGTACTGCAACTGGAATAGCGTGCACAGTTCTGGGCTCCCTGGTACAAGAGAGACAAGGGGATCCTTGAAAGTGTCCAGCAAAGCACCATGAAGATGATGAAGAGACTGAGGCATCTCTCCAATAAGGAGATGCTGAGAGAGCTGGGACTGCTTGGCCTGGAGAAGGGGAGGCTCAGGGGGATCTCATCAATGTCCATAAATACCTGGAGGGAGGGTGCAAAGAGGATGGAGCCAGGCTCTTTTCAGTGGTGCCCAGTGGCAGGACAAGAAACAATGGGCACAAGCTAGAGCACAGGATATTCTCTCTGGACACCAGGCAGCACTTCTGTGCTGTGCAGGTGGCTGAGTGCTGGCACAGGCTGCCCAGAGGTTGTGGGGTCTCCTCCTGGGGGATCTTCAAGAGCCTCCTGGACCCAGGCCTGGACATCCTGCTCTGGGTGGCCCTGCTGGAGCAGGGGTGGGACCAGATGGCCTCCAGAAGGCCCTGCCAGCCTCAACCATTCTGTGATTCTGTGAATGAAGTCAATATAATTTTAAGTTTCTTAGTTTTATTCCCCAGCTCTGATTTTTTCACCTTTTTTTCTTTTGAAGGTCTAAAGCTGGGATATCTAGGGACTATATTAGTCAAAATATGGCAACCGGTGCTGCAAAGAACTGAAAGGTTTTCCAATGACTTACATTTAATAATTAATTGGGTGTTTTAGGAATCCAAATCTATATAGTGAATGAAAAACTTCGTTCCTTGCTTAAACACTCCAAATCAAATGATCTCTTTCCACCAACTACATGTGGAGCTTGGCGAGTCTAAAAACAAAAATCAGATACATTTTGCACCACTGTTTGCACCACAATTAAAAAAGATGCCACAACTGCAAACCAGAAATTAGTTATGTTCAGCTTCCTTCATCCACAGCTTCCCATGTTCATCATTAATAATGTGACAGCCTGGAGTAGAACCAATTCCCTCAGCCTGTCTTCACAGTAGAGGTGCTCCAGCCATCTGATCCTTGAGGACTCCTCTGAACCCACTCCAACAGGTCCCTGTCCTTCTTGTGCAGGGGGCCGCTCAGTTGAACAGGGCTCCAGGTGGGGTCTCACAAGAGAGGAGTAGAGGGAGAGAATTGCCTCCTTCATCCTGCTGGCCACGTTTCTTTTGAAGCCCAAGGTATGGTTGGCTTTCTGGACTGTAAGTGCACACTGCTGGCTTATGTCAAGTTTTTCACCCACTAGTAACCCCCAGGTCCTTCTCCGAAGTGATGCTTTTCATCCATTCATCACCCAATCTTTAATGATTTGGGGGTTTGCCTCAACACAGATGCAGGAGCTTGCACTTGGTCTTGTCAAACTTCATAAGGTTCACATGGGCCCGCCTGTCAAGCCTGTCTAGGTCCCCCTGGATGGCATCCCTTCCCTCTAGAATATCAACAGCACCACCCAGCTTAGTGTCACCAGCAAATTTGCTGAGGGTGCTCTCAATCCCACTGTCCATGCCACTAATTAACACATTTAACAAGTCTGGTCCCATTACGGACCCCTGCGGTACACCACTCACCACTGGTCTCCACATGGACATTGAGCCATTGACTGCAACTCTTTGGATACAGTGATACTGCCTATTCCTTTTCCACCAAACAGTCTGTGCCTCTCCAATTTAGAAACAAGGCTGTTGTGTGGGACTGTATCACAGGCTCTGCATATGTCAAGTTGGATGGCATTAGCTGTTCTTCCCTCGCCTACCAATGCTGTCACTCTGTTGTAGATCTTCAGGAGAAAGGAAGGAAAAACAAAACAAAAACCTACAGAGAAATGCATCTCCATAGTCTACTCATATGTAGGTGTTCTGTGCATATGGGTGAAGAAGGTGGAAACTAGATTATCACATTTAAGACAAGAATGAGTCATTACTTTTTCAGAGAGACACAGAACACATTTTTGAAAATAAACCAAAGTGAGTGGAGAGAGGGAATCTCTCCATGTAACTGCAGTTGTCCTACTTGCAGTATTAGCCCTCTCAGAGAAATACTGCCATAGTAGTGACAAGTCTCTATGACTTAGTGCCTAACTTATGTTTATGCACTGGAAGTGTTCTCTGGAAAACAGCTTTCATTTATTTCCCAGCAAACACATTTAGGCTCCATAAAATACCCATATATTCCTTCTTTCTTCTGGGGTGGAGTAGGGAGGATATAACACTTCACCAATTTCTGAATCCATTGCTTTTCCTCTTCCCTTTCCCCCACTGTAGCTAACAAAATAATCATTTCTTGCAGTGTTCCTCTCAATAACTCTAAATAAAATCAAAGAGCCATCCTGCTTATATCATGAAACAAAACATAACTCAGTTGTCATTCACATAGCCAATCTTACCTAAGTAATGCTGCTCAAACGAAAACCACCGGCCACACCACAGAAACATATTTCCAAGATACTGCCTAGTCTCACTATCATTTCTTTGGTCTTCTAAGCAAACAAGTATGCATCAAAAACAGATCTGTAAAAGGATTAGAAATTAAAGAGGTAAAAAATCCTACTGACTCAGTGGCTGATTGTCAGCCTACCAACTGTCAGTGGGAAAAGGATTTCACCTCGAAGAATTACTCTAAGTAATATGTGAAATTAATTTTTAAGGTTAGTTTACTATTCTTAATTTCTTTGACAACTAGCAATATGCCAATATCATCATACTATTCTTGCCCAGTGGAACTCGCTGTTAGAAATAAATGCAAAATAATATACCAGTAGAAAATCTGCAGTTAAAACTGGATTTTCAAAGAAGCGTATGTAGAACAAGGTTCTGCACAGCTTGAGATACTTCTAGACCTCACGTTGCATAAATTCTAGACTTTAATGGCCTTTGAAAGAAAAAGAAGTGGATCTGTGTCTGCATTACGTCTACCATCAAAATGTATCTCTTGGAAAAAAAAAAGGAAAAAAGAAGAAAAAAGAAGAAAAAAGAAAAAAAAAGAGAAAAGAAGAAAAAGGAAAAAAAAAAGAAAAAAATATATTCTGCAAACAGAAGTTTATTTAGGTGGGGCACATTTCTTTCATGAGCTGGCAATCATCTCAGAAATTGAATGTTTGGGGTGAAATCCTGTCACCTAAGGCATACTTAACATCAATTCAAAAGGGTCCAGCACTTGTATTTTTTTTTCCCACCTGTTTGTCAATGTGCGCTTCTGTTAAGAATACTTTTACAAGGCAGTAACTTGCAATCACTTTTTCATCTCTTAATCTGGTAAAATTCCCTTGGTCTCAGTAAATTTGTTGGAAGGTTCTGATTCCTTACCTAAGGAATCCCAAGAATCTTTCCTTACATATCTTGGATGACTTACCAACACAGAATCCCAAATACCTGTGAATATTTTGCAGACAGCTTGACATGATTTCTTTCTGTAGTTCACAAAAGCTTTGACAAAGGTGTGGAGCAGACATCTTCCAAGAGGCTGGAACTCTCATTCAGACTCAAGAGCTTGCCAACTGTACTAGAGTATAGCATATGTCACCTCCAGCCCATGCATGCAGATTGTCTTCCTGCAGAAAAGAAGATATGGAGACAAGGAAGAAAGAGGAAAGATAAATACACAGAGGTACCCAGCGTGTTAACAGGACAGTTTGTGTCACATAGACAAGCTCCAAAAAACTAGTTTCTGTAGTTTTCAGAAGTAATTTTCAGTGGGACTAGAATTGTGAACTTGGGGAGCTTCCTTTATTCCTGCTTGATGGTGGTATTTAGTCCCTTCTTTGTCCTGCACTATGTATAATGTGAACTTAATCATTAACCACAGCAAACACTGTCTATTTCTCCTTTGTAGCCATTTCTTGAGAAAATGGTGATGGCTATATTAAGAACTACTGTAACAGAATTCAAAATACAGCATAAAGCCTGTGAACAAGAGTCTCAGCTAGCAGACTGCTGAACCGTCAATGTCCCAATCTATGGGATTTAGGACTCACACCAAAGCCACTGGAATCAAAATAGCAGTCACAGTGCTTTCCAGCGTGCAGACTGACAAGGATGTGGTGCAGTCTGTACTTTTCTAAATAAAATAGTGAAATCCCTAATGACAACATAGGTCTTGCATGACTTTAATCTGGTTTAAACCCAAACATTTTAAGGTGATAATGAAAATATTAAGTCTTTTATACTTAACACCTGGTCCTGGTTTTGGCTGGGATGGAGTTAATTTTCCTCCTAATAGCTGGTATGGTGCTGTGTTTTGGACTTAGGGTGAGAATAATGGTGAAAACACACTGATGTTTCGGTTGTTGTAGAGCAGTGCTTACATTAAGCGAAGAACATTTCAGCTTCTCACACGGACCTGCCAGCAAGGAGGCTGGGGCTGCACAGGGAGCTGGGAGGGGACAGAAGCAGTACAGCTGACCCCAAGTGGCCAAAGGGATGTCCCATAACCTAAGGTGTCATGTGGAACTGCAAAACTGGGAGAGTTGTCTGGCGGCTTGCCACTCCTAGGGGAGAGGCTGTGCATTGGTTTGTGTGTGGTGAGCAATTGCATTGTGCATCACTTGCATTGTTCACATATATATATATATTATTAATAATAGTAATGTCTTTTCCATTATTTTTCTTTTCTAATAAACTGTCTTTATCTCAACCCACGAGTTTTACTTTTTCTTTCTTTTTTTTTTTTGTCCTCTCTGTCCTCCATCCCACTGGTAAGCTGTGTGGTGCTTAGCTGCCTGCTGAGTTAAACCACAACAACCACAAATGACAATGTCCAGAAAGACCAGTAACGTACCCTCTTGATGAAACAAAGATCCAAAAGGATATGATGAAATATGTGTACAATGCCTAATTCCAGTAACCTTTTTTCACATCTTTAAAAACAGATATTTGTGTCATGGGGTAATTACACTTGTGTACAAATGGTTTTGATGTATTCTATTTAGTTCTAAAAACACTACTTTTGTTATTTCCTTACTGTTATGCACCTTGCCTTCTTCAAGAAAAGCTTCCTCCTTTTTCATGCTGTACTTGATCTCACTTTCCATTCTTTCATTTATTTTTGAATTCATTCAAACTTCATGTCCACAAGCAAAAGACTAGTGTAATGCATGTTATTCAGGTTCAAGGCACTAAAGATAGTCTATAAAAATACTTAAATTCATGTTGCAAATATTTAAACCATAAATAACAAGTTTAAAAATGTGTAAAATGAAAATAGAGCATCGCTTCAAGAAATTAGTAAAAAGGACCAATTACAGTTATAAAATTTCAAAACACAATGTATTTAGCACCAAATTAGCTGGAGATGTTATTTACAAATTGTTTAAATGTCCAATATCTTTCTTTGAGATCTGGCTTTGTTAAAGGTAAACTTATGTGAAAAAAGGTAAAAAGAAGGGCAGCAATTATTTTATACTGTTGTTCTCTGTCGTAGTTGTTAAGTGAATTTCCTCTAGCTAAGGAAAACACAATGGAAACATTAATTCAGTCATACATAATAGTGTTGAGAACTGTGAAAGCAAATGCAAAACAAACATTAAAAAAATCAAGCTACAAAGAAGGATCTGGGCATTTAAGTATAGCTGTTCACAAAAACTTCTCTGGTACCCTTTACATTTACTTCATTCCGGTAAGAGTCTAACTTGTAGAACCAGTCACACCATGACAACAACACTTCTTTGCCTCTTCCTCCTTCTTTCCCATACAAAAGCTGAGATCCATGGAGAAATTAAAATAAGTTAAAACACAGTTCTCTTCAATGTTTTCATAACTGAAATGGATGTAGGAATAAAAGATGTTTAAGTTTACAGATGACATTATATTGGGAACAATGGCTGATTCCATCAAAGGTTGGGAGGCCGTGCAGAGAGATCTTGACAAATTGAGCTGATTTTGAGATCTTCAGTTGGCCAATCCCCAATAATATGAGGTTTAACAAGAGCAAGTGACAGATTCCACACCTGGCAACAGGCAACCATGGCAGTACAGAGAGTCTGGGGGACAAGAGGCTGGAGCACAGTCCCACAGAAAGGGATCTGGGGGTTTTGGTCGACGGCAAGTTGAACATGAGTCAAGTGTGGGCCCTGGCAGCCAGGAGCAGCAAGCGCATC
The DNA here is from genome assembly GCF_013377495.2 of Cygnus atratus. Lineage (NCBI taxonomy): Eukaryota > Metazoa > Chordata > Aves > Anseriformes > Anatidae > Cygnus > Cygnus atratus. The sequence continues at coordinate 79,443,069 of NC_066396.1, forward strand.
CTGGGGTGCCTCCAGCACAGCATGGCTAGCTGGTCAGGGGAAGGGATTGCTGTGCTCTGCTCTGCGCTCTTTCAGCATCACCTCGAGTCCTGTGCGCAGCTTTGGGCACCACACCAACAGAAGGACATAAAACTCTTAGAGAGTGTCCAAAGGAGGGCTTCAAAGTGGTGAAGGGTCTGGAGAGCAAGACGGATGAGGAGCGGCTGAGGTCCCTGCGTTTGTTCAGCCTGCGGGAGGCTGAGGAGAGGCCTCGTGGCGGCCTGCAGCTTCCTCACGAGGGGAGCGGAGGGGCTGGCGCTGAGCTCTGCTCTCTGGGGACAGCGACAAAACTCGAGGGAACGGCATGAGGCTGTGACAGGGGAGGGTCTGGCTGGAGGTGAGGAAAAGATTCTTCAGCAAGAGTGTGGTCGGGCACTGGGACAGGCTGCCTAGGGATGTGGTCAGGACAGCAAGATTTCCCAAGTTCAACAAGCATTTGAACAATGCTCTCAGACACAGGGTCTGATTTTTGGGTGGTCCTGGAGCTGGACAACCCAGCTGGACTCGATGATCCCTGTGGGTCCCTTCCAACTCAATATACTCTATGCTTCTATGATTTTTTTCAAAGAAGCTTTCACAGTTTTTTACCTAGTTGGGCAGTATTCCTGACCATGAACATTATTTTTTTTTCCTGGAGAAGTCTATTTCTGTACATTCTTCCCTTAGTCATTCTGACCTTTCTCTTAGTCTGAAAGAAATTTGTAGGTGTTTTTAAACTTTGATTAATCTCAGAACAACTAACACTGAGAGCATCTATTACTTCAAGGTCAAAAATATGATGAGCATAAATGTGTGATATTTTCACCTTAAATTAAACTGGAGAAGGACAAGAATATAAAGATTTAAGTGGGTGGGGATGAGGGACAACACAGTTTTGGTTTCTAGGCAACACATACATAATTTTATAGTAATGTTTTCGAATACTTTTACAATTGAATTTACATAATTTAGGTACACCAATATCTTTTTTTTTTCTACTGGGCACAGTCTCACATTATTTCAAGCTACCTTTAAAAGCACAATTTTATTTCCTCCTTCCTGCTTATTTTTCACAAAGTGACAAAATCTTAAAACACCCATTTACAGAAATACTTTTAATGACCGAACAATTTAGCAGATTTACTTCAAAACATCAAAAATAACTAAGTATTCAGGAAAGAAATTATTTGGATTATTCTGTACACTTCTCACATGAAGTAAATACATTTATCCTAAAATACAAAATTCAACTGAACCTTAGTTCTAGTGCTGCCTTCTCCAGACATTCAGAGTGATTGCAATAACTAATAACTGATGTCCACCTAGATGGCAAAATGCATCTCGTCCTGACTGAGGCATGCTGCTTTGTGTGTACAAGAGAGTAGCCATACATATGCAGCTTCCCAGCACTTGAGAGTTTTGAGAGGGAATCACCTTCCACAACCACGCAGACTTTCAGCTTAGTCTTTGTTATTTGGACAACCACACTAAAGACAGATTCATTTGTACTTACAGACAGGACGAATACAAAGTCAAATACTGATCCTGATTGCCTACTGCCTGAGCCAAATGCCATGACAGCAAGCATCTGTCAGCGGGGTGTTACACAGCAGTGGTAAGTTTATATCAGCATGAGAAGAAAAAGAACAGTATAATAAAATTGTACAAAAGCCTCTTCAGAACCAGAGTGTGGCACATGCTGCACAAATTTCTGGATTCCTTGTGATTATGTTAGACCGTGATCACAAGTCAATATTCAAAGCAGTGTAAATGCCAGATTAGTGGGTAATATTGGTGGTAGGGGGACGGTTGGACTACGTGATACTGGAGGTCTTTTCTAACCTTAATGATTCTACAGTTCTATGATACTTTGCAAACAGAGCAGCTGAAGTATATAAATGGAAATAATCTCCAGGGTTCCATTTTTTCTTAGAACAAGTAACCCCAATATTCAAGTGAAATTGAAGCAGCACCCTATCTCAAATATGTTACTATCAATTGCATTTCAGCAGACATGTACTAGTTAATACTGAAGAGCAGCTCAAGTTCAGTATTTTTATTTGACTCTAAAGAGAATTTTTACACATTTATCAGTATCTTTCTTTTAAAAATATATTACATGTAACAAAAATATTGAGTTTACTTTCTATCAGGTTTTGGAGTTGTTTCTTTACAGCACAGACAATACTTCTTGAATACTTGGAGGAAAAAATGACTGAAGTCTACAAATTAGTGTATTCTTTCCATGGCTACAGTCAGAGGATGAGAGAAATGTTTATAACTTCTATGCTTACACTTGCATTATTCCAACTACATATTGTATGTTTTGTCATGTATGCCTGGTTGGCTTAATCCACATTTTTGTCTTTTACTTGTTTCCTTCCTTGGAATCAGGGTGAGTTCGTTTACAAGTTTTTATACTTTTAACTCTGTACCTGAGGTAAAAATGATGAAATGACATTTCGATTTTGGATGAGGGAGGCAGAAGGGAGGAAATTATATGATGTGCTGCTGGTATTCCTTTTTTTTTCTTTTTCTTTTCCTTTTCCTTTCTTTTTTTTTCCCTCAACTACCTTGTTTCAGCAAAGACTAAAGGTTTTAAGTGTTAGAGAATTTAACTTCACACATCACTTAATTTAATTGTAAACTGCCAGCTTAAAAACCAGTGTCAAGAAAGTTGTGTACATGCACATAATTTTGAGAGAAAAAGAATTTATTCTAGTACTGAATATCTATCAGTGACTCCACAGAAAATTACAAAATACAGGCTTATACTACGTTTCTTCCAGATGATCACAAAGAAAGAAAAAAATGGAGAAAAAAAAAAAAAAAGTATCCTTATGAATTTAAGTCTTAAAGTGGTCAGTATTGGATCCCCAAATGAGATAAAAATCAAAGTAATATTTACAAAGTACTGTATGTTGTGTATATACAGATAGACAGACGCACATGAAAAATTAATAAGAGAACACACACCACTGGGACAGAAGGACACAAATTCTTTCCTTTAAACTCTCAAAGGGAACTTCTCCTGTCAGTGATTAATAAGTTCTATTCCATTCATCAGTAATTTTGTCAGTCATTTCTCTACAAACAAGTTTTTTACCTCTGAACAGTAATACGGTGAACTCTCACTTTCTCTCTGCCTCCCCTTTAAAAAATCCCTTAAGAAAAAGATCCCTCTATAATTGTTACTTTCTGAAATGGCTACAGATGAGATGTCCTAATGAACACAGGGAAATAACCTTAAAAAGGGAATCTCATTTGTGATTTTATTTTTTTTTCCACAAAGCTCCAGTTATTTAAAAGACTAATCTTTCTGTTTTACCATACATAAACTTGTAAGACAGGTTCCACAGTTGATTGTTTATTTGGATGTATTCTTCTTCATGCGCAGAGCAACCCCCTAATACCCTCAGAAATAAAAGAATGAAAGTTTCTAGGTTCTTTCAAACTGATCTGTATTCTGAAATAAAGAGAAAGAAACAATACACAATAATTTATTTTTATGAATGTCAGGAATGACAGTGAACCTTAATTTTGTATCCAACTCAAATTATATCTGAGCCAAATATTTCATTTTAGAGTCCTGTTAAATCTTTTCAAAGGCTTTGTTTTATGTGTTCATGAAATAACTCACTATTTTTTAGCTTTCAGGAATGGTAATTGTGGTAAATCTTGTAAATTAGCATAAGTAGTAACAGCAAGACACTCTGTTAAAATTCATCTACATTGTTGTTGGAATATTTATTAGGTAGTAAAATATTTAAAGGAAACCTACAACTACTACAATTCAAATTACATTTTGCCTAAGACAGACTTTTTTTTACAGCACTTAGTATTATTGTTTTGTCACTGTATAAAAAAGCATCTAATCCAACTCCTAATCTTCAACAGAAAAATTCCTTTTCATTAGATGGCTGAATGAAATCATTGTATTAACTGAATATTCCCTGTTGCGTTTTATCAGTTTGCACAAGAAAATTGCACTGCTTATTGTAGTAATTGACATTTTCAACACTTGCACATACAATAGAAATGTTAGTACCATTTATGAGCCAGTTAGTTTTTGATAGATTAGTGACCTTCAGAGGTCCTTCAGCATGCTGTATGCCTTCAGCTAGCTACTGCTGTAGCAGCTGCAGACGTAACCTCCCCCATTTTCTCATTATGATCCCATACCCTCCAGTGCCCCTTCATGTCAGCATCTCCAAACTTGTTCCAGTTCAACTGAGTTAGCAGACTCCTACTATTTAAATTTTGAACATTCACCTCACTCACTTCCCTTCCCCCTCTTTTGCCTCCGTTAAAATACATTTGTATTCTCTGCTCTAGCGGATGTTTGCAGGAGTAAAGGCTTTCTGTCTGTACTGCAGCATCAGCTCTGGCTCAGCACGATGTCAATGCATTTGCTTCTCAGGCTCAGTTCGTATTTAGAATATGTAAACTTGAGCTGCTTTGAACATTAGACATCCCATCAACCTTAGTATCTTTTATAAGCTCCTCACTAAGCAATTCAGCATAATAGCATTCCGACAGGCGATTATCTTGCAGGTTTCTCTGTAGAACAGACCATATACCAGTTCATTCATATTTTAAAAGACATTACTATATAAAGATCAACCTCATATGCTGTATTTTTCCTTCTCCATAAGAAAACGAACTAGAGAAAAGAGCTGCACATATGGACTTGACCTCTTCTGTTTGCTTTACAGGTAAATATATAGCCAATGACAGAGAAGAAAATAACAGAATTTGGTGTGTTGCAAACATAATCAGTAACATAATCTATTAAACTGTAGCTCTTAACATGATTGTTTGTGGGGTTGCTTTAGGAGCAAAAGCCATAGAAAACAGTGAAGACTAAAGATAATCCAAGTAACAACCATTCATTTTTAGTATGGGTAGAGTTTCAAATCCAGCTCCCCAGAGACAGATGAAATGAAATTCTGAACGTCTCTTCAGTGCTAAGAAGGTAAGATGCAAGCACTTTGTAGATGGAAAACAATCACCATGCTGTGGATGTTATGTTGCAGGTAGTCCCTCCCTTTTGCACCCCCCCCCCCAAAAAAAAAAGTGGTGTGTTTTGTTTTGTTTTTATTATTATTATTATAATTTTGTTTGTTTGTTTTTAAGAGACACCATATGCTCTGTATTTGTTTCTGAGTAGCCTAACTTCAAGTCAAATATCAGCACAAAAAATGGAAATATTGGAAGGGTCTGATTTTTTTTTTCTTTTTCCAAATTTCTCTTCCATCTCATGTCATTGGTACAGGAACTTTCAAATAAACTTTAACTGGTTCTCTCATTTATCATCATTTATATCTACCTATGGTGAATGCAGGTCATGCAGGTCTTGTATCTACTTTCCTTGGATAAAACCATCAGAATAAGACACAAGGCAGCAGACAGGATTTTCATCCTACAAGCTCTAGAAAACCTATTGAGTTTGCTATCAGGTATCTTATGAATTCTCATAGATCAATATTTTACACTATTAGATTAGCCGGTATTTTTATCTTTCCTCAAACAATTCTTTTATTGAATTGAGGCCCAGAGTGACTCTTTTCTAACATTTAATTTACATCTTTGCTAGATATTATCTTTCTTCCACTTTTATCTAATATCCACAGAAACAGGAGGATAACGCACTGTCTTACTTTCAGAGGTTTATAACTGGGTGGGTGAGGGTTTCTGTAAGGAATAATGCTTCGGGTGGAAGTCTTTTTCTTTCTCTTCTGTTTGACATCACTGGTTGACTTGGCTGTAAGAAGGCTCTGCCTTCTTAAGCAAGGCAGAGGCTTACTTTTTCACAGGCTTTAAAATAAGTTGTTTTGAATTAAAATGAGCCTAAACCCAAGTAAACAAGTTCCTCTCACATAACGTTCATTTTCAGTTTCTTCTCTAGAACAAAAAGAGAGGGCAAAAAGTCCAAACAAAGCATTTAAATTCTTCACCTCATGAACTGTCAGAAACAAAGTACTCTCTGTTCACTCCAGCAGACTCTTAAGTCAAAGGCATCAGAAACTTGTTCCACAAGGTTAAGAAGGGAGCTACAAGATCTTTAAGGTCCCTTCCAAACCAAGCCGTTCTATGATTCTATGCAGTGTTTTTTTTTTTCATCTAGAGAACTTTCTGATAATTCTAAGTCCTGATAATTCTGAATCCTCCATCTCAAAACAGGGGTAGTTAAAGATTTGAAAACGTCCACTATTTTATAATCCTTTAATTTTAGCTTCTCATTTAGAGATATTCTGGTAAAAAGTATCTCAGAGACTGATACACAATTTTCATTTCAAACAACTGGGAAAAAAACAAAACAAACCAAAACAAAATCTTACAGCTTAAAAGTATTACTGAGATATTTCAAGGATTTTCCCAGGAAATTTCTCTAGCTCCAGTTTCAACAAAAGAATACTCTTTATGAAGAGTATTCTTCATAAAGAGTATTCATTCCACCTGAAAATGGTTGCTTTTCTGATTATGATATTTATAGCCATATCAAATTATACTGTATATGTGCAGACATATGCGCACAGTAGCATACTTCATTAAGTTATCATTACCTCACATTAATTTAAGCTGTTCTTTCTGTCTGTTCATACTGCCTGAGCTATGTGTTGGATTTATTCACAACATTCCCACTTTTCTAACCATTCAATACAACTGTGAGTAAACACCTTACCAGCACAAATCTGAGGCTGAAGACAACCAAGGTAGGTTCAAAGCTAGTATCAGGAAAAAGAATTAATTTTGCTACAAGGTAAGACAAAGAATATACACTCTAGCGAGGACACAAATCTGTGACCTATACAACAACCAAGGCTTTGAAGCAATCTCACAGCAAGAACAAACTCAAACTTCAACCTGTGGTTACAGCCAAGTGGTACACCAAGCATTGACCACCAACTGGCAAAGTTTCCTCACATACTAAAAGTTATGAAAATAAAAGTTTACATGTTACTCCTCATTTGGTCAGCCTTACTCCAGCATTAATCTCTAAATAAAGGGTGGTCAGTTCCAGGGCTGTAACTGAATCTCTGAGACTGATAGAGTCTCAGAGATTGTCACCTAGCTAGCAATGGAAGTACGGTCTTGGACTGACAAACAAGCCAAATTTCAGAACAATCCGGGTCAATCAATGCAAATTTGTACTTTTGGAATTTTGAGGACTTGGAATATGTTGAAGTTTTAGATTAGTTCTGTAAACTCTAGCTCTAGATGGGCTCTGTACATAATTGCAGAAAGACTCCCAATGCTCATCACATTTTACAGAAATGAAGTTCTGAGACAAGATAACAAAACCAAAATATTCTGTTAAGAAAAAATATATATTTATTTGTTATATCTGCTACTCCTTCCTCCTGATGCTTTTCCGTCACTGCTTTGAGGGCTCCCCTCCACAGGCTGCATCTCTGGTCCGGGGCCTGCTCCTGCGGGGGATCTCCATGGGCCGCAGCCTCCTCCAGGCCACATCCACCTGCTCCACCGGGGGCTCCTCCACGGGCTGCAGCGTGGAGATCTGCTCCATGTGGGACCCCTGGGCTGCAGGGGGACAGCCTGCTCCACCAGGGGCCTCTCCACAGGCCGCAGGGGAACTGCTGCTGCCTGCCTGGAGCACCTCCTGTCCTCCTGCTGCACTCACCCGGGGGGCTGCGGGGCTGCTTCTCACTCTCCTCTCTCTCCCAGCTGCTGTTCCGCAGCAGTGTTTTTTTCTGTTGTTGTTTTTTGTTTGTTTGTTTTTCCCCTTTCTTAAATCTGCTCTCACAGAGGCACAAAAAACATCACTTATTGGCCCATCTCTCGCCAGCGGCAGGCCCTTATCTAACAAGGGGCGGCTTCTGGATTCTTCTTGCAGAAGTCACCCCTGTGGCCCCCTGCTACCAGAACCTTGCCATATAAACCCACTACAACATGTTACCTCATTTTGCATATCACAATATTAACAACCTTACTCTTACACAGCAGAACTGATAGTAACTAAAAGTCTCATGTGGATCATCACCACAAATAGCTTTTCTTATGAAGTACATGCACTTTTCAAGCTCGTCATGGGAGGGTAAGGACACTGTACTGGCATTCCCTAAAAATAAGGGCATAGCTTTGATTTCAGAGTACCATTATCATTCAGAAGTGTTTTAACATAGCCCTTCTGCCATACCAAATAACATGTACAGGTTCTCTGTGCATTTACATGCAAACAAAAGATTAACTTCTTCTGCTCCTCTGGAATGACATCCATTGACTAGAAACAAGAACAGTTCATTATCTTTGGACATACTGTAATTTAAGTCTCCTCAGTTAAATTAAAGAGGTTATAAAATGTCTGTAGGCAAACAGAAATCTAGCCACAAAAAATAACATATTGTTTGGAAAATGAAAAAACATCATGTAATTTATTTAGTTAGTTATTTACAATTTGCCCTGAAAAAGAATCATTAGAATGAACTGCTGAGGGCAGTCTGGAGTCAGGGAAAATATTAATACGTGGAAAGAACGGCACAGAAAAGCACTATACATCAGCAGAACACTCCCTGCACCTGTGTTTTCTGAAGCAGTCGCATGGCCAAGTCCTACTCAGGACCTGAATTACTGCTCCACTCAGTCTGAGACTTGACAAGACTACCTCCAAAGACCATATAGCATCAGGCACAAGACAAAGAAATAAAATAAGCTCATTCTTTATGTGCATCAAAGAGCATAAATCCATAAAGTCAGCAGCTGCTGCTGACCCTTTCAAATCTAAATCACAGATTAAGAAGAAATTCAGATCCAGACTTTGTGTAATGAGGTCATCTTTTTTTGCTTACCATAAATTCAAGCATAAACTGAAAGCTGATCTGTACTTGTGCCTTACACATGGAATGAAGATGCCTCAAAATGAAAGAGGCCTTGAGGCTACAGGACACCTGAGCAAGTGACCTGAAATTTCCTTTGAAGTAAAGAGCTAGGTAACTTTCATAGGTGATCAGCTGAGAAATTGTGAGAAATATCCCAATAATTTTCTAAGACAGGCTCTCTTGTGAAGCTAATTTGTTTGCAGTTGCAACGGTGGGCGTCCTGCAAGCAGGAGCATGCAATGGAAGTGTAGCATAGCCCTATATCCCCTACTACCCAACTCTTGATTCCTCCTGTCTCCTCACCGGCTGAGTACTACAGCTTCACAACCTACCTGACACTTGTTACTGTGCCCTGTATGTACAGTTTTATTTGACCAGCCCTTAATTTCCCCATTTTTTGGAACTGGAGGGGCCCATGATTTTGTAGCTTCTTGTTCTTGCTGATTCCACACCTCTTTGTCTTGTTTTTCTTAGCCATCCTCCTTATTTTGTGACAGTGGGACCTTCCCCTGTCCCCTTATCTGCTTAACGTACCCCCCACTATTACAACTGCTCAATCACTTTTGAATATACAGGGTTAGTGGAATTTTTCCACTGCAAAAACACAACTTTAATTCTTACACTACGATCCAAGACTTAGTTCTGAGAGAACAGTTGTATAATCACAGCTCAAACTTCTGATAAATTTGCTCAGTTGTCAGAAAAAAAGCTATGAAAAAGCCCATAAACTACAGGCATGAAAGATGAGAAAGCTAGAATTAGATAACGGCAAAATAGTTATGAAAAGAACAGTTAGCAGGTCAAGATTTCAAGAAGAGAAAAAAATAGCACAAAAAGGTTCTTAGAAACATAATAATATCAGTGGATTCATAAGAGCAGGCACAGAATGCTAACAGAAGAAAATAAGACAAATAGAGCAAGTGGTTATTTCATTCTTGCTTTACTCTTGGAAACCTAGGGAAGGAGAAAAAGTACATATTCAGTGACATTTTTAAATAGGAATCAAAATTAAAATCCCTTTCCAGTTCAAAAGTTATTGTTCTGATAATTGTTTGGGATAAAAGAATCTATATAGCTCCAAATTGTGGATGGCTATGGATTTTTAAATTTATTTCATATCAATACATATCTATAACTAGATGAGAAAGAGGAAACTTTAAGTAGAATATATGTGCATATCTATAAGCTTACCATATGTTAAAACTATATTTTTCATGTAATGGGAGTATAAAAATATAAACAACCAGAGGCAGTTGGTATGTAACTGTAAAATATGTTTTTTATATTCACAGTGCAAAAGTGAATTGCTGGATGAATCTTTCAACAGTGTCAAAGAAATTAAAAACTACAAACTAACATAAATAAATTTTATCATAATCTCATGTAGCACCAACCAAGGTTTGCCTCCATACAACACCCAGACATTGTCTTACTAATGAAATGTTTAACCAAAAGAGCAAGAGAGGTGAAAAAATATTTATACTCTCAACAAATATATTATTCTTAGTGGGAGGCAAAAGAATAAACACCACACAAAGCACAATAAATAAAACCTGAAAGTGTTCATTATATTGTCACTTCCCATTCCAAGAGTTTTAACAGATAAAATATTTGTGTGCACTTTAGAGATTAATTGACAGAAGTATGTATTGCTATTTTACTTTTATCTAGACACCAGTTCAGATACACCCATAAACATGGGCTCACCTATAAGGCCATTCTCAGTTTGAAAGCACTTCAGCAAATACTTGAATACCACACATTCGTACAGCTAAAAGCCTTCCTGAATCCAGGCTTGAATAGTAACACAAAACTCAATCTGAAGCTGTTGATCCCATGGATATTCAATAACCACTCCACTAACTATATAATTTATGTCCTTAGTCTCTTTCTCATCTATTTTTTCCCAGACAGACTTCCCTGATGTATTTACCTGCAGCCACAGTCCTCTGCTTCACTACTCCTACTTCCCTGAAACCACTGTCGACGTATCATAGAATCATAGAAACATTAGCTATCGTAACTAGCCTGGAGGAGAAGATGCGAGTGAAGGAGAAGGGGGGAGTGAACAAGGGGGAAAGACCATCTCTGCCTGTCCCCTGCATAGATTGGCTCCCTGAAGAAAAAAGGTCCTTGAAATATCCTCTCCTGAGGTAGCCTATGCCAAGGATGCATGGAGCATCCGCGCCAGTCCCAATAGGGTGCTTTTGCAACTCATTCCCAGTTAGGTTCACGCTGGTATAGGCCTCGGGTAGTTCTTGATGCCCTTATGATATCTTCCTCTTCATCTTCCTGTTCCTCTGATGGCCCAGCCACTTTGGAGTAGCCTACCTCGTCTTCTTCTCCCTCCCCAGACCGAGTAGGAGTTCCTCTGCTTTCTAAACGACCTGACTTTTTCATCCCTTTTTAAAAAGGGGCGTGATGTTTCCCCTTCTCCACTCACCAGGGACATCGCCCGACTGCCAGGACTTTTCAACTAGGATGGAGAGAGGCTTGGCCACTACATCAGCCAGTTCCCTCTGCACCCTGGGATTCGTGTCATCAGGTCCCATAGACCTGTACCTGTTGTTTAGATTCATCAGGTGGTCTCGAACCTGCTCTTCGCTTACAGTGGGTGGGACTTTGCTCCCCCAGCCTCCATCTACGGGTTCAGGGAAATGAAAGACTTGGGAAGCCCGCCTACCAGTACAGATGGAGGCGAAGATGTTGTTGAGTACCTGAGCCTTCTCCACGTCTGTCTTCACCAAGTACTCAGCTAGAGAAACTCACTCCTAGGATAAGAAATTAGCCGCCTCTAATTGCTTACACACTCCTATTTTCACCCCTCAGTCTATTTTCACAAATGTTAGAGGTGCATGGTGGCCCTCGGGGACTCCTGCTGTCACCCCAGCGCAGCAGCCTGAAGGAAGCTGAGTCCTCTCTTGCGCTGTTCCTCGAGGCTCTGTACAGAAGGGATGCCACCTCTGGCACAAGGGCTGGGGGATGGGAAAGAAGCACTCACACAACCCCTGAGAGTCGGCAACAGAGTGGTTTATGGCTGGGACGTCTTGCAGGTAAGCCTGTGGCATGTCCATGGTGTCTGGGGGCTCCAAGCTAATGCTTGGGATGGAGCCTGCGCGATGACAAGTAGGGGGCTGGCCGGGCACTCCTGCTACGCTCTTTGTGCACTTGGAGAGCAGAGAGCAAAGACATGCCGCGGGAGTCCCAGGTCTGTTCTGGCCAAGGTGGATCCACTTCCATCCAAACATCCTTTGGAAGAACAGGAAGATGAAGAGGAAGATATCATAAGGGCATCAAGAACTACCCGAGGCCTCTACCAGCCTGAGCCTAACTGGGAATGGTTAAGTAGTTGGTTAACAAAGTTAACCACCTACTTAGGAATGCCATCCAGAGGTCTGTTCTGAGGCAGGAGAGTTACAAGTGGCAGGCAGTGTGGAAGGATATGGGCAGGCATGTAGAGCAGTGGACACCTCCAGTGCTTTGGAAGCTCACCCCTGAACACGTGCAAAATCCTACACAAATTGGCAGAATGAAAGGCTTGAAAAAGGTGTGTCATCACCCTGGCAATTCCAGAGAGACACAAATCACTGCAACGTGCTGGGGCTTGGTGCAATGCACTTGCTCACCACCCGCTGACCGATGCCCAGCCTGTCCCCCTGCCGTCCCCCAGCCTGCCACCCCACACTACTTGGCCAGCATGACGCCAGATGGTACAGAATACCCCTTTGGCCAGTTGGGGTCAGCTGTCCTGCTTCTGTCCCCTCCCAGCTCCTGCTGCACTCTGTCTGGCAGGACAGAGCAAGAAGCTGAAAAGTCCTTGATTCACTGTAAGCACTGCTCTGCAACCAAACAGCAGTGTGTTATCAACATTATCCTCATCCTAAATCCAAAGCACAGCACCCTACCAGATACTAGGAGGAAAATTAGCTCTATCCTAGCCAAAACCAGGACACACCACAGCACACGGTACGGAATATCCCTTTGGCCAATTAGGGTCACCTGTCCTGCTTCTGTCCCCTCCCAGGTCCTCCTGCACGCCCAGCCTCCTCACTGGCAGGGCAGTGTGAGAAGCTGAAAAGTCCTTGCCTCAGTGTAAGCACTGCTTTGCAACAATTAAAACATCAGTGTGTTATCAACATTCATAGAATCATAGAAACACAAGGTTGGAAAGGACCTACAAGATCATCTAGTCCAACCGTCCTCCTATCACCAATACTGCCCACTAAGCTACTACATCATATCTCATAGCGCCTTGTCAAGGCTTTTCTTGAACACCGCAAGGGATGGTGACTCCACCACCTCCCTGGGCAGGCCAGTGCCTGACCACTCTTTGAGAGAAAAAGTTTTTCCTGATATCTAATCTTAACCTCCCCAGTCACAACTTGTGGCCATTTCCTTGAGTCCTATCTTTAGTTATCTGAGAGAAGACGAGACCCCCTCCTCATCACAAGCTCCCTTCAGGAAGTTGTATGAGGTCTCCCCTGAGCCTCCTCTTCTCCAGACTAAACAATCCCAGCTCCCTCAGCCACTCCTCACAAGACCTGCATTCCAGACACCTCACCAGTTTTGTTGCCCTTCTCTGGACACGCTCGAGCACCTCCATGTCCTTCTTGTAGTGAAGGGCCCAAAACTGAACACAGTACTCGAGGTGTGGCCTCACCAGAGCCGAGTACAGGGGGACGATCACCTCCCTGGTCCTGCTGGCCACACTGCTTCTTCTACAAGCCAGGATGCTGTTGGGCTTCTTGGCCACCTGGGCACACTGCCGGCTCATGTTCAGATGAGCATCAGTCAACGCCCCCAGATCCTTTTCCTCTGCACAGCTTTCCAGCCACTCTGCTCCAAGCCTGTAGCCCTGCATGGGGTTGTTGTGGCCAAAGTGCAGGACCCGGCACTTAGCCATGTTGAACCTCATCCCATTGGCCTCTGCCACTGACCCATTCTCTCCAGGTCCCTCTGCAGGGCCTTCCTACCCTCTGACAGATCGACACTTCCCCCCACCTTGGTGTCATCTGCAAACTTACTGAGGGTGCACTCAATTCCCTTATCCAAATCATCAATAAAATATTAAAGAGGATGGATCCCAACACCGACTCCTGGGGAACACCACTGGTGACCAGTCAGCAGCTGGATTTAATTCCATTCACCACCACTCTCTGGGCCCAGCCGTCCAGCCAGCATCAAGTACTCCAGAGCTAGAGTTGAATACTGTAGTTTAAGGCACTGCTGTGAACTTTTTCGGTTTTGAGTTCTTCTCTTACAGGACCTGCACTCTGCACAAAACCTTCTTAAGTCTTATTACTAAGCAGGAGACTTTACTTCCTACATTTCTTATTTTGTTTGGTGTTTATATAGTCTACCTATCCGCACAAGTAAACAGACCTTTTTACATTCAAACTGGCATACAGCATTTACCAATCACACTGATTTTTTGAAGGGAATGGTTTTAAGGAAGGGACAGCGATTTAGTGTTCTTTGCTTATTTAAAGAGAAAATCTTAGTTATGCTGTAGATATGTATGTATATACATATAAATACATCTGTACAAGCACAGGCATAGAAGCATATTTACTGGAAAATAAACTAGCAAATGGCTCCTCTTTGGAGTGTAAAAGAGAGTGATATAGACTGAGACACCTTCACAAACAGAAGAAGGTCTCATCATCCACAAAAGGATGATATGGAGCTATCATGCAGACTGATACAGAATATAAACGTCTGCTACAGCAGAATTGCCAAGTCTTTCCTTTCAACAACACTCAGACTGTAAGCACAGTTCCATTAATGGGGAGCTGGAAACCCAATGAAAGACTCCCCACTGGAATACAGCTGGGATAATGTCAAGCCTTGGCCTCATTTCTTCATACGAGTATGTTGAGATGGGTCCTACAACAGCCAGAAGGTTACGTGTTCACTGATACTGGACAACTGCTTATGGACATTGAAAACACCAAAAGATGAAATGGGCCCAAGGGACTAGGACTTGAAACAGAGTTTGGATTTGGGAAAAGGATAAAACACAGAATATATTTTAACTCTGGTAATGTGACTGGCAGAAATAGTTTTTGGTATACATCCTCAATCTCAAGAAACAAAAAGTTTTCTCATCTCACACTTCAGATATAACTTAATAGGAAGTGCTTCTGGTAGCAAGGGTCTCCAGGCCCTGCTCCCCATTCTGAGGCAACCAGTTTAGCCAGAATTAACTATGTTTAAGTGCTGCCGGAACAGAAGGAATCAGGCGAGTATAATAGACTATCAATCTGCTTGGGTTTGTGTAGTTTTAAATAAGAATAAACTTTATTCATCTTATATTCTGATCAAGACAGGGCATAAATAACCTTTGATTCAATCTGACTGCCTATAGATAAGGAAAATGAGATTTTTCTGCTTCAGATTTCCTCGGTTTCAAGTCCGGTTATTTTTGCAGACAAGAACTACTTGCTCAACAGTAATATGACACTCTTGAGCTGGATTAAATACACTGTATTCTTGCAAAGTTAGCCATTTTTACACTTGAGTAGTCAAAGCAAAAACTGCAAGTATCATACGACTCCAGTCAGGAGTCAAGTTTCCAGCTGTGAAATGAAATTCCATGAAGCAATTGAGTATGTGCGGTAGAAAAATAATAATAATAATGCTATCTCCATGTCTAGCCTGTAATAATTCCCTTATATAAAATGTATTGAATTGTCATTCACAAAATAAATTGTTTCAAAGGAGAGAGCTGGACCCTAGCAACAAGCTGCTGAAACTATCAAATTCTTCAGAGAAGCTTTGCACAGATTTCTTCAAGACACAGAATAAGATCAAGATGACACATGAAAAACAAAAAAAAAGAAAAAAATACCTTTCAAGCAACAGAAATTTTTCACAGTGCTTGATAAATAAATACACCAAACATTTGATAATTTAGAGCCATATAGGATGAAAAATCTCAGTAAATTCACTGACAATCAATTCCAGGGTGTATTTCTTCAGACATTTAAGAGGATTTTTTTTTTTTAATTGTGTGAGTAAATATTGGGTTGATTAAAAATAAAGGTAAATAGTTAAGTAAAGCTCTGAATAGAGATTTTGGAGTTTCAGGTTCTACACAGACTTCATGCAAGGTACTGGATGCATCCTCAGGGCCTAATACTCAAACGTTAGTATCTCCATACTGTCGTGAATGCTCAGGCGTCAATTTCCACTTGCATCCAAACACACCTTCATCTGCGTGCTGGTTCACAAGCTTGACTGGGAGAACTGACTGGCTTCCAAACTGTGAAAAGAAAGGGGGAGAAAGACTCTATGGCTAGAGCCGTAACACCACTCCTTCTCACAGTCAGGCCACGTCAAAGGAAACCAACACACATGTTCTAGCCTCATTTCCCTTCCTGCTGGACTTGCAGTCTGTCTCACTATCAAGCTGTCCCATCTCTCCCAGATTTAGCATTCTATTACTAAACCCATACCCTGAGGAGTACAAAAAGTCTTTTCACTTCTAGAGAGCATTTCTAGGCATTCTGTCAGGTGATTGATCAGTGTCAAATGAATGTACAGAGAGTTCAGTTTAAGCATTCTGAGATAAGAAGGGCAAATCTGCATTTTCATAACACCAGGTGGCTGTTTCAGGACCCAAGGTAGTACCATCCTTAATAGGGATCTGCATTAAATTTAAGGAGAGAGACTGCCACAGTCTTTTAGCAATACATAACTTCCTTACACAGCAAATAGTTCAGGCAGAAGGGTCTGAGCTCTAAGGCTTTCTGAAGATCAATCCCTTTGGACTCCTGCAGCGTTAGGTAAAAGATGTACTGACATCCAGACATGGACAAACCAGGTTCTAGCACAGACTGGTGTCCAAGAGGCTATTGGTCAGAAGCCTTAAAGAATGACCCTCCTGATTGCTTAGCCTTCTACAACAGACCAACAACAGAACAGTTTCCACAACAAAGTTTGTGCAAAGCTGCCAACACAGCTCAAGAGCCAAGTAACTGATTTTTTTTTCCTAATGGGAATGTTAAGCACATCATTTGCCACAGCCTGTGGCAGCACTCTGTTCCTGTGACGTATTCAGGTGACTTCCTGGAAGGTAAACTGGATTTTGTTTCTGTGTGAACTCTACTCTGGAATGCACTGTGCATGTTTTTTCTCCCCCACAAAAATAAGGAGATATCTTTCTACTAGAAAGCAATGTTTACTTTGTTCACACTAAGGTACAAAGGAACAACTGCATCCTATGTTGAGTTTATATGGCAAGTTTTCAGGAATGGAGGGCTGCAGCATTGTGAGAGTTCAGAGCCCAATTCCAGTTGACTCCAGCAGGGTTCTTAGGCTGTGTTTGCAGCAATGCACAGCCTTTGTTGTGGAAATCCAGGAAACTATGGTTAGGCGATAGTTGAAAACATTTTGAAGATACGATTGTACTAAATAAATTATCCTGTTAGTGCTTGTAGTAATGCAAAGCATCTTCTTTATCACTCCATTTTAACTTCATATTTAATCACAGAATGGTTTGGGTTGGAAGGGACCTTAAAGTCCACCCAGAGCCACCCCCTGCCATGGGCCAGGACACTTCCCACCAGCCCAGGCTGCCCCCAGCCCCATCCAGCCTGGCCTTGGGCACTGCCAGGGATGGGCCAGCCACAGCTTCTCTGGGCAAATCACTACTGCCTGATATTTTTTACCTTTTTTTTTTTTTAACTTGATTTTTAATGAATCATTACTGCCTGAATTACACAGCAAATTCACAAATAAAATTCAACTCACTATCTCTTCAGCATGCCTGACTGCTGACCGAACACAGCCAGTTCTTAAACAAATATAAAAAAAAAAAATCTGTGTTTTGGCAGACAATAGCTCTTTGTTGACCTCATAAGCAAAGGTGTAAAGTGACCTAGTGATGCTGACACACAGCATAAAGTAGAAACCATCGGTCTATTTTGCATTCAGCATTTTGAACAGTTCATATTTCGAGATAATGATTATGTATAGATGATACATTCAATTTAGCCAACATATTACAAAAACATTCTTTAAAACCAAAGTTTAGAGCAGAGATCAAAAACAGACAGGTCAGTGGAGAGAGCGAATTGCTCTCCAGTAAATAAAATATCTTGACTGAACTGAGATGTTAGTAACTGAATCAAAGTAAGATAAGAAATGCACATAGTTTAAGGTGCCATATTCACAGAACGGAGAAATACTGCTTCTGGAAAACAAGAAGGACACTCCTGGGACTTCATATTAAATGCTGCTTCTCTTTTCTTTAATATATATATTAGTATATATATACACTGCAGATATACACACACACACGTATATATAGGTTTATAGCTATATATGTAACAATAAGATCACTGTGAAGCAATAGAGCCACATTAGCCTTGTCCTCTAAAGAACCCTCAGTACAGAGGTTAACAATAAGCAAACCACCCAATCAGTATCATCACTACCACGGAATCTATAAGTATTTCAGCACGTTGTCAGAGGATCTCCACTTGCCCCAAGGAAAAGCAGAGCAGCTCACTATTTCGCCTTACGACTGTCAGTAGATGGACAAGCCATCTTCCTCAAAAAAATGCTGCAGCTCAAGAGAATATATTTTAGAAGTAGGCTTTGATGGAAGATCCAGCTCTGAGCCCTGAGAACTAAGATATTAAATTCTTTTTAAATCCTCAGCAATGTCAAAATTGAAATCACATAATTTCACCTCCTGTCAACACTGACATGTCTGCTTAGGGTATCTCAAAAATACTTTTTAGAAACACCAGCTACTACTCTTTTATCAATGTAATTCTGAAGTAATTCCATTGGCAGCATCCTTGTAAAACACACAGTTAAAAGCTGTTGTGTATGGACTGTCACAAGTGAATTTATAGTCTGACAACAAGAAAAATGAGAGTAATACTTGCTTAACCAATGAACAATCTACTGCTATTAAGGAGAGAAATTTAATAATACAGAGAGCTATTGCTTATGACTAACAACAAGTTTCTGAACACGTCAAACCAGAAAGTGCATGCTGAATGTATTTAAAACAATAGTAACAAGAGATGTAACTAAATTGGTCTAATAAATTGCAGGCAGATTCAGTTTGGCATTTTTTTTCATAAAGAATATAAAAATCTTCCTTTTTCCACCTTCATTTCCATTTATTTTAACTGCAATTTTTTGTTGATTTCTTTTTTTTTTTTTTTGAAACCAGGTGTTTGTGGTTTTGTTGTTGTTATTGTTTTGTTTTGTTTTCTTTGAAACTGAGTGTTCTCACAGAAATACTAACCAGCTAATCAGTTTAAATATCAAGGGACAATGAGCCTGCGATCAGCTCAGGTTTTCATAAGTCCCACTCAAATTAATTGCAGCTCTCTTTTCCCTTATTCCCCAAAACATTATGCAATAACATAATAACATTGGTCTAAATTCAAAGGTGAACAGAAGTTTAAGCAAATGACACTTCAGCTGCCACATCATTCCCTAGATATCCCACCTGCAGGTTACGTCTATGCTGCAGTCCCTGTACAATAACCACTTGCTTTCATGCCTCCTCTGCACTCTGTTATCTGATCTTTGCATAACAATGCCAGAGCTCTACCTGCCTGCCAGGCTGGTCACAGCAGAAGCACTATTTCAGACACCATCGTGAAGACACTGGTCAGTGGGACTCCTGCCTCGTGGCACAAGTTTAGTCTCCCAGGCGCTCGTCTTCCTTGAGTCATCAGCACCCACACGGTGCATGACTGCTCAGCTCCCCCTACAAACACAAGCAAAACAGATTAAGTGTGTCCTCTGTAGCAGGCAAGCTTACAGGCAGCCCCCTCAGCCTCCTGTCTAACAGCTTCCAGCTCTGACCACCTGCCTCCTCTACCCTTAAGCAGTCCTGACACATTCTTGGTGCAAGGATGTGCTGACATCGGCTGGAGCACGCATAACATCTAAAGGACTTGATCGCTTCTCAGCAGGCCGTGCTCCTTCCACAAGGCTTACATCATCCTCACACTGTACGGGTCTTCATAATGAGGGAAGATGCTACATCCCTGTCAACCTCAACCATGAGCCTCTGCATTTCTTCACACTGTTTTAAATCCAGGTAGTTTCACTTCAGGTGAATAAACATACCCTTTTATTGCTAGAACCACTTTTCACCAGGTACACATAAAAAACTTCAGCAGGTGATTATTCACATCTCATACTGTGGAGTAAGCTCAGCAGCCAGCAAGATTTTATTCTGAGTAACAGTCAGAATGCCAGGCACATATTTTCAAAACTTTTAACATTTTAGCTTCTCTTTTTTTTTTTTTTCATTTTTTATTAGACTAGTTAAAATAGACAAAAATAAATAAACGAATAGCAAAGGACAAACAGTCCACGCTAATGATAATCATACTTCCACCAACACAAATTCTCACTGCAAACTACTCCACACATTTAACTATTACTTTTGCAGTCTCTTTAGCCTGGGCAAACTTCATTCCCCTTGTTAGGCTCAACAACTAATGTTCAAGGGCAGCCTAATTTGCCCAATTAAATCCAGAGGTAATCACATAGAACACATAGCTACCATGATTAAAAAAAAAAAAAAAAAAAAAAAAAGGAAGGAAGGAAGGAAGGAAAAAAACAACTATTGATCACAGTTTTCAAATGTTTCTCAATCTTTCTTTCCCATACATTGTAATTTCTTTTTCATGGTGATTACAGGAACTTTGTAGTATCCTTTGTCAAATATATTTGAAAGTGACCGGAGGGTTCACATTTTATCCAAGGAGGCATATAAACATTCACACATAGCACAATAACATTAGCTTCACTTAGGCTGTAAACATGACAAAAAAATACATAACATGAAAAACTCAAGAAGCTAGGTAAAATTTTGAAGGTTATCCTTAAGCCCAGCTCCCTCTTCGTACCATACTTCACCATCAAGTACTAAAGTATTACTTTTAAACTAAGATCTCCAAATGTCTGGAGTTTAAGATATATTTCTTTATGATCTTTTACTCAGATTTACCAATACTTACTTTAGGCATAGTAAATAAATAGGTATCACTAATCTGCTTTAAAGTGTGGTGGAAGTATTTTTTTTTTTTTTTTTTAATTAAAGTACGTATACTGGAACAAGCTGTAATCTGCACATAAGTGTCTAAACATGCGAGTGAAACTGACAGTTAACATAATTCAGTATACTTGACAGGAATGCCTGTATTGATGTAAAGCACCTCTTCCTACCAATAGCATTTGTGTTCATGCTATGTATGTGATACCACTTTACCACGTATAAAGTAGGTCAGGTTTGGTATACTAACAAGCCCTTTTAAACTCACTGTACATCAACCTCTTGATTTGGAATTTTGAGTATAATTTGGTCTCTTAACTATCCACAGGAGAGAAAAAAAATAATAATTAAAAAAAAAAAAATTCCTAGGTAGGTTAAAGACCTTCTTCAAAACTCAACAGCATTTATGCATTACACCAGGCTTTTCAGTTAACCCAGAATCCCACAATATCACAGACTTTAGCCTACTATAATATATACTGCCTTGATACAATACTGGAAGAAACAGTAAGACAACTTCTAATCCCTCTGACAGGAAAAAAAAAAAAGAGAGAAGAAAAAAAAAGTTATCCATAAATCCCTTGTTAAATTCTATACACACACACACACAAAAAAAAAAAAAAAAAGAGAGAGAGAGAGAGAAAGACAGTATAAATGAGGCAGAAAAATTAAGGGCATTTTGGGTTATTATTAGCTATGTAAATCGAGCATTGCACCTGCAAATATATTTAGGATAAACATGATTGCAGGGCTCACAGATTTTCCAATAGCCAGGAAAGCTCCTTCAAACAAAAGTTTTAGCAACCAAGCCAAGATTGTTACAATGAGATAGTTCAAAATGCAAGCAATTACAATGGTTCTCACTGTAATTATAAATCATTTCTGTCTTGGTGTCTCTGACAACAAAAAGGGAGCTTTACATACATCATTGTACAGGAAGACCTCAAAACTAGATGAATACTATAAAGTAGCTCTGACTTATCCTTTACATGACAGATTCTTGCAAAGCCTCTAAAATAGATTCCATATAACAAACATTCCAATACCTATTTTATGTGAACTTCTGTGAGATACAATTAAAGGGCTTTAAGAGGCTGACAATTTAAGGGTTGAAAGGGCTTTGAGGTTAATGAAAAAATCTGTCAGGGTAAAACATTATTGTCAGACGCTCATTTTTGCCTGTGAACCATGTTTTTGCATATACAAATGAGACTTCAAATCCATAAGGAATCATTTATATGAAGGAGCAATTTTTGAAAAATCCCCCACTGTGTTAAAATAATTTATCTAGGTACATTGCAATATTGTCACTAAGCACTACCAGGTAGATCTACGTTCAATCTGCTTTCATAAGCAACATTTAATCCATAAATGTACGCCCAACTTCTTATAATACCTGTGCTCTTCAGAAAGATTTGATGCTACAGTCTTTACAAGTGACTTGTCTGCCTAATATTCAGGAATGCCACAAAGAAGTTCCTATGACTTTCATAGTCATGATTTAAGAATATGAATTACACTGGTACTGTGTTACTTCTAAATGCAATCCTAACAGTAAACAAACTGGTACAAATAGTAAACAAACTAGAGCAAACAGACCAAATTTGAACACATAGACCCTCTTTCAGGTTTCAAACAGAGAAACCATAGCATTTCAATTCAGGTTGAAAACAGAAAATCTAACTGCTTATTTCTGTTTAATGTTCTTTAACGTTTATGTCTGATACAATAATTGTAAAATGTCATTAATGTTAATTACACAATTCTAAACAAAAACTTGAGTTGTATATGTGGAGCAGCAATTGATAAAAACAAAATAAAACAAAAAGGCAGATGGCTCACACGGAAGTGTGAGGTAGACTTTTGCATGTAAAGATATTCCAGTACAAAAAGAAACCCCAATGATTTTATCTTCTTGATTGTAACATGTCAGGATAAATTGAAACCTGCATATAGAATCACAACATACTGTAACATCTATCAGAGTAGTATCTTAGCTTGAATATCATCAAGGATGATCCTGGGAAATAAAATTTATAATTGCACTGAACATTAAGAATCTGCAACTCAGTAAATAATTAATTTGTGCATGTAATAATATTCTCATGTCTTAATCCCAAATAATCTCTCAGTTCTCCTTAGGTGACTATATGTATTCATTACTGAAAGTACAGTTGTACAAACTTTTTGCCTAAATAAAGTGATGCAGCTACCAAGAAAAGCACAAATTCTATCCCCTCCCATTTCCAACTTTAAATTGCTACAACTATTCTACACCTTTCTGTGGACCAGCATAAGATTTTGTACAGCTACATAGTGAACTGGATCTGTGAAATGGTCCACTAAAAAAAATAAAATAAATAAAATAAAAAAGACCTGGCAAAAACAACCATCATCCTTTGAACTGGGACTTACATAAGTTATTTTCAGTCTGTATATATCTTCAGAAGTTACTGCATCAGTTTCAAACCTGACAAAAGGCTTGCACATCTGAAAGCTTAGCAGTTTTTAACAGCTATAACCAAAATAAAATATTAAAAGATCTCACCCCTTGCAGTGACATTCTGTCACAAGCATCCTTATACTAACAATGTCTACAACTGTATTGTAACTGTTTCCATAGGACAACTCCTCTTACTAGTTGATTTTACTTTCCAGTGACTTACGGGGGATCTTTGGAAGCAAAGAAAGTAACTTCTTAAAGTAAGAATTATTTTAAACTAACAGTCTTTCTTTTCTTTTCCAGTTTTTCAGCCTTTCACTGTGTTAAATACAGATGCTTCACAAGCTATCACTTCTTTTTTCAGTTGATGATCCCCGTATCATTTTTAATACTATTCTTTCTTCATGTTCTTAGTATATTTTTAAAGTTCAGAATATTCACTTTGCTAAAAAATAGACCTGTCATATACAAGGTAAGCTAAATTACTGTTATGAAAGAAACTCTTCTACAGTTGTGAAATTAGAGTGAGACACTGGTAAATTATCCTATTTCCATCACAGATATTTCTGTTAGCCTACATCTTTACTATGAATATGTAACTAATATCAATTATATACCACCTCTTATAGCTTATTTTCAACCTTTCCCTTTCATTATTTGAAATTTAATAATTGCTTGAGCTTATGGTTAATAAGTCAGTTACAGGTGATTCATCCTGACCTTACAACCAGAGGGAGGGGACTTCTAATTTTAACTGTTACACAAAATAGTTTATCTTGCCAACAAATATGTGGGATAATTTCTAAAGAAAACCCATATTTTCCTATATGTCTTACATAATAGTTGTTTTGTGTCCTGAGGCCACTGTCCATGATACTACTAAAAATGTTGGGAATATATGCTACTAAAATATTTTCATGAAATGCACACACCTGAACTTAACCACATACAATTTCGGTATTGAAAAATACCCACTTACTCCCCTCATAAAACAGGACCGAAAAATCAATATGACCTGTATCTTGGTACCATTTTATCTGTGACTAGAACACAAGGAGCTTAGAAACAGATGGCCCTGCTAAGATGTCCCTAAGCTTTCTATGCTTCTTTCATCAAGATCACAAAAGTTAGACATCCAAAATTATCTACTTTAGTTACCTGTTCTTCTTTCTTACTTGTATTTTTCCTTATAGTTCAAGAAAAGCTTTTTTTTTTTTGTAGTGAAAAGTGAGCTCCAGTGAGAAGCTGTACCTGAAAGAATTCATACGAAAGTCATATTCACAAGCAGAAAAACATAATATGTAATTGAAGATAAAGAAGATAACCTGAGAAATCTAAACTAATAATTTATTTTTTTTAAAGAAAAAAGAATTGTACATATAAAAAGCTGGATATAAATTAAAAGGCTAGATTCAAGTATCTGTAAGTTTAAAAGCCAGAACGTTCCATTGTAATAATCTGTTCTGGCCCTCTACATAGCACAGGCCAGAGAATTTTACCCAGTAATTCCATTCGCAAACCCCACAACTGGTCTGTGTGTTAGACAGTATTTTTACAAGGGCACCCATTGGAAAAATTACTATCTCCTACAACAATCCATTCTGACACCTGACTACCTTCTACAGTATATATATCACTCACCCATATGTAGTATACATATCACTCACCTATATGTAGTATACATATCACTCATTATAGTATATCACATTTATAATAATTTATACATCACATTTCTAATAATTTGAAAGGTAGTATCTTTCGTTTCTTTGCCAAAAAGGCAAATGAGTCTATTTCTCTAAACTCTACCTGCATGATTTTCTCAAACCCCAGACTGGACAGCATTACTGTAGCCTGTTAATAGGCTGAGGCACTTCATTTCCTAGTTCATATTTTGAAGGCAAACAGATGTGAGTCGTCATATGAATTTCTTCACCAGTAGTGAAACAGCTACTCCTGAAAATTCATCTCTGTTTATGTCTACATAGAAAAGATCTGCAAACCATCAGCTATAGGAGTAAACTACTATTTCTAATAAAAGCCTGTAACCGTATCACTGTAAGAGTCATCCAGAAGATTTCTGGATTATCTGGAAGTCAGGATACCAAATCTACTGCTTTTGTCCTTTCTAACATTAATCTGTGTGGATATATGCAACATAACCCTAAAAGAAAATGATGACACCTCAACCTATCACAGACTTCTCAGAATTAAGTCGATCAGCAAAACACTGTAGTATCAGGATTCAATATGCATAGGAGGGACGGTGACTAAACTCTGACAGTGATGGAGTAATATTTTCTACTACAGGCTGCTTAGCATGTTTCTTCCCAACTAATGGCCTTTATGAGTAAAACAAAATCTGTATGTACGGAAGGTCAAAGTCCAGTAACAGCAATGTAGTATTGTGTCACCACTCTTCCCACCAGGATGGCTACACCAGCTGCAGTATGCCAAATAATAAAAATAATAATAACAATAGCATTAGGACAAGAACTGCAATCGAACTCAGTGAATGAAATATCCTTGAGCAAAAACTACACAGTCATGTTAAACAGAGAATAAATTTTAAACCATGTCAATGATTGCTTTGTGCATTTGCTGCCTTGGAGAACAAACTAAAACAAGGAACTGTTTACCTGGTCCTAAGTAACAGGAAGGATCTTGGTCTGGTTGAAAAATTTCACCAATGAGGTGCCACTGAGTAACACTGATCTACACCTATACTCAGCATCTCTTCAGCAGCAACAAACAACATAGAATCCACTACAGGAAGAGAGAAAAAAAAAAAAGGTAAAAGAGGAAAAAATCCAGGAATTATATCCTTGTAGGTGGCATGGTGACCACAGAAGGTAAGCAGACTACCATGTAAGAAGCAGAGCACCATCGCAGTATTAATTTCAATTAGGAAAGGCTTGAGAATGGGTAGAAAGAGGCCTGGCTGGGCTAATCAGCAAGGGAAGCTAGCAGAAACAGGAAAGCATTTTTGAAAAGTGAAGAAAAAGAATTGTAAACTCTGACACATAAAATTAAAAACAGAACAAGAGAGAGGAAAAGATCTGAAACACAGCTAGCTAAACCACAACTACATCTACCAACTGGAAAATGGTGTGCTAGAGTTCTGTATTGCCTATTAATGGTCTAGGAATAAAGAAGCACTCACAAAAAACAAGTCCACTAAAAACACGCTTAAGTGTATCCTTTGTACTATTACTCACTGCAGAAAAGAAAAAAATGTTTAGGTTGTATGTTGTGGTTTAATCTGGCAGGCAGCTAAACACCACCCAGCCATTCGCATCCCCCCCACCCTCACTGTGAGGTGGGGGAGAAAAGCTGAAACACAGGATAAAAACTTATGTGTTGAGATAAAGATAATTTAATAGGACAGAAAATGAAGGGTAAATAATAGTAATGATCAAATAATATACAAAGCAAGTGATGCACAATGCAATTGCTCAGCACACGCTCATCGATGCCCAGCCATATCCTGAGCAGAAAGTGCACATGTGCGTGCGCGCACACATGCAGATTTATTGCTGAGCATGACACCTTATGGTATGGGGCATCCTTTTGGCCAGTTTGGGTCTCCTGTCCTGGTTGGGTGCCCCCCAGCTCCTCCTGTACCAACAACCTCCTTGCTGGTGGGGCAGTGTGAGAAGCTGAAAGTCCTTGGCTCTGTGTAAGCACTGCTCTGCAACAACTAAAATATCAGTGTGTTATCAACATTGTTCTCATCCTAAATCCCAAACACAGCACCATACCAGCTACTAGGAGGAAAATTAACTCTATCCCAGCTGAAATCTGGACACTTTACAGTCTGCTTTTGTGAAAGACGCAGCACAGCACCTGCATGAAAAGCCTATGGTAGATCTGTGGACAAAATAAGCACTAACAGATAACCAAGACCAAATTACATGATCATACAACCCCTAAGAGAAATTATGAAAACCAGCTGAATGACTAATGATTACGTTAAGCTCCCCATTAAAAAGTTCCTTGAGTGGCAACTACAATACACATTTATTCCAAAAGTTTCCAAGAAGAACTACATGATTGTGAGGCTGTAAGCTGTACAGTACATTTTAGTAGATATATAACAATTCTAGAGCAAGCAGATGTCTGAATAAATAAGATCATGGCCACAGTAGGAGGAGGTGACTATTCCATAACGAGAAGCTCTGCATTACAGATCTCTTGAAGCTCTATGACAACACCAATAAGCATATAGATGAGGATGACTGGGCTCAAAATTCCAATTTCCAAATGGATTTCGACAGAGTCCCTATACAGTCAACAGAACAACAAAGCAAAAAATTTCTGGTCAAAAAAAAAAAAAAAAAACGTGATAATTCCTATTTTTGCAAAACACTCAATTATAACTACACAGCTAAATTATATTACAGATAATTCAAGAGCTACATTCCAAGAAAGTCAGAGATACATCCTAACACACTTTAAGTATTCAAAAAACTTTTTACGTTGCTTTTCTGTGTCTTCTGCTTGAATAGATTTTGCCTCTCAGTACAACTTGTAATAACAGCTCCTTATTGTTCCTTAATTACCCTATTTTCCAAAACAGATTTTCTAAATAGAAACTAACATAATTACGTCTCACTGCTCAAATTTGCAGTTCAATTAACCCACCTATACAAATGTGTCATGTTAACAAGCAAAAAAAAAAAAAATCCTGGTTTTAGGATTTTTCCTTAGATACTATGTAATTATGTAGAAAAACTTTTGAAAAAAAAAAAAAAAAAAAGTTGTGTCCCTGCAACAAATAAAGAAATTGGAGAATCAAACTGTACTGGGGAGAGAGAGAAAAAAAAAAAAAAAAAAAAAAAAGCATGCCTTTGGAACAACGCACGTGGAGAAGAAGAGACAGATACAATCATTTTAGAAATTATTTTGCAGGGTTTGTTATTCCTTTTCCAAACATGAATGGTGTTGATTTTCTCTTGTATTGTCCAACTTTAAGCGTAACCTTCAAAGAATATGCCTGATTATATTCTTGAAAGTTGGCAATACAAAAAATATTTGTTATTATTTATATCGCCTACATTCCCTTGCCTTTTATCGGTTCCAAACCCATAGCCACCGGTTAAACCGATGCCCAGTGACCTGTGGATGTAGCCCTGCAGAGACCAAGCACGGATTTTGAGGCGTCTCTGCCGTTTCTACCGCTCTACAAGCGAGTGAAAGGACTCGGAATCTCCTTTAAAATCTGACCCCGTCTACCTGCAGCATTATCCTGAGGTAACACTGAGGTTCTATGGGTCTGTCACGCCTACTCCTGTAAGCGGAGTGGCGTACCGTGGTGCCCGTCCCTCACAGCCCGCCTCCATTTCCCGCCCCTCACCTGGGGCCGCCGCCACTCCTCTTCCCGCACGGGAAGCACCCCAGCCACAAAATGGCGGCCGGCCTCCATCACCGGCGAAACGCCCGGTGACCCCTCGCGACCAATCACACACCGTCGTTCTGACCACGTGATCACAGCCAGGACTACAACTCCCATCGCGCCTAGTACCGCTCCTGTTTCCTTCCCCTCCTCCCTGCAGTGCCGCCATTTCCCAGAGGGCGCCGGGCCGTGCTGCGGGAAGGTCGAGCAGGGGAGAGGGGGTTAGCGCTCTGTGTCGCTATCATGCTGGCTGCCGGCGTCCGCAGGTTCGCCACCTCCGCCCTCCGCAGGAGCCACTACGAGGACGGGCCCGGGAAGGTACCGTGAGGGAAATGGAGGAGGCTCCGGCCCGCTGCGGCGCGGCACGAAGGTCGTGGGGCAGGCCTCGGCCCGTGGATGGGGATGGGGGGGC
The DNA here is from genome assembly GCF_013377495.2 of Cygnus atratus. Classification (NCBI taxonomy): domain Eukaryota; kingdom Metazoa; phylum Chordata; class Aves; order Anseriformes; family Anatidae; genus Cygnus; species Cygnus atratus. Next base: position 79,472,211 of record NC_066396.1, read on the forward strand.
TTGGCTGCGGGAGGGTTGTGAGGGTTGTGGCTGGAGGCAAGCCTGGGACTGACCCCGAGAGCTGTATGGAGGCCTGCTCTGCCTCGGGCTTGCTCAAGGTGAGCTCGTCCCTCAGTCATCTCCGGGAAAGTTTTGGCATTTAATCGGGTTTTAAGGTTCCAGGGAGCTGGATGGTCTTGTGAGGAGCAGAATGAGTGGTCTGCTGCCACTTCTGCAGCTGGTATCCAACGGGATTTGGAGTCTGGAGATAGTGCTGTTATGGCCACAGCAAGGTGATGCAGATGACTTTAGTGTCCTTCCTTGCAGTCTTCTGGTTCTGTGGTACAGATGATGAGCTTTTGCAGTATGAAGAGAAACAATGATACTGTAAACGCTTTCTGATGTACCTTTGTGCTTAGTGTGCTTTTAAAATGTACATCTAAAGCTTAATTTCATATACTTTACATGATGAAAACGTTCTTTGTAATAAAAATAATTAAGCAATGGAAAGAGTTGCCTGGAGGCTGTGGGGTCTGTGGGGCATCAAGACATTTACAGTTGACTGGACAAGCCATTGACCAAACTGGTTTCTTTATTCCTTAATGTGAATTGGTGATGGGAGGGGTATTGGACAAAATGACTTCCAGAGGCCACTTCCAAACTATTGCAAGGACGGGGTCAATTGGCCTGAAAGGAAGGGAAAATATTCTGAGAATGAATATTTGCAGTCAGTTGTAATCTACCTGTTAGCACTCTAGGCCTCTCACTGCTGTCAAGCAAATGAGAAAGTAATTAAAATGTACTATATTGATTGCAGAACTAAAATTCATTTTTTCTCTTCTAGAACCTTCCATTCTCTGTGGACAACAAATGGCGATTACTTGCAGTAATGTGTGCATTCTTTGGAAGTGGATTTGCTGCCCCTTTCTTTATAGTCAGACACCAGCTTCTTAAGAAATGAAGGGGACAGACTGTAATCGCACTAACTGGGTAACTGATTTTGTTTGTTATTCTAGCAGAGTGATCAAAACTGAGCTTGAGAGAATCTAAACTCATTTACAAGCTTTATAACTTTTAATACCTCCCAGAGCAGTTGCTTACAGTTTGTGGCTTGCATTTCCTTCTAAACTCAAATGATGAGTAGGCTTAAGTTTGCTCTGCTGGGCTGCAGAACTCACTGATTTGTGAACTTTGACTGCCCCAAAGCCACACCTCTCTGAGTGCAGCTTCTTGATAGTCTTAAACTGGTTTAACTGGCAGTGGAGCGGTACTAAATTGTTTAATAACTATAAAAAATTCTTTTGAGAAAACAAACCTATACTTCACACAATGTGTATGGATATCTGGCATATGTGATGTAAACAAAACAGTATGAGAATCTGTGATACTGTAAACGCTTTCTGATATGCCAGTTAAAACTCAGAAAACGAAATCTCTTCAGTTCCAGTTCGATAATGTCAAAACAACCACAACACCAGCATAAAACATTCCTATTTATTTGTAGTGCAAACTGCACTTAACATAAGATCATTAACAGCAGATGCTGTTAACTGATGCTGATGATATTTTTGAAGACAAAACAAGCCTCAGCCATTGTTCCAGCCTCTGGAAGTATGCTACTTTCATTCGGAAGTCCTCTTTTGTTTATCTTAAACTGATTCCACTTTGGAAATACCTGATGCTGTTAATTCTCTAATCTGAGAAACAGTATTTTTGAAGAGCTGGGATGACTGTGTTAGTTTTTGGAAGGAAATACAGCGATTGCTGGAATGTCAGAATTGGCACAAATTGTAAAGTCACCTGTATAATGCTTTTGTCAACCTGATGGTTTTGTCTCCTTAAACTTAAATAAAGAGGGGACCTGTGCAGTATTAGAGTACTTAGGAATGTACACGTTCATATAAGTAAAGGCCTTTACTGCAGAAACTTGTGGTGGATGAATTAAAGCATGTTAAAATTAAAATATATCATCAAGGTGAAATTATTTCTATAGCTTGCTCTAGATGCAGAGGTTTAAGAGTCCTTAAACTTGTTAATTCTTCTACATTTTCTTGCAGAGTTGAAGTCTTCTATACGGCAACTTTAAATGGAAAAAAGGATATCTGCAATTGTGTACCATGCTGGAGGTGTCTAAATAAATGTCAAATCTGAAGGTCCTGGGCTGCGTATTTTGTGAAATTCTTGCAGTGCTTTTTACAACTGGTTTACACTGGGAAGCCTTTCAAATTGCAGTCTGTTGACATTAAGTTAAACTCTAGTATTCTAGGGAAATAGAAACATCCAGTCTCAAAACTGAAGTTGGACTTAAAATAGCTGGCTGAATGTTTAAGTAGTTTTACTAAGCTATGTGGTTTTCTCTGATAGTCTTTGGACTAATCAGAGAATAACTGTTTGGGATAGATTATAGCCTGTAAACCTGACAATACAGGTATACTGTCACCATAATCCATGCTGCATGTGTTTTCAGTATTTTGGGCTGATTAGTTGAGAACATTCTATTTGACTTTGCTTTTACAAAGTCATTCTGAAGAGCTTGTGTTTACTGTAGCTCCTTTCTGTGCTGTATTACTGTTGCTGTGTGCCCTTCAGATCTCATTAGCCTTCACACTAAGATGATGCAGTGGCCTTGAAAACAAGTACAGCAACAGTAACTGCAACATTGAATTTTTGCTACCAACATTTTCTAGTCAATATCTTACCAAGACTTTGATATTACTTGAAATTAGTAGCTGTTTGGAAAGAATTGATAGCTTTACAGTTGAAGCTGTAGTCTCTACATGCAAAGTCATGTCTAACATTGGGCCTGTGTAGTGGAGATCAATCAAAATACTGAAGAATGCTGTCAGGATACCTCTTCCAAGTGGGGCATGATATGTTTAAATTAACAGTCCTGTTGACAGCATGGGTAGAAAGTTGTTTTAATCTCCACTTTCCTTATGACTACCTCATTGGCTAAATAGTGCCTGAAATGCACTAATGTAACCCAGTAATTGTTACTGTTACCGTAATCATTGAATATCCTGAGTTGGAAGAGACCCATAAGGATCATCGAGTCCAACTCCTGATAATAATTAGTATTATTTATGATAATGTTAAGTGGTAACTATTCTGAGTTGCTTTCATTAAGTGATGCTTTCGGGTTTACCTTTTCCCCTAAAACAAGTCCCATCTGTTCCAGTAGTGTATTCAATATAGCTTGCAACATGTCAGCCATTCAACTGAATGATTGCTTTTTAATAGTTCAGGTTCTGATGATACAGTTCAAATCTGTACTAATAATAGTGTTATCAGATAGTATCAGTAGAAGTGTATATAACAGCAGTTAAACACCACCTAATATTTGAAGTGATTGAGCTGGGAACAAAAAAAATGATACTATCTGTTGCCAAATCTATCAGTATACCTAAAACGAAGCTTTATGAAGCATGGTGATTTTGATTGGAAAAAAATAGCAAAGGCTGCAAAGAAGGGACTGAAGAAAAGTCTCAGAGGAAAGATCCCAAGCAGCTATATAGGATTCAGTAAGAATGCTGTACGGCCACAGCTGAGGAATAGTGAGGTGTAATGGTATATGGTACAGCTTGTTTCTTGCTGAGTATGCCCCTGCATCTCAAAAGAGCAACCAGTGTGTTTATTTGCATTGGTAACAGAATGATGTGACACCAGGAATCTTGAAAAGTTGACCATGTCTTGGTCAAATGTCAGGACTTCTTAGAAGAACTTAGGTGCTACAAAAATAGCCTTTTTATGCAAAAATCAAAATGGAGCTCCTAAATGACAAAGTAACTTGCTTCCTATTGCAGATGAGGAAGTTGAATGTACTTCTAGCTGGGTGATTTCCGTGACAAACCTGTTTTTGTCTGTCTGTGCAAGGCAAGTTCTAATAGAAGCCTGCTGCAGAATCACACACTTTATATCTGCAAGAGAAATCTATTTACACCTATCATTGATTCTATTCTGAAGTTAAATAGCTTTTTGTCTTAATTTTCCCCTCAACTCCCGAGTCCTTGATGCATTTGAAGTGATCCAGCGTCTTCTGGGAAAGTTTGTTTTGTGGGCTGGGCAAACCAGTGCCTTTAATCTGCTTAAAACAAGGTCTCCTTTCTTCACCTCCTCAACCAAAGAATCATAGAATGGCTGACGCTGGAAGGCACCTCTGGAGATGATCTGGTCTAACCCCTTCTTTTAACCTTGTATCTTGTAATCTTGTACTGGGGAGCCCAGACCTGGACACAACACTCCAGGTGAGGCCTCACCAGGGCTGAGTAGAGGGGAAGGATTACCTCCCTTGACCTGCTGGCAACACTCTTCCTCATGCACCCCAGAATACCATTGTCCTGCTTGGCCACGAGGGCTCACGGTCAGCCTGCTGTCTTCCCAGACTCCCAGGTCCCTCTCTGCAGAGCTGCACTCCAGCAGGTCAACCCCCAGCATGTACTGGTCCTTGGTGTTATTCCTTCCTAGGTGCTGGAACCTGAACTTGCCCTTGTTGAACTTCATGAGGTTCCTCTGCCCAACTCCCCAGCCTGTCCAGGTACCTCTGAATGGCAGCACAGCCCTCTGGGGTATCAGCCACTGCTCACAGCTTTGTGTCATCTGCAAACTTGCTGAGGGTGCACTCGATTCCACCGTCCAGGTTGTTGATGAATGAGTTGAACAGGACTGGACCCAATGCTGACCAGTGGGGGACACTGCTAGCTACAGGCCTCCATCTAGACCCTGCACCACTGACCACAACCCTCTGAGCTCTGCCATCCAGACAGTTCTCAATCCACCAGCCACTCACCTAGGCCGCGCTTCCTGAGCTTGCCTATGAGGATGTTATGAGAGACAGTGTCACTGCAGCCTTGCTGCAGTCAAGGTAGACCACATCCACCGCTCTCCCCTCATCTACCCAACCAGTCATCCCATCACAGTAGGCTATCAGATTGATTAAGCATGATTTCCCCCTTGGTGAATCCACACTGACTACTACTGATCACCTTTTTATCCTCCACATGCTTGGAGATGACCTCCAGGATGAACTGTTCCATCACCTTTCCAGGGATAGAGGTGAGGCTGACTAGCCACCTTCTTGCCCTTTTTGAAGGCTGGGGCGACACTGGCTTTCTTCCGGTCCTCAGGGACCTCTCCTGTTCTCCATGACCTTTCAGAGATGATGGAGAGTGGCCTAGCAATAACATTGGCCAGCTCCCTCAGCATGCATGGTTGCATCCTGGTGGGGCCCATGGATTTGTGGGTGTCAGGATTGCCTAAATGATATCTAGCCTGGTCCTCCTCAGCCAAGGGAAAGTCCTCCTTTCTCCAGACTTCCTCTCTTGTCTACAGGGTCTGAGATTCCAGAGAGCTGGTCTTAGCAGTGAAGACTGAAGCAAAGAAGGGACTCAGCAACTCTGCCTTCTCTATATCTTTCATCACCAGGGCTGCTGAATGGATTTAGCAGTGGGCCCTTGTCTTCCTTTTCCTACTAATGTATTTGAAGAAGCCCTTCTTGTTGTCCTTGCAATCACTCTCCCTTGCAATGGGCCTTGGCCTTCCTGGTCACATCCCTGCATACTCTGACAGTGTCCTGATATTCCTCCCAAGTGGCCTGTCCTTTTTTCCACATGCTGTATAATTCCTTCTTCTGTTTGAGTTTTGCCAGGAGCCCCTTGCTCATTCATGCAGGTCTCCTGCCCCCCTTCCTTACCTTTTTTCTTACAGGAGTATACTGATCTTGAGCTGGGAGGAAGTGATACCTGAATACTGACCAGCTGTCTTGGACCCCCCTTCCTTCTAGGGCCCCAGTCCATGGGATTCTTCCAAGTAGGTCCCTCAAGAGGCCACAGTTTGCTCTCCTGAAGTCCAGTGTTATGATCCTACTTGTCCTGCTTCCTCCTCGTGAGATCCTGAACTCCACCATCTCATAGTCACTGCAGCCAAGGCTGCCCCCAGCCTTCACATCTCCAACCAGCCCTTTGTTGTAAGTGGTAAGGTCCAGCAGCACACCTCTCCTTGTTGGCTCCTCCACCACCTGTGTCAAAAAGTTATCATCAGTGTTCTGCAGGAACCTCCTGGACTTTTTGTGCCTAGCTTTGTAGGCTTCCCTGCAGACATGAGGGTGGTTTAAATCCCCCATGAGAACCAGGGCCTGTGACTGAGAAGCTACTTCCAGCTGTCTGTAGAGGGCTCCATCTATCTCCTCCTCCGGATCAGGTGGCCTGTAGCAAACTCCCACAACAGTGTCAGCCATGGTAGCCTGCCCTTTAATCCTTACCCATTAGCTCTCAACTCACTCTTCATCCACCCCTGTGCAGAGCTTGATGCACTCCAGTTGCCTTCTCACATAAAGTGCAACTCCACCACCTTGCCTTCCTGGCCAGTCTTTCCTAAAAAGCATGTAGCCCTCCATGACAGCATTCCAGTCATGTGAGCTATCCCACCATGTTTCCGTAATTGTGATGAGATCGCAGCCTTGTGACCTCACACAGATCTCCAATTCATCCTGTTTATTCCCCATGCTACGTGCATTGCTATACAAGCATTTCAGGGAGGTGATCAACCCTACAGGTTTCCTGGGAGGGGTGGAAGAGGATCCTTTGTATTCATGTCCTGCACTCACTTCCCTGGCTGCATGCACCCACTGGAGGCATCCTGACTTGAGACATTTTTTACTCTCTACCCCATCCATGTAACTTTCCCCTTCCTTCATCTTTCCCAGTTTAAAGCCCTCCTTACCAGGTTGGCCATCCTGTTAGTAAAGACATGCATGCCCCTCCTAGTGAGGTGGACCGCATCTCTATTCATCAATTCTTGATCTTCAGACAGGGTTCTCTGGTCATAGAAACCAAAACTCTGTTGACACCAACAGCAGTACAGCCAGTCATTAGCTTGGAATATCCAGCTCCTCTTCCTCCCATCCTTCCCCCTCACTGGAAATATTGAGGAAAAAATTACCTGGGCTCCCAGACCCTTGATCACTATGCCCAGAGCTCTGAAGTCCTGATTGATGGTTTTTAATTTACCCTATACTTTTTCTCTTTAAATATATATTTGATCTGGGTGGATTATTTTTATTATAATTTTAGATAATATTTTTAGAGTCTTCTTCTGTAATGTATTCTAAAGCTGTAATATTTTTTTTTCATAGTAGTGTTACATTGATGGATCATAGTCATTTATGAACAAAAAGGTCTAAGAGGTGCTAGTTAATGAATTTTCAAACTAGGACCCTTTTTCCAACCCTGTTACCAACTTGCAAAAATTACCAATATGAAGCACAGTAGCCATAACCTTACATATCCTACCATTTTTATATATAATTTGTGTAAGGCATTCCCTGGGGGAATGATATGAGCTTCCACTGTGTTGATGGTTGTTGTCCACTTTCGCATACTTTTACTACTCTCGGTGTGCTGGTAAGAATGATACAAAAACTAAGCCACATCATTCCTGCTTTGAATAAGCTGACTAAATCACTTGATAAACTATTGCTTGATAAACCCATGTTCATGTTGTCCTGTTATTAATTGATCTTTCATTTAAGCAGAAAGTTTAGTAAAACTGTAGTCTTTTTAATCTGCTCAGTTAATTTTCTCAAGCTTTCTTGAATGTTAAGTATACTTGCTGATTTTGATCCGTGCAGTTCTCCAGTTTTTAATTTGTATTTTTAATAGAAATCTGCTCGTTGTAAGTTTCAAAATGAGCCGCCATATTCTCCACTCATTGTAAACTCCATTTATTTTTACATGCCTTCAAAGCCGTAATTAGTCCCCTTAGATTTGATCTATTTCTCTATATGACTTGCTCGAGCATTTTGCAGTAATTTCCAAGTCCCATCAATTATCAAGTCTGTAAGTTCTCTCTCTGACTTGGCAATTGGTTCCCTTAGGTTTTCAGACCTTTTGCTTCTGTAATAGAAACATTAACAGATCTGTTTTGATCCAAATATTTACACAAACTGAAGCATTCTGCCTTTTACCACAACACATTTTTTACTACCAGATTATGTACAGTCTCGTCACTGTTCAGTAAAGCAAAGTGTAAAACACTTCATTTGGTTGCTTGGCTGGAAAATACTGGTTGTCATACAGAGATACAAGGCTCCTATGGTTCCTATCCTTAATATCAGACACCTGACTCTAATTTCACAGAGACAAAATTCCAGATTGTATTTGGTTTTTGTTTGTTTGTTTTCATTTGTTTCTTTATTTTCTTCTGTTATATGAATATCTTTGTTTATATTCTAGCTTGATTTTAGGAGCATATTCAGTCCGTAGAACACGTTCCTCCTTGAACCTTTTTTTTTTTTTTTTTTTTTTTTAACTGCTACTCCTAAAGTGATTCTGGCCTAAATCTTATCTATCCATTCTATGAAAATCAGGTAGGTCTTTGAAATATATGTACTACTAACCACTCCGTTGCATCTTTCCACTATTTCCTTTCATTCCTAGCATCACGGGGTAGAAAGCCCCTCCATCACAGCAAAAATGCTAGGGCAGACCAAATGATAACCAATAGAAAAATGGAAAAGCCCTCTGTGCTGGGATCAGGAAGCAATGCTGTTAATAATAATAATAATAATAATAATAATCCAAAAACAGTGTTCCATCATGCTCAGTTATACAATAGCTTGAGTATACACATAATGAAATACTTATTTTTAAAAACTTGACTTGATAGAATATAAAACGAAAGAAATGAGGTGGGAAAATAAAACAGGCTTGATGTTGCAGGCAAAAAGTAGTATGTAAATAGTGCTTTTCTGTCATTAAAATTGTACAAAGGAAACTAGACAGTGGTTAAAGGACATCTGTGTGAATGATAACATTTTTGGCTTGCTAGCTGTGAAAAAAAATCCTTTGCATTCTCTGATTATTTTTTCTTTCAATTTTCTTGTCATAATTTTCCATTTCACAAAGTCTATTTTGGCTCAAACTCAGGAATTTCACTTTTGTTTCCAGAGATGTTCACACTTCGGCATTTTAATGATGTTAGTTACCAGTAGTCTTAAAAACTGCTTGAACTTAAATGCAAGAAGATACAATTTAGATGCCTTCGTATTTTAATACTTGGAGTCCTTCCAGTTTGAAGATCTTTCTGGCGTACTCTGGAACATTACTTTTTCTCATTCCCATAAACATAGCTGAATTTTCATAAAGTCTTTATAACAAGTGCTCTGCAGCTGCCAAATCAAGCATTTAGATGGGGAGAGGAAGTGTTTCAGAGGTTAGAAATGTTTAGAGGTAGCAAATAGTGAAAACAGCTATAGGATAGTGAAGCAATCTCCCAAATATATTTGTCTGATGAGTTTATATTATCTATCTCAGAGCTGTATAGAGGTAGCCGATTCTTAATATGATAGCAGATGAAATTCAGTTTTGACAACTGGACAGTGATAATGAAGTAAGTTAAAGTTCTTGTGGCGGTGATGTATTGTGAATGAGTCATGATTACTCAAGCATGAAGACATCTGTTGTGTACAGTGGTAATCAAGAAGGCAAGGACGGTGTAAAGCTCTTACAAAGAAAGGGATGATAAACATAATTGCAGGTATCCCAGTGATATTGTATGTGTAAGTGGCATGCCATTTCTTGAACACCATGTGGAATGTTCTTATTCTACCCAGATATTGTTTGACGGGGAAAAAAAAAATCTAATAGTTTCAGACATGGAAAGGTTCCAAGCTGAAGGAGGATAAAACTATTAGAGCTTTTTAGTTTAGCAAAGGATGTCAGGAAAATGATATCTTCTCTAACTCATCCACATCTTAAAAATATTACTATTTCCAATTGGGAGAATTCACAGCTCACAGCTCCAAGGCGTGATTTCCATGGAGGGTAAGGGACAAAAAGATTTTGTTTGTTTATTTGGGGGGCAGAGCAGATGGAGCATCAACTTACTGCTACATCAGTAAGCAATACACTTACCTACAGTAAGGAAATTTAGTATTGAATGGGAGGGAGGAATGAAGGACTTGTGTTCAGTTATATAAAACGGGGTAAATATTTTTATATGGTGAAAAAAAAAAAATATATATATATATATTGGTTTTCCAGTTCAAATCCTCCTGGATTTCCTATTCAGCAATTAACCTCACAACATATCTTTTTCAGATCCAATTTTCAGAGAAGAATGGGCATTAGATAAAGAACAGATTAGATTAGATAAAGAACAGAAATTCCAAGTTGTGTTCATCTGTGCCTGAAAGAACCTGGTATTAGCTTACATTGGAGATAGGATACTGGATTTGATGACCTACATTCTTGAACATTCTTGAACCTACATTGTGCCCAACCCTTACATAGTAGATCTGCATATAAGTACAAAAGAAATCTAGGCTAAGGCTACTTTTTCTTGCTCTAAAATTTAGAATTTGAACTTTTAAGATACTGACAGCCATTTGAAGTGATACATTACCCTATATAATAATTGGAGCATGAATTACAAAACAGTGATCTTTTAACTACCAATTACATACTTAAGTAAAAAATCAAAATCTTTTCTAATGTAAGTTGCTATTCCTTTCCTTTCCTTTCTTTTTTTTTTCCTTTTTTTTTCTTCCTTTTTTTTTCCTTTTATTTTTTTTCCACTCCTCTGGTCACAAAAAGTTTATTTAGGTTACTGAGGTTAACGTAGGAAGCTGAAACAATTTTGAGGTACATAAACAGATTGGGCTTGAGGAAGAAAATATGGAAGTAGAGATGTGGTTGTCATGACAACCAAATTAGCAGCCGTTCTTGTTGAACATAAGCAGTGGATGAGTGCTCGGACAGTATTGTACTGGCCAACACATGAAAATTATTTTTGTTCTTCAAAGATAAAGGTCATGTATTGACCTTTATTGGTCATATATGTATACAATGTATTTCATTGTCTTGGCTGGCTTCCAGAGTCTCAATGTAGTGATATCATTGGATATTATTTAAAAAAATAACTACAACTAAGAAGGAAAGAGAGAGAGAGAGAGAAGAAGAAGGAAAGAGAGAGAGAGAAAGAAAGAGAGAGAAAGAGAGAAAGAGAGAAAGAGAGAAAGAGAGAAAGAGAGAAAGAGAGAAAGAGAAAGAGAGGGAGGAAGGGAGGAAGGAGGGGAGGAGGGGAGGAAGGAGGGAAGGAGGGAAGGGAGGGAGGAAAGGGGGAGGGGAGGGGAGGGGAGGGGAGGGGAGGGGAGGGGAGGGGAGGGGAGGGGAGGGAAGGGAAGGGAAGGGAAGGGAAGGGAAGGGAAGGGAAGGGAAGGGAAGGGAAGGGAAGGGAAGGGAAGGGAAGGGAAGGGAAGGGAAGGGAAGGGAAGGGAAGGGAAGGGAAGGGAAGGGAAGGGAAGGGAAGGGAAGGGAAGGGAAGGGAAGGGAAGGGAAGGGAAGGGAAGGGAAGGGAAGGGAAGGGAAGGGAAGGGAGGGGAAGGGAAGGGAAGGGAAGGGAAGGGAAGGGAAGGGAAGGGAAGGGAAGGGAAGGGAAGGGAAGGGAAGGGAAGGGAAGGGAAGGGAAGGGAAGGGAAGGGAAGGGAAGGGAAGGGAAGGGAAGGGAAGGGAAGGGAAGGGAAGGGAAGGGAAGGGAAGGGAAGGGAAGGGGAAAGAGCGAGAGAGCGAGAGAAAGAAAGAAAGAAAGAAAGAAAGAAAGAAAGAAAGAAAGAAAGAAAGAAAGAGAAAGAAAATTAATTTTGTTGCTACCATCTAAAGGCAATGATTTTTTTCAATTTCATGAAAAAAAATACAGTTATAGAAGGGTCAAATAATTCACCGAGTCATATAAGAGCTGGGATATAATGCAGCCTGTCCAGTGCTATAGAGATATTCCTGCCTGTTCCCACCTCATCGGGACATGTTAAATAGCCATAAGTACTACATGTGATCATGATTTTCATGTGTCAAAATATTTAGAGTGGGGCAAAACAGCTTAATTCTCTACATTGAAATTGCAGTGGATATCAAAGGAACATGATAACAATTTATTTTTATAGACATTGTAATTATGCCTCCAATTACCACTAAAAGACACAGGTAGAAAAATGTGAAGACTGCAGGTTTAGTGGGCATATGGTTTTGGAAACACAGACTTCAGGGTAGCATTTACTAGTTTACGGCAGATCTGGAATGTATTTCTGAAGTGACAGTGAGCATAGGATTCTCTGTGCAGATGGGAATGCATGCAATTAATCATAGTTCCAATTAAATAAAACATAAAGGTAGAATTGCCCCTCCTCTGTGGTATCCATAGGTTTTATCAGAGCCAGCTGTACTAATGGCCTGTTCCTGCAAACTGTGAGTGTCAGCCTATGACCAATTTCCTAACCCAAGACTGTTTGCTCTGATTATAGCAAGAAGATAAATGTTAGTCGCTCTCTAGGATGATATGTTCAGTAAGTTTGACTTGCATTTAAATGAGTTTAAAATAATAGTATTTGCTGGAATTAATGTGATCCACTGCTCCATTTTCTCTTGCAACATCCCATGAATAATATTAATTTTTTTTCTGTGGTTGTACCACCTTTTTCATTAGCTATGTAGAGCATGCAGCTCTTTGAAAAATGTCGGTGTATAAATAGCGTTGCTGAGAACCTAATTAAACCTCTAAGAGCCAGCAACAAAATGTGGAAATGTACCTTGCATGTACATTGCCGATGAAAAAAAAAAAAAAAACTTGTAAAAATTGTGATCGGTGGTAGAAGGGGAGGAGAGGGGGGGAAAGAGTGTAATTTGAGGTTTTGTTTCTTTTTTCCACAATTTTGACTGCAATCGGAATTGCTCAAGGGTTCTTTAGACTAAGCTTAGCTGAAAAAGTGCTCCATAATTCTGGACTAAATATACTTTTGTAACTACAAAAGGAAAGATTTCATCTTTTGGGAAGGAAAAGCCAGTAGCCGCTAGCCTGCTGCATAATTCAGCACTGATATTTGCCTAAATTGGGCTTTGCAGCTAACCAAAACTATTATATCTTGCCTGAAGCAGCAGCAGGATAGGAGAAGAAAATAAGCAAACATACATATGCAGTTCATTAATATGAATGAGCAATTCTTTTTGCATGTGTTCACGAACCATCCAGATAATTGAAAGTGAAAGCTAAAGATCTGTCTCGCTAAAGAAGATCCATCTCTTTAAGTCATTGTCTGTCGGAGCTATTTTCTGACAGCCTCAAGCACTGCTGCTTCAGATTTAGGGACAGCTAATTGGAAACTTTTCCCGGAGACATGCTCGTCCCCACGCTCCAGCACTGTGTGGGCAGTGCACCTGCTCCCTCACACCACAGCCATCCCTTTTTTTTTTTCCTGTTTGTTTTTCCAGACGCGGTGCTGTCCTCTGAATCCAATACTGCAGAAAACTGTTTCCAGCCAGCCAGCAGCAGTTATGCTATTAACTCACTATTATCTCAGCCTGCCGTCAGGAGCTCTAAATGCCTCTCCAGAGCCTGGCTGGCAGTATTTCAGTGCGAGCTTTCCAAAGCAGGGGGGTGCCAGGGTTTTTTTTTGGAGAGGATGGGGTAAAAAGGCTGGTGACCCCTATGTAATCTCTTCCTTTTCTTACTCTGAAGTGGCAGCACAAAGGGAGAGGTGTTTTGTAAAAGCATTTAGATACAACATCATTTAGCTTGTCATCACTGTCACTCCCACTCTAAGCACCTCTGCCCAGCATGTAATGCAAAAGGGCCCTTTGAAGATTATCTGTAGGGTAATTAACAAACTGAAGGTGCAACTTCAGAATTACTTCAACTTTATTTAATTCCTGCTTTGACATTGCTTTCACCTTAGAGCAGCCCTACATCAGCTTAATTTAAATTTACCTATAAAATGAATTTACATAAACCAATGTAAATTCTAGTTACACTTAGTTCTAAGTATGTCAGAGAAAAAAAAAAGTAAAGAGTAAAACTTTAACTAGTTCATTTTTTGAGAATTTCATTCAAGTTAATTTTCCAGATATTGCAGTGGAGGCAACTGTAAGAATGGGATGTGCAAAACCCAGAAGTCCGAGCAAAGCAGCAGTACACTATCAAGCACAAGGATGGGGCTCAGATCTCCCATTTGTCTGAGTTGATCTGGGTGCCTCCCTTGTAGTATCAAGGTGGGAGCCATGCCTAAGGTAGGGGACATGTCCAACTGCTTTTAGTGGTTCAGTTTTCATTTAATTATAAAAAACCCCTAACTTGATAATCAACCTAATATTATCTGCAAGAGGACTTGAGGGGTGTGGTTGCCCCCCTCAAAGTTTAAGTACAGTTGTATACAATTAGTGTTTTATATTTATTAAAACACAAACTCAGGTCTCTTCTCTCCTAGTAAAATGCCCAAACCATCCTTCCTGTGCAGCAGATGCTAAACAATCCTTGAAAAGTCATGTTGCTCCAGAAGGTGGTATTGAGAGAACAATCTCATCAGTAAACTTGAGCAAAGCATGTTCTCAATAAGCTACAAGAGATCACTAAAAACTAAACTTGGGTCTCCCACATTCTGTATAAAAGCTCCCTCGGATGGGTGGTGACCCCGTACTGGTGCTTTCTCCAACTAAATGTGGATCCCCCTCGAGCAGCCATGTGAACACCCTCTAAATCAGGTCATGCAGGAGAGAAAACAACCAGAGATTCTGCTTTTGAAAATGGCATTACTGTCAGATACAAATTCTTGAAGGTTTCATGAAATTATAGGAGAAGAAAAATACAATATGTCAGCAACTGAAAACATTCCTTTCACAAACCTGCCCAGCAATTTTCAGTTAAGATTACTAAATAAAACCTTTGGTCTCCCTTAGAAATCAGTGACCTTTGAAAAGTTATTGACCAAACGGAAATACAAGACAACTCAAAGTAAGTTTACAGAGGGAAAGAAAAACAGTTGAAACTATCTCAGTAAGGATGAGAAAGTGGAAGGCACTGCTGGATGAGGGATGCTAAGTTAAGGCTAGAAAGGCCCACATTGGCAACAGAAATAAAACTGCCAGAAGGGTCTTTGTCCACCTACCAGATGGAAATAAAAAGGGAAAGGAGAGGGGAAGGAGAGGGAAGAAAAGGGAAGGATAGGAAAGGAGAGAAAAGGAGAGGAAAAGGAGAGGAAAGGAGAGGAAAGGAGAGGAAAGGGAAGGAAAGGAAAGGCAAGGAAAGGCAAGGGAAAGCATGAAAGGCAAGGCAAGGCAAGGCAAGGCAAGGAAAGGAAAGGAAAATTTGGACCTAATTTTCTCCCAGGTAATTCTCCTCACTCTCCCATTCACCTTCACAAGGAGGTAAATCTCCACTGTGCTTTCTCTACAGTTTAGATGTTATGACGTTAACTGTTACTGAATTAGGCTCTCTACAGTCACAGGAGGAATGCAAAAATAAAGCAGCAGAGTGGATCTCCTTATTCTGGCTTGTATTTTCTAAATTGTTGGTGATCCAAGGCATTCAGTTGTGAATCCTCAATCTGAAGTGGTTCAGATGGGTCCTTTTTTTTTTTTTTTTTTTTTTTTTTTTTTTCTTCAGAAAAAGCCTGCCAATCCACTTTGGGAACACCAAATCTATGTGCAGGGCATGCAAAGATATATTCCCAAAAATTAGAAGTTATGAAACTGACAATCACTTAGGGAAAAAAATGTCCTGTGTATTTAAAAAAAATATTTTGTTGCTTACCTTAACCCCAAACTTTTTCTTTCACTCAAATTTGTGTCATCTCACTAGCTGTTTTGATGAAACTGAAAAACTGAAACTTGAAAGCTGAAGTTTCTCCATTGCTAGCAATACTTAGGAAACACCGATGCTCTTCCCATTTGGCGCTAGTGATTGGCTCCAATTCAACAGCTGACACTTAGATTTTTTCCAGTCTTCTAGTAGAACTCAAAAGTCAAAAGCACTTTCGAAGGCAATATGCCATCTGGTCGTGTAACGTCTCTGCTACTCAGTCAGGATATCAAAATTCACTGCTCCCTCCCCATCCGTCATAATCCTCTGCAGGTTCTTTTGTCACGTTGTGCTTCATTTTGTCTTAGAAATATAGTAAATTCAGAAAGCAAGGAAGCAAAGTCTGGCATCACAGGGGGAGTACAGAGCTGCAGCTCACATCTGCAGGGAGAAAATGAGAAAAACAAAACTCAGCTTGAGCTGACACTGGCCACCATGGTGCCAGATGGCCAGAAAAGGCTTTTTCAAGTGTATCAACAGCAAAAGGCCAAACAAAAACATTGGACTGATACTTTTAGTTGATGGTCAGGTAACAAGCAAGAATAAGGAAAAGGCAGAGGAAAAGGAGGACCATGTCTGAGAGAGCAGTGACTATCCATCTGCAGTCACTGAAATTGTGAGAGAATGGCAGTATCAGCTCAATGTTCCTAAGTCCATGCGGCCTGACAGGATTCACCCCCGAGTGGCGAAGGAATTAGTGAATGGTATTGCTGGATCCCTCTCAACCAATTACCAGAAGTCATGGGAGACATGGGAGGTCCCTGCCTATTGGAAGCTAGCCAACATTATACCCATGCACATGAAGGGCACAAGAGAAGACCCAGGAATCTACAGTCCCTGAAGAAGTTACAAAGATTGTCCTGGGGGATCGTGGAATGCATTTAAAGAACAAGGCTATTATCAGGCCTAGTCAGCATGGGTTCATGAAGGGAAAGGCCTGCCCTGGTAATTTGATCTCCTTCTATGATAAGGTTACCTGCTTGGTAAATGAAGGGAAGGTGGCAGACATAATCTTTCTTATTTTAGTAAGACATTTAGATATTGTCTGTCACCATATCCTGGTCAAAGAACTGACTGGATCGTAGAGCCCGAAGGGTTGCAGTGAACAGGGCTACATCAGGCTGGCGGCCGGTCACTAGCAGTGCTCCCCAGGGCTCAGTTCTATTCAATATTTTTATCAACGATCTGGATGCAGCTGTGCAGAGCATCCCCAGTGAGTGTGCTGACGATACCCAGTGGGAAGATGCTGTTGACTCTTTAGAGGGCTGAGAGGCCTCGCAGAGGGATCTGGATACACTGCAGCATGGGCTGTTTGGCAACAGCATGAAGTTCAACAAAAGAAAATGCCAGGTACAGGCACAGACTGGAGGATGAGTGGCTGCAGAGCAGCCCTGCAGAAAGGGGCCTGGGGGTGCTGTTTTTCACCAGTTGTTTTCAGACCTTGGAGAAGATAAGTGCATTTCTTGAGATACGTGCTGTACTGTGTCTGGCTGGAATAGAGTTAACTTCCCAGGAAGTGTCTGAATATCCCCTGCTGATGTGAAGTAGAGAAAACATCTCTTTTTTTTTTTTTTTTTTTTTTGCTTTTCTTCCGTGAATGACCTTTGCTTTTTGTCATTAAAAAGCCTTTATCTTGACCCATGAGGATTTTTTGTTGTATTTACTCCCTCTGTCTTGCTGAGGTGGGGGAGTGAGGGAGTGTCTGGGTGGGCACATGGTGATCAGCCAAGATCAACCCACCACGTATGTATATTTTTAAAAAAAATGCAGAATTCCTATAAAAAGTGCAGTTGGTTTTGGTTTGCCAGTGGAGCTATAAAATAGAAGTTAGATATATTCTAAGGCTAGCTAATTAAGAAATTATTTTGAATTTCTGATGGGCTGAAAAGCATTTCTACAAGAAGAAAAGCAAAAAGCAATGTGTTATGCCACAATTTTATTTAACACTATTTGATGCATCTTTCTGTAGTAATTGATTTTCTTTGTATTTTTGTATGTGTATCTTGTTGTAAGGATAGTAATTTACAGAACTGTCTGAAATGCGCAGAGTTGCTCTCTGTTACAGACAAACAGTATTTGTTACGTAGGAATAAATATGCTCCGATTGAAGAAATTAAAATTATTTGTAAAACTTTCCAATTAACATTTTCATCTATACTGTACTGGTTACCCATAAAACATAACTTTCCTATAACTTCATTCACTGCACAGAATTATTACTTAAATAGCACTGCAACGTCCAAATAAAAGTTGTCTAATTCTTACTTCATTTATTTGTTCAGTTAAAGTGGTCTTGTATAAAAGTCCAAAGGACTGCAATCATCTTCATGCCTCAGTTTACCAACAGGCAGTGTTTTTACACTGTTGTGTTGCTATAATAAAAATTATATGGTTTTGACAAAAAAAAATAGATTTTCTGGACAGTTACCAAAGAAAAGGGAAAGATTTCCAAGGGAACAATTCAGCGGATATTACTCACCCATTCAAAGAGAAGTCAAAAGACCAGAGTACTCCTTCATTTAGTGAGGCTCAGAATTAGAGGCCTTTTAATGTAGGTTTGCACAATTGCTTGATTTCTCTGTAACGCCTAGAAAATAATTTGTTAAATGTCCAAGTTTTCCCTAATATACCGCTTGTGTCTAAAACATCACTTGTCATAAAGAAATGACCTTTCCATGAAGAACACAATTGCTGCTTACATCTTTTTAAACACTGATAAACTTACATCAGACCAAAAGAATATCACAGTTTATTGTACAAAATAAAAAAGTATATATGCAACATCAGTTAACTTCACAACCTCTGATGAATAAACAATTGAAGTCATAATCGTTTCTGCATTCCTGAAAATGTCAACCAAATCAAACATCTGTCATGCCAGATAAGGAAAGGTGACTTAATATACTTAGCACTCTGCTCAGCCTTGAAAAGGTCACTCAGATTTTAACAAGCAGTGCTTACTTTACTGGCTTCTAGCAAATGACCATGTAGTGACAATAAAGCAATGACCACATTTGGTTCCCCTTCAAATGACATATTTGATTAAGATAACACATATTAGCACAATCTGTTTCATGTTTTTTTGGATATGCTCTAACCTTTTCAATTACAATGGACTTTATAAAATAAAAACATTTTTACCAAAGCAATGTTCATAACCCCCAGTCCCATCCCACCAAAATGCGCATAGCAATCTAGAACAGTTGACTTGAAAGCTGCCAATTTACACAACAGACAACATACAAAGGGAGCATTTATTTTTCTGCTATCTTCCACGGCAATAAACAAAACCTGTACACAGCTCAATTGTGGCTTCAAGCCACCACCTACAAGCAGGTATTGCTCATTTGCCAAGAGCACAAACACTAACCATCCTTTTGATCATATTTTGGCTTTCTGCACCAGGCTCCTTGATCCAGTCCTGAATCCTGTCAGAAATGACTCATGGCAAGTGTTGCTTGTTATCCTCACTGACCTACACCAAAAGGCTGTTAGGACAGCCCAGGAATGTCTCCCTTTGCACAGAGCTATTTAGCTAAAAAAACATCTTTTGAAACCATTCTCAATAACCTTCATTATTCTCCTGTTGGCCTGTACCCAAAATAATTGCTGATTTCAGTGAGACAGAGACATTTAGGCGTGAACACAGACACAGTATGGAAGAGAGGATCACGCCTGCTTCACCAGATGGTGCTAAGGCATGGGCTACAGCCCCTGGATCATGCAGTCAATTTTTTGTTTGATGGTTATTGCAACCTAATGCAAGAATGTAGTGCATTTGGTCTATTTGACCACTAAAAAAATAAAAAAATAAAAAAAAATAAAAAAAAATAAAATAAAATAAAATAATATAAAATAAAATAAAATAAAAGTGTTAATACTCCTGATACTGATTAGTTGGTTTTCTTCCTCCTTAAAACATAGAAACTCATCCTGAAAGATACTATACTACAATAGTATAGGAGATCCAAATAATCAATGTATTTCACAGACTGGTTGGCAGGTTAGAGTTAGCACAGATGCACAAATTAGTTGATCATGTCTCTGGACAGCTGGTGGGAGCTGGCCCAGCTCTCTTTTCTCTCTTCTCCTCCCAAGTATCTGACTCCTGAGCCAATTCTGGGAGCTGGCTCCAGAAATTCATTTATAATCTATGGGGGTAATTTGGGAGGATAAAAAAATATTCTGAGAAGGTCTGTTCTTTGTGTAAAGGTGAATTTGAGTGCTTTAGATGTCTAAATTATCGAAGCACTTTTACAAATCTCATGAGCTGTTCTTCCTTTCCACTCATTTCTGGCATACAAGAGAGTCATTCCCCCACTGAGCCTGATACTACTTATAGAATGATTTTACATCCCAAAAGGATTACAAAACACTTCATTAACTCTCGGTTTATTTCGCACCTGCCAGTAATGGAAATGTAGATTACAACCCATTATGACATGGTTGATCACTGCTCCCCTGGGGTAGGACAAGCAGGTCTGTGTATTCAGTCCATTCCTGAAGGACTCCCTTGGAGAAACGATGCTGAATTTTCTCTGGTACTCAGCTAATTGAATAGCCAGGGTTTGCACGGGATTGTTTACAGTTTCTCTCATTGCCTACTCCTCCTGTTTTAGAGTTTGACCTGTCCTGACCCTTTCTGCTCCTAGTGCATGATAGATACTGACATGCAAGGAGAAGTCAAGCTTGAGGTAGAATATGGCATCACTGTGAGGTGCTGGCCTACCTTATCTAGAAGAGCCCATTCACATGATTTGCTCATGTATGCATATTTGCATGCAAAGCCATCCTACAGTATTTTGCACAACACAGTTCCAGAGATAAATGGCAGCAGAATTGATCAAGAATTACACATCAGGAAGAAATGATGCATACAGACATACATATCTCTTTCTTGATATCTGAATAATTGACCAAATGGAATCTAAAATAATTTCAATACGAAGAGTAAAGAAAAGTATCTTCAGAATAGATCAAATTACATCTACAGTCTTTCTTCAAAATCCATATAATTGTAATTACATGTGCAGAACAGCACCACCCATGGAGCTTGGATGGTGGTCCCTGTGCATGGGGGTAAATGTAGCTGATGGGGAAGGGTGTGGGTGACTGAGGCAGATCTGATGACTCAAACTAAGACAAGCAGTTAAACGGATAAGCAGATAAGAAGTAGGAAAAAAAATGCAAAACTCAGTGCATGTGAGATTTCAGTTAGCAAAAAGACAAAAATTTTTTACCAGAAAACTGTAGAATTGGAAGTGCTACAGATGAGAGAGGTGACACACAAGTACAGTGTAGCCAGCAACTTATGTCTCATGACATAGTCACTCAGAAACATTCCATTTCAGTACTGCCAGGCAACTTCTGCTGAATAGAAAGTAGTCAGTATTTCTCAATTCCATAATGATTAGGACCCTAAACAAACAGAAGGATTTTTTTTTTTTCTTTTGGCAGAGTGTGTAACTCCATCGCAGAAGACATTGCTCCAAGGGAATAGAAAGTACGGAAGAGATAGCAAAACGTTTATACAAACAGAGCAGGCCCATCAATACAAAATAAACAACATGGCCCAAATTCAATGTGAACTGTTGACCATAAACCAGAAAGGCATGGTATCCCAGAAAGAACCTCTATATCATTCTGTAATTAGGACTTCTACGTAATTCTGTAATTGCCATACTTCTTATGTTCTTGCATGTCTGCTGCTGGCTGACCTCAGAGAGAGGACACTGAATTAAGATGACCCTGGGTCTGAGACAGTAGGGACATTCTTATGCAAAAAGGTTTGAATATTAAATCTTAAACATCCAGTTCTTTTAGGTGCACCTTTAAAAATCTAATTGTGTTTCAGACCTGGCAAGTGCATGATTAATCTTGATCAGGAAGATATATTTCTCTTTGTTTTATATTTTTAATCATAATTAAAGCCATTTTTCTACTCTGGGCCATATTGCTATTTCATTTACTTAAACTGTAATGATTAAATCTAATTTGCTACTCTGTGAAATCTTAATCCTACTGAAGACTAATGGGTATAATACACAGTTCAGTTAAGAAACAGATTCACCACGTAACCTCCATTAAGTAATTCCATTTATTTCAATGAAACTAGTTGGCACATGAAAGAAAGAATCTCTGGTGGTCTTTAGTCTCCAGAAAGTCATAAAAATTTTAATACAAGCACTGAAGACATGTTTTGACCTCTGCCTGAACATATGATTTCTCACAGTCAGAAGTCATGAGAAAAATTTCAAAACAAATCCAACTCATAAAATCTGTATTCTAGATTTAAAAAGGAAAAGAAGAAGCAGCCACCTACATAATGTGCTTGATTTTACTTTACAAGTACAGTATTATCCCTTTCAAATATATGAAATGTCAGCTTGAAAATAGGGAAAAGTGTTTCTCTACCCACAGTGAGCACTATTTCTTGGAGAAAAAAGAAAGGAAAAAAAAAAAAAAGCCTATTACTAATAAAGCATTCTCACTTTAATCACATTTCCTTCATTACCTCCATATTTTAGGTGATATAAAAGGAGGAACAATTATTGCCTTGTTCACTTTGATTTATTTGGCTCAGTGCCTCCTTACCTAGGTAATGTAAAATAAACTGTGCTACATGGGTCATTTATGATGTGATTTAATAAGACGCTTTATTTCTAGCCCTCGGGGAAACATATTAGTTTGCAAGCACCTGGAAAAAAAAAAAACAACTTTCGTTGATTTTCTATTTTCATTCCGTAGACATCAGCCTACAAAGTAATTTAAAGCTACAATACACAGGTTGTCATAATGGCAATCTACTAAAACAAGAGTTCAAAACCCACTGAGAGAAATGGTGACTGGATGTCAGAATAAAGAAGGTCATTACTACAAGCTTGACCAGTTCCTAAATTCCTTTGAGTACTTCTGTGTAAATTAAGACTTGTTCTTTTTCATTGCCTGAAATTGTTAATGTTTTTCCTTGATAGTATATGCTATTTACAAACAAAATTATATATGTGCAAAAGGCACATGAGACAGATCTGGAGGCAAAATACAGAGCTAGGAAATTGCTTTTCTACAGACAGTCTGAAAAATATGGGCAAGTTTACTGGGCTCAAACTCATAAAGTCTTTTATTGGGACATGGGTCCTGATTCTACGGCTTTTAGTTTTCTTAATGGTTCGTTTTTATCCATACTGTGGAAATAACATTTAGCTAAACTTTCTTGATGGCAAAAGATTAAATTAACTGGTATTTCAATATGCTACACAGGGTCATTCCACATACTGTCAATGGAGGAAAGTGCCATAGCTAACATCTCACAACTGTTTACAGTATGAGCCTGGTTTTGGTCACTCCCAGTTGTCAGCCCTTCTCATTTGAAGCAACACTGTCCACATTTACATTCAGCTGCAAAGAGATTCTTCAGTGAGAAGCGCAAAACAAACCAATAGCACATCGAACATAGTATTTCTGTTTCTAAAAACAAGTAGCACCTTACCTGCACAGTTGTGTCTTTATGTCAGCAATTGAAACTCGCATATCCAGCACTGGATTTTTCTTGAGGTTGATGACAGAATGCTAGAATGTCCCCAGCTGGAAGGGACCCCCACAGATCCTCGAGTCCAGCTCCTGGCTCCACACAGGCGCCCCCTAAAACCAAAGCACGTCTGAGAGCAGTGCCCAGACACTTTGTGAACTCCAGCAGGCTTGCTGCCCTCACCACTTCACTTGGAGGCCTGTTTCAGTGGCCAAGCCCCTCTCAGTGAAGAATCTTTTCCTCACCTCCAGCCAGACCCTCCCCTGTCACAGCCTCATGCCGTTCCCTCGAGTTTTGTCGCTGTCCCCAGAGAGCAGAGCTCAGCGCCAGCCCCTCCGCTCCCCTCGTGAGGAAGCTGCAGGCTGCCACGAGGCCTCTCCTCAGTCTCCTGCAGGCTGAACAAACACATGGACCTCAGCCGCTCCTCATCCGTCTTGCTCTCCAGACCCTTCACCACTTTGAAGCCCTCCTTTGGACACTCTCTAATAGTTTTAAGTCCTTTTTATAATGTGGCAACCAAAGCTGCACTCAGTGCTCGAGGTGAGGCCACAGCCATGTAGAGCAGAGCAGGAGGCCGATGTGCTGTGCCTTGAGGTCCATCGCCATGTGTGCTGATAACCCAGGCAGCACTGGGCACTGCCACACAGCCAGCATTTTGGCGATGCTGATGTGCTGGTGGCAGGTCAGGCAGCTCGGCTTCTGCCAGCAGGCTCCTCAGGAAGAGGGGCTGTGGGCACGTGCACCTGCTGGGAAAGTACTTCAGAAATGCTCTGTAAATATGTCCCTAATGCTACAGCCAGATCGAGCAGGCCGATCAGCATGCTGCAGTTCTCTGAAATAGCAGGAAAACTGCATTTGCACACTGAAGTCAGTGTTTTTCTGATTATTGTAATCTTCATTATACTGACCCAGGCCAGTTTCTTGTGCCAGTTTTGTTTCTGGACATGGGAAGAATCCTTCCACGACATGCAAGAAGAAGCCTACTGTTTTCCTGATGAAAAATTAAAATTTCAGGTTTCCAATGTTCTTCGATTAAAACAAACAAAAAAATCTCTAAGTCTCAGACACATACAAACATGTTTTTAAATTTACAGGCAAAGTATTTACTAATTTGCACCTATTTTTTTTTCCTCAGGAGGTAAGGATATTGAGGCAACTTTGTGTGTGTGTGTGTGTGTGTGTGTGTGTGTCTGTTTTTGTTGTTGTTTTCCTACTGCACTGATAACATCTGATGCTATATCTTTCGGCAGTGTTTATATGTGTGAAGTAAGAATACAAGGAAGCACTTACCTAATGGGACATGTGGTTAGTACATCAATGTAGTCAGATAATCTATAAACATTTCCCTTATCATATTATCACTGATTATTTAGAAAAAATCATTATATGACATTCGGCTCTATATTATTTTTAGCCTTAAGTGCAGTTAAAACATGCTGAGGAATAGGCATATATGATGGGGAGCAATTTGAGGCAAGACTGGAAATGGAATAATTGGACCCACTTCAAAGCTCTTACAAGTCACAACTCCATTTCACAAAGTACAGCCTGTACACATCTGGTCCAGGGTTTGGTGGGAAGGAACCTTCATGGTGTGCCAAGAGTTGGGTTTGCCAACCCAACCAATTTGCCACGCTGAATAGATAAAGCAGCATGGTTCACTACTCAAAGGGTAGAGTGCGCAAGACCAAGCTAAAATAGATATTTGCTATGGTGTTCTTTTCAGATGAAAAAGCAGAGACAAACAGTGTGTCAAATGTGCATGTAAGACTTTCATAAAGAAAATCTATGTATAGATGAAAGACACTAAAAACATCTCTTGACACAATTCACCAGGAATCACACCAATTCCTTTGTAAGAGCAATGCTCCATCACTCACTGAAATTAGCAAAATGAATTCTCTTAACTCCAGTGGGGAATCAAACCAAGACCAAGTGAATGTGTTGATGCTGCTCTTATATATGCAACAAAATATTTTGTTTTGTTATTTTACTGTAGCAAACCTGACTGCAATAGCAGATATGAGGGAGCTAAGACAAATGGCTATAAGCAGTTATTTATGACTAGATTTTTGTCTCATTTCCCTTAAGCCTGCTACTGTAGTTAGGTTTACTTTAATAAGATAACAGGAAACAATCTTGGTATCTGTCTCAAAGATTAGTATTGTACTTTCAGAGAAAATAATCTTTTCCTGGGCTCCCTGCTGAGCCGTATTAACTGTTAACATTTCATGTCATGTACATTTCACTGAACCACTGAGCTTTCCTCTTTGTCTTTTCTTGGGTTATAAACTTCTCATCAGTCTTGGTCTTCCATTTTGCATAGAGCAAGGGTTTGCTCTTAAAGCTCATAGGAAGCATATGTTGCATTGAAACTACACACCACAATGAAGAGAGCATGAAGATTCACTGGTTTTGATCATAACATTAAGAGAGAAAAGAAGATCTGTCTCACAAACAGCATCTACTGGAGTGTGTCCATACTAGGACAACCATTTTAAGTAATGCACTTTTTAAAAGCAAAAGGAGCTATGCTGGCAAATGACCTAGCATAATGTATTTCAAATGTTAAAATGAGTCAAAGATACCACTGTCCAATCTGAACGATTGCAACTGTATATAAAATTTATCCATAGAGTTTCTCCTTGAGGCAATCAGTAGCCTGCAGTAAATGCTGGGAGCATGTCCAACCATTGGGAGTTGAGACAGCAGAGCCTATGGGAGTGAGACAGCAAAACAGCCCACATGTAAACCTCCACAAAGTCAGGGACCTCTGGGGTTCTCACCTCTACGCTAGAGCTGTGCAAGCCTGTTCTTCTACATGTTAGTGAAAGGAAGGGAAATAAAATGTCACTGCTGACTCCAATTCTACCTGTGATCTTGCTGCTGCACTGAAAGGTTATCAAAATCAGAAGATTCTTGTCATAAGTTTTTTTTGTTTTGTTTTGTTTTTTTCCTCCAAAGATTACAAAAAACAAGGAGGTGACACAAAGCCAGCTCACATTCAACAAGTAAGACTGTTCAATCTCTGAAAAGATTTCCCCAACTAACTCAGTGTGAGGCTTCAACGCAGCTAATCTTTGCAGGTCACTGGTCAGTAACTGGCAACGCTACTGTCTTCATTGTTAACTTCTGTGGATCAGATTGTTCCACCTGTGGGTGCAACCAATGCATTTAGAGCTAAAACTAGTTAATCCTGGTTTGGGGGCAACGGTGAGATGGCTTCTGAACACCTCCTTCAATTTCCTTATCTATTCTGTGACAGTGGTTTAGTTCTGCAGTTCAAACAAGGTTTCGTTTCCTCATGAAGAAGTAATGTATCTACGGTTTCAGTTATAAATCTGTGACCAACTATTTCAGCTGCTTATAGCAGAGGAGGGAGATGTAAAAAGATCCTGTAGATATTGCTGACAGCTTAGACTGTGGTTATGTAGGAGCCAGTGAAAGCTTGCTATGCTCAAAATCAGTCTGTTGTTACATAAAGTCAGAGTTTAAAGCAGAAATAAAAAGGAGACATTAACACTACATTTCTAAATGAAAAGTTGAATTCTGACAGAGAAAAACCTTGCAAGCATTATTCTGTCTTCCCTTCTCCCTGTGTCCTCAATACTTGGCAGAACAAGACAAATAAATGACATGAAAGGTTACATCTTAGAGGAAGATGTATTTCTCTATTTCTCCAAAGCATCTTCAAAAAAAAAAAAAAAAAAAACAGGCATTTTTCAAATGTGCACAAACTCATTTACCACTGCTATACATTTAGGGTCTTTTATTCCACTGCTTAAAAATAAGTAAGCTTACTGTTGTATCATTTCCATATTTATACCATTGTTAGTGTCAAAATGATCTTATGTCTTCTGAAAGCATTCTCAAATGTAGATATGCTTGAATCTAACAAGTCAGTACATCAGAAGTTTTTATTGCTTTTTGCAACATTCAAAAAAGCTAGCTCTTTCCTCCTCATAGGCAAATCATCTTATTTCCCTTATAACAACCAACACATTTCCTGGACTTTTTTTTTTTTTAATGTGACTAAAATCACCGGAAGTCTTCATGTGAAGAGGAATGTGTAACACTTTATTACCTTCATATGACACACAGCAAGGAAGAAATTGGTGAATGTGCATAGTAAACACCTATGGTTGATGAAGCAGGGTTGAATGAGTGCTGGTAAATTCTGGGAAGCACAGTGAACCTATATTCTCCTCCAATAATACAGTTGTATGATTTTTAATTTTATTTTATTTTCGATGGCTTCTTTTCTTCAGCTGCAGAATTACTACTGTCAACAGCATAAAACAAATTACATGAATTATGCAGGTGTCACCTCTCACTGCACCACTTGAAAAACTTAAAACTTCCAGCTCCATCCAGAGCAGAGGACCAGCAGGTATGGGTAGTTAAGCCAGTCCCTTTGCATCCTCTACACTTCCACTGACTGAAGCAAGTGACAAGGTGTCCTCTGAGGCCAGGATATCTTGATGCATATTTACTTTTGGCTGCTTTGCAGGACGTATAGCAAGCAAGAAAACTGTGTTGTGGAGGGTGTATCTTGTGACTGGAACAAGATTCAGATTTTCCTAATTAATATAATGGAACAGAGAGTCTACTTCAGTCTCTCAGCGAAGATCAAATCTCAGAGTTTATTAGCAACAGCTAAAGATCTGAGTGAAGTAACCTGATTTGGAGATAAAAGTTCCTTTCAAACTAACACTCATAAAATTGATCTGATTGCATGTTTCCCCTATTAATTCAGTCAAGTAAAAACCCACCAAAAGGCTGCTGAGAACAGTTTCCACTGACAATGGGGTAGCTTGCGTTGCTGTTATGTGTCTGTGGAGCTGGAAGGGAAAGCTGTTTCCCAGCCTTGTGAAAGTGCATGGGTGCATGTGCTGAACCACAAAATGTCTGACACTGATTGCTACCACATTTGTATTGCTGTCCTCAAAAAGAAATCAGGAGAAGCTTTTTCTTAAACTTGCTACACACCAGTGAGAATTTAGCATAAGCATACACTGAGCAGAAGTGATTTGTCCTTTCTTTGGTACACTAAGTGTTCTGCAAGTCTCATAAATAATTTTTAAAGCTACCTACTGTGATAAAATATGCAGTCAGACTATGACTGGAATATTGTGATATACTGATATTGAGAGCTCCACATGTGGAGACATTTTAATTCTTTTACCTGATATCTTCCCACTTCCCTTTTAATTCCCAAGAAAATTTGAATTTGTTTATTGTGCAACATCCATCAGGGAGTTTACAATATGTAGATTATTACCAGCAGGATGGCTATATTTAAATTAACATACAAAATACTTTGTGTACAGAGAGTGATATGCTCATCTTCTCTGAGAACATTAAAATGGAACTTGACCATTTTATCTTACTCAGTCATTTTATTAGTGCTTTTTATTTATGTATTTTTTTTTTTTTTGTGGAAAACTACAGAATAATGTTAATTTCTATGAGATTACATCATTTTCCAGTGAATTATTACAGACCAGAATAAATTCAGAATATAAAAACTGCCTGTCTCAGACATAACATTTTGTCAGATATCGTCTTAGTAAATATTGTTTTTTCATTGTCTTTTATGTATTTATATAAATATATATATATATTATCCTGAGAAAATTCAGAGTGCAGACGTTTCTAGATCTATGAACTTGGGAGAAAAAAAATGAATTGAATCCATACTTCATACCTGATTAAAATGAATAAGAAAATAGATGGATCAAAACACCCTGTGTGTTTTTTAAGCATTGTTCACCCCTCTTAACCCATGTGCCTATTTTAATTTTCTTGGTAAATACTGCCCTCTGCAGCATGCATTCAATTTCTGCAAGGTTCTAAGTACAATGTACACTTTCACTGACCCTTAATGCATCACAGGCAAGGGACGTTGTGCCAAAAATATGTAATTACAGCAAACCTACATAGCACCCATGTTGCTTTGCATTGTATGTTGGCGGTCTAAATGTTTCCCAGGCTTCAGCCTGCACCAAGAGAAGGATTTTTGGATGTGAGAGAAAGATGACAACGTCAAGGAAAACAAAAGCTAGATACATATAAAGGGAAATAAATAAATAAATAAATAAATAAAACAAAACAACACCTTCCCATTAAAGCAGTTAAAGCAGCATAATAAAATGCTATACATGATTCTTTCTAGTAATAATAGTATGCATTTGTATGCTGTCTTTCAGCCAAAATTTTAATTCAGTAAACATTAACTGTTTATTCATGAGATTTCTGTGTCATTATAAGCACTATTAACACCTTTTAAAGTATAATTGATTTTTTCATTGTGTTTTTATTTCATTTTTTTTTATGTCAGTGTATGTTGTAATGATTACTTATCTATTAAATCCTCAATTATTTTAAAGAAGATGTTTTAGTCACGATAGCAGTATCTGGGTCAGATATTTTCTTCTGAATTCTTCCCTTGCCTGCTGTACATATTTTTTTCTTACAACGTACAGCCTCTTATTCAAAGAGAACTTTTAATCTTTTATGGAGACTTGATAGTGCCATAATAGAATAAGTTCAGCCAAAGACTAAAGGCATGCTGGGATAAGAAAAATAAGAGCTAGACACACATCTGTCACAAATGGTTTAGCTATAATTGGGACCAGAACATTGACTAGGTGACCTCATGAGGTCGTCTTTGTTTTCCAATCCCATTTTTTATTATTCTGTGAAAACCTTTGCTTGACAAGATCTCTTTTCGTTTCTACTGTGTCATTCTGCTACAGAAAAGATCAACACGAGTGTCCATACTGAGGAGCTGTCATTCTACATACATGAAAAAGGATTACAAGTGGATCGTTGTACAGGCCTCCTAAGACATGGGCTTCATCTAAAAAGCAGTCTAAATCAGATGACATTGAACTGCATGCTCCAATATCTTAACTTCTTCCCAATACCGTATTAAAGTCCAGCTTGGGTATCCATACACTTAAGGTTTTAGCCACCTGTAGCTAGGACGTTAAATCTACAGGTTGGCCTTCAACTCTGGGTATGCTCCTCCTTCAACAACAGTACGTTTGTAAGTTCTTGAGAGCTGTCTTTCCCCTGAGCACTTCTGTATATGTCAGAGGAGGTGCAGCTAACCATTTAACCTGTATTTTGTATTTTGGGGATGCTTCATTCAGCTCCCAGCTTCAAATTCCTCACAGCACTTTGGTATTTCCATGTTCATTTCACACTCAGATAAGAAGTCTGGTAAGTCTATGACACTTCCACAAGTATGTAGAAAAGAATATAGAAAAATTCCATAGAAGGAATTCCCAGCTGAATCCTCCAGAGCAGAAAAGCAAACCTGATTTTCCTCTTCTGACTCAGCAGAGAAAGGCAGCACAGCATGCATCAGACCAGCGAAGGGCCCTCTGTACAAAACCTCGCCAGGCCTGGAGTTGTAGGCCAGATCGGGGCAAGCTCCAGGCTGCGCCAAGAGCTGAAGCAGTAGCTAGGCTGCTGATATGAAGGAGAAGCTGAGGGCAGCTGTGTTCAGCAGAGCATGTTCATTTTAGCACCATGGTGTACAAAACCTGAGGTGAGAAAAGCAGAAACTGACTGAGCCCTGCTACAAAAAAACAACACTCAACATCATTAAGGACAAAACAATGAGCTCAAAAGCAGTGAAATTGTTGGTCCAGAGTTTTGTAGGAGACAACCAGGGCTGTCGTGGCAGCTCTGCACAAAATGTGTCCCAGACACATCACACGAATGACTCAACTTCAGACATGCCCACAGGGTTTCAGCTACATGCCACAACTGTGGTGTGCTTGCAGAGCTAGGCAGATGGAAGTCTTTTAAGGGTCCTTCAAAAGAAAGGAGCGCGAAGAAGAACAGGCAGAGAAAGGGTGAATATGCTTTGAATATATATATGTATAAGACTGAAAGAAGGGTTATTAGTCCTGTCAGAGGACAATTCTCCTTAGCTGCAAAGTGGAAGTGATAAGGGCTGAGAAGAAACCTGGGGGAAGGGTGCCTGCCATAACAGGTAGCAGCACCACAGTGGGGAACGGTGTTGTCCCCCAGGTGGGCCCTGATGGCGAGTCTCAGAAAATGCGCCGTCTGCCTCTGGTGGCCCTTGGGTGCCCTTCCTGCCCTGAGGCCCCGGTCCTGTTATCACTTCCAGGGCCCAGTCAGCCCTCACTTTGAAACGCAGCTGAGTGGCATGGCTGTAACCTTCCACATGCTGTCACTTGCAGTGAAATAAGCACACGTGGTTCACTGTTAGGTGCTCTACAATGTTTGGTGTAGCACCACAGGGAACCACTATACCACCTATGGGCCTTCTGGTAGAGATGAGGGTTAACATCTCTAAATGGCCCAACAGGTGGTATTACCTTGTGTTTTGCATCCACAACTCAGTTACTTACCACTGGGCGGCCTGCTCTGTTGGTTGGCAACCCTGCCCAGAGCAAAGGGGTTGAAACTAGATGATCTTTAAGGTCCTTTTCAACCCAGGCCACTCTATGATTTTATGGTTCTGTGGTTCTGCTTATTGCAGCACAAGAAGGTACTGCTGTACCTCAAACCCATGTAATAATGACGTTCACATAATTGCCAGACATGGCTGTAGATGCTGTTTGACCATTATGGAAGGGTTTGATCTCACTGGAGATAGGTAAATGCTGAACTAATGGGCAGTCGCAGAACAGAAAGCCTGACCTCCCTCGCAGCACTGTCCTGATATGTTAATGTACCATATACAATGTACTAGCTCTAGTATTGGTACTAGACCCCATGCAGTATTCAGTCTGGAAGAGTTTAAGATGGGCTCTTTTCCCCGTCTCTCTGAATGCCAGAAGTCCAAGTCCCTATAAATCCCCATAGCTACGGAAGTCTCTGCTGTCCAGAAAAACTACAGTTATTTTAAATTGCAGGATTGGACCAGATATTTTGTGTTCTACTTGATAATTCATTTGTGTCTTCCACCTACTGGCAATTGACATTTGGAAAAGTCACTGCTATAAAACAGTACAAAGCCAACAATGTTTCAGAGATTTTTGGCCCTCTAATTCAAGAGGGGATATTTTCACCTTGAGTTTTCAGCCATGAATATATATGTATAAAAATATATATTGTAGAAAAACAAATCCTTCTCCTCTTTTATGGCCTGAAAATTGAATTAATACAGGTGGTGCAGAATCTATGCTGTAGCACATTATGCCAGGTAAAGGGCATAAGAAGGAGGGACAAAACTAGCACTGAATGAAGCGCTGCTGTTCAGATTGCTCCTATTTTATCCTTCTTTCCTTAGGTTGGACTATGAAGAGGAAATAGATACAGGAATCATAGTGGAGCTGAATAAACACTTTTCCAGATTATATGTGCATATTTCCAAAATATTTATCTTTTTGAGAATTTTTAATGGATATAAAGTGTATTCATATTCTCTTAATTTTTTTAGGAATGTCTTTTCAGATAACTGTTATATATATTTTTTTTCCCAATACAACCATGCTACCACATTCTTGTTTAGACTCTTACCCTCCCAGTTCGGTCTGAATGTACTCATTAAACAAGCAACCAAAAGATAAAAGCCTGCTTGTCTGTTAATGAACAGACGTGTTAATGGTCTCCACCAACAAGATGTGCAAAACTCAAGTTTAATCTGCGTTGCACTTTGTGTTTATTTTATCAAAGGTGGAGTCTTAGAAGCACATGTCTGACTTTGACATATTCACTGAGGACCAAGTTCAACACACTTCCCCACTTGTTCTCCATAACCCACATCTCCAAGGAGAAGTCTTGGGCTGGCCTCTTCAGAAGACAGCATGGACACTATGTGCATAGGAATAAAGATATAGAACAGAAGTTGTTGTAAAGTATCACTGTTGGTCTGTAGCTTGAATGTGGATCAACAATAGTACTTCTGCCTAGCAAATAAGATTCTTTTTGCAGGACATCAGTGATGCAGGTCCACAGACACCCTGCCAAGCCGAGTGAACAAGAAAGGTGAAATAAAAGGCTGGCAGCAGATGCCAGGCTAACCAACAAAGTCGGAGAAGCCACTGAGCCTGAAATCAGTACAGCTACTTCAAACACATGGGCAAGAAAAAAGCAGGCACTGGGCTATGGGACTAAGGGAGAGGTGTCTAGAGGGCAGAGGAAACGAGAAGAAAGCACTCACAGTCAGAGAGGAGAAAAAGTCCTTTGGTTTCTCATTCCACCAACAACACTAAGCAGGATGTGCCACTCATTAAAAAAGAATTACCCATCCCTCTTGCTCTCCTTCCATACCATAGCAAGACAAAGTTGTACAGTTTCTCCAATGAGGCCTGAAGGATTCCCCTTGAGACAAACAAATGATCCAGGATGAAGACATTACCACCAAGACCTGCACATAAGCTGGCTGTGGTTGGCATGGTCCAGGTGAGGCATACCATGGGGAGAGACAAATGTGCTGGAAGTGGACTGCTGGGATCTCGATTAATAACACAAGGCCCTTTTTAAATTGTTTGGAGCACGTATATGAACCTAGGAGAAAGCTAAGAACTCATAGGATGCAAAGCTGTCAGAAATCCAATTTACCCATGATATTTGCTTTTCATATTTTTTTAGAGGTGTAGGAGAAAATTTGCTCTTAACCTTTAGTTTTAATCAATCTAAAATGTTCTGATAAAAAGGAGCAAGAAGGAAAAAATAATAAAAGAAATGTTAAGCATGTAGCATATTTGACATGAGGCTTTTTTTTTTTTCTTTCCTTTTTCTGTCCTGAGGGATAAATATATTTTGTGCAGTTACTGCCTGAGAAGTCATAGATTCACTGAACCTTCTCAGTTTGTACAAATCTAATTGCTGGAAATACATTGCAAGCCTGAATTACCATCATTCCCAGATGAGTTCCTTGCTGCCTGTAATTAACAGCAACTAACCAAAATAGACTAAGAAAACTGATTGATTTCATGCGTGTTTTTCTCAGTTAGCCCAAGGAACTCTTTCAGGCTCCCAACCTTTAGATGAATTGGGTCGTCCTACTCTACACCCAGTCATGCTCAGCTAGATCATTTGGCCTTCTATGGCAAAGAGGCCAAGACCTTGAAGACAAGTACGTTGCCAGTATACCTATTCAGTCTTTAGGTCTATTGAAAAGGATTTATTTACTTATTTATTTTAATTGTATCATACTGGGTCTAAGTTTAGAGAAAAATTAGGGATGTGCACACACATACCACATTACGGGACAGTTTACTTCACTGGAACAGCACTGAATTTTGTCACAGGAGGGGCTGTGAGCACAGAGAAGCTCAGGAGGAGGGTCCAATGTTGAGCTCTCAGCTGGAGGGGATGCCTCTGCCCTCAAACCTGCCCAGTGGAGAAGAACAAAATGCATGGAAGCAGTGATGGAAAAGGACTTCCTAGGTGGAAGTTGACCCTCAGCAATGACAATCCATGCATCTGCGTCCTTTACTTTCTGCACCTCTTTGAGAAAAAGGAAATTTCACCACTAAGCAGCGGTGAATCAGTGGAAACTTTTTCAGACTGCTTCGTACAACGAGCAGCGAATGAAATGGAACAGAGTAACAAGCAAGCTGATGCTCTGCCGGACATATTTTGAGTTTTACAGTATTGATCTAAGGGCAAAAAGAAAGCTAAAGTGCAAAGAATTATGTCACGCTTTAAATTGACCAAAAATGTGTTTTAATGACAACATTTGATTATAACCCTTTCCCCCACCATAACTCTTGTGTTAGCAACTTTGGATATGGAAGAAATAGGGTGAATTCTCTTGGTTTATTATAATAATATAACCATTATATTAATACCTTTAATAAGTCCATACCTAGGTGATCTTCACAAATGTTTAATATTTGAGGATTTAATAAAAGTGTTCCAGTTAATGGTTCAACCTTATTCAAGGAGGATTTTATGGGGAGAGTATATGGTTTCATCTATCAATCTCTTCATGTGGACATATTGGTAATAAAAGTATATGTATTAGAATTCATCTTTAATAAGAGCCATATATTTAACCAAGGCAGGATTCTGAGAGTGGACAAGTTCATTTACAGATTTCAAAGGAATCTATAAAAAAAAACTATTCATCTGCCTTAATTATGTCAGTTCTGGGACTTGGATTTACTCCATCTTCGTAAATACTACTGAAAATTTAATTTCAGGTGTTCTGCGTGGAGTACGCTTAAAAATTAAGGTTCACAGAACTTACAGCTTCAAATCAGACCAGTCTTCGAGTGTCCTGCATTAAAAACTTCTGAAGTCCTGATAAAGAGATTGAGAGATTCTTTTTATCATGAGCGTCATGAGTACAATAATGAGTAAGAGAGTGTGAAGAGCTCTTAGCCTTCTGGAGAGTCTTGTAGGTATGTCTGTAACACTGATGATTATTCTGGCAGCAGACAGGTGTTATAAACTCTGCTAAGCCTTGCACCAATCCTTTTTTTTTTTTTTAACCTTAATTTCACCTATTCAGTAATCAAAAAAAAAAAAATCACAAAAAAATAGACACCTCAGAGATAACAAAGTAGTTATCAAGAGTGAAGATGGACTCTGCCTCTTCAGCAGCTTTAGCACAGGTGTAGACTTAAAATACTTTCCTGGACTCACCTCAAAATGTCTGAGACATGAGGACAGGAAAAGGTGGAAGAGGGTAAAACTGAGTTTTTCTGAGCATAGGTGTGGCCAGCCTCCATCCACATAAGGGCAGCAGACATACAGTATGCTGTTTTCAATCAAGTTATCTATTAGATTTTAGTCAAAACTAACTGACTAGCCTGATCTATGGTTTGTCTTGGTCCTCTGTGGAATTGTCCATCAAGCTGACTTAGTGCTATCTAGAGAAAAGCTAAAGCTAGCTAGCATAAAACCAACATCTCAGCAAGAGACTAGACATCTGGCATCCATCCTGAGAGCTTCATCCCTGCCTACAAATGAGATATTTTTTCTTCTGGGATTCCTTGAGCTGTACAGGAGTGCCAGCTTCTATTTTGCACCATTGCATATTTGCTCTTTTCTCCCTGTGCCATGCAGACCAGTGATAGGACTTGTAGATGTCTGAGTGAGGAAAGGTAAGAGAGGGAGAGGATGCAGGTCTTCTTTATATTTAGGTCTCTCTTCAGGACCAAGACAGAATTCCCTTTAGTTCACACCAGGGTATTATGACCACCACACAGAAAGCTTTTGAAACCAAAGACCATGCACTGGCAGTCACTACACACAGGTTTGGGGGTCTTCCTGGCCTAGGCTGTGGCACATCTGCCAGAGGCTGGACATGAGCACTCCCCTCCCAGTGGCACAGGGCTCCCTACGAGTTCCCTACAGCAAAATGGGTGTGGGAGGAGGACCACCTCTTCCACTCCAGCTATGAAGATACGGACTCAACTATAACCAGCACACGGACAATTGCTGGAAAAACTGAAAACACCTTTTGCCAACCCATTTTGAGTCCTTTTTTCTTTGGTGGCAGGGCAGCAACTTCTACTCCCAATTTACAGATGTCAGAGAAACAGTATCTCTAATGCTGCTCTTCCAGCTGCTTTTCATCATATGACCACAGAGCAGCCTGTGAATTTGCAATATTAGTGACTTGCTTTCTTGCTATTGCTTTTGTTTTACGAAGTTAGTCACTAGGCTTCAAAGAAGTTAGTTTTCATTTAAACACTTCCTGAAATTCACTCACTTCTCCCAGTTTTGAATATAGGTAAACAGAATATTTTAAAATGGGAAGGTTGTTGGCCATGAAGCCACAGATCTGGTATTTTGTAGGGGCAGCCAGGAACAACCAGACAATTGGGCTCTCCGGAAGATGAAAGAATACATTTTCAAAGATGATGTTTTTACCTCCTCATCACCTACTTAATTTTTAAATAGTCTGCCAGGAGACTGCTAACTGCGGAGTGAATAAAATAGAGAGCTATTGACACAGACATAGCTAAGAATGAAAGATAAATCTGTGCAACGTTTAAACTGTTTAGGTGCTACCACAGTTATGGTTATTGGTACTTTTAGGCACAACTTCCTTCCCTGTTGGTTGACGTACCAAAAACTGGGACTCCCCAGTCTTGCCCTAGGACAGCAATGCCTGCACAGAAGTGAGGCATGCAGTTGTGGCTGGCACCCACTCCATCCTCTCTATGAATCCTCCACCACACACCTGCCTTTTTAAGGTGAGCATAAAAGTATTTAAAATAAACAAAACAAGCACACAAGGAGATGTAGAGTCTATCTTCTCAGCTGTGTAACCTTCTTCAAGGCCCTACAAGCTAGAAAATATGTCTCTGGGACACAGGACCCCTGAGTTTCAAAGGATGTTTATTTTGGTAAATGTTCTTTTCAGCTGAGCTCTGTTCAGCTGTTTCCATCACACCCCAGAATGAAACTGCAGCTACTGCAGATCAGAGAGCAAATTGAGGTCAGTGTTCATTTTACAGCCTCCTACAAACAAGCAAACAAAAGATTGGTGTAACATGTTGGTATCTCAGTGTATCTGAAGAAAAGTTGTGATTCATGTCCTTGAACAGTTTGACTTCTTATGTGTCAATTCCAACACAGCAGGTGTTAAAATCTGACTACTAATCCTAAATTGCATAGATTATCAAAATCTCATCAGAAATCAATAGCCATGAAAATTGAGATTTGAGTCATTTTTGTTCAAGAGTTCATCCCGCTCAGAAGTTTCAAATCATACAAGTCCAGCAGCTGGTAAGGTACAATCTTCCTGTGTACACTCAGTGTTAACTTCTCCTTTGGCTTCAGCATTTGGCTTCCAAATAAGGCACATTCAAACCTTTCTTCACTGTATTTTATAGGCCTAATACAGGGGTTGCACTTACCTTTTTCTGGAGAGCTCTACAGATCTAAACTGGGGTACAGCATCCCTGGAGGGCAGACCATTTTACCATGCTTGTAGTTCCCAAATAGCATCTGGCAGAAAGGTGGGTGTGCTAAGACTCATCCTGTTTGCAAAATTGGTGGGGAGGTGGCAATTATCCTAAAACAAAACAGCGCTGTGCACTTCGCAGTGTCACAGTGGTATTTATCAGAGAATCACTGCTGTTCTTGCTGGAAACTAACAGCCATCAAGGATAAAATTAATGAATATAAAGATCTACCACAGGAAAGGCAAAAGAAAGAAATGAGCATACTGTGTTTAATGAAACTCATACACAACAGCATGACTCAATCCAAAATAGCTATTCAGACTGTGAACCATGTTTGCCTGACAAATGAGCTCTACTTACCTCTCAGAATTAACCTACATTTTCCTTTAAAACCCATTAGTTTAGAAACAGATTGTACCACTAGGCAACATATTAGACAGAAGAACAGTAAGACAATTAAACTGCAATAGATTTCACTCTAGATTGTGCTCTTAAACATACACTAATGGCCTCCCTCTAATTTCTTTAATGCTTGTTGAGAAATCAGTCACGGACCAGTCATACATGGAAACCAAGGTATGCTCATGACAAGAGTAAGGACATAATTGTGTGAGACTGAATAATAAACACCCTTTTATTCACACTTAAAAATTACTCCTATTTCCGATGAATTAGAATGTGTTAGAATTTGTTAGCACACCTACACTGGGTATTTAATTTGATATTAAGGATTTGTGTTAAGCTACAGGTTCCTGAATCACCAACATTACACAAAATGTAATAAAATTTTGTGTTGAAACATAAGTGCTCTAATTGTAAGCACATTTGAAATAAAAACAATGGAACATGTGTTCATATTTAAAGCGACAATAAGAAATACCAATAAGAATACCAGCAGATACAAACATCAGGGTATGGACGCCATTTCATCATCCTCTTAGATAACAGCAGCTCCCATATCATGTAGGTCTTTATTTTGTGCCATGGGGAAAGCTGCTGATGCAGAGCGATAAGCACAGCGTATGTCATGGAGCTGCATCATCTAACAACTTCTAGCTCAAACACCTCTGTGCTAATTGACTATACCCATTTGTGGTAATTGCTTCCATACTCAGCAATTGATTTTCAAAAAGCAAGGCTTTGCGGCAGTCATTACAACCAGTGAACACTGCCACTTGTTATATGACACAGCATAAGCAAGGTGAGGATGTGAAAATGTTAACAGCTATCTTGATATTCTGACCCATCACGAGCACCTTTGTGTCAGCCTGCCAAAGGCAGTGAATCTTTAATTAAGCCCCTAAATAAAGTTGCCTGATTTCCAAGGGACTTAAACTGCAGATTTCTGAAAAGTGAGCTGTGGGTTTGAAATAATGGCAGATCATGAAACAGTGATCTGTTTAGTCAGTTATTAAAATAAAGCACATCAAAATTTATGCCATCATTTTAGTTTTTCTCTCATCCTCCCTACTTCTGTAAGTAAAGCCACAGCCTTTCCTTCCCTGGAAGGCAGCATTTCATTTGCTAAAGATAAAGTTCTGGCATTAAAACAAATGATGATGTTAGTACAGTGGGGGAAAAAAAAAAAAAAGGCAGTATTTAAATAGTCCTTACTATTTCAAAATGAAAATTATAATAATAAAAACTGCTTCTCAATTATGACTCTGTTCATTTCAGGGGAAAAAAATGTGATTTTTATGATCAAGGCATTCCACTTCTACTGAACTGTTACTGCATTGCACCACACTAAATACTAATCTGCTATTTTGAAAATTGTCAGATTTCCACTAATAGTTTCACTGACAAAAGTAAAACAAAGTCTGCAAGTTATTAGCAGCAAGTTTGTACTTTTCCCCACCAATCACGTCTGTCTGAATTATTTGGGGGAAATTTTACCTCTAAGCCTTAAATGAGTCTCAATGTGAAGGTATTTATTTTAGATACAGTACCATAAACCAGTGCTCATAATTCTACTGCTTCTGTTGTCATGCGCAATCCGAAAACCAAATTCACTGATGCTGAATGTTTCAAAATTACGCTATAGAAGACTAATTCTGGGGTTGTCTGGACCCCCTTCCATTGGCTTTAAGAACATTAAGAACATGTTCTGGCAGTTGCTAAGAAATAGCCACATTATGCTCAGGGGAGCCAGATCATCTCGACGGAGACAGAACAATGCAAAAATCTCAAAGGTAAGATTTGTTGGAAGTATGACCAAAAGGAGAAGAGGTTAATGGGCTGACTGATGCTTTGTCAAAAAAAAAAAAAAAAAAAAAAAAAAAAGCACTGATTTTACAGAAACCCATCAGAGACCAGTTAAGATCAACACTACCAGACACAGCAATGAAATAAGTACTCAGGACATTCAGAGCTAGGTCTAATTTTTCTTTTTTGTTTTCTTCATGCTGCTATGCATTAAGCAATAAATACAATACTGCAAAAAAATAGCTTGAAGATATTTCTGGAACAGATTTTTTTAGCTTTGTGTCTTTATTTGTGCTTGTACTTATGTTAACATACTTTTTTTTTTTTTTTAAGCAGACCCTTAAAAATTTTTTCCTTACACTGAAAAGTGTCTTCCCTGTATTCAAAAAATGTAATCTACATCCTTATGAAATTTACAGTGATATCCAAATGCGGCAAGCACAGTTTCTTGAAAGCTGGATAGCATGGATTTGTGAGTTGGTAGGAAGCATCACTCCCAAAGCAAACCTGTAAAAGAAATATTTTCTTAATAAAATCTTTGATCCAGATATCCTTCACTGTAGATGGGGGTTATTCTAGAATACAGACATCCTTTCACATTTCATTAAAAATGGAGATCAAAGTGCCTTGAAAATATTCAGGAGATAGGAGATGGAAGAAGGAGGCAGGAGTAACACAGACACCATATTTATTTAGCTCAAATGAAACAAGATTTCTAAAGGAAATCTACCTGATGCTGTTAGTTTTGGCATTCATTGCTCTTAAATTCATTTAGTCATTGTCACCGTCGAAAGCTGTCTGGCCAAGCTGTGCCAGAAAGTGCAGTGTTTAAAATAAAATTTTCTAATTTGAAGATATTTGAGGTTACAAGGGATTTATGATTTAGCAGAGTGGTACAAAAAATACTGAAAAAACAAAACAGGTATAAGTTATGCATATCAAAATATAGCAATTCCAGTACACAGTTCAGCCGCAACATGAACGTGATTCTCATTTTTGCTCACCGTAATGTGCTCACAGTCACAACACTTGGCATCCCCAGTAGCCAGGAAGGAATACATAGGCTGAAGCCAGCTTAAGCCTGTTGTTCGCTGCAAAATTATTTTGCTAGTTGTTTAGTTTCTTTACTCTACATTTGTCTGAGCCACATATTCACTCACACAGTGCTGACCTCTCTAAGTCATAGAGAAACATTTGCACCATTGTTTGACCCATTCAACTGACATAGCTGTCTTTCTAAAACAAAGGGCACCCTCTGGTCACCTTTATATTGAGATAAAGTTGTTATTTGCAGCTGCAGTAGTCAGTCACACATTGGGTTATCCTCTGAGCTTCATGGGCATATAGCCCAACGTGGACCTGTTGGAGCAGGCCCAGAGGCCACAAAGATGGTCAAGGACCTGGAGCACCTCTCCTGTGAAGACAGGCTGAGGGAGTTGGGGTTGTTCAGCCTGGGGAAGAGACGGTCCCCAAACCATTCTATGGTTCTATGATCTCCACTGAGCCTTATTCCATTGTAGGGCATTGTAGGGATTTATTTGTTAGTCACAGGTACCATACATTGGTATACTTCATCATTATAAGAACAGAGTAATTACCTTAAATTTGATAGCTTTTTTTTTTTTTTTTTTTTTAACTGGGTAAGAATGCAAGAAATATTATTTCATATCCAACTATTTTAGCTTGAGGATATACGTTTCAGCACCTGTTAGTCCACTACACATTTAAAAATAAATTTGTACAGAACAGTCCCTAAAATAATCAAAACAGAGAAAAAAAAAACAGGCATAATACAACATAAAGGGAATACCTTACAAAACATTTTGAAGACAAGTTGAACTTCTAGTCAGAAAAGCCAACTCTTTTTATCAAATTGTTTCTATCAACTGTAAAGAAGCCTCTGACAATGAACTTAGGGCTTAGATATCTCACTTTCCGATGAATCAGAAGAGAAATGTTAAGTGAAATGAGTATCACTCTGAAAATATTATTTGTGTTCTCACGTTAAAGGAAAGAATTATCAAGCAGTGAATTTATATCACTGGTCTGAAACAGCAACATAAGAAACTTCAGCAGTTATTTCACCTAGGAAGAAAAAATGTATTTCACTTGGTTTTAGTATGTGACAAGGAGCCTGAGTAGTTCATCTTGAAAATTAATGGTTTATGGAGTCACTTCAGAGGCCAAGGCAGTTCAATCATACATTAGAGCTGAGTGAAAGTCCAGACTGATGCAAAACCTGATTGTAGACATTATACTTTGCACATGTAGGGAATTTATTTTATTTTTGTGCACCTCTGTTTAAAATCTGGAGTTCTCAGATGAGCCAGAAGATAGAAAATAATCAAGAAACACACAATTTCCACTTTTGATAAGACTGCAGAGAAAAAGTTGATGATAACAACATGATTTTCACCATATATTAGCTCACAAACTAAGTGAAGCATCTTCAAATTAGAGGATCAGCACTAATCAGACAATTAAACTGGGTAGGAAGCTCTAAATCTCTGTTCCAGAGGCTCTCAAAGTTGAGAATCATGAGCTCCCACCTGAACACTTCAACTGTACGTGTATATTTTTAGCTAGATTTTGTAGTCACCACAGATATGCAATAATGTACAGCAAGTGTTCTATTTCCCATACATTTACCATATTTATTTCAAAACAATTAAGACATAAATTTTCTTGTGCCTTAAATGATGAGCAGATATCTTCTAGAAACATATACATGAAGGAAATTGTATTTTTGACAAAGTAAAATGCTGGGTGCTGCCCCCTGGGAGGGAGCAGTGGTGGACACAGGCACAGACTGGGGGACGGGTGGATGCAGAGCAGCGCTGCAGAAAGGGGCAGGGGTGCTGGCCCAGCAGGATCAACACAAGCCAGCAGCATGTGCTGGCAGCCAAGAGGGCAAACTGCACGTTGGGGTGCACTAAACACAGCACAGACAGCCGGTCTAAAGGGGTGATGTTCCCACCATATTTAGCATTGGTGCGGCCTCAACATTGTGTGCAGGCCTCACCTGGAGCACTGTGTGCAGCTGTGGGCTCCCCAACCTACAACGGGTGTTAAGGTCCCTGGAAGCACCCAGAGGAGGGCAGCAAGCCCGGCCCAAGGGCCTGACGGCCGTGCTGTGAGGAGAGGCTGAGGACACTGGGGCTGCCCAGCCTGGAGAAGAGGAGGCCCAGAGGCGGCCTCACTGCTCCCGGCAGCTCCCTCAGGAGGGAAGCGCAGAGGCAGGTGCCGGCCCCTGCTCCCTGGGAGCTGCTGGCAGGGCACAAGGGAACGGCACAGAGCTGTGCCCGGGGAGGGCCCGGCTGGGCATCGGGAAGCATTTCTTTATCCTGAGGGTAGCCAGACACCGCAACAAGCTTCCTAGCAAGGTGCTGGGTGCCCTGAGCCTGTCCGTGTCCAAGGGGCGTTTGGACAATGCCCTCAGTACCGTGCTTTAACTTCTGGTCAGCCCTGAACTGGTCAGGCAGTTGGACTGGGTGATCTCTGAAGCTCCCTTCCAGCTGAACTATTCTATTCTATTCTATTCTATTCTATTCTATTCTGTTCTGTTCTGTTCTGTATCCTACTGCTCAACTTTTTGTCTCTTTGCTTACAGAGCCACGAAAGATCAAGGTGTTACAGCTCAACAAGTTGCCTCAGGCTCTCAGCTCCCGTGTCAGCTTTAGAAATTAAAATAAAACATGCAATGGGACTTTTGCTACCCAAGCCAAAACACTCTTCGATGTTTTGGCTTGGGTAGTTCTACTACCTTTAAAACTATTTGGATTGAATCCTTTAATATCATCTAACTGAAAAAGCA
Organism: Cygnus atratus; assembly: GCF_013377495.2. Classification (NCBI taxonomy): domain Eukaryota; kingdom Metazoa; phylum Chordata; class Aves; order Anseriformes; family Anatidae; genus Cygnus; species Cygnus atratus. Next base: position 79,516,210 of record NC_066396.1, read on the forward strand.
CTTAGATAATACCCCTCAAATTAAACTAAATACTTAGGAGTAAACGAATTGCAGGCTATCATAGATGCAAAGTAGTGGGAAAAAATGGTTTGGATAAAAGCATGCTAAGAAAAAAATCTTTAAATGTTAAGTACATCAGAACCTCCCAACAATAAAATATGTTTCGATCGATATTCCTAGAAAACAACTTGCAATAGATGTTAGGAGAAGCTATTGAACTGGTAAGAAAATGCACAAATCAAACCCTTCTAAGTTCCTTCAGTGACAGTGTTCTGAACGTGTAATTAGTTTCAATACATGTGTAATTTTTATCACCAGTCTGAAGAGGGAGATATAATCTGTTTCCATTTATCTCCAAGACTGTGAATACTGTCCATCAGCCTATAAAATATCTTGGTATTGATCACTGAAACAAAAACTGCATTAAACAATTTATGCTTTACATTACTGCGTATCATGATTTGAATCATTAAAAATGATCATTCATGTGAATGATTTAAATTTTTTCTTATGATGTCATTAAGATCCATGAAGTCAGTCCAGCATGCATTAAAGTCCACAGAAGAGCTTTCATTGGGATCAATGAGCTTTGAATTAAGTCTTGTAATAGCTCATCAGATAAAGGCTCAGAGAAGTTCCCTGAACCTTTATGAACCTTCATGAAAGCAGTTTTTCTGAATGCTGTGAATTTCCTCCAAAGATGCCTATCTTTAAAGGTAGTTGCACATAAACTATGCAGACTAATTTCTCACTCCACTGGCCTCATCAGAAAGATGTGACATTTGCTACAGAAGAACAAAGGGATATGTAAACCTGAATCAGAAACTTACTTATTATCTGTGTAAGATAATGATATAAGATATATGCACCTGGTGTCATATATTTTAGTAAAACATTTAGAATTGAAGACAAGAAAACCATCACACCTGATTAACTTTCTTAAATTTTCACATGGAGGTTTTCTTTTGAATGCATCTCAGGTCTAGGTAAGCATTCAAAAATGAAGTTTTTGTGGTCTGCTAAGACAGAGGAGAAATCACCTAACAAACAATATAGAAAGTTGAATATGAGCCAGCAGTGTGCCCTGGCAGCCAGGAGGGCCAACCGTATCCTGGGGTGCATCAAGCATGGCATCGCTAGTCAGTCGAGGGAAGTGATTGTCCTGCTCTACTCTGCGCTGGTGCAGCCTCACCTCGAGTACTGTGTGCAGTTCTGGGCACCACAGTGCAAAAAGGACATTAAACTGTTGGAGAGTGTCCAGAGGAGGGCGACGAAGATGGTGAAGGGCCTAGAGGGTAAGACATATGAGGAGCGGCTGAGGTCACTTGGCCTGTTCAGCCTGGAGAAGAGGAGGCTGAGGGGGGGCCTCATCACAGTCTACAACTTCCTCGTGAGGGGGAGTGGAGAGGCAGGTGACCTGTTCTCCATAATCACCAGTGATAGGACCCGCAGGAATGGTGTTAAGCTGAGGCAGGGGAAGTTTAGGCTGGACATCAGGAAGAGGGTGGTCGCACACTGGAACAGACTCCCCAGTGAAGTAGTCACTGCACCAAGCCCGTCTGAATTTAAGAAGCGATTGGACTGTGCACTTAGTCACATGGTCTAAAATTTGGGGTAGACCTGTGCGGTGCCAGGAGTTGGACTTGATGATCCTTATGGGTCCCTTCCAACTTGGGATATTCTATGATTCTATGATTCTATAACAAAAGAACAACTGGCCATCTCCAAGACTCTGTCTCTCTTAGCACTTTACAGGGCAACTTTACAGGACATGTACAGAGGTGATACACACAACCCATAGGCACCATGTCATTAGCTCCTTTACTTCTGTTGAACAGACGGATCATTCCAACAATGTTATGTGATGAGAAAGGAAAGGAAAATTAGGTCACTTCTATACAGGAGATTGTGGGAAAGGTAGGATAAATCTGACAAAGTCACAAGACAGATTGAGTTACCTGTATCTAACACCACATGAGGCCCTGTTGAGACCTACCACATAGGGATTTAATATGCTTTAATTTAACACAGAGGCTGAGTTTAGCTAAGTGCAGGGCCTGTAAACACCTAAATCTCTCCTATTTCAATTCTTGTGAAAAAACGTGAAATCCATGGAGTAATGGACAGAACCATAAGACGCATATTTTTTCCATGTGCATTGAAATGCTTGACAATACTGCATAATCAGCAGTCATAAAAAGCTGAGGTGGACTTTAAAATGGAAAGCTTCTTACATGCATTTTGAACCTCTGTGGCTTGAACCTGGCTTGTAGGGCTTTCCAAATACCAGCCTTCTAATTCATGAAAGAATCTTTTTATGAAGTTCTTTTGAATAAAAGATTGGCCTGCCAATAACATATATTCATCACAAACCTTCTCTCTATAGCCTACAAATGTGTCCAATTATCTCACTTAATTAACTGGCACAGCATAACAATTTCAATCTCTTTTTACAGTATGTTCTCTCCTCTTCCAAAGGTCAAGATTAAGCAGGACAGATGTCTGAGAAATGATCCTTCACAACTGTTTTTAGTCCATCTGGCAGCTGTTTATGATAATCATTCTACGGTTTTTAATTATTCCTTTTTAAATTATGGAAACTAAAATAAATTTGCTAACCATAATTCTCATTAAAAATAAATAAATAAATAAATGAAAGAGCTACATAAGAAAGTAACAGCTAACCTTTAAAAACTTCCCTTTAGCCAAGAACCAACAGTTCACTGGAATGACCTTACATCAAAACAATTATAATTGTTTTAATTTTGTATTCAAATTTCACAGGAAATGGCACATCGGTGACTTGTTCCATGAAACTTGATACAGACAATAGTAATGATGAAGTGATAAAATTATAAGTATCAAATCCTAAATCATAAGACACTAACCTACATAAAAAATAAAAACTGGGCTCTACAGAGCTCTTCCCTCTTCCGAATGCATAAAGCATTCTTCTAAACATGAAGGTAGCTGAAGAGGTTTGAACACATCCTCAAAAGTATTTTGAATCTCCTTTGTGGCTTATTACCATGTTTTTGGTCCACCAGGAGTGTAGAAACGTGATTTTTCTCCTGGTGTATCTGTCCCTGCTAAAACAACAATCAACAGCAGCAGGGTCATGAGACTGGATGTAACGTGTGGCTATCTCCTTGTGTTTCTTTGCTTAACTTTCAAGTTTTTCCCATACGGATTTGAAAAGGCTTCAAAAGTTCTAACATGTCTATAGCAGACTTCAAAGATTTCTTCTGGGTTAGTCTATATCATCTGCAGATGCCCCTGTGCTAGTCTGTGAAACATTTTAGTTTGAGTACAGAGGCCCACTTATTTAAAAAGGGATATATGAAGAGGCTGAGGTAGTTTCTTTTCAAGTACGTAAATGATAATGAAACTACAGGGAATGCCATGCATTCTTCTTTCCATACACACTGCAAAAATGTCTTGTAATAATTTAACTCCCCTGATAACTGTCCTTTCCCAGTTAACTTATTAGTCTCTGTTAGAAATCACCAGCTACTGATATTTTCCCATTCTTGAAAAAATGTAAGGAAAGCAGAAATTAACAGATTCAGAATTGGATTTGTTGAATGCAGTTAGTACATCGCTTCACATTCTGTATGCATATAAAAATAAACAAAGATATAAATGTTGAATCTATGTTTGGATAATAAACTGTTAGGTCAGTAAAGAATATGAAGGACATGCAACAAACTTATGGGTATGTAGTTTCACATTGGTGGATTTTACTCGTTGTTACTGTTGTTTAAAAGACTATGGTGCTTGCTTGCTTGCTTATTTTAAATGGACACCTTATCACAAGTAAAGAGATTGCATTGAACAGGTTCAATTCCTAGGGCCTTTGATACAATCAAAGGAAGAAATTAAATATACCCTTTAAGAGGAAAGCAACATTTTGACTGCTCTTTGGTATTTGGCTGCCAAAACACAGGGAACTTAAATTTGTGCTCTTGAGTTCCAGGGCTGGGCTGTGAATTGAACTTTTTCCTAAAATTATGACTGTCTTCTTTTGACTAGCTTGTTGTGATCTCCTTTAAATTACCTCTGAAATATCGAAGATTATTTATAGTGTTTTGTTTGGTGCTAAGGAATCTCCATTGCATTAATCATTTGCAATAGAAATACTTAAAAAAAGCAGCTGACATATCGGAGGATGTGAACATAACCCTAAGCTGTTTTGGTGGTGGACCCGGAATGAATTCCAAATGTATCTTGGCTTGGGAGCAGAAATGTGCACTACTTCCTTGGTGATTCTGGGTCCAATTCCAGGCTAGACCATGCCAGTAAAACCGTACAATGCCATGACAAAAAGCAGAAATAGAGCCTTTACTTTAGATGTGGATCATAAATTGCCTCTATTTCTTGATTTATAGAGCACAGAAGGAAAAAATAAATAAATAAAATAATAAAATAAAATAAAATAAAATAAAATAAAATAAAATAAAACTAACCAAGCATTTTTATTTTTTTTCATACTTGGCAGTCAACCATAGCACTGAATTAACAGGACTACCACAGATTAAATTCCAATGAGAGTGAAGTAGGCAGACTCATTTAAGAAGTCACTCTGTCAGAAAAACCAATATATGTTCTATAAGGAACCAAAGTGATCTGACTGGTTGAACAGCATACAGACATGTAATTCAAATATAAATAATATATGGACTCTTAATTCTGTGGCTCTGTTTTGTTTACAGTGTGTGGCAGTATATTGCCTGAATAGAGCCTACATGAATTTAGGAGTTACCATCGACAGTGTTATATCTAATGGAAATATTCTAGCATGTACTCCTTGACCTCATTTCCAGCTCACTGCATAGGTTTTTCTTAGCATCTCAGAAGAGGTAAGCATGGAAGAAAATATCATGTACTGATTTCTCTACCAGTGCATATCAGCCTGTTAACAAGAGGGCTTAATGAACAATTTTGAGAAATTAGAATGTAATACTGCAAGTGATCTGAAGGATGTGGGAACCTTGTGATGCAAGAGATAGAAGCAATGGGATGGCACTGGAATTATCACAATCACAGCAATAAGGATGTCCCATGAGCAACTGGAAGCTCTTAACTGAGACTTTGCCTCATTAGTCACCGCAGAGTCAACATTACTACATGGAAATGTAGTCTTTTTCTGTAGAATAATCGTCTTGGCATTCCAAAAATGTCTGTGAAAAGAAAGACATTAAAAAGTCTTGAAAACAGTAACATATCGAATATGGATGTCTCATGGGAAAGGAAGAGAAAAGAAAAGAGAGAGAGAATAACCAACTGTTTATTTGGTCCCTTCTGTACCTTGTAGGACATTACAATGGAATAGATTGTGCGCACTGTATTTCACAAAGTGTCTTCAGTGATTGAAAACCAGCACCCTTCACACAGCCAAACATGTGCAAATAAGCACAGCAAAACAAAGAAGGCTCTCAGGGCCCTGAGTGATGACTTTGATGTGGTTTGAATTTTGAAAGAAGTGTTTGTCCAGAGAAAGATGAAGGCTGGACAGACATAATGCAGATGTGAATTTCCAGGGAGACCTGATGTCTTGCAGTTGTAGGCTGGAGAGGAGAAAAAGGTGGTGCCACAGCAATCAAGATTAAAGGTCTTAGAGCTGTTTAGTTTGGCTGGGTTTCATTGCCAACATGAATGAATACTGCTATTTATTTTAACAGTTCTAGCTGTGCTCTGTTTATGGCTGTAACATTTTACTAACATTATTTCCTCTCTTCCCTTCAACTCTCCTTCCCATCCTCTTATTTTACCTACTTCAGTTCCTTTTAACAGCTCACAGTATTTTCTCCATTTATCCTCATTTCCCCAGTGTTACCTGTGCCATTTTCTGTCACAGTAGAATCTCTAAGTCAATAAAGTGACCTCATGCGTGAGGTCAAATTATAGCAACCAGCTTAAAAAGCATTCAAGCCAGGGGTTACTGAATGAAACCCTTTTTCAACTCATGAATAAAATATTCTGGCAGGTTTTTTTTCATATTTAGTGAGATATCATTTTAAACTCACTTGAGAAAGAAATTCAGGACAGATAGCTATATTCTCTGGGAGCTTTGTCACTCTGGAGTTGAAAGTTCAGCATCAGAGTCAGTTTCCACTCTACTGTGTTTTGGCAACATCATCAAAATCAATGCAACTTCATCCCTAATTGCAAAAGGTTAATTGGGTTACCAAGAAAGGCCATCCCTTTTTAAGTATGGATTATTGCTCACAACTTCAAGTTTTATACCGGAAAGATGAACCATTGGAGATGGTAGGTAGCTATGGCAACAGCTAATTTTGGTGACCTGTTACACAAAGCAAACAATAAATGAAAAGAAAATTATCAAAGATGCAGTGAAAGCTAATAATTAAGAGAACTCCCAGATGGAAACACCTTCACATGAACTTTATATTGAACACCTGCATGCAATGTTCCTTTTAACTTATTTTTTCATGGAAAATTTAGTAAGGAAAGAATAGTGATGCATTTTCATATCAAATATTACCTCTGTCTATCCAACTGATTTTTTGAAAAATATTCATGCTTTTTTGTCTTCAGTTCTCCCCCTAACAGGGACTGACTTCATCTAGGTCTAAATAACTTCTTGCACAAGGTCTTAATGTGTATAGGTGATGTCTTTAGCAACAGTGTAGAGTAGGTTTATTATGTAGAAACAGTATAGTAAGTGAATAAAGCATAGTTAGCTCAATTTGTGTACTTGTATATGTGTGCAAAAGATTTTTAAAGACATAAAAAGAAAGTTAATTTGTAGTTTGTTATTATTTTTCCTCTGCCTGTAATGACATACTCCTCTACATAAATCATTGGATTTTTCCAACACTGAAAAATTATTCTTAATTTCAGTGATAGTAATTTTAATTTTAATAATGGTACAACAATGTAATAAAGTACTAAGAATATTAGCTAATGTCAATAATGTACTAACAATATTGCTAGCATTGCTAGCAGTAACTATATGTATAACAGTGTGATAACAAAGTGCTGATAGAGATACAGCTTTAGCATTTTGACCACCATGGATGGTCATTAAGTAGTGGTAATCAGAGCAATGACAGAGGAGACCTGTCTCTTTTCTGGCTAGCCATGTGCTGCTGCAATGCACATGACACAGCTCTTCACCATCTCAGTCTTCACATTCTCATCCCAGAACTGTCTGGTTCCTTCTCCTAAGTCCTAAGACTGTCCTCAGAGAAGGACAGACTCTCTAGTGACTTAATTGTTCAAGTGGAACGGAGAAAGTGTAAGCTTACACAAAATTCCTACCTGAATCTTCCCCTGTTTGTGCTCCTTCCTTAAGACAGAAGCCAGATCAGAGGAGGCACAAAGTCTGCTTGGAGAGATCTGTGCAACCTGCCTTTGTCAGCCCTCTCAGAATTGTCATTTCTAGTGAAGTTAGAGATTGTTTACCTGCAATATGCATGAGAGACACAGTTTCAAGAATAGCAGGTCCTGCCTCAGAGCACTCTTCCGAGTGCTGTCCTGACCCAATTTCCACAGTTCTGTGGCTGGCGCAGAGAACTCAGAGCCTCCTCTCCTCTTCACGAGCAGCCCTGGCAGTGAATCAAATCTCCCTGAACTGTTTATGAATTATTATTATGAACTTTTTCACTTCGTGACTGCAGTCACTGTAACACAGGGTCATCATCTCCTGCAGTTAATTATTCAAACCGAATTTGAAGGTCTGTACAGGGTTATGTGGTTTGGCTTCAGTCAGATTGATAAAGACCAGCTGTAGATGGAAAATACATTTGCACTAAAAAGGTTCTCTTAATTTGGAATTAAGCAGTCTCTTGCCCCATGATAGAATAACACTCCTTCAGTTAAGGAAAGATAACATAATTGAGTGCTGTTTTTTTCCATGTATAGTGCATGATCTGTCGACACGTAGGGCATATTTTTACTGAAGTTTTCTTTTGTAGAATTGTCACGCAGAGAACTCAAAAAGAAGCCTAGGAGAGACAAGGACAAAGGCTTTTCAGTAAAATAATCTGTTAATAAATTAAATTTCCCAAAGGTGATTATTAAATTAACTCAGCCTGGATGACCTTTGGATGATGCTGGAAGACATTTTTTTTCTTAATAAACCTTTGCACCATGACCAGAACAGTGCTCATAAAGCAAAGGAATTCCTACTGGTACAACTTTCTTTAACTTGAGATAAAGATAAGGTAATATTTTTTTCCTCAGGTTCTCTGAGGACTTCACCACTGTTAACCTGCTTTACGTAGATTTTTCTTGGACTCGGTGAGAAACCTTTAATAAATAAAGAAGTGGGAGGAGGAGGAGGTCAGATGAGAGATTGTCAGCTGGACCAGAGCACAAAGAGTTAGAAAAAGCAAGGTAAGAACACCCAAGAAATAACAATCTGAAGGAAAACGTTAGGCCTTTCAAACAGATATGAGATTCGCTGTTGAAACACAATGCTGAGACCAACTCTATTCTGAACAACAAAGACACATAATCGAGTGGGTTTCAGAAAGGCCCAATAACTGCATGTAGTTCACATTAACTGAAGGAAGAGATATATTTTGTACAGATTATTTAATTTTTTTTAGATTTTTTATTCTTTCATTTTTTGCTTTATTTTATTTATTATATTTTTATACGGGAAATCTTGCTTTCCCATCTTATAAATTTTACACAGGTGCTGTCCTGATGACCACAAGGTCTTTCCATCACCAGTTGTTCCCTCCAAATAAAGGAAAATAGTCTTAAAGACATATTTCTTGTTTCATCATTGGGTTAGAAATTTGTGACTGACTGCTGCAACATGTGGCTGGTGCCCTTTGTTGATGACTAGCTGATTGTTGGGGGCATTATATTCTTGTAAACAGTTTTCAGCTGCCTGTTTCGTGAACCAGCCACCTTACCCTGATGATTAATTGAGCCATTATTCCTGCTAAGTGCTGCTGCAGTTTTGTCATTCCCGAATAAGACACATTCTCAGTTCTTGTGTTTGCAGTGTTTTTGGTTGTGTGCCAACTTTTTGAAGAGGGTTTGATCTGCAATTTGAAATACTTGGCGTTTCCTAAGTAATCGGATGATTTTTGAGACTCAGGCTGTGCAGAGCTTTCAGTTTTCGGATATTTGATATTTTCCAAGGATTACATTACAGGCTATAGTGCTGACATGTTTTCAGGAGCAAACAAGGTGAGTGAAGTTGGTGAGAAACTGTGTTTGTGAGAAAATGGATAGGGAAAAGGAAAACGCAGTAAAACTGCACTCCTAGGGTATTGCTCTTAGTTTGTTTGCAATTTTTGGCAGGTCCAAAGTGCAAACACTTCCTGAATTCTGTTAAATATAAGCATTTTCTGTGCTTAAAATTTTGTAAGGGAAGAAAATACGAGACTTGTATTTCGTACGGTCCTCCACTCTGTCTTCAGTGCAGCAAAGCAAGGCCAGGGGAAGTTTTTGTGAGTTTTGTTGAGGGCTGTTTTGTTTTGTGCTATTGGCCCTTATGGCAATTTCTGTTTTAAAACTGTTAGTGGTGTTTGATACCTTTTGCAGCTGAGCAGGTAGGAAATAAGTTTCTCCACTTAGCTGCAGTCATTTCTTCCAGGTCAGAAAAGGTCCCTGAATAGCTTTTTGTCTTTGCCAAGGACAACTGGAAATCAGCACAACCATGTCATATGTAATGCACAGACAGGAACAAACTCAGACTGTCCTCCTCATTAAGTTTAAAGGGAAGCAAGGTCTTGTTTACCGACAGAATGGCTGGCGCGGCAAGGTTAGTGAATTATCACCTCTTCCAGGCCTTATCTTTCTGCCTGCACTCTGTCAAACTTCTGCTGAACAGAACAGAAGTCATGCCACTGTATTACCCCCTCTAAGCCTGCAAATTTGACACCACGTGTACGCTGTGCAGGCTTCGGTATGAACTGTGCTGGCTTCCCCCAAAGGTGAGCCCAGCGTGCAATGATTATGATCTTATGCTTTCAACTACTCACAGAAATTTCTCATCTCCCATATTTTATCCAGCTTCAGAGAAAATAAATTCTAAAATCTTCGTGCTAAGGTAAAATGCACAGCGTTTCCAATAGAGTGTTTGCATTCTCTGTTACTCTACAGCTGAATAACATATAACTCCATTACTCAGCATTTAGAAAAATAGATAGCAAACTGTAGTATTCCAGTGGTTTTGATTGATTAAAATTCCTGGTTGCAATAAAGCCTTGTATGGATTTTATCTCTGATAAAATCTTTATGCTGAGCCTGGGGACCCATCTTCACAAAGCCAACTGAAGGATCAAGGCTTATCTGGCAGGGAAGCTGGAGGTAACAAAATCATTGCCTTAGTTTCACTCACCTACTCACCAAAAGTTACGTATCGAAGACAAAACATAATCAGAAATGAAGGGAAAAGGGAGATCAGCTGGTCAGAGAGAACATCAGAGAGGACATCCCCACTACATTTACATCAGGTCATATAGCAATTTTCTGATAATCCACACAGCCTCATTCTTCCATGAAATATGCTGTTCAATGCAGAGTAAAAACTTAGTGCTTACATGCATCTGCGGTACACAGAAGATAGTTTATGCAAGGTATTAATTCAGTATTTTTACAGAATTACTGCAATTTGTGTGAATGTTGTTTTGATAAGTGCAGAAGACACTCATCCTAAGGAGACTACCACAGCAGCATTTCATGAGACAGCAAAGTGACATAAAATAAACACGGAAAATGGTCTCGTGTCATCTTAGGAGCCAGTTAATGTATTGTCATTAGCAACACCGCAAAAAAAGTAGCATGCTTAAAACCTCGATGCCTCACTTTAATTAGCTTTGTAATTTGATGGGGTTGTATAATTTAAAATTCATTCAGGTGCCATTTAGACTGGAGGGAAAAAATCAGTTTTTATTTATAATTAGAAATTTATGAGCTGGCTATAAACCCGACACTTAAACTAGAGCATTTATGGAAACACTTTTCCTATGGTGTTTGCTCCCAAACCAGTTGGAACTGATGGTCACCTCTCCATCACCTGCCAGAGGTGGCCAGCTCTTTGCCTTAAAATCCCTGTTGGCAGCAAGCACCAGGACAGTCTGAGAGGGAGAAAATTGCCACGCTATAATCAGGCACACTGAAACCTGGAAGTAGCAAACCCTTAAAGCAGTAAGGTAGCATAAGGAAGACTGGCAGGAAGATACAGTGGAAATGATGCAGAAAACAAGAAAATCATGTTGTAAGAGAAATAATAATCGAAAGAGGCAGGAGGCATGGTGCAGCATCCTGGCAGGTCTAGATCTGTGTTGGCAGGAAGGTGTCAGCAGGCAAAACTGATGGAGGGATATCGCAAGAGTAGGGGCAGTGAAGGTGGTTATTGCCAATCAGCCCATGTAAAGTTTCCTTCCAGCATGTAGCTAAATTACAAACGTTCCTGGGGTTATAATGAAACAAAAACAAAACTCTGCAAGTTTGAGTTCCCAAATAACTCAAAACAATAAGGAAAACAAAAATGACAAAAACAAGATGTCAGAGCAGAGATTAAAGACTTTACATTTATCGCCCTTAAAACCAGAGTACACCCATGCGAGACACTTGGTCACGGGGTAGAAATATCTCCAAGTTAATAATGAAAAGGGGGAATATTTACCATCTCTGTTATCAGCCGAGCCTTGGAGCTGGCAGCGAGAAAAAAGCCTGGAGTTAAAGGTTTGTTGTTAGCTTGAGAAGCATGTTTCTGTCTGAAAACCTAGCCATTACTGTTGACCATGCTCTCCTTTTACAAAGTGATGCTTTTTGCAGCCCTGTAGCCCAGGAAATGCAGCACAGCTATTGCTAGCAACATAATAATAAATTACTGCACTTATGGTGTGTTCCTGTTTTGCCCATAACAAATATTATGAACACTGATAGTAGGGTAAAAGATATTTACTTACTTGAATTCTTTTTTTTTTTTTTTTTTTTTTAATCTGAACATAGTAGTGATTACTGCATGAGAAAGTGGAAGTTCTTAAACTACGCTCAAGTAATAATTTGCATCACTTCAGTCGAACATCAGAGATTAGGGAGAAGCAGCAGCAATTCAGCCAAGAAGTTGAATACATGTACTCAGCATCTCATCTGGACTTAGAAATCACATAGATAAGACAGTAGAGGCAATGCTGCAGGGAATTGGCCCTAGTGGTGCTATGAAATGCGTAGGGGAACTGATTCTGGAAAGCAGGCCCTGAGCTGGGACAAATCAGCCCCAGACATGCCAGGATGAGCTTAGGGGAGCTTGGTCCCATCACAGCACTGAGGGTCCCACCTGGCAGCTTCGATGTGCTTCTGCTTCCACGTCCCTGTATGAAGCCGACGCTTGTCTGCAAACCCTGCAAGTCCCCAGAGAGGGTGGGACGTCTGGGCAGCCGAGCCGTGGGCAGCCCAGCTGTAATCACGCGTTCGCTGCAGATTTGCTGATTTGATCAATGCACTCTTTCTGCTCCGCTACCTGCTTTCCTAATCCAATTTCCTCAGCCCCAACCTGCTTGTTCCCAGTACAGAGAATGCATTTGTTTCAACGTGAAAAAACTGTCGTTCCTAAATCTGGAGCTGATTACACCGAGGCAGATCCTACGGGGCGTTTCAGGCAGCACCCATTTGCAAACCAGAGCAGTGATTCACGTCCTCGCGGGTGGGGGTGCCTGCTGCCCCTCTGCACACATCAGCACCCTGCTCCCAGGACCATCACCAGCAGGAGACCAGACCCCGGGCAGGGCTTACACCCTGTTGACACCACAGATTTTGACAGCAGATTTCCACGCTCTGCTTCCCAGCGGGTACTGCCACACTGTTTTGGGTGCGGGGCTCCTGCCTGGCATTTCTGGCTCCTGAAGCCCCATCAGAGGATGTGCATAGACATCTTCCTCCTGCCTCAGAAAGGGAAGAAATCAGCAGGCAGGATTTCTGTGGATCTCAGTCTTACAGTCTAGCACAGAAAAATATCTAAACTGTTATGGATGGTGAGGGATATTGTATTGATAATGCGATGTAACCTATCAGGCAGGAGTGCAGGAAACCTGGTAAAATGGTCAGCACTAGAGACTGTGCAGCATAAACTACTCACTTAAAAAATTTCAATCCAGAAATGGCCAGGTGGGCTGTGGTGGGGTCATTGCATACGTTCAGCTTTGCAACGTTGCTGCTTCATTTGGATCCACTTGTGTGGTCCTTCACATTAAGTCCCCTCTTCCAATGAGGTGCTATCAGTGCAAGACAAGCACACGGCAGAAGTGTATGCAAGTCAGAAAGATTCATGGAAAGCTCTCTGTCTGCTCACATCCTCCCCTTTATTTGTTATGTGATATTGCTGTTCATCTTCTGGTGCTGTACAGCTCTTCCTGCCTCACGGTGACTGATGTCCACCTTCCCACGGAGTGATGCTGGCTGTCACACTCAGCCTGCTGTGTCCCTGCCTGTCCGAATTTCTTCTAACATCTCTGCTGTGCCACAACACCCTCTAATAAGCAGGTCACGTAGTGGGAAATGACTCAGTAGGAGAACGCACTCAGATGAAAGATAGACCTGAGTGAGGATCTCTGATGGATTGAGAAGGACTCCATTTCACACAGCACTGCTTGAGTTGCTCTCCTGCAGAGACAAGTAATTCATCCTGAACAGATGATCACTGCTCTCCTGTGAGATCTGAGAATCAAGGGAAAAACTAGATACCAGCTTTCCAGATACTTTAATCTACGTATGAGGTTAATTTTCCTAGTCTAGTGAAAATCTGAAGCTGACAGAGGAAAAAAATATTGAGCTTTAGGTCACAGTAGCAGCATTAAAATGACTTCAGAATGCAGATTTTGATTTTTGGTGGAGGCACGAAAAAATTAACATGACTTAAAAGATACAGAGAGCAGAAATGAAATGAATTTAGCAAATACACACTGAATGAGATACAGAACTAAAAGAAGACCTTGCAATGAATATTGGCATCACATCATGCCTAACTCATGTCCTAACTCATGTCCACTCTTCCTAGTTTGATGGCTCTCGCATTCCTGAATTGGCAGTGGCCAAACTTCAAAAGGATGCCATGCACAGGCTGTCAAACTTCAAAAGGATGCCATGCACAGGCTGTCATGGTGCTTGGTGGTTAAGGCTGCTACTGGCTACCCCAGGGCAGTCACCAGCTGAATGCATTTGCATGGATCTGTGTTGCCTATTCAGTCCTTAGACACAATTAGTATGAATTATTCTTCATACTGCCTAAGAATACGCATTCAGTTTGTCTTTTTGCCCAGCCCCTTTATGGTTTTGCCCTGCTGGGCTAGATGCTATATTTTTTTAGGCGCTGTGAAACCTGGAGCTGCAGAGTGTGCCCTTTTCACTTTGGCACAAAAGCGTAGGTTCCTTTAAAAATGCTATCTTTAGGACTTACAGTGTCCAACATATCCCAGCATCAATCACGTTAAAAATCTTTGTTCCTTTGCCTGTAGGTGTTGTCCTCTGTAGCTAGCATGAAATTCTTCTGTCAGTTCTCTCATTTATTTCAGCAAACTCTTTCTCTTCTGAACAGTTTTGTCATTTTGGCCTTATCTTTGGCTAGAGGTTAAGAAAACTCTTCTATCTGATGTTGATCGGTCAGCAGGGAATGCTTACAGTGTTGGCTAGCCAGCCTCTGCTCTACCTCCCAGGAAAGAAAACAAGTAATTCTCCAAGCCAGCTTCCCACAGCCCGGAGGGCCTGGGATTTACAGCCTGTTTGAACTCTCCCAGATGGTAACGCACCAGGCTGTTGCAACACCACGCTTGATAGCTAGTCCAAAGACACTTCCTCGTGCTGATTTATTTGTTCTCTCAGCTTCAACAAGATACTCGTCTGTGTTTCTCTCTGCTCTCTGGCGTTTTCCCTCCACATCCAAAGACTAGACAAATCATGCCCTGTACCATTCTTGTCCACCTATCAAAACACATAAATCTGAAAAACAAAAAAATTCCTATGTGATCAAGTGGATCAGATCTATTTGATATTTCACACCTCTGAGTATAACCAGATCCAGTAAGAGCTTTCTCACAGCTCCCTGTGCTATTTTTTCTCTTGTGTTCTAGGTTGAAAGGAATAAGGAACAGGAAAGCAAGTGCAGAAAGCTTGTTCAAGGGACGTGGACCACCAGGTAAGCCCCATAGACCAGCAGCTCTGTGAAAAATAAGGTGACTTCAACAGTTAAATGCATATATGTCTATGCCTGGGAACTCTGCAGTCTTTGCTTTTGTGGGTTTTATTCAAATACGATGTACGTAGTAGTCATAATAACTTTGGAGCAAAACCATTTGTGTCTTAATTATATGAAACATGCTGTTCAGAAAGAAGACAGCTTGTAGAGTTTGGAAAGCACTTCAGATATGCTTTGAGCTCATAGGATCAGTCTGGCATTAAAAACAAAGGAGGCAGTGTATGTGTGTGTATTTATATAAAAATAAATTATCATACAGCCCTTTTCTGCACAGTTCCTGATAATTCCCTCAGTTTTAATGTATTAGCAAAATAAAATGAGGAAGTGACTATCAAAGGGTGAAAGGATAAATGGCAATCCTTTCAACTCTATGAGGAGTCAGGAAACCCCACCATCTGCACAGTGTAGCTCTGCTTTGACAATCTCCTGGGAGGCTCTTGAAGACACTGTTAGGTTGATACCAGCCTTATCATATGGAACCAGGACAACAGTTTGGAAGGAACAGAAGCAAAGCCAGAATATATATTCATGAAGGAGGAAAATGGAATGAAATGAAGTAAAAACCTTAAAAATAATAAAAACTTTCAAAGAAGCCTTTTCAATTAAAACATAAAAATTTAAAATGTTCAATTACTCAAGGGCAAAAAGGGAGGCAGAAACATTGAACAGAAATTTTCCAGATGAATCATGCAAGATTTACAGTTATTAAAGGTTTTTGTTGTTGTCATTAATGAATGTTTCTAAAGGGAGTACTTTAATTTATATGCTTGTTAGAAATCTTTTTCCTTTTTCTTTTTCTTTTTTTTTTTTCCAATATATGACCTAGTAACAATTCATCTATTTCCTATGCCAATCTACATAAACACTTATCCTTTCTTCTCTTTCATTCCTTCTGGTCCTTCGTTACCTAATTTAGACTAATTTAGATGCCTCTGCCTCTGAAACTCCACCTGTAAACACCAAAAGACTTGAAAGTAAACAACATTTTCAAATATAATTTTTCCCTCTAAAAGCCTCAGAAGATTTGTTAATCTACCACAGAATGAAATCTTCCTCATCTCTTTGCAGGAAATATCATGTTTTTTTTTCAAGCAGAAATTAAGAAAGAGACAAAAAGTTGCTTTCCTTCACCAGGTCTGTGACTGAACTAGTGATGGAACCCAAAGCTTGTTACAACAAAATCTCTCACCTTCACATTTCCCTGATCTCTCCAGGACAAAGTCTTCCTCTGGCTTTTACTCAAAATGAAGAACTCTTGGTTCTTCTAATGAAAGCTCATATTGAATTCTTCTAATGAATCTCATGTTGTGACAGTATGGCAGAGGAAGAAGTGGTTGCCACCAGGTCACCACCCCATGTATCACATCGAGTGTCACCATGTGGGACAGCTAGCTGTTGTGGAGAATGTGCATGCACATGTACAATACCAGAAACCTGCTTCTTCCCTTGAGATTCTCAGATTCCTTTGATTGCTTGTTTTAATGTAATTTTCTGATGAAGTTTTCATGTAACAGGTGGTTATTAATTGATGTACTATATGTCATTTCTTTGCTACTTTTAAAACTTATTTTTGGTATTGCAATACAGTTTGTTTGTTTGCTCTTGCCATATGATCTGCCTAAAGCTATTTCTTCTTTATTGCTGTACATAAAGCCTTAAAAAGTTATTTTTTCAGCCAAAGAGCTCATTTAAAGTCAATTGCACTTTTGCGTGAGGAAAAAATGCAGGGTATTGTCCCCATGAACTTTGAGTATCTTTCAAATCTTAAGATTAAGAGCATTCCCCAGCACCTATAAATCTAGCTGCTATTCTGTTTTATTAAAAACTGCACTTTTCAAATTAAATTGCTACAGTGGGTAAGCTGTAGGATATTTTAGTTCCTGTATACCCGTGCATAGTCTTGACTCTGTAAATCTCACCTCCTATTTTCTTTCTTCAATAAGCTGGCAAGACATTTGTGAAGAATTTAAACTACATGTCCAACAGGAAATACTGGGATTTCCCAATTGGACCAAGCTCAGGACAATCGAGTCTGGCACTTAATCTCTGATAAATATTTTATCTTAGATAAATATTCTGCCCTCTATGAATTAAGTTTTTAGACTTGTGACATTTTATCACAGCATTCCAAGTGAAAAAGTGGTGATTTCCTCTTAATCACATTAAAGGACCCCATTGTTCTTCTGTTTTAAGACAGCAAAAAAAATATTGATCTGCTGTGGCCAAAATGTATTTTACTTACTTTTATTATCTGTATCTATACCCACATCTATATTTGTATCAATATGTCTATGCTACTTGCTTATTCTGTAACACTGTAAGTTAAGTTATTGCAACTGCAACACCCAAAGTAAATAAATGCACGTTTGAATGCCTAATCATGGTGATTTCAATCCTGTGCAATCAGTGACTGTACTTATAAACAAAATCCCATGATAAATTTAATTTCTTTTCAAGAGACGGATTATCATACCTTCTGTAAATGTTTTTCAAATAGAATCAGTGAACATATTTAAGGATTTTGATAGCTAAGTCTAAATCAGAAGCCTCAAAAGCACACACTTCTTACTCCCCTCCTACTTCCTATGCAAGCAGAGAGACTTGTAGTGAAGTCCAGGTGATGCACAGTTTAGATGCTGAAGGTCCTCTTGGTCAGAATGATGTGAGTCAGTTCTCACCACCTTGAATTTTGCCCCTGGATTTTGTATTACAGTTTTCAGTGTTTGGAATAAAAGTATTAATTAACAGATCAATTTATTAGATTAATATCTGCAGATTAAGATCTGCAGAAAAAAAAATTATCAGACAATCTACAAAACACCATTGGACACAAGCACACACACACACAAATCCCTCAATATATGAACCCAGTTAAAATATCCCCCCAAAGTTCTTTGAAATTAATCTACCACATATTGGTGGATATTGTCTGCGTATTACAGAAACACTTCTGTTACTTTGGCTGGCTGCCTTACCAGGTATGCCTGTGGGCACCTCATAAAGAACATCATGCATTGTGGAGCTCTCTCCTTTGTATTTAGGGAGGCTGAGACTTTGGGGTGGTTCAATATCCTAGCTACAGCTCAGATAAATTCTGAAATGCTACACAGCAACTCTTCGTATTTTCTGTTCAAACAGCGAAAGAATTTCTTTCCAAGGATCACTTAAAATTTGTGATAATATTTCCAGAAACTCAACAGACTTTACAATTATGTTAGACATTGTGAAATAAAAGCATAATGAGAAGTAGAACGCTTCTGTGCGTGTTATTTCTATTGCATACGTTATGTGTCTGGAATAAACTGGGCATGTAAATCTTAGAAAGGCATTTGATTTTTCATCATAATGCACTGACAGCAGAGATGCTGTTTAAATCTTTAACTTAATGGGGGAATAAAAATATTCTTTTTGGCTTACTGTCTCTGTAACAGCCAGGAACAGGGTGAGTAGTTTGTGGATGAATAGAGCCAGTGCCATATGTTTTGCTTTAATCACAATGTCTTAATGGCAGAACCACTTACCTACAAGTTGATAGAGAACCAAGCAAAGGACAGGAGAAATGTGTGTGGCAGTGTTTTTTGCTTCTCGGCTGTGTTTAGGCCTTCTAGGCTGTTTTCCTACCTGCTAGTGTCTGCTTCTTTCCTTCCTTCAGACCTCTAATATTTTTCATCCTCTTTGGTGATGGGGGTGGAGAGCCAGCATACCAACTGCATAACACTGGTGAAATCCAGTCCTAACCTACCTCTGGCTTGTGATAGAGGAATCTCAGCACTTCAGGTCTTTGCTGATTTCCTTGTCATATAGGTTGTTCAGACTCAGAATACTTGGAAAAAAAGAAGAAAAAAAATCATGTGAGTATATCATTTATATTCAGTTCAGCATGAATCTGATGTGATAAATGGATCACAGAAGCCTACATCAAAATGTTCCTGCAGCCAGACACAGGAGAAATACACCCACCTCTGAGAAAATTTCTCTGAAATTGAAAGATGTTTTAATAACACAAATTTTTTTTTCTGGCATTCTGCATTGCATTAAGGAGGTGTTATTTCAAGATGTATTACATATTCAACCTGCTGTATCAAGTGTCCTGGCCAAAAAATAAAAGATTCAGAGCTCAGGGATATCTGTAGCACTGACACAAGTGTGAGAAGAAAGGTGCGGATGTGGAGCCAATGCAGTCACAAGCAGTAGTTATAACACAGGAGGAAAAGAAGAGGTATAGTCCTTCTCAGCCTGCTTCCAAATCTGTGTCTGGACAGGATAGGCTTAATATTTACTGCATGTCATTCACCCGTGCATCCAAAAGTAGGAAAGAAATAACATGTAAAAATTTTGTCATGCATCTAACAGACCAGAATGATCTTGTGCATATCATTCCAGCTAAATTTCATTCCAGTAGCACCTCATCTTGCAAACTGTAAATAGATATTTACTCACTGCCAGACTGGTACAAAACAAAGTTTGAGAAAAGCTACCCATAATTTGCATTTAATGGAGCAGACTGCAGCCACCTTTACCTTCCATTTAACCTTTACGAAGGTTAAATACCACATAGTTCATAAAGTGGTCTAATGTAACAAATCTTCTCGCTTTTATTTAAATGAGCAGGTGCTTGTTCATATTCACGGAGTTGTGTTCACAGACCATCAGTAGAAGGGCAACACGGGGCCGTACACCGAGATCCTCTTCCTACTTGTTCTGCCAGCACTGCTGACAGAGCAACGTCTCACTGATGTGGTTTAACCCGCAGGCAGCTCAGCACCACACAGAGGGCTGGGGGGAACACCGTTAGTGGGATGGGGGAGATAATCGGGAAAAAAATATAATAGAACTTGTGGATTGAGATTGACATTTTAACAGGAAAGAAAAGGGAAAGAAAAAGAGAGAGAGAGAGTAGTTCCAAAATACTGGAGGTGCCCACTGTCCTAGGCACTTGACCATACTATCCCATACATGCTGCCACTCATAACTATCATGCTAGGGGACAAATCTCTGTGTGGCATTCCTAAATAGTTTAACCTGAAACACATTCAGGAGACATACCAACAGGAATCCACCAGTTTGAGCATCCCAAGGATTTTCAGAATTCTCAAGTGTTATTGCAACTGGTCTGGAGAAGAGGAAGGGAAAGGGAAAGGTGAAAGAGAAGGGGAAGAAGAAGGGGAAGGTGTCCTCCAGAGATTAGCTTCTGAAGTATGAAGATGAGAGCAATGCTGAGTACAAATACTAGATGAAGCTCCCAGCTGGTGTAACATAAGAAACAGTTATGTACATAACATACAAACTGAGTAAACCAAAAGCAACCCTAAGCCAGCCATCAGATGTGATAAACAGTGGGAGAGGGGTTACATAAAACAACCTCGTGAGCAAATAAATAAACTTGGACAGTAAATAAATCAACTCTGTAATCAGCAGCTATTATATGAATACAGTACTTATAAAAAAATATTAAAAAAATGTTGTAACACACAGATCTTTTCTTTTTCTTCTTTTCCTTTTCCTTTTCCTTTTCGCTTTTTCTTCTTGTTCTTTCTCTTGTTCTTTCTCTTGTTCTTTCTATTGTTCCCTTTCCCTTTTCCCTTTCCCTTTCCCTTTCCCTTTTCCCTTTCCCTTTCCCTTTCCCTTTTCCCTTTCCCTTTCCTTTTCCCTTTCCCTTTCCTTTTTTCTTTTCATTTTCCTTTTTTTTTCCTTTTTTTTGAAACCTTCTGCACAACAACAATCAATTAATCATTTATTATTTATGTTCTTTTGGGCATTTTTGGCAGGAATAATTATATAGCTTTCTGTGGTTTCAGGAGAAAATCTTCACTGTAAACAAAATATTCAGCGTGGGAATAGATGGTTTTACCTCACTATAGGGAAAATGTTGCTTCTCATTTAGACCTCCCAGTTCAAATACTTAATCTTCTATTTCTAGAAAAAAAAAATACAGCTATTCAAACTATGGGAGTGGCTGGATTTTTTTAATAGTTTTTTTTTTTTTAATTGAACCTGGCAAAGGATTTGACAATACAGATATTGGTGGGCAGGTAATATTGTGTCTATAGGGCTCACTAAAATGCTAGTAAATTTGAAGGGTATCAAGGCTCTTTGTCCGGGTAAATCATTAGATGCCTACTGAGACAAAATTCTGCCTGTTCTGTGCTGCTGGGCAGAGTATTTTCTCCTATAGGTCCAGGTCATCAATAAAATGAAAAATAAGAAAAATTTAAGGCTAAAAGAAAAAAAAAAAAAGACATTGCCCTCTGTGCTGTGTTCTCTCTTGTCTAACATTGCATGGTCTTGAAAATAGAGTCAATATTCTGAGCTATTTTACTCTGAGATGCTTTTCTTTTCCCAATACAACCATTAGTGAAGCAGCTAGGACCACAAACACACCATGAGATTATCCAGATCATCCTCTTGGAAATGCAAGAAGATTGTTTTTTTTTTCCTTCTAAGCATTCAGTTTCTCATAATTATATATCATTCCAGGAAATTAGAATTTCAACATTTAAACCAACCCATTGCCGAAAGTGCATTTGTACTGTTGGGCCTATGTCATAAGAACTATAATTTTCCTGGTACTTTCACTCAGTTTTAACCCCTCCAGAAAACCAGTCATTTCCAATAAACTGATTTTATGCTGCAAGGAGGCCAACTGCTTCACAGCCCTGTGGCCCCTGAACTCCTGCTGCGTCCCTTACGTGGCGAGATATCACAACATTGCAACGGACCACAGCAGGAGACCGAAAGCCAGTGCTGCAATAAGCATGTTGCCCACTCTTTGCAAGGAAGAAAGTAGGAGAAATCAGCAACGTCCATCTTACAGGGAGCAGAAACACAGCCGGAGATGCTCTGGCCGTGCAGGGAAGACTCTGGAAATGCCACCAGCATTTAGCACAAGCTCTGCAAACAGCTGGGCACCTCCAAGCGTTTTAACCCGCTTGAGCTAAACAGAACCATCTTTATCAGCAGTCTGGCTGCGTCTGGTCACAGAAACACTTACAGCAATTGCGGCGTTCGAGTCAACACAGGCTTCCTAAAACTGTTTTATGCTTTGGGTTTAAAGCAGGCTGCGACGCCGAGGTTCAGTTTCTTCCTTAGGGCACAGTGGCATCTAGTGGTCCCACGCGGAGCGGATGGGGCTGATAAAAGGTATATAAAAACACAGATTTTCTGTGACCATATAACTGCACATGAAACTGATTTCACACAGCTGTGCAGAGATTATGAAAAAATTTTCAACGCCACTCAAGGCTTTGACCCAGTGAGGTATTTTTCAATGGGAATTAGATAAATATATATATTTCTGAAGCTGGCCTTGGGGAATTGAAGTGTACATGTAATTGAAAATAGACACTGAGATACAACAGACTGTCTATTCAAGGTTATAAGTATAAAAATTACATAGTTTTGTTTTTGTTTTTTACAATTAATTCCTGCAATCTTTGCATGGTTTTGTGAATATATTTATATTGCATTAAATGCTTTCTCCACTAGAGGTGTAGGTAGATGCTACAGAAGAGAAGAGAAATTTAAGTACTTATGCTGTTCAGTGACTTCAATTCCATTAAAATCATGCTAGGATGGGACTATTAGAGCTACACAGTTAACTGAGTTTTGGGTTTGGTTAATGCTGTCAATTTCTGTGTTTGGAGTACCTAGTAGTCATATATTTGAGAAATCCAATTATTAAACCAAGCATTTATTATGATATCTTCAACTCGTTAGAATTTCAAACACCAAAATTCTTCCTTTTTTTTTTCAGTGATTTTTGCCAACATTTGTCATGATGATGAGTGGTAAAGAGCACTTTTATTATTGAAGCTTAGTAAGAGAGAGGACCAACGAATTATTTTGAGATTTTTACTGCAGGGATTTTATGCCAGTGAAATGGTCTGTGACTAAATGTCTCTAACCCTCTGAGAAGGGATTATACTCCGAAGTTATGTGTTTCATCTTAATGAGAGGACAAAATATATCTTTCCACACCTGTTTTTAAGCAGCTCGCATTACAGACCAATCCATCTGAAAAGCAAAATAGCTCAGTTTGATTTCCAAGTCAGTGGTAGGTCTGTTCCCTAGTTAATACCTGGTTCCTTTTCACTATTGAATTTCAGATCCAAGGTAATGTCCATGAGCTTCTTTCTGGTTTTGACAGCCTGCTTGTTAGTGCATGGCAGAAAAATAAAAATGATTGGGGGGGGGGGGGGTCACAAAGCATACCTGGTAGCTTTAAAACAAATGTTATTGGTGACCAATAAGGGATCTATTTCCTCCTCAAAATGTGTTTGTAACTCCCATTAATGATAATGGGAGTTAAGTGAGCACAGCCATGGGAGAAAAGACATCTTTCCGCAGTGAAGCAGGAGAGGTTCTACCTTCTAACATTAAAAAAAAAAAAAAGGAGGAAAAAAAAAAAAGAAAAAAAAATCACAAGAAAGTAATATTAATACTTTCATGGCTCATGGAAGCAATACCATGGGTCTCATCAGTTTCAGTCACTTTTTCACTCTCAGTGTATTTATATTATATTGTTATTATTACTATGTATACTCTATACATTATGCTACTATAGAGGAGGAAAATAAACAAACAACAACAAAAAAAAACAAGCAAATATACTCACTGTTGCAGGAAATACAATAAATACAGCATATCACTGATTTGGAACCCAGCCTTGCAGAACTCTATGATGATTTTAGCTGTCAGATTAAGACATTTAAAATACACTTACTTAGGCAAAATAAAAGCTGGAGAAAAAAAGTTCTGTCATAGTGGTGGAGAAGAAATTATTTTACTTTAAACCCTCTTTCTTCCTCAAAACTACATATCTTGAATGTAGGTAAGGTGCATAACAGTAAACAGCTATATTCGTAAGAGATATTGCTGAAACAGTGCATTTTCCATGAGTTACAGTTACAGTCATAAAGTCCTGCCATTGATCTATTGCCAGAAACAAAAAGTGCCTAATGCCCCCTAGCTTCCTAATTTAGCTGGAGAATTATTCGACGTCGTTTCTGCAAAAGTTCCATTGTGCAATGGTCCATTCTTATGTGTGTGTGTGTCTGAAATAAACAGTCTTTTCTTTAAGGTTTGCCAGTATAACAGAGAAGTCCTGAATCAACTCAGAAATGAAAAATGTTCATATATGACATCTTTTAAAAAATACGTATTGTACATTGTTACAATAACCTACAGGGAATGAGTCAGAGAGCAGAACTACTCTTTATTAGACCACATCACTAAAATAGCTACTCCAAAACTCCTTCCCAGGCTCTGACTGTGCTCAGGTGGGACAGGCAATTGCAGCAACTGCAGCAATATTAGTGTTGGATTTTAATCTAGTTTCTATAGTCAAGGAAGACACAACTGCATTAAGCATAGGTAAAGATGAATCCTTACCTAATTCATTCATGATAAAGCTAGTTTTGCCATACCTTGTATACCACTGCTAAGAAAGTTAAATATTTAAAAGTGACAAAGAATGTCTTATCTAACACATAGATGTAGTTATGCAGTAGATAATTATTAGAACAATGCTCACCTTCAGCTGGATTTTTCCCTTTTTAAGGTTTTAAGTGAAGTGAAAGGAGTGCATGTAGGTATAGACACTTCTAGTTAATAAAAAAAAAAAAACAGCCTGGTTTTAAATTAAATTAGATATAACAAAAATGAAATCAATAAAACCCACTTCAGCAGAGAGATTTAGAAGAAGAGCAGGAAAACGCTAACCAAGTTTATTATAGGTTCCACACAGTATTTTATTCTGACAGTCTATATTTGAGCAAGAAACTAAGATTCTTCTGAAAACATAATATATATTATTACATCCTAGTCTTATTACAGTATGCACAAGTGAAAGACTCAAGAAATAAGTCTTTAAATCCACTGGCAAAACTTCCATGAAAGTGGTTATTCAGCTTCAAACAAGACAGCTGAGTAGCACTCAAAACTTCATTCATGAGGCAGTTGTCCAGGTTTGCAAAGCTATGCCCAAACTCACGCAGATAGAGCAGGGCCTGAGCAGAGGACATTGTGTCACCATCAGACAACTTTCATAAATAGCTAGAAATACTATACACAGCTAAGAAATAATACAAGGTAACAGATTTTTATGAAGAATTACATGGTAAACAAAAGAAACAAGCTCTTTCCTCTTCATCATATGGCTGTGACTATTTTCCAGTCTTCCAAGCTTTAACCAGGTTGTTCGCTGCTCACAGAAAAATACATTCCTCATTTTACAACCTACTGATGTGGCACAGTTATGTGAAGACCTAATTAAAATAAACATTGCCCTCCAAGATCCTCGTCAGATCTAGCTGAAATGGATAAAGATGGTGTGTAACATTCAGAAACGTGATGAAATGAGAGCTAGGGCAAAGTGATTTTTGGATCACTGCAGGGCCATACACTGGAGAGACTGTTTCCCACTCTTGAAGGAGACCTCTCTGTGTTCACATAAAGCTTCTGTATGCTGCTGTATATTTGCACAGGGTTAAGAGGTGTTTTACATATGTGCATGCATTTTAACAGATTTGACATTTGTGTCTTCACAGCTTGTGGCTGAAACAAGTTGGGATTTTTGTTTGTTTTTGTTTTTATTTTGGCTTTCGTGTTTACCCCAGGTGGACTGTATGTGCCTTCTTTTACAAACATAAGCAAACACACATACAATAAACACTGTCTGCTCCAGTTCAGGAATGTCATTGTTCATTATCCTTTTTGCTCTCCTGGTGTTTATGCTACCTGATGGCAAGTCAACTACAGTCATCAAATCAATCTTCATGATCTGGTAGGACTCAGGTCACTAACTAACGTGATAACTTACAATATGTGGAAACTTCATAGAATAGTGTCACAAAATCATGGAATGGTTTGAGTTGGGCAAAGATAACCTTTCACTAGATCAGGTTGCTTGAAGCCTCATCCAAACTTTCTTTGAACACTTCCAGTGACGAGCCATCCACAATTTCTCTGGGCAACTTGTTAGAGTGTTTAGCCACCCTCATTGTGAAAAGTTTCATTTTTATATCCAATCTAAATCTACCCTCTTTCCATTTAAAACTGTTGCTCCTTGTCCTGTCACTGAAGACTCTGGTAAAAAAGTCTTTCTCCATCGCTCTTATAACAATACCCTTTTATATACTGAAAAGCCGCAACAAGGTCTCCTTTGAAACTTCTCTCTGGGCCTATCTCAACCCTCTCAACCTGTCTTCATAGGAGAGGTGCTCCAGACCCTTCACCATCTTTGTGGCCCTCCTTTGGACTTGTTCTAACAGGTCCCTGTCCTCCTTGTGCTGGGGGCCTCAGAGCTGAGCGCAGGGCTCCAGGTGGGGTCTGACAAGAGCAGAGCAGAGGGGGACAATCCCCTCCCTCACCCTGCTGCCCACGCTGCTGTTGGTGCAGCCCAGGGTACGGGTAGCTTTCTGGGCTGCAAGCACACATTGCCGGCTCACGTTCAATTTTTCAGCTAGCAGTACACCCAAGTCCTCCTCCTCAGGGTTGCTCTCAATCCACCCAACTCCACACCTGTACTCATATCTGGGGTTGCACCAACCCAGATGCAGGACCTTGCACTTGGTGTACTTGAACCGCATGTTGTTCACACAGTGTATTTGTTTTACATGGCAAGGTTTTGGTAGTGGGGGGTTGCACAGGTGGCCTCTGTGAGCAGAGTGTATACACACACACACACACCCCAAACACACACACACCCCAAACACACACTGCTGAACTGACAGTAAGAGAGATTATTAACTGGGTTCAGAAAGGCTATATCTTACATATAAAATTGGACTATATTGCAACTCCCGTTCTCCTAACCAACTAGACACATCAACTGTTCAAATATTTTATACCTTCTGCCTGGCTTTTTCTCCCATGCAGATGGTAACTAGTGCACATCCAGATCTTCTCCCAGAGTTGGGCTGCATAACCAGCAGGATGGCTTGAGTGATGGCTCTCTCTCCCTCTTTCATAGTAACAAACTTGTATCTGGTTACCTGTAAGGTAGTTTCAAATCTGTGGTAATAAAGATTGCTCAAAAATATTGGAGCAGATTCTTCCATAAGCTTTCCTGTTAACCTTTTGCTCTTTTTTTTCTTCTTAAGATTTCTTCAAAGATGCTTTTTGTCAGTAGGCAGGCATATGTATTCTAAATAAACTCATATTAAAGTATGTCAAATGCAAACATATTTCTAGACACAATTAATAGGAAAAATAGAGAGGAAAAAATCATTATTCTCATTGCATCATAGATTTTCTCTCATCCAATAACCTGGACTATCTTGAGCTTTTACAGAGTTTGTTGTTAATCTCTAACCTTCAAATAAAACTGGTAATGAAAAATATCCAGTTGATAAGAGAAAGTTACCCAAACATGTTCCTAAATCATTTGCACCATTGATGTGTTTTTCTCCTAACCGTAGCAGGGACTCATGTCCAAAGAAGCGCAAGGAAACTGGTGAAGGCTCTAGAGAACAAGT
This sequence comes from Cygnus atratus, assembly GCF_013377495.2. Taxonomy (NCBI): domain Eukaryota; kingdom Metazoa; phylum Chordata; class Aves; order Anseriformes; family Anatidae; genus Cygnus; species Cygnus atratus. Next base: position 79,543,870 of record NC_066396.1, read on the forward strand.
TTTATGAAGAGTGGCCGAGGGAGCTGGGGTTGTATAGTGTGGAGAAAAGAAGGCTTGGGAGACCTTATCGTGCTCTACAATTACCTTAAAGGAGGTTATGGCAAGGTGGGGATCGCTCTCTTCTCCCAAGCACCAAGTGATAAGACAAGAGGAAATGGACCTAAGTTGTGCCACGGGAGGTTTAGGTTGGATATTAGGAAAAATGTCTTCACTGAAAGGGTTGTGAAGTATTGGAACAGGCTGCCCAGGGAAGTGTTCGAGTCACCATCCCTGGAGGTCTTCAAAAAAATGTGTAGATGTAGAGCTTAAGTGACACAGTTTAGTGGTGGACTTGGCAGTGTTAGGTTAAAGGTTGGACTTGATGATCTTGGAGGTCTTTTCCAACCTAATTGATTCTATGCATCTGTGAATCCCTGCTTTCCCAAAACGTACCTCTTCCATTTTTAAGAAGTTGAGAGGAAACAAACAGAAAATATAAATGTATTATGTGCTCATGAGTGATCCAACTTGGCAGGAGAAAAAAAAAAAAAAAAGGAAAAAAACAACTCACATGGGAAAACAGTCTACACTCCACAGTACCCCTCTATGATGCAATATACGGCTGAATGTTTTAAATAGTGTCTAGATAATTTGTAATTACTCACTGCAATAGCTGAATAATTTCAGGTGAAATTCAGGTTCCTGAGTAAGTCATTGCTTTCCAGGTCTTTCCAGAACCGGTCTTAGCTGTCCTTCTGTGACCATGAGTTCCTTTGCACTCCACAACAATAATCAGTCGTGACAGGCACTTTCATCAAAGAAATTAGATTAGACTGTACCTGAGATGAGGCTTGCACGCAGCAACAAGTGTGCTTTTCCAGCAGCTGGCAAGTACTACAATGAAATCTGAAGAACTGATAGTTCTTTTTACACTACTTTCCAAACTCCTCACCTGGCAAAACACATTATTGTTCTCTTTGGATAGGAACTAACTTTCAGGGTAGATCTTTTGCCTAATTTAAGTTTATGCTATGCTAGGATACAAAATGCAGCAATTCCTGTATTCCACTGGAAAATATACCAAATTTGTAAAAATTTATCAGAAAGGAGAAAAAAATATGTTACATGATCGTCAGTACTCCATACACCAGTAATGTACTGGGAATTCATGAAGAAAGAAGACTTATGTACTTACGAGCAGAAGACAAATATTTCCATTGCTGATAATCTATATATACTGATAGCCAAATTCTTAATTACATTACAATTTATTATAATTTTCCTCACCAGTAAATGACCGTAATTTTAAAAATTGCTAGTATTATTGACTATCATTACAAATAAAACAGAAAGTAAAGTAAGAGTTATAGTTTCCTGAGAAAAGAACTGAAGAGGTACATACAGTCCATTATCTTTCTGGATATTTTATTAATGATATTGATTATTAATATCTGGGTACCACCTTAAAATAATATAGCTCACTAATCTGAAAGCAACACTGACAACATGACTACCTCCATTCTGCCACGACAAGCAGAGTTTCCAAGAGGAGCAGTACTTGAAGAAGAACAGGACTTTATGTGGGAAAAGCCTAAGCAGATGCATTGGCTCCCTGTTTTTCCGAAGACCCCAGCCACCCTTTTACTGCAGGCAAGGTACAGTGCTATGGGAAGTCAGATCAGTCCTCACAGAGACAAGGCACTGCAGTTTGATTTTGAAGAATCCAGACGTGGTTGAGCTAAATTATTTCAGCTATGTGGAATAAAAATCTGCCATGCTATGGCACCATGGGATTTACACTGAGATACTCAGTTCCACATAAAACCTGCCTTTCACTGGAGGCTTCAGCATTCATGTCACTACTTCCTTGCTGAAACATGGAAAAATAGAAGTGTTCATTCATCTACCTCAGTTAATGTTAACAGATGGATAAGCTCTTGAAAACCTCAAGATTTCTCAACTATGTGCTCTGGAATGTAATGTAATCTGCTGTTAAACTTTAAATCTACATTTTTTTCCTACATTCGTTGTTGTTGTTCGTTGAATTCAAACCTCCTCTTTGTTTGATTGACAACAGAAATGTAGAAAAGGATGTGACCCTCCTCTCTTTTAGTGTCTTTCATGTAACTGATCACAGATAAATGCTTTTCTTCCTTCAGCCTTCTCTCTTCTAGACTCACTGCTCTGATTTTTCCAATATTTTATTGAGAGGAAAAGGAAGTCAACCGATTAAGCTAGCTGAACAAATATATTTTGTTTCCTTACACAATATGTTGCATTTTTACAGGAGCACAGTTGTTTAAATACTTGGTGTGTAAATTAAAAATAAAGTATGACTTTCCTTTGAAAGGTGAAATTGAGAAGTACATTTGCTGCCTTTCAGAGCAACAGAGTTCCAGTTTTAGAGTTTCAGTTGAAGTAATTAATGTCTTGCATATTTTATACTGAGATTTTGAAAAGGTACTTTAAATATCAGTTGTGCCTCCTGGCTACGGAGACAAAAGAAAGAAATTATAATTATGCAAAATTATATTTTAAACTCTCAAAATTATATTTTCTCAGTTGGACCAAAAGACTGACATGATAAGAAAGTAATCCACATTACTCTTCTTACTTTGGATGCATTTTTGCAATCTGACTTTGATGTAGAATGACTTATTTCTTGGCCTTGCTAGGACAAGAGTTCTTTCATATCAATTGATCATTTCTTCTTTAGAAATTCTGAGTTTTGCTTCTTCAGTATTTGAAAAGGGCCTATCATATTGTGGGTGTTGCTGAAAAATAATTATAAATCCATCAAAACCATTTAGCTTGAATTAAATAAGTGCTAAAATGAAATTAGAGGTCATGTGTGAGGACTTCTTCCCTTTTTGATTTAGTGTCTCCTCTGCACTAAACTACACTAGCTTAACTTGACAAAAAATAGATATTTTTCACAAGGGTCAAAGGCCAGGGAGATCAATCTTTTACGTCTGAGAACCCACTTAAGGGTTGATTTTGCTGCCATTGTTGCTGCCGCTCTGTTACTGACTTGAATAATAATCAAATATTAATTAATGAGACTATATACAGAGATGGTGACATAAATAGCTTATGATTAGAGCAGATCAAAACCTTTTCTTTTTAGTAATTTTTCAATTTCAGCTGCTGCAGAAACATGGAGTAGTACAGATAAGATGTGTTTATGTCCACTACTGCATTTGAAGGATGACTGTATTCTCAGCCAGTAACCAGAATCCAAATTCTGATCAGCAGATAGAACTTCCCTGAAGGCCACAAACAATTTTCATCTGTGTAATTGCTGAATAATGCAGCATGGCCTTAAGGTTGTCTCTGCTCAGGAAGGTACACTGCATGAGCTAACACTGGTATTTAGAATAATATGCTGCTGCTGACATCTTGTGGAAATATAAAATAAAACAAAAACTGGAAGATTTTATTTAGTATTTAACAGGAAGAATCTGAAGGAATTAGCAGGAAAAAGGATAATATAACTCTGAACACTGCAAGGTACTCAGCTGTCCTTGAAGAAAAACTACAGCCTCCCTTTATTAAAGGAAATAAAAAGCGGTATATGAGAAAACAGGTGCATTCATTGTTTTAATTAAGAAATTAAACTATATTGTTGAGTTGAAAAGCAGGCAAGGGAAGAAGGTAAACAGCCGTTGTTTATGGTAAGAGATAAGAGAAACATGAAAAGTCCTGGGAAAACTATTACAAGCTTACCTTCCTTCCCTCTGCCCTTCTTAAGATCAGCATCATGGCATCTTGCTTCTACAGAGAAAACTGTTACGGAGAAAGGAAATATATTTAGGTGGTTTTTTTGTTTGTTTGTTTTCTGACCAAGTTGTCACATCTGATTAAATATGCATTTCTTCTGTATAAATATATAGGTGTATATATATAGGTGTATATACACACAGTGTGTTCTTCTATTGTAAAGAACAATTCAGGAGTAGAGTTTTCATTTACATATCTCCATTATTGTTTCCTTCACCGTTTTAAATCATAGAATTGTAGAATGGCTCAGGTTGGAAGGGACCTTAAAGATTATCTAGTTCCAACTAGATGCCATGGCCAGGGATGCTACCCACTAGATCAGGTTGCCCATGGCCTCGTCCAACCTGGCCTTGAACACCTCCAGGAACAGGGCATCCACAGCTTCTCTGGGCCACCTGGCCCAATGCCTCAACACCCTCTGAAGGAAGAATTTCCTCCTAACCTCTAATCTAAATCTCCCTTCTTTTAGTTTAAAACCAATCCCCCTTGTCCTGTCATTATCTGACCAAGCAAAAAGTTGCTCTCCATCTTTTTTATAACCCCAATTTAAATATTGAAAAGCTGCAATAAAAACACTCCAGAGCCTTCTCTTCTTCAGGCTGAACAGCCTCAGCTGCCCCAGCCTTTCTTCACAGGAGAGGTGCTCCAGCCCTCTTGATCAGCATCATGGCCCTCCTCCGGACCCGTCCTTACAGACCCATATCCTTCTTGTGCTGGGAGCACCAGGCCAGGATACAGCACTCCAAATGAGGCCTCCAGGAGCAGAGCAGAGGGGTGCAATCCCCTCCCTCACCCTGCTGCCCACGCTTCCGTTGATGCAGCCCAGGACGCAGTTGGCCTGCTGGGCTGCAAGCGCACACTGCTGGCTCATGTCAAGCTTTTTGTCCACCAGAACCCCTAAGTCCTTCTCTGCAGGGCTGCTCTCCATGAGTTCTTCTCTCAGTCTGTAAATCTGTCTGGGATTGCCCCAACCCAGGTGCAGCACCTTGCATTTATACTTGTTGACCCTTATTAGGTTCATGTGGGCCCACTTCTCCAGCCCGTACAGGTCTTTGGATGGCTTCCCTTCCTTCTGTTGGATCACTCTTCAAAAGAGGAATGGCCAACAGGTTGAGGGAGGTGACTGTCCCCCCTACTCTGCCCTTGTGAGGGCGACTTGGAGTATTGCATCCAGGTTTGGAGCCCACAGCACAAGAAGGATGTTCATCTCTTAGAACAGGTCCAGAGGAGGGCCACAAAGATGATCAGAGGGCTGGAGCAACTCTCCTACAAAGAAAGGCTGAGACAGCTGAGGCTCCAGGGTGACCTCACTGTGGCTTTTCAGTACTTAGAGAGGACTTATAAAAAAGATGGAGAGTGACTTTTTGCTCAATCAGATGACAGGACAATGGGGAATAGCTTTAAACTAAAAGAGGGGAGATTTAGATTATCATTCGGAGAATCAAAATTTGTTTATTTGTTGAAGGTGAGCAGAGAATACAACTATTTCAGAGATTACCCAGTGCTACAAAGCTCACTGACTAATCTAATTGTCATCAGAAAAGATAATTGCAACCAGCCTGCAATACTGGGTGGATTCCTATCCAATATATTCTACACATAATCATTTGGTTTCACTTTTATGCCTTTTGCAGCATCTTCATTACAGCCAGTTTTCAAAAATGTGCATTATATTTCCTGCTGAGTGTATATGCTTCTGCCCTATTACATACTTAATTGCTTTATGTGCCAATATACTTGACTCTGTGCGTGCACGTGCATAATGCATTAAAAGTCTTTTTCTGATGAGCTCTTCATTGATTTTCACTTTAATTTCAAATTGCTTTAAGAGCTGCGAAGTCATTTATATTGTACATGAGGACTTTACAATGATGATACTGATAATGGATATGATTTTTCTGAGTTTTCTATTGTTAATATACATCTAAACTGTATTGAAATCACAACACAGTGACAAAGCTGATGCTATGACTTGGGTAATAATTCATTACTGTCTAAGCATTTGTACGTCATGGCAATACATGGCTCCAAAATATGGCATAATCCCTCTAAAAATGTGAAATAACCAACAGAATATTGGTAACATTTATGGTTTAAGTTCAATGCAGTTTTATAGGCACTGTAACTCTAACAATGTTCAAGCTGCCAGAAGTATAGTCTCATACTGCATATTTGTACAACTCAAGTTTTAAAAACACTTTCAGACAGGCAGTGCAAATTAATTTCATTTTGCATGTGTCTTTTGTTTAGATGCATGGCAAACATTTCATTAAACCAAGGCAGACTACACTGAGACAGTCTTAAAGAGCAAGCTAAACATTTCAATAATGTTGGGCAATCATTACCAAAAAGAAAAAAAATTGTTAAATAAATTAAGCAATCCATTGTAGTGCACAAAATTAATCCACAGCATTTTAAATTCCAGTGCAAAGCATTTTCCATCTGGAAAAACACTTTATACTTTCTAGAACTGCCTCTTTAACCATTTATTATATTGTTTTTTTCAAGATATATTCAGGAATTTTTGTTCTGTAGCCAACTTTACATCTTAAATGTACTTCTAGAATCATCCAGAAGCAGATACTAAAATTTCTACATGCATAATATAATTTCAGACGGAATCTAAGCCACGCATCAGTTTAAAAAGTTACCTTCCAAAAGAATGAGCTTATTTATTTAAAATGTTTGGAAAAAGAAGTCAGGTAGTAAGTATTAAGAGTTGGCAGTTTTACTGTCATGGAAGTGTTGCATAGATGAGGTGGGTTTTTTTTACCAGCAGAATTCGTATACACTGTATTTATGCTACTTATTTTTGTCCATTGAAACCATGTGACTAATTAGCTGCCATGGAGCATCAGTAGATGGTGATCAAGAAAACCTATCACATCAGGTGTATTTTCTCCAAAATTTTCATGTATTTTCAAATTTTTTAAATCTCCAAAATTTCTTCCCAGTAAGATTTCCTGCTGTGTTACCCACGACCTGAGTAGCACACTGCTTTATGACCACCCTGCACAACCTTCCTCCGCACAAATCTCCCCTTGTCCAGACCCAACAATCAGTGTGCACTGCCTGGGCTAGATTTTGGCCTCAGTTACAACCACGTGGTGACACCAATGATCTCTGTGGATTTACTCCTGACATATCCAGGTGTGACTAAGACAAGGATCTGAAATAATTTTGGTGGCATGCATTCTTAGAAATGAGCCAGTCATTTTCTTCCAGTGTAACTGAGGTGGGCTGACCCTGGCTGGCCACCAGGTGCTCACCAAGACAATCTCTCCCTCCCTCTCCTCAGAAGGACAGGGGCAGAAATTAACAACAACAACAACAACAACAACAACAAAAATGTGTATTGAGATAAGGACAGCGAAATCACATACCATTTACCAGCAGGAACAAAATAGACTCTACTTGGGGAAAACAGATTTAATTTATTGACACTTGAAGTATGTCTGGATAGTGAGAAACAAAGACAAAATCTACAACACATTCTCCCTATCCCCCCTTCTTTTTCCAGGCTCACCTTCATGCCTTCACACCTCCTCCACCTCCCTGAGTGGCACTGGGGAATGGGAGCTGTGGTCAGTCCATAACAGTTCATATCTGCTACTCCTTCCTCCTCGTGATTTTCTTTCACTGCACTGTGGGCTCCTCTCCACAGGCTGCAGCTCCGGCCCGGGGCCTGCTGCTGCGGGGGCTCTCCATGGGCCGCAGCCTCCTCCAGGCCACATCCACCTGCTCCACCGGGGGCTCCCCCACGGGCTGCAGCGTGGAGATCTGCTCCATGTGGGACCCATGGGCTGCAGGGGGACAGCCTGCTCCACCAGGGGCCTCTCCACAGGCCGCAGGGGAACTGCTGCTGCCTGCTTGGAGCACCTCCTGCCCTCCTGCTGCACTCACCTCAGGGGCTGCAGGGCTGGTGCTCACTCCTCTCTCTCCCAGCTGCTGTTGAGCAGCAGTCTTTTCTTCCCTTTCTTAAATCTGCTCTCCCAGAAGCACAAACAACATCACTTACTGGCTTGGCTGTGGGCAACAGCAGGTCCCTTTGGAGCCGGCTCAAACTGGACATGGACAGCCAACACTCAGAAGGTCCTATTTCAAGCACTGGTATCTTTATCTAAAACAAAGAAAAGTCCATACAGGAACAAATGGTTCAGTTCCTACGTAGAACTTCAAAGACCAAAAATAATTAATAGTTGGATTTGCTTTCATGCAGGTCTGTGTTTCCTTAATAACTAAGGACCAATTCCAAAGATGACTGCATAAGGACTTTCTGATACAAATATTGATCACTGGTGTTTAAAATATCATCTCAATAATTTCAAAAAAGTGAGAGGAAACTTAATAATCTAGCTGCATAATGCACTTCCATATGTTACAAGCTGATGAGCTACAAATTATAACATAGACAGTGTTTGAGTATCTTTGTGCATCTGAAAGCCAGTTTTTTACAATCATAGAATGGTTTGGGTTGGAAGGGAACTTAAAGATCATCTAGTTCAACCCCCCCCTGCCATGGACAGGGACACCTCCCACCAGACCAGGTTTCTCAAAGCTCCATCCAGCCTGGCCTTGGGCACTTCCAAGGATGGGACATCCACAGCTTCTCTGGGCAGCCTGTGCTCGTGCCTCACCACCCTCAGAGAAAAGATTTTATTCCTTATAACTATTTTAAACCTACCCTCTTTTACTTCAAAGCTTTTTTACTGCTTGTCCTATCCCTGCACGCCCTGACGCAGAGTCCCTCCCCAGCTTTCCTGCAGCACCCTTTAGGCACTGGCAGGCTGCTGTGTGGTCTCCCCGGTGCCTTCTCTTCTCTGGGCTGAACAACTCCAACTCCCTCAGCCTTCCTTTGCAGGAGAGGTGCTCCAGACCCTTGATCATCTTTGTGGCCTCCTCTGGACTCACTAATACTTCAGTGTCCTTCTGGTGCTGGGGCCCCAGAGCTGAGTGCAGGGCTCCAGGTGGGGTCTGACAAGAGCAGAGCAGAGGGGGACAATCCCCTCCCCCACCCTGCTGCCCACGCTGCTGTTGGTGCAGCCCAGGGTACAGTTGGCTTTCTGGGCTGCCAGCACACATCGCCAGCTCATGTTGAGCTTCTCATCAAACACCACCCCCAGGTCCTTCTCCTCAGGGCCGCTCTCAATCCATTCTCTGCCTAGCATATTTGTCCTTGGGATTGCAGCAGCCCAGGTGCAGGACCTTGCACTTGGAGGCTTGTAGCACTTTTAAAGTAAACTGGCTGACATAAAGGCTAAGTTTCTTTAACTTACAGACCAAGGAGCCAGAAGAATGTAGTACATCAAGAAAAACAACTAGAAGAAAGGAAACAAAGGTGGTTTCCAAACTACCCATCCACTTGAAGTTCATCATGAGATGGTTATGAGGTATTTAGCTTAGTGCTATGACTGTATTACCCTTCTAGCATTTTCTGTAAAGGACAAGTCTGCAAGGGATCTGCATGCTTCTTTGTGTGTGTGAACAGTTTAGCAAAATTCCCAGTTTAATGTTTTTCTGGGTCCCATTAAAAAGTAGTAGTTATGGTAGTGGACAGATAAGAAAAACGAAATAAGGGATAATCATCCCATGAAGTTGGAACTGACAACTGTAATCTCAGTGGAGGAAAGAAGACACTGAATTATATTTAAATTTCTTGCATTTTGCCTGAAGGAAGGATGCAAAGTCAGAACAATTTTCTGCTTTGAGAACTGAAACTAGCAAAGTCTTGTCAACCCAGCAACTTGTAAAAGTTGTGCCCTAAGTGTGTTTCTGGAGCAACTTCCTAGGGAGATCACAGCTTTGTTTAGGATGCCAGAAATCCCAGGACACATTGCCACTTTCAATTACAGCACTCAGCAGTTATACCAGCCTCAACCTGGTTTAACATGAATTCCTAAACCCTTGATTTACACCAAGAATTAAACCTGATCTTCTCAATCAAAGTGTGGGTTGATTATGCATTGACAGCAAGGAGAAAATATTCTGAGAGAGATAGAGCCTGGCATAAGATAAAAGCAAAAATATTGTTACTATTTGTTGAAATTCTCTCTAGACTCCTTCACTGCAAATGAACACACAAATAATGAATATCAGAATGTAGAGAAAGAAAAAAAAAACTGTGATTTATTCAGTAAAAACATTTTTTTCTGTTCTTTGTTATAAATCTAACAAGGCAAAGGTTATGTGCTCTAGACTGCTTGAAGGGAAGGCAAAATGTCCTAAAAGATTGTGAGGCTTGAAGACAGTAGGCCTTTCTTCTCATAGTTAAAGTCTTGTGGTAAATAATACAAAGTTTGCGATGTCATGTTTTGTCAGGACTAGACAGTAAATACTATAGAACTGTAACACAAAATGCTATGTTAGTTATGGCTGCTGTAAACTGAACTTTTAATTATTATGACAGGAATGATTTCTACTGCGAACTAAGGCACTGAAGATTTTGCTAAGCATTTTATTTATACTTTGTTTTTATGCTCAGAATAATTCAGATCACTGAAACAGCATCTACTACAACAATAATCTAGCATGGTGAATTAAGACCATGTTCTTTATGTTTGTGTCATACAGCAGAAGTTCCTACTGAAAGCTAAATGGGACTAAAGACTAGTATGACATCTCACGTCAGTGACAAAAAGGTAATTATTTATTTATTTATTTAAATGAAATAAAATAATAAATACAAGAAGATACATTATGGATACATTCTTCCACTGACACTTCGTAAACTCTTAAAAATAATATTTTTTTACATGATTAAAACAATGCAAATAAGAAATGAGCCAGTTAATCTTGTCTGTCAAGGTTTCCCACCACTGAAATGACCAGTCAACTACACTTAAAGTGAGCAAAATGCAGTGCCACCTCATTATGAACTAACAGTGTAAGCCTGTTTTCTTATTGGTTGTCATGGCTTCTAATAACAATAAGCTCATTCTCAATTCCTGTTTGATCCCTGAAATATCACAATTTATATTTCTGACATTTAAAGTATTTCTGACAGTAAAAGTAAAGACTTTTTAATATTCTAGGTAAATCCTAGTGCAAAGAAATGCAGAAAAGATCATTCTGAACAGAAAACTCTAACTACAGCAAGTCTCTGTAGGGTAATTAGAAATAATAAAAAATCACTTTCTATTCAAGATTCCTGAGTAAGCAACAAGGTGAAAGTCTATGAGCTGCTTTCTTCTCCCCTGTATTAAAAGCTACTTAGGTATGCAGTGTTGTATTTCAAGAAGGGCTCAAGGGCTCTGTATTTCAAGGGTATGCACATGCAAAACTATAATTTTGCATGAGCATGTTTGCCTAATTCTTTTTCCACTGAGTGTTTTGCAGAAATCTAGTTCAGACTAGGTGCCACCTGCTGGAAATCACTGGAAAGGAATTCTGCCATCACTTCTATGTGAAGGATAGGCATAACTCTGGGTGTTCAAATCCATGAACACAGGAGGCAAGCCTCCACTGTGGAGATGGGCATGAAGAACAAGTTCTCTGCACAGCCTGATCTGTCTGCCCGGGGGTGTGATGGCTGGCAAAGTTTCCCAGCAGATTCTCGCTCCTTTTTCAGACCTGCACTATGATAAACTCCAGCAAGTCTCTGTAGCAGGGATGGTTCCCTCTGGAGCTAACCTCTGCACCAGCTGCACAGATCAGACCATCAAAGAACCACAGCCCATTGCCTGTAGTCCCCAGTGTAGACCACTTCTCAGTGTAATTTGCTTCTCTTTTCTTCTGTTCCAAGGAGTGGAACAACCCCCTACTCTTGTTGTGTCAGAATAGTTTAAGAAAGTATATTTTATCCCTCCCCACCACCCTCCCCCCCAAAAAAAAATCTTTTCTGTATTTGAACACAAAGTGTTTTGATAGCTGGCAGAATGCTGTTTAAAGGAGGATGGAGTTTTGGGCTCTGGGGGAGTAGGTCGTACTCACATGAAAGTAGGTTTAAACAGTAGTTTGGGTAAACATCCAGTTCTGCGGTGAGCTGGGAAGATGAAATTTCCTTCTGAGCTATCTCTTCCTCTCTACTGAAGTCAAGGGAACCATCCTTAATAGCCAAAGATAAAGTCTTTTCAAAATATTTCTCTCCTCCATAAAATGACGGGCCAAATGATTGCCTTACAAAATTAATATTTCTAAACACAGTTTATTCTTAAATATCTTCCAAAACCTTCTGCATTTCCCCAGACAGTGGTGTCTGAAACACCACATTAAAAGAGCAACTAAAATGTAATTAAAAACGACCAAACCAACCCACCCACCAACCAACCAATCAAACAAACAACAAAAACAAACAAACAAACAAAACCAAAAAAAATGAACTTCTTAACTTTTGGCTTTAAATATTTTATAGATTTCACCATTGGATAGTATCCTATAGTATAAAGTCCTGTATTTCAGAACAAATGGGATTTGATTATTTGTGAGTCAGCCTTCCCAAGCAATAAAACATTTATATATTCTTACTGATAAGTTATTTAATGATCAGTCCTGTTGTCTTTGATGAAACTGTAAAAATCTGACCTGCATATTAATTGTAGGGATAAACCAAATCTTCCATTCTCATTAGAAGATACTTGGCATTAGTGATACAGACAGAGTAGAATTTTCAAATTCATTTTAGTCTGGAATCAGGAGATTTAAAATCATTAAGAATCTACCACACACTCAACACACTGTTTGGAATTCTAGTAGAACAATATAATGTCGTATTGCAGGCTCTGAACCAAGGAATACTCGTTAAGATTTTATGTACTGGTTTATGTCACTAACACTGTACTGGTTCCAGACTGAAACAAGTTTCCATTAGTTATGTTTAGAAATTTATTTGTGACTTGAATTTTCTGTAAAAATATAACTAGGGCAAAAGCAAGTAAATACTCTGAATCCATGTGATTCATTATTCAAACAACTATCTGCAATTGTAGAAATGTTCACAAATCCTGAAAGTTTAGTCGCTTAGAATAATTGACATTGCTATGTATTTCTGGAAATAGTAACTTTATTTCCTCCTAATTAAATAAATTCAATACGGTTATCAAGGAAGAACCTGACTATACTGCCAGACAGATAACACAAAAAATAATTAAGCTATAACAACAAATAATTAATTGAATTAAAATTAATCTTCCAAAGATTTTTGCAGATGCCTGTGAAAATCAAATTCATTCTAATAAAACAAGATTAATTTGCAAATGGATGCAAACCAAGATTCTTGCTTTGCAAACAAGTTTTCTCAAACAGGAAGTCAGTGGACTGGACTATGTTTGTATAACAACTTTTGTAGGTTCAGTTCCTGAACTTATTTCAGAAAGGACAGGTAGGACTACAAGAGCTATTCTGTTTTATTACTTGGCTTGAAAACCTTTCGGCCCATGATAAACAATGATTTTTCCAGCTGCAAACCATTTGCACAGTGCTAGTGACTGAGGTTGGAAGGATTCCCCTGCTGCAGTGTATGTGGTAATTACTTCTCTTGAAACTGACCTGATCACTTTCTCCAGCTGATGTTCCTCAATCACCACCAAAAAAACGTAAGTTTCACATTAGGTTGCAAACAGTCTCCCAGCTTGGATATAAAAAACATCTTGGGTTGGAAAGAGGTGTCACTACTCAAACTTACTGACTTTCATCCCTGTCAGCCAGGCTTCAGGATTTCATGCACAACAAATATGTTGACAACTAATCCCTCCCAGGTGTGCAGGGAAGGCTTCCATGGCAATGGCACATGACTGAAGACCTCAGAACTGTGGTGTGATGTTCTGGTCTGCAATTCTTTGTCTCCAGTCCAGGAATAATACCAGTTAGCCAACATTGGTGACTGTGCTTGAGACTGAAGTGGAACAAGATTCAGTATCTCATCAAAAAACAGAGAAATTATACTCTTGTTAGAGTTGCTTTAATGACATGAAGTTGCTAAGCAAGTTATCTTCATAAGCTGTTTTTCCTTTTCACTGTCTAGCACGGGAGAAATAAACTGAAGTAATTCCAGAGTCTATCAAAGCAAACTGCTCCAGCCAAAGATCCCACAACACGAGAAGGATTGGATTTACATGTTAAAAACAGTAAGTACTTCTTTGTCTATTATATTTTGATTTCAACTATGAGCTTTCAAAAGCAACACAATTATTCTCTAATTGCTAGCTATTACAGTGCTATAGGCTGAAAAGAGAATTAAAGCTCTTAAACTTCATTTGAGCTGCTCTGGCACAGCAGCGATAGAGTCCTTATTACCAACTGCAGCTGAGCCAGTATTTCTAGAGAATAGCAGGGTACATTTCACAGACTGCAAATAAACATCTGCTATTCCAGCCACAGCTGTGTGCCAAACCCTTTTGCAAAGATGTTTGTCTGAGGCAGATGCAGCCTCTTTCACTAAAGGCATGTGCTTTGACTTGTTTCATACTGTTAGTTTTTGATAGAATCCTAGCAATAGCACTAAAAAGGCTCGGGAAAGAAAAGAAAAGAAAAGAAAAGAAAAGAAAAGAAAAGAAAAGAAAAGAAAAGAAAAGAAAAGAAAAGAAAAGAAAAACTGTCGGAACAAGGCAATTTCTGTACTTGTCAAAATGTCTGTGGCCAGTTCTCAGAAAGGGAGCCTGTACAAGTTACATAGCCAAACCAGCAGGTGTTGCAAATCTGATTGTTTTTGTACAGATCCCAACTTTGCAAATTACCCCTACTTTTCATAGAATCATAGAATCATTAAGGTTGGAAAAGACCTCCAAGATCATCTGGTCCAGCCATCCCCCTAATACCACTATCACCACCTAAGCCAGGTCCGTAAGTAACACATGCAGCCTTTCCTTAAGCATGCCCAGGAATGGTGACTCCACCACCTCTCTGGGCAACCCGTTCCAGTGCCTGACTACTCTTTCTGAGAAGAAATGTCTCCTAATTTCCAACCTGAACCTCCCCTGGTGCAACTTGAGGCTATTCCATCTAGTCCTATCACTAGTTATCTGTGAAAAGAGGCCAACCCCCAGTTCCCCACACCTTCCTTTCAGGTAGTAGTAGAGAACAGTAAGGTCTCCCTTGAGCCTCCTCTTCTCTAGACTAAACACCCCCAGTGCCCTCAGCCGCTCCACACAGGACTTGTGTTCCAGGCCCTTCACCAGCTTTGTAGCCCTTCTCTGGACATGCTTCAGGGCCTAGATGTCCTTCTTGTAGTGAGGGGCCCAAAACTGAACACAGCACTCAAGGTGCGGCCTCACCAAAGCTGAGTATGAGGGGACGATCACCTCCCTGCTCTGTTGGCTGCACTATTCCTGATACAAGCCAGGATGTCATTGGCCTGCTTGGCCACCTGGGCACACTGCTGGCTCATGTTCAGGTGAGCATCAATCAGCACCCCCAGGTTAGATCCAACCTGTCCAGGTCCCTCTGTAGGGCCTTCCTACCCTCCGGCAGATCGACACTTCCCCTGAGCTTGGTGTCATCTGCACACTTACTGAGGGTGCACTCAATTCCATTATCCAAATCATCAATAAAATATTAAAGAGGATGGATCCCAACACCGACCCCTGGGGAAGACCACTGGTGACCGGTCACCAGCTGGATTTCTCTCCATTCACCACCACTCTCTGGGCCTGACCCTCCAGTCGGTTGTTAACCCAGCAAAGAGTGTATGCAAAGAGTGTACCTGTGCAAGCTATGGGCTGCCAGCTTCTCTGGGAGAATACTGTGGGAGACCATGTCAAAGGCCTTGCTGAAGTCTAGATAGACAACCTAGACTAGTTTTATGTGTAACTTCAGCCTATGCTTAGGTGTTTCATTGTTTTGAGGCTTTAGGTTTCATGATTTTGCTGCAAATCAGTTAGCTTAGAAACAAGATTTAGTGCATGACAAATTCTGTAAGCTCAGAATGTGTTCATACTAAGAGACCTCTTGAATGGTTACAAATTTATTTTAAAAATCATGATAATTTAAAAACTTCTCTGGTTGCTGCCTTTCCTAAAGTTTGACTGACTAAGTCAGTGCTAAGATGAGAATCCAGATCAGACACATTTATGAAAATTAAAAAAAAAAATAGAAAGCAGTATAACTGTGAGAGCAGTGGTCTTGAGGAGTGTATATGTGAAGCATTGAATTAATTGCAAACAATAGCAGCAGAACAAAAAACAAAGAAACAAACAAAAAGCAGAAAATGAGGGCAAAGACCAAAAGACTCTAAGCTTTAGATAATGACTGGTTACTGTAACATTCATGAAGAATGGCATTTCCATGGGTAACGTATACTGAAAGTGATGTAATGACATAGGAATGTATTTCAGAATTTATCTACTGACCAAAAGCAGTTTTGGGGGGCACTTTTTTGTTGTTTGTTTTGTTTTGTTTTGGTAAGGGGGTAGGGGAGGTTGTTTTGTTTTGTTTTAAAGTAAAGCTTCATCTCAGTTAAAAACTAGAGCCTCAATTAAAATGGGAGTTTAATGAGAAAAACATGTACTTCAGACATTCTGAATAAAAATATATTTTTCAGATTTCTAGATGGATTCAAGCAAGTTTCCAGTTCAAGTAAAAACCTTTTTTTTTTTTTTTTAAGAGTTTTTTAGTAGATACAAAAGGCACAAAACAAGCAGGGGAGAGCCACCTGCCCCAATGACTTTGCCTTCACCTCATCTGAAAGATGTTATTATTTGTCTCCAAAATTGTAAAGTAAGACAAACCATATTCCACTAACATCCTGACCACTGGGTCTTGTCTGTTAGAGTTGCATTATGTAGCATAAAAAATTATTTAATTGGAGAGAGGGCAAGTATGAATCTGCAAGGCCTTGTTACAGGCCTCCTACTCAAAGCCACTTTTCCCTTTCTGTAGGAAAAAAGTGGTAGAAAGTCAGCCCAGGATATTCTGTACCCTGTTAGCTCTATCACTTTGGTGGCAAACAGGCAATTTCAGCTTAAATCCTTTTGCATTTTAGACAAGTAGTTACTGCATGCTCAGGGCACCACTTCAAAATTGGTAACACTCTTGCTGTGTTAGTTCTGAGAAGGATGCCAGCATTCCCCTGCTAATCTAGCCCAGTTATGCAGATAAAGTGTGCCAGGTTTCTGTATAACTGTGGATCTAGCAAAACTGCGTTTTTCCAGTCAATGAGCTATGTCATGGTGCAAGATTATTCAACTCCAGCATTCACTGATCATCTCACTGAACTTCGGTGCACAGTTTCAGGTCTAGCTGAAAATTTGATGGCAGAGTAAGGATAGAAAACATCTAACCACCAGGGATAGCTAAATGTCTTCTGTCCTTACAAGTTTACTTTGCCACCTCACATTGCTTATGTGTGCAGTATCGTGTTACGAGAGGCAAATCTAAACAATAATCAAGACGTACATGTTTTCAAGAAGGAAATCTGTTTTGAATCACAAGGATAGCTAGAGGTAGTTCGCAGCAGATATTTCCTAGTAAGTCCAGCTTTAGAGGATTTTTTCCCCTCTTTCTTTTGAGCTATTCAGAATGGCAGAGTGAGTTAGAATTCAAGCTACAGACACTCAGAGACAGCGCTTGATCTGGCTGAAAGAAACTCTTAAGAAAAGCCAGGACACAAATTGGAACCAGAAAATGAAATTAAACACAATAGTACAAGCATGAAAGAACAGAACAGCAGCACTCCAAAACTGAAAACTTTTACATATTGATTTCCAGGTAATAAATATAAAATGTTCATCATACGCCTCAGTCGTTGTTTGTCCTAATAGCTCAAATAAAAAAGAGGGTTTGCTCAAAAAAAAATGAAGATTTGTGGTCTGAATACAAAATAATAATAATAAACACAGAATTTCTAGACTCAACTCTCACATCCAGTAAACCACTCCAGTGTAAATGTGTAGAGAAGATGGTAAGGGTTTCTCTAATGATTGAAGAGCACAACAAAATAAGAGATTTCAACTTTTTAATCTACTTAGATGTTTATGATAATGCCTTTCTATTTTTCTTTCTATTCATTAATGTATGAAAATTCTTGGTGCAGATGATCGTTTTCAGTCTATGTTCAATGTTTCGAAAAACCCTTTAGTCTTACTTTAATGTATCACTATTTAAAATGATCTTGCTTTTAAGAATATGTGGAAGCATACTCAGAAAACCAAATAGAAGTACCTCCCCATAATCCTTGTCTGGAAATGTCTGAAATGGGTAGTCTTATTCCTCCTAGCAAGTTTCATATATAATGTCCTTATTATTTTTATTTGTAAACAATTTTCTTATTCTTTTATGTTTTTAATCAAAAATATATAACGTAAATGATTTTACTTAGTCATCAAGGAGTCTGAGAAGTCGAATCACTAGAAGGTGGAGAATAGCAGGGAGGCTAATTATCAAATGAAGGACAGGAAGGTTTTATTTTGTTTTAATAAATGAAGGTTTCATCAAGAGCTCTTTACAGCACTGGCTTTAAGAGATGTTAACTGTCTGCATGGGATGTAGGGGAGAAGAGCTGAGTTGACACTTCTGTTCATAATAGTGCAGTGTAATCAAAAAACACATACATTTTGTGTCAGACTGGTACCAGCTACATCCTCATTCTGGAGATATTAATGTTTCTTTGAAAGAAAATGGATTTGGTGATAGTTATCCAAGACATACTAAAATAAGTGTGAGACACTTCTTTCACTGGAAGTGCACTGAGTCAGATCTCCAGTATATCTTTCATGTCTGATTACTGTCATCCCATTATAGGAAGAAAGTAAAAATCTTCAGAAAACATATGCATAATACCTACAATTATAATACATTCAGCCTGCTTGTAAGCCTGTGTTTTAATGTCTGACACCATTCATTATAAGTAAAGAGCATCTATGACATGTAGACTCTGTTCCAAAATGTCTGCAAGGCACAAAAAAGTCCTTGTGGGGATGGTTTATCACAGTGGGGGCAGCCCGTGTGGAGTATTTCAAGACGTATGCAAGGAGAAGCCTTGTCAGAGGTCACCGTTAGGTACCACAGTTAGAATAGGTGAATTGTCATTTGGTCCAAAAAGCTGGAGGTAGTAGGATGCTGGCTTACATGGCTACATCGGGAAAGTCACTTAGCTTCTCCTCTTCCCATACAAAAACCCCAAAGTCTTACTTAACTCAGAGGGAAGTGTGGATGAAAAGCAGAACATGACTGAAAACCAGATGCTGTCAAGCTTCACTGGATATACAGCATTGCAAGCTAATAATACACAACTTACAAGGCAGGTGTTTTGTATAATCATTCCCAAGTAAGCCTAGCAATATAGTCAGAGATAAGTCTAGGATGCTGTTTAGCCTTAATATCTGATTTAAACTGTTATGCTTTGTTCAGTGTCATGGTGAGGCTGTTTATGAACATATACATTAGTACCAGTGATTAGAATTGCATCTACATTAACAAAAATATCCTGTTCTCAAAGGACCAGATGTTGCTTTCTGAAGAGATTTATTTATTACTGATTTATTTAGGTTACCCCTTGAAACAGTTTATTTGGTTATTAAAATACATTCAAACAGGAAATGTATTAAGAGAAGTCATATGCCTTGTCTCAAAGTAGAGCATCTCGGACAGCCATAATAACAAACATTGTTTTTGAACTCAACTCTATAAGCATGTTATACTCAAACATTATAAAATAAATCAGTACATAAAGTTTTAAAATATGTCATAAAATCCTAACAGTCTGCTGACATTATTATTTCCAGTTTGTGCTGTAGTTGATTTCTATGGAAAGCAAACACATATGGAATGGATATCATTAAGCACTGACAAGCTTTTGAAGCCACTATAAACTTGGTCATGCCTCTCCACTCGCACTGGGATGAGTAACTCTATGGAAACCAATCAAAATATGTCAGCATAACTCCATTAAAACTGGGAGTGGAATGAAGCTCAAAACAGCTCTAGCTCATCTTCTCCAAGGACAGGCCACAAGAACGTGTGAAATAAGCAACTCTTTAATACTGCTCCCTGAAGCAAAACTACATGCAGCTGAGGTGCACAGCTTCCTGGGGGTTTCTGCTGCAAACCACCATGTCAACTCTACTGAGATCAAGGGCTTCCAGCCTCATGTCATTGGGGTATAAAATAAAGAAAACTGGGGTATGGTTGAATGCTGAGCATGCTGAGGACACTGCAGTCCTCCTGCCGTTTGCTCTAGGGCAGCCACTCTGATGGGTCTGTCCCCTACTGGGACCTTGGACTTCTGCTCTCCTAGATCTGCACTGAATATGGAAACATTACAGAATTTCCCTGAGGATAGCACTTAAATGTGTCTAGCATAATTCACTGCTTTTGTAAAGCAAATAAACTTGCTTTTGGGCACACATAACAGCTTTTTCTCAGGCTGTTGTTCACATCTTAGTAAAGATCATGCAGTACATCATGATGTTTTATAGATATGGTCTGCAGTGGAGATTTTTATAATTACCTATCAATTTTGCAAGAGTAACATCAACTGAAAATGTTAACAATTAACTTAAAATGTCCCCGTCAGCAATTTAATATATTTTTTAAAAGCAAATGGGTATCAAGGCCAGATACAGCTCAGTATAATCAGCAGAAATGTACCCAGTGATTTTCACTGTACACTATTACAAGCCTTCCAAACCCTTTTAGCTACAAGAAAGCAAGAAATAAGAAGAAAGAGGTATAAGAAAAACACATTAGTGCATACATTTGTTAATA
Organism: Cygnus atratus; assembly: GCF_013377495.2. Classification (NCBI taxonomy): domain Eukaryota; kingdom Metazoa; phylum Chordata; class Aves; order Anseriformes; family Anatidae; genus Cygnus; species Cygnus atratus. Next base: position 79,564,264 of record NC_066396.1, read on the forward strand.
CATGTATCTTGGTATTTAAAACAGAACTTTAATTTAAAAAGACTGTTCTTGGACTAACAAAGGTGAATTTTATTTATTTATTTATTTATTTGGTAGGAAAACGGATAGGAATCTTTCTTCAACAACTTAGTAGCATTGTTTGCTTGCGGATTGTTTTCCACCATTGATTCCTGATGTTGAGAAAAGGGGTCAGGAAAACAAAAGACATAAATCTCTACTTTGCTATTTACCTTTCTGTGTCTCCATATGTGTGCTTTCAGTGAGGCTGAGATCTAAGCAGTAAAATGCCCTGGGAGGAAAGTTTGCCTTATTGTAAAGATGGACAACCTGGAAAATACAGTTCTCATCAATTCCATTCTCTTGGAAGCTACCTGTGAAAAGCAATCTAAATGTGGTTAAGCTTTTGAATACACTTCTCCTCCCTCCCTCCCTCCCTCCTTCCTTCCTTCCTTCCTTCCTTCCTTCCTTCCTTCTTTCATTCCTTTTTTTCCTTCCTTCTTTCATTATTTTTTTCCTGTGACTCAAAGGTAATTTACAAATTAACTACAGATTACCTACAGATAATGCACACATTTTCCACCATGTTGGGAAATAAAGAGAGGTCGAGATGAAATCAAGAAGTAAAGAAGTTAATAGCAATTTTCGATGTTTGTTCATTTCTCTTCCTTACTTTATCAGTTAACATTTCAGCAAAATCTTTAATAAATACTTACTCTGCCCAAATACTTCACCCATATATACCCCACCCAGCAACAAGTCATGGCAGTAAAGTTTTCTTTTTGCTCTTCTGACAGTTCATGGACAGCACCACAACAACTGAGAACTTGTAAGGAGGGTGTGCTCTGCTCTGAGCTGCAAGAGAGCAGTATATTAGATCATTTACTGCATTCCAGAAGCAGTTCAGTCACAGAGGTTAGGACTGTTACCAGAGTAATTAGAAGAGCTAATGCTGTGGCTTGATTAAGAGTCAGTTTTGCTTTAGTGCTAAATGAGCAGCTACCAAAGGGAAATCAAAACACTGCCAAGTGCAATGAACAGATATCACTGATTTTGACAGCTTTAGGGTTCTGACCTCTTGCCCTGGATGATGTTCTGGGAATTTGGGGAATTAGGGTGTTCACATACAATTACAATAATAAATTGATTTTACAAGAAAAAGGGATCAGTCTTTACAGATTTGCACTTACGGATGTAAGTACCTTGATTTCTAACCATACCAGTAATCTGACTTAATCCAAAATACTCAGCATTCGTTAAATTAATGTAAATAATTTACTAGTAGAAAATTTGCATTCCCAGCTCTACTTCTTACATACCTGCACTTAGGTTTCAGTAAGTATCTTGTTAAAAATATGATTTGAAAAGATATCTAGAGAAATATACACATTTATTTACATTTGAAAAAAAAAAATCACAAAATTTAGAAAACTTGGATGAAAGCTCCGTGTAAATCCAATTCATTAACATCAGCAGCAAGAGTCAACTTTGCTTCTGCTCCTAAAGTATTTTACTTTTAACTTTCTCATTTTAAAAAGTGTATTAACTTTGGAAAACACTCTTTTCAAACTGTTGTGATTATAGGTGTTTTTCCCACTATTGCTACTTCTGCTTATGCCTTTTATTTTAGCTTCCTGCTGAGCTAATAGTGATGAGGAGTATCAGTAAAAAAAATAAACAATCTTGCTAGATACATCCCATAAAAGAGAACCCTTCCATACTATGCATATGGGATTTTTTAATAATTGCACTGAGTGGACTCTCTCTTCTTCTTTTATTACATTTTTTTCTGGTTCATGTGTATTGCCCTATTGAATGTAGGAATGGGAGAAAACAGATGAAGGTGGAATAGAGAAAGAAAACCTTTTCTTCCAGTAACACTGAAAAATCCGCTCAAACACACGGCTGAAAGACAGGTTTCTATCCAGCTTTTACAAAGATGTACAGCACACCACAGATGCACAAGCTGAAATAACTCCTTCTGTGTTTCAACAGTGATAGTGGTAACAACTCAGTGGGTCAGCAGTTCTGACCTACCAAGCCACTCGAGCAGAATGGTAAAACCATTCAGCTACGTATTGGGTACATCCCAAGGAAAACCCTGGGTGCTGTTTTGTGTCCTACTCTCCCGAGATCCTTGGCAATATTACCACACTAATTCTTTCTGCATAGGGAGAGATGAGAGGGGAGATTCCTGGGGCACGATGCATTAAAATATGCAGCCTGAACTCTGGTAACTTTCTCAAATAAGTTCTTCCAGTCTAGAGAGAATTCTTTCCAATCCTTCCCAGCCCTCTCTTTTTCTTCTCACTCCATCCCTTCCTATTCACAGTGAGGTTCTGTGTATGTTTTCACTACTTGGTCCCTTTCACAGAGTATCAGATTTGCATGCAGGGTAGTCTGGCACCACATTCATGGTGTGTTAGGAAGCACAGAAGGCTTTAAGCACTGCTGTAAACAGGAAGGGGAGACAATGTCTTGCCTGGTATTCATAAAGACATGCAAAGACACAGAGAGATGGCTTCATGCTTCTGGTTTGTGACCCAGGAGAAACTAAATCAGGTGTGCTGTCAGTCATATGTGTCTGCATCACGCTGCTGTGTGCTGTAGGCATTTGCCCGTAAATATTCTGTTCACAGCCAGCTGGATCAGCTAAACTGGGGATAAGTTAGCTGTAGGCCCAGGGATGGCTACAGGAGGAACAAAATATCACTGCAATCAGTAGGTGCCAGTGGTAGGATGCTTGGAGGAAAACTGAGTTCTTTTGCTGTAGAAGAGCAGTCTTTAACAGAACCGCAGGGCCTTGTCAGCACCTGAAACAAAGGAAATGCCTATGCAAATATTTTGCTGGGATGTGTTTGGAAATACAGTGTGCTTTTGTCTTGGAAAGAAGAATAAACGCTACAGAAATAGCACACACACACACATAAGCACAGACAAAAGCAAAACTGGATTACACCTAAAAAGGCAGAAGAGCATCAGCCTGAAGGCAGAGATTTTTAGCCAACTATTGGATAAAAATGGCTTGGGACTGTGAGCAAGGGGATTGGCTCCTGTCATTCTATTTTTCTCCTTTTAAAAAAAAAAAAAAAAAAAAAAAAAGGAGATTTACTATAGCCTTTGCAAATAAACATCACTGCATCGCAGTCGCCTCAATCCACCACCAATCTATAATACTAACAAGCCTTCAGGATCTGTAGCTTAGAAATGAAGAGACAATAAAACTAATCAGTTCCGTATTTGGATCCAGCCTCTCTGTTTCTGCACTCAATTCTCTAATATTTTAGTTGTTTGTCTGGGTACCTCCTGCATCTCACTGGGTTTAGAGAAGGGAGTCACAAGGTCACAGTGAATGGGGGTAGGTTCTTGTGCACAACTTTTCTAGGCACCTTCCCAGGGCTCAGAGCACCACACCCCATCCCATGCCTTGTTTTGTTCTGGTAGAGCACAAAGCAATGGAGGCTAACAAGGTTTTGGGAAGGCATGGAAACATGTTGACAAAAGATCCTTTAACTTCATTGAGCCTGATGCAGGAAAATCAGGTTCTGAGAGGGCCTTTGGTTTCACCAAGACACCAAAACACAGTTGTTTTCAGAAATTTTAAGAGGTCTCTGAGTTCAGCAGGTCACTGTGACCCTCAGAGCTGGTTCTGTGACCTGCCATGCAACCTGTGAGCGATTGCTCTCAGGCTTTCTAACGGTGATCCAAACCAAGCCAAAAGCTCAATGGAAAACCAATATTAATTAGAAGCCTACAGCAAGCAGAGATGATGACCAAACCTGTGGGGCAGGAAGGAGTGACGTTTTTAAGCCTTTTCATTGTTTTGGGGACTTAATTTCTTGCAACCTCAAGAAATGGCTTTCAGCAGCCTTTCATTACCATCTTCCCATGACAGGTGTGATGTGTAATGCTCTAAGTTTGACCAGGTCAGGCTGTTCCCAGAACTGCAATTTGACAGACAAGTTACTGGGAACGAAGTTTTCTGTAAAGGTCCTGGTTGTTACTGGATTAAGATGAACCCAGTTGGTCAGAAAAGTAATAGAAGTCACGAACTTCATTAATTGCCATAGAATAAAACATTTACCCATTCAAATGGGCAAAAGTCTATAATTAAAATTATCAGAAAGAAATGTAGACGTTAGCAATCAAATGCAAAGGTAGATGAAGAATAAAATAGAAAGACTTACACAGGCAGATTAAGAAAATAATGCACTCAGTTATGTGTTGTTGTTGTTTTGGTTTGGTTTGGTTTGTTTTTTTGTGGAAAACATTTTGATTTCTATAAAGTAGAATGTATTTCAGATGATGATGACATTAGAAGGAGTCAGAAGGTGATGAGAAAGCGATCTCATCGTGCCACCTTTGGTGCTATGATCAAAGGGCTGTCACACAGAAGGGAAATCTGACCACATCCACCATGATGGCTTGCAGTGACGTTTGGTTTTAAATCGTTCAAATCCTGACTCAAGCATAGAGGGGCAGGCTCTGTGTGCAGTAATACTGAATTTCTAAACCAGAAGTGCTGGGAGGCTTATTATTAAAGCAGTGCTATTCTGACTGGATACAAATGACATTTAGTCACTTATAGTACCCATTGGCCTGGGTTCTCAGTGGACAAAAATTGACTAAAACAACTACTAAAACAGTTTACTAGCAACGACATTTTCCCATTTTTCCCTTTCTTATAGTGCTGTCTACAGAAGAACTTCTTTTGGCTGAAAGGTGCAGATTCTGCCCCAGTCCACATCAATTAGCCTGCTATGGAGGCACAAACAACTATTTTTATTTTTTATTTTTTAAGTTTGTCAAGAATAGACTGCTTCTGTTTAATGTCTCACGTAATTTCCTACTTTATTAGATATTGTCTCTAATTTTAATATACTTCTGTTATTTCTTCCTAGATCAGTAAAAGTTTGAAAGAATTAAAAATATTTTGCATTGTAGGTTTGCCTTATAGTGCGAGAACTGACATTTTCAGTAATCTTTATTAAAATAGCTTTTAAGATAAAATATAAAGGAACAAAATATTCTGCAATATAAATTCCTCTCTTATAAATGAAATGTAAGTAAATTATTTTGGATTTTTACCTTAAAAAATTAAACTGAATACAGAAGCAAATGACAATGGAAGTAAAGAAAAATATAAAAAGTGAATTGTATAAACCACAGGGAAACAAAGCTATGCAATCCTACACTTCACTACATTTTCATTTTCACAACGTAACAAATTTGAGTCTTCCCACTCATGCACTGATCTTCCTGCTCATCACTCTTCTAAAAGGCGAAGGTGGCACGTAAGGATTTTTTTTTTCCTCTTCTATATGTTTTATCTTGTTTCACTTTATTCCGTTTGGCAGATAAGCACTGAAACCACATGCTGAAAACTATATTGAACTTATTCCACTTGCATTTATTTTTACAGTTTTTACAATAGTAAGAATATTTCTGGGTATCAGTCATCAGTATCTTGTCTTGCACAATAAGCTGAGGAGATGCATCAAATTCATTTTTAGGGACATAGAAACATTCCTTGCTACTTTGAAAGATGCAGTCACGTTGAGTGAGAGTGGAGATGCGGAGAAGTATAGGGTTGGAGAAGATGAATGAGGGGGCAGAAGGAAAGGGAAAGACAGCACCTGCTTCTGCCAGCAGGCCCTCAAAGCCTCACATCGTTACCAAAACTGGCCAATGGATCACTTCTAGCAGACCTCATCCTGAAAATCTACAAAGAGTACCTGGACCCTCACACACTTTACATCGCCTAGTTCCTCCCACCCAGTCCTCTACTCCTCCTAATGCCTACTCAGCTCTCCTGGCACCTTCCCACTGAGCCTTCTCTACAACTACTGCAAACATAATATTCTTCTATTCTTCCTGTGCTGCCTTCAGAAAGCATCTATAAAATGCTTTCCCCCACAGATAAACAGTGACTGATAATCAATATTGTGTTTAGAAGGTCAGTGATCTTTTAAAAATAGAAATCAGATTATACTGAACAGTGATCTTAGTTTGTCTGTTGCTACAGTGCAAGGCAAGAAATATTCATCGATGGTTTTTTACATGGGCAATAGAGGAAGTGCTATGGTTGTGGAAACCTTGAGTGATACTTTAAAAATTGATTTTTTATCAAAACAGATAAATTTTATCAAATATGAAGGGTTTGTCTTAACAATATCAGTGGGATCAATATTAGGCTTGTTCTGTTTTGTTATCCAGTGTTCTGGCAGCAGGGAAAAGGAGGGCTTTTTGGAAGGGAAGGGAAGGGAAGGGAAGGGAAGGGAAGGGAAGGGAAGGGAAGGGAAGGGAAGGGAAGGGAAGGGAAGGGAAGGGAAGGGAAGGGAAGGGAAGGGAAGGGAAGGGAAGGGAAGGGAAGGGAAGGGAAGGGAAGGGAAGGGAAGGGAAGGGGAGGGGAGGGGAGGGGAGGGGAGGGGAGGGGAGGGGAGGGGAGGGGAGGGGAGGGGAGGGGAGGGGAGGGAGGGAAGGGAAGGGAAGGGAAGGGAAGGGAAGGGAAGGGAAGGGAAGGGAAGGGAAGGGAAGGGAAGGGAAGGGAAGGGAAGGGAAGGGAAGGGAAGGGAAGGGAAGGGAAGGGAAGGGAAGGGAAGGGAAGGGAAGAGAAGGGAAGGGAAGGGAAGGGAAGGGAAGGGAAGGGAAGGGAAGGGAAGGGAAGGGAAGGGAAGGGAAGGGAAGGGAAGGGAAGGGAAGGGAAGGGAAGGGAAGGGAAGGGAAGGGAAGGGAAGGGAAGGGAAGGGAAGGGAAGGGAAGGGAAGGGAAGGGAAGGGAAGGGAAGGGAAGGGAGGGAAGGGGAAGGGGAAGGGGAAGGGGAAGGGGAAGGGGAAGGGGAAGGGGAAGGGGAAGGGGAAGGGGAAGGGGAAGGGGAAGGGGAAGGGGAAGGGGAAGGGGAAGGGGAAAGTTTGACTGGAAGGGACCTTCAAAGATCATCCAGTCCATCTCCTAACCAGAAGTTAAAGCACAGTACTGAGGGCACAGTCCAAATGCCTCTTGGACACTGACAGGCTCGGGGCACCCAGCACCTCACTAGGAAGCCTGTTGCGGTGTCTGGCCACCCTCAGGGTAAAGAAATGCTTCCCGATGCCCAGCCGGGCCCTCCCCTGGCACAGCTCTGTGCCAGTCCTCTGTGTCCTGTCATTGTTTACCCAGGAGAAGAGAACAGCATTTCCCATTCTACTTCCATTCCTTAGGATGTTGTAGAGAGAATTTTCTCAACTGAAATTTATCCAGACCTGAAAAATAAAGTGTGTTATCTGGTTTAAAATAACCAGAATAAAACAGAGGGTTTTGTTATGTTTTGTTTTGTTTTTGTGTGTGTGTGTGTGGTTTTTTTAATACATTCCTATGTATTAAGATTATTATTATTACTGCCATTAAAATTGAAGAGCAGAGGAAGCATATGGGAGGCCTGCACAGATGAAAGTAAAAAACAATGATTTATCAGCTTTGAACTGGTTTAAGTCTTGCATGCAGCAACAGATAGATACTGCCAATCAGAAAAAAAGCAAACAGCAGATTTCACTGTTTCTATCCCTGTAGGCAATCAAGCAACATCAGGAATAAATTATGGCCCTATATGAAAGAGGAGGCACAGCATGAGAAGCCAAGAGAACACCTGAGGATATTTTAAGATGCTTCTTCTCTGCTTTGCAAGTATGCAGCCAATGGGAAACTCAGAAACATCCTAAAGGTCAACTAAAAATTTCATAGTTAATGTTATGGAAACCAAGATAAACACATAAAAATATAGATAGAAAATAAACGCACCTATATGAATATTGAAATAAAGTATTTTTTAGCTTTCTGAATTGTTATGGAGTAAAGGATTAGCATGACAAATAGATGATCCTACCGGTAGTGTAGTACCTTGTCATATATATTCTCAGAAAATGTCCTATTACCAAGAATTTGGGACAATAATGTGAGTGGAGTAGGCCAGATCCTTCCTCCAGACCAGGAACTTCCTTTTAATTGCCAACGTTATGGTCTTCAATTGTAGTTCTACCCACAAGTTCTTCTGCCAACATTGGCATATGGTTTAAATAGCTTTGTTTTCTGCTGTGATGTTTATTGTCCTGAAATAGTGTAGAGAACAACACATATCCTCTCAGCCTTTCTTGTGCTAGACGAAACAAGCAGAGCTAGTTTTGTGTTCTCTGACATGCTGGGAACAGTCAAGGTAGTAGTGACTTCTCTTCCTAGACTCAGCTCATTAGTAAGACTGTGTTCTGTCTTTAAAAATGCAGAACACATGCTAATCTTTGTTTGTTTTCTCCCTGACATAAATATACATATATATATATATATACAATATACGTATACTTCCCAGTCTTTACCGATACTGCTTGTGCATTTTTCTCTAAACAGGTAGTATCTTTTGTACAGCTATACCACTAACTTTATTAATATTGCCAACATTTCTAATATTACTTCTCTGTCTGGTAAAGGTACTATAAAACATTCACAGAAAGCTCAGACAGCACAGCCCAGAGAACACGCTTTGTCTTTGTTGTGTCTTTGAAACTTATGTCTAATAGTCACATACTCAAAATGCTGATGCAAACACAGGCCAACCTCAAAACTGTGTTGAACTAGAAATCATTATTTTCCTGTTTGGTGCTCTGCACACAAGGTTTGTTTTCCAGCAAGGGTCTGCTAGAAGATTACAAGTCAAACTTGGATGTCAGACCAAACCAATATCATGCAGTGTCATCCTTTAGCTCATCAAACCACATGAAAATTAACACTATAAATTCCTGTCTAGCAACTCAAGTTACATCTTCTTATGGAAGAAGCTGCTATTGTCCACACAGAAGTACAAACCTTCATTTTTGAATAATGGTGACCAGAGAAAGGAATAAAAGCTTTTTATGGGGTCAAACCAATGGAGAGAGAAATAGCATATTTAATTTAAAGGTTTCCACCTGTTCTCATCCTGAAACATTCCCTCTTCATCTGTTAGGTGTAAATACTGGTCTTGTAATACATCAAAGGTATTGGAGATTTTCTGTTTGGTTGTAGATTTTTTTTGCTTGTTTGTTTCTTTATTTGTTTGTTTGTTTTGTGGGTGTTTTTTTCATCTGTTTAGTTACATAAACTCCTGAAGCTTCTTTTGTTTTATATTATTTTATGTATTGTTCTATAGTATTTAATATAGTCTTTTATTCTCCCATAGAAAGAACAAAAACGTAGGTGTTATAAAGAACTTGCAGATCTCTGCCAGGATCCTTAATTTTTCTACTGTGTGGAAAAAAATGGATAGAGATCAGAAAATCTTAAATTAATGTTAGCTCTCTGTGGTGTGAGACTTTCATGCCATATGGTACAAAAAAATACATTCTCACATTGACTTCAAAGTGTCTTGTTCATAGATATGAAGCCTTCTACTACATAGAACTGGGTAGTAAATTGTGAAGTATTAAACTCTGAAGTGAAATCATACACTTTACACCTTCTAGGGATTTTAGCACTAAGGATTTTGAAATGTAAGTATGTTTTGTAACTTTTTTAAGGAAAAGCACACAAAAGAGTAAAGGGCTTACTGGAAATGGTTTTACAGTATTTTGACAAAAGCAAGAGCAGAAAATACTCTGAGGAGTTTACAAAACTGTCAGAAGCAAACAAAGTGTTGTAAGATTCAAGAATAGATGTTTATCTGTGGAACACTGAGCATCTGCTTTGATGGTATGTTTGGTCATCTTGACCAAACTTGATCATCTTGAGTTGATCATCTTTGACGATCATTTTGATCATGTTGGAAAATCAGAGTTAGTTTAGTCCTTATTCCAAAAAAAAAAAAAAAAAAGGCATTTAATCACACTAATGTGATGCCTAAAATTTAACAGGATCAAGCCTTCATTTTTTTGTAGATACATGTGTCTATTATTTTAGATTTAAAGGGTTTTTTTGAAACAAAGTACTCTTGTTTTCCTGTTGTCACAAATTTCTAGGGAATGAATTTTATAGATTGTCTTGTTTTTACTTCACATATTATGTAATGATTTAATTACTTAATTGACGTTTATACATTATTTTGTATCCTGGGAAAGTAACTTTTTAAAGGATACTAAAATGAGATTCCCTTTTCGAGTAGCTGTTAACTTTTCAAGTTTTCTTCCACAAGTAAAAGAAAAAAAAAAGTCATGATGCTCTCCAAATTTCCACAGATAAGGTTCAAAACTTTATGTGGCTGGGTTAAACAAGGCTATATAAACATAAAACTAAAACACTATGTTTTCCTTTGTACCAAGAAATCTTCTAAAATGGCTTCACCAGAATCAACATAAATTTCAAAGCAGAACTACTAAATCTGAGGTGTTCTATTGCCAAGCTACAGAACTTATATTTTTAAAGTTGTAAACAAGACCTTTGAAATTGTTTAATATCCTTTATTGGCACAGTGGTGAAAATATTGACTTTTTATTGTATTTGACAAACCTCATCAATTTCATCAGAGTAGTTAACATGTAGCCAGGTAGAAGAAATATTATATTATCAGTTTTCTGCTACTTCAAATGGTGATTGCTTAGCTTAATAAAAAACTTATTATATGTGTCTCACTATTGACTACTGTTGTGGGTTTACGTGGCAAGGTTTTGGTAGTGGGGGCTGCAGGGGTGGATTCTGTTCTGCTGTCCCAAGTTAGATGAGGGCCAGTTCCTGCCGGCTCCAAAGGACCCACTGTTGCCCACAGCCAATAAGTGATGTTGTTTGCACCTCTCTGAGAGCAGATTTAAGAAAGGGGAAAAATAACTGCTGGTCAACAGCAGCTGGGAGGGAGGGGCGAGAAGCAGCCCTGCAGCTCCCGAGGTGAGCAAAGCAGGAGGGCAGGAGGTGCTCCAGGAAGGCAGCAGCAGTTCCCCTGTGGCCTGTGGAGAGGCCCCTGGTGGAGCAGGCTGTCCCCCTGCAGCCCAGGGGTCCCACATGGAGCAGATCTCCATGCTGCAGCCTGTGGAGGAGCCCCCGGTGGAGCCGGTGGATGTGGCCTGGAGGAGGCTGTGGCCCATGGAGAGCCCCCGCAGGAGCAGGCCCTGGGCTGGCACTCCAGAGTTCCCTGAGCAGTGCAGGGGAATGAGGAATGGGGGCTGCAGTCAGTCCCTGACGCTTCGTCTCCACTGCTCCTTCACGGTCCCTCTCTGCCCTTGCTCCACGTGGGGTCCCACCCACGGGATGCCGTCTTTCCCAAACTGAGCCTGCGGGGGCTGCCTACAGGCAGCAGCTGTTCAAGAACTGCTCCCACATGTCTCCATACCACGGGGTCCATCCATCCCCCAGGAGCAAACTGCTCCAGCACGGGTCCCCCACGGGTGGGCGGCAGCGCCCCCCAGACCCCCTGCTCCTGCGTGGGCTCCTCTCTACAGGCTGCAGCTCCGGCCCGGGGCCTGCTCCTGCGGGGGCTCTCCTTGGGCTCAGCTTTGGCAAGCAGTGGGCTCGTTTTGGAGCTGCCAAACGGGACATGTGGCAGTTCCTGGTCTCTTTTCATAAAGACCAACCCTGCAGCACCCCCAATACCTCAAACCTTGCCTCAAAACATGAACATGTTCCTATATGTAAACTATGTGTTCAGTGAAAGCTTCAGAAATTTAAAAAGAAGGTGTTGAATCCAACACTAATGTTCAAGTACAGAAAAATATCTGTGTGAAATCACTATGGTTTCATTTCAAATGTAGTCAAAAGCAGTTTTCAGCACCTCTGTAAGATCTAAAATGGCAACTCAGATGTCAGGTATACCAACTTTTGATGGTAGCGTCAGTCGTTGAATCAACTTCCTTTTGCCCTGTACATGCTCATAGATCTGTTATTTTCTTCACGTTTTGAAGCAGTTGCTTAAGTTTCAGTCTGTGCCATCACTTTGTGCAAGTAACTTGAATATTTGTAGAAAGTGAAAAGAATTATGTCTAAGACATTTATGTGCAGAACTGGAGAGTGTTCTGATGAAAAGACTCATTAGAAAACTGCAATTTCTGTCAGAACTCGGCACAATTATGTCCTGGTGGCTTCCTCCCACCTCATCTGGAAGGCTGATATTGACATGTGATTTCTGGATTCATCCCCAAACATCTGCATTGCTTCTGGTCAAAAATCCTGTGCCTCCCACAATCCCTTTTGGAGCTCCATGAGGCTGGAGAACTTGGTAGCCCAAGTTCTTGGACTTCTCATTGCTCTGCTCTTCAGTGGAGCTCTGGGGGAGGTCCTTACAGATTCCAAAGTTCTGTGGTAACCCCCAGAATGCTCCCACTGACCCAGCGACATTTCAAGGTCATTATCAAACATTAGGACAGTATGAAAAGTTCCTGGGAGCTGGGTCAGAAAAACAGAAGAAAATGTTTGATCCCATTTCTTCCTAAAACTGCCGTTAAAATTTCTTCTGAAAGTGAAAAAACATTAGTTGGAAGCAAAGACCTGTTTTGACAAACTACTCTTAGATGGTGTCCTTTAAGGAGACCTCTCCCTCGGTGTCTCCCTTATTTTGCCTGTAGCTTATTATTTTGCATGTGTAATTAGTATTCTAACATATCTGTGAGATAGGAGCCTTTTAGAATATTAGTTTTGCCTTCAGGACTGGAGTAGTAGTATCATTGCAATGCAATGGAGAGCACTGCAGTGATCTCTAAGCTCCGTCTGGTACATCTACACAGCTCAGTGCTGACCACACATCTGTAAACCATGGCATTTTATCTTCTGGTGCCATGGTTACCTGAGCCAAGTAGACTAAGGTTAGAACTGGCATATTAAATCCCACCGCAATCAGTTCTCCTGATTGGTCTGTGACTGCAGCCTCAAGTTCTTATGAAAATTATGTGGTAGAACAGGGAAAGCTGGACTTTCAGATGAGTACATTAAAATAGTCCTATCCTTCTGACAGATTCATTTAAATATTTGAATTATAATAATGGAAATATTTTTTGTAATTTTCACTCACCAATATGTTTACAATTGCTATGTCTATCTATTTGTAAGTAATAATCAATGTTCCCAAGATCCTTCAAAATACCAAATCTCCATTGACTTCTGGAGGAATCTGGAACGCAAAAGGAATAAGAGGTCAGACAGTACAGCTTCCACAGCTTATTTTCTTAAAGCAATTTTATGATTTTCTGCTGTTATTTTTTTTATGCTGTGTGCTAGCATATTTGAAAGTATTAGTAATTAGTTGCATTTTTGATTATAAAGTCTCATACCTGAAAAGTGCAATTATGAATCCATTTTTTAAGGTCTCTGATTGATGTTCTCAACACAAAAGGTCAACATCTGCTGAAGAAAACAAAGTAGTCATGTTTCCACACACAGGAGGGGCAGATCTACCTTGCTAGACCCTAAGGTAATTCCCTACGTGAGAAGTCACTGTCTCTGCTGCACTCACCACAATAGAAGCAGCCTCTGTGTACTTGGCTCAGTAATTCTCATTCAGTGTTCAGAGTCACTCTTCCCCTTGCAAACCTCCGATACTCAGTGTAGCATGAAAGACAGAACCTTTCATTTAGGCATCATCTTAAATTCACTTCCTTTACAGGAGTTGAAGCTCTCTCTAATGCTACAAATCGAGGTGTCCCAGAGTTGAAGAAAAGCCTTATTCTTTCCTTTTAGGAAATACAATTTCTTAGCGACAAATAGTATAAAGAGAAGCAATACTGACCTCAGCACAGCACTCCATGGGGAAGAAATAGGCTTGTTAGAAGGAAGCAGTGCTCTATGCCAGGTAGTTTTTCTTATCGCTTTCCTCTAGGTGCTGAGTGCTAGGGGAAAAAGTGCTGAATAGCAAGAAATAAAGTTTGGAATATACTCACATCCCTCACTATGTGTCACATATATTGTTTTCTCCCCAAGTCATAAGCGTGTATATTACAGTTAATCCTTTTTTTTTTTTTTTTAATTTTCAGAATTTTAAAATCATAGAATAACTTAGTTTGGAAAAGACCTCCAAGATCATCAAATCCAACTGTTAACATAGCACTTCCAAGTCCACCACTAAACCATGCTACTAAGTTGTACATCTACACATTTCCTGAAGACCTCCAGAGACTCAACCACTTCCCTGGGCAGGCTGTTCCAATACTTCACAACCCTTTCAGTGAAGACATTTTTCCTAATATCCAACTTAAACCTCCCCTGGAGCAACTTGAGGCCATTTTCCCTCATCTTATCACTTGGTCCTTGGGAGAAGAGCCTGATCCCCACCTCACTACAGCCTCCTTTAAGGTAATTGTAGAGTGCAATAAGGTCTCCCCTGAGCCTTCTTTTCTCCAAGCTAAACAACCCCAGCTCCCTCAGCTGCTCCTCATAGGACGTGTTCTCCAGACCCTTCACTAGCTTCGTAGCCCTTCTCTGGACACACTCCAGGGCCTGGATGTCCTTCTTGTAGTGAGGGGCCCAAAACTGAACACAGTATTTGAGGTGCAATCTCACCAGAGCAGGGGTACAGAAGGAATTAAACAGCTTGAATTCCTAATTTTTACTCATATTCTACCGAGTAACATTTTTCTAGAGGTCAGGCTTCAGTGACATGTAATGAAATCACGCTTTAAATGGTTCAATAATACAACCCTGGAAAAGCTTTTCTTTGCCTGAAAAGCAATAGTGTGTCGTGGCAGAAAGATGCTGGCTGCACCACCACTGTCATTCTCCATGGGCATGTAACGCCTCATGAGACTCTGTCCTCTCTCATGTTGCTCCCAGGACACCTCTCCACTCAGACACAGTCTGGGCTGTGACCGGGGGGTGCCCCAGGACCCTGCTAACACCATCAGATGCCCTTAAGAGTCATGTAAAAGGATCATGTGCAAGTTCAAGCCTAGGACTGAGTGGTGAGGGTTTTGATCCATGGCATGCAAAAAGCCCAACCAGGGAGCACACGTTACCTGAGAAGTGAACTTCTTTCTTTTATCCTCACAGTTAACTACTGACAAATCCTTCCTAAGCTCTTTTTACAAGCAGAAGACTTCAAGCATATTTGTACACATGCAAAGCCCTTGGAGACATGCAGCAAACTCCTTTTATTTACAAGCTGCTCCATCCCTTTTCTCTGAGACACAGCATGGCTGACCCTGTTCTGGAACCCTTCCACCGTAGAGCAGCACAGCAGGGGATGCTCATGCCCAGTTCCCAACGTTCCCCCCTGCATGTCTGTCCCCATACACCCGTGTGCATTGTGCCACCACACTGGTGCTTCCCCTGTTGGCTTGGAGCTGCTGGAGGTCAGGCACTGGCACAGGTTTTGACAAAGTTGTGTGGGCATAAAATAGAGCAAGGCAGCCCTGGGGCCTGGAAAGCATGCAAAACACAGCAGACCATGAGGCTGGCACACTGCTTAGAAACAGAAGAAGCTGTTTCTAAGCTTCTCTCTGAGGAGAGAAGAACAGAAATCTGTGTTCTGCAGTGATTTAATGGATTAAACGCTAGCTCCTCTGTGAAAGGAGTGTGAGAAGGCTCAGCACAAAAAAAGAGCTTGAGTAGCCACCACCGAGTTCCAGAGTAGAAAGTACATTTCCAAAACCCCAAGGTCCACATTAGAGGACTGTAGTAAGATGTTCCTGGAATTTGCGTTGTTAGGAACCTTGCATCTCTGTGCATTAACGGGTAGGAGAAATAGCTCTTCCAGATAAATAAGCAAGAAAAGTAATGGGAATCCGGTCTCTGCAGAGAAGAGGTGAGAATAATAATGAACAGCTTATTCCTTGCAGTAGTAGGGAATCTTTTTTCTTCCCAGAAGACCAAAAGGATATAAATGAAATCAAAGGTTCATTAACATGACTAATTAATTTTGTCTTTTATTCTTCATTTCACAATTGTAGCCTACCAACATTCATAATTAGGTTGACAGTACTTCACTTTTTAATGGAATGGAAAAATATGAGGAAGAACTCATTCTGATTAGACATAGCCATTATTTCTAATATGTAATATATCAACTTCTCAGCTAATTATACTATGGGAATTATCATGCTTCTTGCTATTGAATTTAAGAATTCATTTGATAACTCCTCTTTTCATAGGTTATTGAGGTTTCAGGACATTTGTTTCTCTTAATGAGGCTATTTAAGTACCGGATAAGATTTGCTGGCAGAATACAAAAATCCTTTTGGCTCTAAGAGAAATAATTGTACTTTAACTATTATTTTAACTTTTAAACAGTTTTAGGGTCCAAAGACACATATAACAATTATATGCCAACAATTCCCTTCATCTGAGTTGCCTTTAATACTGCCTTAAGGAGGTTTAATTCCTACCATTATCTCTTCTCAAAGCCCATTTTAGCAAGGCTAAAATTCTGCCCTAGTTAACAATGGTGTTTAAATAGATTTTCTTCAATCTGTGAACTCTGATGCTGAGGTTAGACTTTCCATTTGTAGGTTATTCTGTGAATAAAGCCAAGGGCATGACACCAGAAATGGACACTGAGGTTCCAAAGAAACCTGTTCTAGCACAAAACAAGACCAGAAATTTTAAATCTAAACTCTTTTCAGGCAGGGCAGCTTTGCACATGCTGCTGTCTGGACACTTTTGACAGTAAGCAAACCAAGAGACACTTCTGGATTCTTCCACGGCAAGATACATGTTTTTGTTATCAGTAAGGAAGAGTCATTGTACATGTAAATTGCCAAACACTTCTGAAAGGGATGCAAAATGAACTAGTCTCTTGATGCTCCAGAGTAAGGCTTGCATGGGTAGAGCATAGCTAAATTAGTAAATATTTCTTCAATTAAATGAATAGACAGTGCTGCTATAAGACCTAATGGTTCTCAAAACATTTCTCAAAGTATCATATGTTGTCATGCTGGTAATAGTTAAAATTTTGAACATGAGCATCAATCAAATCCCTGTTCCCAGCTCCAGGTCTTATCGTAGATAAGTTCAAAATATGAAGTAAAATATTGGTGTCTAACAGTAAAATGTCCAGGTGCCTTTCTGATCTAGTCTATTATTCAGACAGTCACAAGCTGTCCATATTGGAACTCCATATCTGTAACTTACTGGTCATTCTGTTTGACAGTGGCCCACCATTGCTCTTTTCTGTTATTTTCTTAAGATTATTTTCCATCTGTGAACTTGAACGGACCAGGAAATTGAATGTTCTGATTTCCATTTTCATTTATCATCTTATTTATCCAGGATATGCACAAGACATTTTCAACAACACCTCAAAGACATCAGTTTCCTTTCCAGCCTTCTTACATGTGAGCCACAATGGTAGAAAAATTATCTAATTTTCAGTGGTGAAAACTACATTACTTTTCAAGATTCCACACTTTTTCTCTCATTTTCACTGAAGGACATCCTTACTTTTCATCTGGTTTCCATAGAACTGTCTCCTTGGTTGGTGCTGTATGCTTCTGGGTGGCTTAGTTAACCTAGTTCATTTATGATTTGTCTGTTAAACTGTTTTCCAGGAAAATGTTCTCCTGCATATTATTTTTATTAAGCAAATAAAAATACTTGCATTTCTTCTGTTGTACATCCAAAGCCAAACCAAAACCATGTTTCTAACTTATTTCTATACTGAATCTACAGTTCAATTCTTTGCAGCAGTTGCCATAGAAAAAAAGTAATATCAGTGTATGAGAAAATGTCTTGTATTAAATGTATTCATGAAAAAATATTATATATAATTTTGAATTATAAATTAAATTATAAATAATAATAAATAATAACAATTAATTACTTAATTAAATTATATGTATTATTTTGAATATATTATATTGATGCGATATATATATATATATATATAGATGTTACAGCAGTTATTAATAAGGTAACAGAAGTGCTATACCAGTTCACCTAAAATATTTATAGTTTGAGGAACTTTCCTGACATTCAAGGACTGAATTTAGTCAATTTTAGCACATTTTCCTATCAGTACTTCTCCAACGCTCAGGTTGAGGGGGTTCTTTATACAATGCCACAATTTCAGATTTGTAAGATAAGAAATATTCATTTTTATGATTTATGGAGTGAGGCCTTGCACTTGTTTATATCAGAGGAAGGATCAGCTTTCATAAGTTTAGATGAGGTGTTGCCCAGCGTAGTAGACAAGTAGGCTCTGTGTCCAAAAAGCTCTCTCCCAGCCTCAGCGCCGGTGCCTGCAGATGTCCAATTTCAGACATTTCTGCCCTGAATTTATCACACACTCACAATTCTGCTTAGTAGAAAGTAATGAGATGTAAGGTGATGATGGCGCTGTATCTTAAAAAAAAAAAAAAATAGGTAAACTCATCACCTTGGAAACCTTCCCTTTGTTCACCTGCTTTCTAATGACAACAACCACAAGAGGGGCCTTTCATTAATTTTCGTTTTGCTCTGAATCTTTCACCATTGATTTCAAAGGTAAGATACAGTGGCCACTGATCAGTGTCATCTTAGAATTAGTGTTTTGATTGCAAATATCTCAGAAATTAATACTCTTTAAAATGCCAGAAAGACACTCGCTGAATTATTTCCATTGTCAGATGTTGTTCGGCAGGGCTGACTGTGCTCCCTGTCTTAAAAGCCCACAGCTATAACTTGATTGGACTAAGAAAATTGAAGTAGACTTTATAAAATGGTTAAAATTCATCCACCGTTTCATTTCTTTAAACTGTGCACCTCAGGATGCATTGAAGCAAAATAAATCAGCCATTTCAGTTAAAGAAAAATCCAAACATGCCATTGTTTTCTTGGCAATGTGTATGAGCATTCACTGAGTTCTGTACAACACAGTTAA
Source organism: Cygnus atratus (assembly GCF_013377495.2). Classification (NCBI taxonomy): domain Eukaryota; kingdom Metazoa; phylum Chordata; class Aves; order Anseriformes; family Anatidae; genus Cygnus; species Cygnus atratus. Next base: position 79,582,967 of record NC_066396.1, read on the forward strand.
GCTGCCTCTGCCTTTTAAAGTCAGCTTTTTTATTACCAAACGGCATTGCAACCTTACTAACCTGACTGTTGTTTTTGGATGTTTTCAGATAGCTCAGGGGCATGAATTTTCAAAATTGGAGATAATTGGAGGGGTGAGGTTGCCCTCAAATAGTGAGTGCAGCTTTTACTGTGTAATTCGCCCTGTTAATGAGAAGACTGTATGTCCACCAGCAGTGTTGGTGCCTGTGGCATCTATGTGTACACCCTGCTGTGTCAGGTCTGCTGCCACGGGATTAAGCACGACAAAAACTGTTCAGGCTTAGGTACGTCCATGCAGAGGAGCACGCCTTCCTCTCCTCCTCACCACTTACCAAGCAGTCTTAATCTGTCTCAATTCAGTCTCCAGCGTGCCTCTTGATTGCTTAAAGATGTGTGACACAGCTGTAGATAACCAGAGTATTTCTTTTTTTTTCTTCTTTTTTTTTTTTTTTAGTAGACAGAAATATGTATGCAACTGATGACGCCAAAGTATTCTGAAAGCCCTTCCCAACAGTAACATAGAAGGGTGTGTTGGAATGCTGACCAGAAGAAAAGCTGTCTGATAGCCGTCCAAGCTATATCCAAACCTCCCAAGCATATCACAGACCTCTATAAAAATGAAACTATTCTAAATTATATTAAAGCTTGTACAGTTCAAGAATTGGTTTCCATATCCTGTACAACTGTATCCTGGGGCAACAAGGAACATGGGCCCAATCAGTGGAATAATACCATTGGAAAGCAGTTGGGTTAGTCTTTCTGTAATAAGGTTGTGAATTTCTGTGGATACTAAAAGCCTGACTTCTCTGTAATTTTGTGCATCTTATCTATTAAAATACTTTGAATGCCTAGAATGCAATTGAATTTATATTTGCTAGAATACAGTTATAACACTAGGGTTTTTGTAGACATGCACATAAGTCAGAATTTATGACTCTAAGTCATCTACTTGAGACTTTTAGTTAATTTTTCAGCAGAGTTTGAAAGCATTCTTCCCACCATGATTCCAGATTAATCTATTGCAAAAGAACTCTATTTTATTTTCTTATTTTACATTTGGTATGCAAGCTTCTCACTGTGCAATAGAATGTGAAAGACAAAGCTCAGATTCATAGAAAAGACTTTTTTGATGAGGTTTTCAGTGCTACATGGCATAAATATCTTTCCAAAGAAACCTGCTTCATTTTCACAGACATCATTTTACTCAACAACTAAAAGGAAGTAATATGAGCAAAGAGGAAAACGTATTTGGCATGTAAAACTACCTCGTTTCTTTGCTCCACTAAAATATTATGATTAAAATATAATTTTTATCATCTGTGAAAATAACAGGAAGTCTTCATATTGAAACTAATCACACAGTCAACATGCATTTTATGCTCTTTTGAGGCAAAAACTCAGTAAAGCAATTGTAGTTAAATCAGGGCTGTATTTAAAGTTTTTTGAAAAGTATGATGCCATGTACTTGAGGCATTCATATACCACAAAACATTTTAACATACCAAAACAAAAGTATGTGTTACAAGTACACATGTTCTATGTGTAGGTCCCCACTTATGCCAGTGTTGATTAATATTTCTAAGTTGTTGGTACATTTTTCCTGTAGAGCTTGATTTTCATGGGACGAAAGCTGATGCAGTTTCATTGGTTTTAGTGAAGGCAGACCAACTTGCACCAGATGAGTTAAAAAAAGAAGTCCAGCCAGATTTACCAAGAATGATGAAATACTCATTTGCCTTCTTCATCACACAACTTCCAGTACTTCAGTCAGGATATAAACAGGCAGAAAAACTTTGGCATGCCATGGCCAAAAAAACAACAGCCTAATTCCTTGGAAAAAAAAATAAAATAATAATAATAATAATAACATATGCAAATGAGCAAAGTTAAAAGTCAAGAAGAAATCTCCACAAATGCTTCAACACACACTTGAAGAGTTTGGCCATGACATTTATGTCATATGAGAATAATATTTCCTAAAATTAGGAGGTAAAAAATCCAAAACATCCAGCTACGCCTATACCAAACCACACAATAGTCAAAGAGGATTATGTAGTAGGAAATGTCTTGTGTGGGTGAAAATGGAACAGAGAAATATGTTGTTTTTCCATTAGACCAGAAAACAATAAAATCACAAAGCAAATTTAAAAGCTATACTTGTTACAGGCACACATGTCAGCATTGTTTCTCATTAAACTTAACAAAACCACCTCTTTTCAGTTCCTTGTGACACAACAGCAATTCTGTCACAAGCTAAAACACTACACGCAAGCTCAGTGCCTCAGGCTCACTTTCTGAAAACAACAAGAAAACAGTCAAAACAGATCTGCCACGAACAAGAAAGCAAAATGAAAATGTATTTTTATGCCCACATGAAAAACCTCTGGCAACCTTTTCTTTGATGTAGCACAACACTTCAAATGTGTTGGTATAGAAAAGATAGAAAGGAGCACATGAAGCACTTTGGTGCTCACCAAAAGCATGCAGGACAGCAGCAATACCAGGCTGGTTGGCCAGGGGACAAAGCCTGGAGAGCAGATCATCCAGGGCTTGGCCAATCTTGTGTTCCCTCAGTGCAGTGTGACATCTCAATGTCCTTTTCTCCCAAGCCCAGAAGGCTCAAATTTTAAGAGGGACAAATTGTTTTCATGTGGACACACAACATTTGAAAGTACTCCTTGATATCTGGGGTGTGACAGACTTCATCCTCCTCTGATTGCTCCCAGCTGCCTGAGGATGGGTTGTGGATGGTCTTTGGAAACGATGGGAAGAGGGAAAAAAAGGACTTAAGAGGAGGCTGTCTGACTTCACACTGAGGAAACAGGCAGGACAGATCCAGGATGAACAAGGGAAGGGACATGTGCTTGGGTGCAGAGAAGAGAGAGCAATATGAGGAAATACTAACAAAATTATTTCCTTCCTTTATCACGTTTCTCTGGGATAATCTATGGCCAATAAAAAGACCTTATTTTACTTTTTTTTTTTTTTATCCTCTTTCATCTCCTTTTTAAAGCTAGTGTAGTCTTTCTTCAGTATACATTAGCAGTTAGCAGCATAGCTGCAGACCTCAATAGCCCCCATCTATATCGACACTGCGCAGAAAGGTGTTGGGGTGCTTCCCCTGTTCCCATCAACATTGAAATCGGGCTGAGTAGCATTCAAAAGAAAAGCACAGTAAAACAAATAGTTTCACATTTAAATATATATATATATATTTGTGATTTTGACTGTCCAGAGCACCTCATATATCTCTGTAAGCATGTGCTGGTCACGATGACCGCATAATCCTTGGGCATTAAATCTGACAGTGCTGGGAGACTGAGGTGAAACCTGAAGGGCTTTTAGGGGACAATTATTATTATTTGAAACTATTTTTTTACCTTCATGTTTTTATGTGTCCCATGTTGGCTTGCACCTGAAGCCAGTCTGAAGTAATCTCTCATGCTACACATTACAGGAACAGCACGGCGTGCTCGCTCTTTGTAGCCTTGTTGTCCTGGTGCTGCTCCTGCCTCACCTGCGGTCTCCAACACATGCAGGAGCAGCATCCCATGCTGCTGCTGAGCATCCCAGTGCCACCACAGCCCAGGTGTACTGGCAGGAGACTGTCAGGTAGCCCACCTCTCTGTTCCCATAACCATTCCTTGAGAAGTGCTCTCGACCATGAGAAAACGCTTCCCACGGGATGGGTTAGTCCCTATCTAGACTAACAAGTGGAAATCTTTGCTGCATTCAGAGGAAAACGAGCCTCCTTGCTGCTACCCTAAATTATTCATGAGGAGATGAGGTTGAGTGTCCATATATATATATATTTTTTTTGTCTGTTTTTAGCGATGAGTGTAATAAATAGCTTTACCCACCAAACTCGATTCTGTTCAGCAGCCAAAAGAGATGCGGGGAAAAAAAAAAAAAAAAAAAAAAAAAGAGGAAAAAGAACCAAACCAACCTGTCAGCCGAACAAACAAAGTAAACACCACCTCAGTGCGGGGATGCCTTGTCGCACAGTGCCGCCCCGTGGCGCGGCCGCAAGCGCTGCTGCGGGTTGGGATGGAGACGTACCGCAAATTCCTCAGGTCCCGAGCAATTGATAAAGGCTCTTAGGAATTTTCCTGAGAAGAGCGTTGTGGCTCGGTGTCCGGCTGCGACTATTTAAAGCTTCACGAGGTACTGGACAGCTAAGGGGAATAAATCAACGCCAGCATTCATTGGAAACACAGACTTGTATTACGTAATTGCAATTAACTATTGCTGTACAGACCACAACTAAGCTAAATGTACATACAAGATTGTTGTGCTTCTTTGTGTGCATCAATATACAGTGTGAAATGTTCTATTATAAGAAAATGGCATCAGTTTTACCGTGACAGATCACAGTTTTGTCCTGTTCAGTATTAGTAATAAAATCAGCAATAATTGCCTCAGCGTGCTCTGATGTGCACTATTCTATAACATATTCCTCCAGCAATTTGCAGTTCATGAACATCCCAAGCTTGTGTTCTCCAGAGCTATAAGAAATTTCTGCTCTGAACTTTTCCAATCATTTTTTGACCCAAAACAATATTTTAACATCCATAGCATATTGCAACAAAGAATTTCACCATTTAAGTTTACTGTGAGAAGCAGCATATCCTTTCTCTCTTCTTCTCTTTCTCCATACATGCAAATATATACATTTCATATATGTATGTATAAGAAAACTACCAACTTAGTGTTGGCTTGTCTGCTCTCTTCATTACCATTTTGGAACTCGCCACCTTCCTTGGTACCTTCGTTTTTTATGAGAAATGGTAAAAAATGGTCTGTCCATCTGCCTTCCCTGTGTGACTCACGGCATTATAGATTTCCCTCCCTCCTCTTCTATCCTGTCATTTCTTTTCCAGACTGCAAAGTCCGGCTTTAAACAGTTCTTGATACAGCAGCTCTTTCTCAATTTTCTTCAGGGGCACCCTGTTGCCTTTTTCTGTGTGTCTTTACTTCTATTGCATCATTTAAAACAAAATACAGGACTAAGAGTTGCACATTGCAGCTTTTAAATGTAGAAAAAAATGTTTCCTTCCCTTATGTCTCTGTTTTCTTTAATGATTTTTAAGTATCTTTGTAAAAGTCAGATGAGTGAAGGTTTAACTGTTTACTTTTACATGTAATTTACAGGCCTAGTTGTTGTTTTTTTTAAGACAAGCAATTTCTTCAGACTTTTCTCTGGCAGGAAAATTATTTCTGTCTCATCTTGTTCAGATCCCAGGCAATATTCCTACATTAGATATAATTTCTTTCCTGTCTTTTGTCTGCTCTGTGGCTGCACTTTCAAGTTACCTGAATTCTTGATTTAACCTTATGAAAACATCTGAGTGTCAAAAATGTTATGATCTGAAACTGGAATTAAATAGGAATGTCATGAAGCGTGAAACTGTACTGCTATAGTCAAGGGAATATTGCAACCAGCTAGTACTCTTCAAACAAATAATTGAGGCTGAAACCTAAGTAGTAAACAGAAAATTACAAGTAAAATATCAATATTTGTTCAATATTTAGCATGTTAGCTCTTAAATAAACTCAGAAGGATTTATTCTGAGATATACAAATTAACTACTACATACAACACGCAACAAAAGGCTTTATCTTCCAAACTCCCTTATTCATAATATTTCTAAGAACAGATTTTTCAGCCATGGTCTTTATTTCCCATAAATTCAGATACTCTTTGAAAACAGATCAGAATGTCAGGTCTAAACTTCTGAGGTCAATGTGGCTTACACTTCTTTTTTTATGTCCCCCAAAAAATAAACTATTGGTTATTTTCTTTAGTAAGAAGCTGATTCTTCTCTCGGGCAGAAATCACCTTTTTAAGTGACCTCTGCCTGTGATAGCCTTAGTGAAAGCGTTACAAACACAATTGGATTATTTTTTCATGTCTAGCTTCAGACCTTTTGCGACACTAGAAAGCAATTTCCACCAGAGGGCTCATCTTGGGGAAGATTATGGTTCATAAAGATCTGGGGCCCAAACTGTCAGCAGTAGGTTGTTTTTGAAATGCAAACTTCTTGAAAATGAAAGAAAAAACAGGGGACCTCTGTCCTCCAGCTGAAGTGATGACAGATCACCAGGCCGTCTTCCTTTTGCTTGATAATGTGAAAAGATCATGAGATAGGTGCGAAGGAAGAAGTGTGAGAAGTGGGGGTGTTGGCAACGTTTGCTTCCAGATTAATTTCCAGAGAAACAGAATTTTTTCTGATCTAACCTTCTTCACATCAAGCATGTGTTTTCCCAGGTCTGTGTACAACAAGGGGATGGGATGATCTGAAGGAAAAGAGTCATTGGAACGATACAGGTTGTCCCCCTTTTGGTAAGGCTGTGGAATTCCTTTTTCTGCAAATGCCCCTGTCTGGTTGGGGAATGCACCCTGTGCACATCTCAGTTTGTACTGACACCCAAAGCAAATTTGTCAGAACAGCATCAGTGGAACTAGGGAAATACCTTCACCTATTTCCACGTCAACTGCATTTTATTATAAAATACTCTCAGACTGAGAGAAAGTCATTTGTTTTTTGATGTTTTCACTTCAGATTTTATCTACCAAATATCTGTGCTTTTGGGGAATTTGACTAGTATGAAAAGTAATCTTGGCAAAAAAATAAAACACCTTAGGGTATAAGCAATCAGAACTCTTGAGAGAAAATTGAGATGTAGAAAATACATCTCTGAAGTGTGAAAACATTTTTAAAGTGAGTTGCTGAAAACATCACAGAAGTTAAACTCAGAAAACATCCAGTTTCTTTTTCAATTTAAAGTATTTATTTATATTCCCCGCTTCTTTTGTATTATTATTCAAAGTCAGTATAAGTATATTGGCATGTCTCTACTATATATTCAAGTAGAATAGACTTGGAGAATATATTCATTTTATGAGTCTTGGGTCAAATGTGTGAACTCTTTTTCCTTCTCCTTATGCATGTAAATATATGTGTGTATATATATATATATAATCAAGTTACCAACTCTGTGTTGAACATAAATCTTTTCTGCTTCCTCTATTATTTTCTTACACTGCTTTGGACATGAATACATGCCATGGTCATGGCACAACCTATATTCTGGCATCTTCTGCTCAAGTGATACTTGATTTTACGTGCTACAGGTAAAAAATTGTTTGATAGAAGAAGCACTGTGAGGATAAGGGCTAATACCTCTAGAGGGCGAGGTCATCCATGAGTTACCCAGCTAAGCAATCTAAGCATTTTAATAGAAAAATTGCTCAGGACATTTCTTTTTTTCCCTCGTGTTTGGAAATGAAAGAACTACACACACCATCTGGAGGAAGGAAAAGAAAACAAAGAGATAAAAATGAGACAGATTCACCGATATTTGTTTTCAAAATGAAAAGCCAGCAAAGGGAGAAAAAGGGAGAAAAAGAATCTCAGATTCCTTATAAGATTTTCAGCAATCTAAAACCAAGGAAAACATGGCAGGTAAACAATACTACGTATTTTATTAAGGTCTGCGTACTCACTTGCTGTCGTGCACCTCGCCCTCCAGGTGTCACCATCTCCCGCGCTGCTCCCCAGGACAGATACTGCTCCTCACTGCCTCCACAACCGGGACGCAGAGGGAGCTCTGATCAGTGGGGAACCCTTCTAACCCTCCCGCCATCAGGCCGACACCGAAAACACCAATCTCAACCATTTTGCCTAGGATGGTAAACTGGACCATCTCCACAGCTGCAGCTGTAGGGTGGGATGCACTGAGATGTTTGTGGGGATCAGCATTGTGCCTGCAGTGCCTCCTTCAGCTGAGCCATGAAACTCCCTGTCTGTGCGGCCCTGAAAGTCAGTCTGTCCTCACAGACCAAAGAAAAGACTTTGAAGTGAAGCTCAGGATCCCAGCGTGCCCAAGTGACTATCCAGCAGAGGGAGATTTGTGGCATCATAGGCAATGGTCGGGGCAGCATCTCCAGATTCTGCCCTAGGTCTGAGATCTTTCTCTCTCTGCTTCCTCAGAGGCTGACACAAGAGCTTTAGCAGAAAGAAGAGCTTTGGCAGATATAAGTCTGTGTCTGTGTTTGCATTTAAGGAAGGTAATCTACTGTGGAAAGGGTAAATTGGAGAAATGAGCTTTGCAGATAACTCTGATCGCAGTGAGGGTAGCTGTTATTCCATCTGTTTCTGCTTTAGCTGTTGCACATCTGCATTTATTTTCTTTTCAGCCCCCTGTCACATACCGGTGTATTTGCTGCAGTGGGCTTCCTCTAACAAGAGACAAGGCGAGCAAGAACAAAGTCATGAAAACTTAGGTGTGAAGACAAGTTTGAAAGACTGAGACAGATGTGTTTTTGTTTGTTTTGTGTTTTTTGTTTTGTTTTGTTTTGTTTTGTTTTTCATGGAACGATAAAACAAACCAGAACAAAACAAAACAGAAATGACCATGCACTGACACTTAGCTTTATTTTCTGTTCTGCTCCAGAAACCCCTTGAGACTGCCTAAACAAGAAACACAGCAAAGCATGATACAAATATATAGACTCCTATAAGATTCAATCTTCAAGAGTGTGTGTGTGTGACAAGACCTTGAGATACTTTCACAGGAAACTTCTACTTACCATTCCTGGTCTTTGGTGAAACCAGCATGAATCTCTGACTGAGTCAAGCTGAATTTTTTGTAGATATTAATTGTTTTATCTATAAATACCATATGTAATCTGTACCTTAGTAATGCCTTTATTCTAAGATGAAGAAATATTTTGGGTGTGTTTTTATAAATGCCTTTTCTTGCCTCTTGCAGATGAGAATTTCTGTGATGTAAGAGTTATTTGGGAGTCCATGGCAGTGAATAGTTCATTTAAGAGAAAAAGTTCAAGGCCTTTCTTTATGGATATGTCTTATTCAAATAAAAACACTTGTAATTTAATGCATTCCAATCCATTGCTGTTGTAAAAGCTACCTGATGATGATTCGATAAAAAGAGGAAGGCTGTTTACTAACTTCCACAATGGTTTCAGATCTTGAGGAAATGGCATACAGTCTGGGACAATGACAGATGGATGACACAGCATCATAAACCCAATCAACAGCAGAAAGAATCTATTCCTTACAGGATCCCATGTAAACAGTCATTCTCTACAGATATAAAACAGTCCCAATTCCAAATACATATAGACATCTCTATAAGAAAGTTGGTTACAGCTTTTCATCTTTGAAACTATTTTTTTTTCTGTCTGATGGAATATTTTGACATATCCCCTCCTCCTCATTTCAATATTGAGTTTTTTTTTGTTTTTTTTTGTTTTTTGCCTTGTGCAAAAACCTTCAAAAATTAAAATAAGAGCTGGGAAACTGCTAAAAATTCTAATGGTTTACTTTCTGTGGGATTTAAGTAGGTGTTGAATTCTATTTCTTTGAAGTGTCCAGGTCCAAGAAATTGCCCAGTAAAAAGATCCTGGATAGTTGTATCTCCTCATGGCTTTATTTTATTTCTTTAGGCTTTATAAGCTCATTCTACATCTGCTCTCCTCTCTTCTAATTTTCTTTTAATTCTCCTGGATACATGAAAGCTAGACATTTTTTCTTGTAGCACAGGGAAAAAAAGAAAAAAAAAAAAAAAGGTTGTTTAAGTTTATCAGATCTAAACAATTGCATTGTTTCACTGACTTATTAAGTCATAAGTACAGTTTCAGGTTTGATCCTGTCTACATGGAACCCAATATAAAACTTTCCATTTTCCGATTAAACAGATATGGCTGAACATAGAGCTGTACTCCTTGAAGTTTAGTTATGAAAAAGATTTCTAACTGAATTCAGCCTTCCAGATTTTGCTTTTAAACTGAGTTCCCTGCCAGTTAGAAACTTCTGTTAGACTTTAGTTCCTTCACAACTGTACCTTGCTTTGTCAGAAATTATTTTTAAGATCTTACCTTGTGCTGAATCACTATCAATGCAGCTGACCTTTTTTTTTTTTTTTTTTTTTTTTTTCTGCCAGTGAAAACTTTGGAGAAGAGAGTGAAATCCTTATGTCATTATTCATTAATCTCAGACTAAAATTATAAATATTCTGAAGTCTGCTGGTCTTCCCTTAGAATTATCCTGAATGAATTTTCAGTGAACAAAGTCCTAGCATTACATAATAATAAGGAAGGAAGTTATCCCCAAGAAATTACAGCAGAGCTGGCATGACCATCTCTCCAACATGATGCTTTCCAACGTGATGCAAATTGCAAATAATAGATAAAAATTATAGTTGACATTTTATTTTTACAAATATGGTCTTTTTTGAATGCTGCTATTTTTGAAGGTCAGTGTAAAAAGGTAGAAATAACTACCTTCTGAAAATACAGTTAGATATTAAGCTTATTAACTACTATTACTTTTATTGCTTTTATTTCAGAAGTTCCTAGAAGACATTTTGAACAGAAAACAGGAGGCATATTAAATACATAATGCTTAAATTTTAAGCAAGTCACACAAAGGGAATTGCATTTGGGAAAATTATACTTCATAACCATGAAAGCAAGTTGATGCACAGTTCCAGAGGCCTTACTATTTTTGCGTATTTTTTATCTTTGCCATCTGAGATTCTCCTGCTTTGGCTCTGTTTCTCTGGAGCTACAGTTTTAGCCCTGATTTTTATTTTTATTTTTATTTTTATTTATTTTTATTTTTATTTTTATTTATTTCTGTTTCTATTTCTTCCATTCTTCTCTTGAATGGTATATCTCAGAGATATATCATCGATGAAATCCCCCTGAGCCTCCCCTTCACCAGGCCCAGCAGTCCCAGCTCTCTCAGCCTCTCCTCAGGAGAGCATCATGTCTCATGTTTAATTTGGTGTCCACCAGGACCACAGGGCCTTTTCTGCAGAGCTGCCCACCATCTGGGCCCCCAGCATGTCCCGGTACCTGGGGTTTCTCCCCTCCAGGTGTAGAACTTAGTGCTTCTCCTTGTTGAGCTTCATGAGGCTCCTGTAGGCCTGTTTCACAGGCCTGTCAGATGTCAACACGGCTCTCTGTTGTCTCTGCCACTCTTTTGTGTCTTCAGCAGGCTTGCTGACCCCCATCCCGATCATTAACAAAGATGTTGAGCAGGCCTACACCCAGCATTGACCCCTGGGTTACACCACTCACCTCCAGCCAGACTCTGGGCCCAGCTGTTTTTCTGTACTTGCTCATCCAGCCCATACTTCAGCAGCTTCTCCATGAGACAAGCTTTAAATCTATCTGATCTCACCAAGACAGATTAAGAACCAATACTTCTTATGGCCCAACATAAAAGTTACCTGAACAGTGTTTATGTATGAGCTGTTTAAATGCCACTTATGAGACACCATGCTATTACGGGAAATTACATGGATTACACGATGTAAGAGGAGCATTTGTAGCAGATTTGCTCTTTTTGCTGTTGCAGCTGCAGGTGCTGGCACAAACTCTATTTCAGTTCAGCTGTTTCTAGCTGCCCAACAATACAGCTAACAACAAAGAAATATTTTAAAGGGTTGCAATGCAGACAAGGATTCAGGATTAGTCACTGAGGCTAAAGGAGAGGCATTTAGTGGTATATTGCATTTCACTCTCAGACAGAACTAAATGAGACTGAAAAAAGAGTTTGAGAGTGAGAGATCCGAAAAACAACTGAGACAAAACTAGCCTGATGTCTGGCCACAGCAATGCTGCTCCTCAGTATAATATAGGGCAGTATAATACTGCGCTAATTCTGAAGTAAATTTGATAATCCTGAAATCTCTTGTATTTGTAACAGCTGGCCCTTTTTTCTTTCTTTCTTCTCAGATTTCTTTCACTCAGATGCAATGGTCAGTTTTAAATATTCTTTTTGACATTAAATTTGGCAAAAATGATAAATCTATATTTCTAAATTGAAGGATATGGTATTTGCAGCATTTTTAACCAATACAACATTGGCTACTTCTGTTGCAATGTTTTCCTTTAGAAATAAAAATGAAAATTAGCTGCAAGGTCAGACATGGCTAGAGCAAGAACTGACACCCAGACAGAGGAGATTTGGTAAACCTCAGCTTGTTCTTGCTGCTCTGCCTGTAGAAAATAATGGAGGGCTACAAACAGAAATAAATTTCCCTGACTCTCTTACTTTTACTGGGTAATTTCACAGTAGCTATAAAGTCAGCATCTGCCACATTTATTCAGAGTTGGCTATTTGTCAGACGGTGGGATAAAGAGATTTGTTTACAATTATTTCTAAGTAAAATCCTGTTGAAGCTGTCAGTCGTTTATCTCCATTTTCCTCCTCAAGAGGAATTCATGTGACATTTTGCTCTCAAGGAACACCAGCCCCAGCGCCTATCCCTGTTTTCTGATGTGCTGTATTGCAGACACACATTGATTTCCTGCCCCTGGAGGCAGGCAGCATAGCACAGTTCACATCCATTTGTCTGGGTTCTTTTTTCCCAGCCCCAGTCCCGGAGCAGTCCTGGGCAGTGTCTGGGAGAACGCTACCTGGCATGGTCCAAATGCCACAAAATTTGCTACCAAAATTTTGGTAGCACGAAATTTTGTATATCCCTACAGTGTGTGACCCTGCACAAGGGTCTTTTCACAGGTAGAGTTTGGCCACAGAGATGGCAACACTGGAGTGCAGCTACCAGGGCAAAGCACAGTGGCCAAACAATGTGAAGGGAGAGCCTGGTGTTCTCCAGTGGGCGTTGTAGACATTGTAGACATCTCTGTTGTATACAGTGGAGATGGTGGGGATGATGAAAGACAGAACTGTCATCTGTCCAGAAGCTCCTGCAGGAGGAGCATCTCACTGCCACATGCTTCTAGATGACAAGCATCACAATAAAACTAGACTTTTTCTATATTTTTCTTTTTATATATTTTTCTTTTATATATATATCCCTATTTTTAGTCACTGTTAGAAAGTGGATAGAAAATGACACATCTATTTCTATCTCTGTTCAAGTGTTTTATCAGGATGGTGGGCATATTAATGCTTTGCCGTTTCTCCCATGAAGTCCCATCTCTTTTTTGCATGTGTCAGCCAACAAATAACTGCCTTACGCTTTCAAGCTGTATATACATATTTTTTTGCAGAGTCTTCTTCCTCACAACTAAAAGTATTTGTGCAAAGTGACCCAAAGAAGAAGTGTTAAACATACCATGAGATTTTTGTCCTTTAACACAAAATCCAAAACTCTTCAGAGCTGATGAACTCAAATCTTTATGCTGCAAGGAAGATGATATTTCCAGTGAGCTGAAAAGAGTCAGATGAAGTAAATCCACAGATGTGGGTAATGGAGATATGTAGGTTCCTTGCTATAGAGTTTACCAGGAGTGATGCGAACAAAACATTATGTCTACAAATAGTAAAACCAACATCTCAGGACAGGACTGTTAATGGGAGAATCAGGGGAGAAATATTTTTCTGGCTGGTGTTCAGAGCTTTAAATAGTAGGATTGATCTTACTTCCCTTATCTACAGCTAAAAGAGATATTATCAGTGAGGCTTTTCTTTCTTTCTAAATTTCAGGCATTAACCTGAGATATACTTCTATGCAAAAAAATAAATTCTTAACTTCAACCAACTCCATACATATTTATTATCTGTCATACATTGGCTGTATTAGCTATTTCTAACTTACATATTTTTGATTACTCAAATACCCATTGCATTTCTCAGCAGTTTGCCAACTTTGTTAGCTGAAGCTCAACTCTTACCTCATAAATCTGTCTTTATAATGTTCTCATCGCTTGCTTTCTTTCTTTTCTTTCTTTCTTTCTTTCTTTCTTTCTTTCTTTCTTTCTTTCTTTTTCTTTTCTTTCTTTCTTTCTTTTCTTTCTTTCTTTTCTTTTTCTTCCTTCCTTCCTTCCTTCCTTCCTTCCTTCCTTCCTTCCTTCCTTCCTTCCTTCCTTTTTCTCTTTTCCTTCTTTCTTTCTTTCTTTCTTTTTCTTTTTTTTTCCTTTTCCTTCCTCCCTTCCTCCCTTCCTCCCTTCCTTCCTTCCTTCCTTCCTTCCTTCCTTCCTTCCTTCCTTTTCTCTGTAATTCCTCCATTTTTATTGTTTATTCTAATAATGTAATAATCAGCATTGAGCAGAAGGTTCAGTTCCAGACATTATCAAGAAGGTTCTGAACACCAGCTGTCCAAAATGGTTCAGTGATTAGACAAATTCATGAAAGAAAGGTTAAGGAAAACTTTCAAGTAAAATGCCATGTATGAAAGTAATCCCACCAGCCCTAGTGCCTATCTTCTGGAGATGCCTAAATGGTAAACTGCCAGATGCTGGAAGACCATACAACAGAAGTGTCCAAACATATTGCTCTCTGTTTTGTGCCTATGCAATGTCAGGTGACTGTGATTACAAGTATTAGGAAATATTCTTGGGAATAAATAGTTTTTTTCTCTGAAAACTCATATCTTGTTTATGCCTCCTAGTTGAAGTCATGTTTTGCAGCTTCTTTTCCTCTTAGGTTTTCATCCATCATTAAAGACTCCTTAAAATGTAATATTTCTGATTTTTTCAGGTTGAAACCACCAACATTTCTTTTGAGGTTTGTACTCCTTCTAGGTTCCTTTGTGGTATTTCTCTTTTTTTTTTAAAGCTCACAGCTTCTCCTGGCTTAGAAAAATCTGCACATTTCCTCAATGTGTTTCTTGTTCCCCTTTCTAGAACATAAATGAAGTAATTAAATAAGATCATACTTTTTGCCATTGACAGGTGTCCCATAGTTTACCTATCCACAGAAGTTAGTGTGTTGTAAACAAAGGTTTGGACTAACATCATAATAAATATTTTACATCCTTTTGTAGACAGGTGCTCCTAACGCACAATAATGCTGATTTCTAAGTAAGGGGCTGGCTGTTATTGTGAACAAACCTGAGCTATCCTTCCCTAGCTACACCATAGCTTGTACTTCACCACATTGTCTTCAGCTTATTTTTCCAAGACATTTTCAGGTGTTAATCAGATATTCTTACAGTGGCCTTACATTATGTTTTATAGAAGTTTACTGCATAAACCTAGAGGGAGCAGAATAAGAGGAAGGCTCAGAAGAAACAATTGAGAGCTATAGGGTTGTTTCAGCATCTTAGGCTTGATGGCTACAGCTTCTGCTATGCATAACAGAGAGAAGGTGGGACTGCACTGCTGGAGGGACCTAACATTAGAGTTAGGATATTATTAGTGGTTTTTCAAGGCTAATCTCCTAATCTCTCAGGGGAGGAAAAAAAATAAATAGGAGACAGCTCACTCAACTTTTGAATTGGTATAGATATTAGCAAATGGAACAAAATCAAATAGTGAGATGAGTAAGAAAACCTGAGACAGGTGGAGGCAAGAACAGAAATTAGAGAAGATGGACAGGGGGAAAAAAAAAAAAAAAAGTATGGAAGATTGTGACATGAGGGACTTGAGAGATTTGTGTTAGCTAGTAATGTCAATGTAGAAAATACCATGAGAAGACAAAAACACAGGAGTAGGAATATGAGAAGGGAAAAAAACAGCTCCAGGACAATGAATGAAAGAGCATCTAGGACTGAACCGGGCAACACCGTTCTCCTGCTGTGGATGGAAGTTTCAATGAGCAGCTTCAGTGCTTTCTGCTACAGTGGAGACGAATGATCAAGATAGGAGTCATAAACAGAGTACTGTCACTAAAACATACTGTGGTGGTTTCACACAGCTGGCAGCTCAGCACCAACACACTGCTCTATCACACCCTCTCCTCAAAAGAGCACCCAGAGAAAATGAGATGAAGAAGGGCTCATGGGTTGAAGTAAGGACAAATCATGGGCAAAACAGACTCAGCATGGGAAGATTAATGCAATTTATTACCTGTTACTAGCAGATTGGAGCAGTGAGAACTAAAAGCAAACTAAAACCACTCACTCTCTGCCCCTGCTCCACGTGGGGTCCCTCCCACGGGATGCCATCCTTCCCAAACTGAGCCTGCGGGGGCTGCCCACAGGCAGCAGCTCTTCAGGATCTCCAGCGGCGGGTCCCTTTTGGAGCAGCTGGAGCTGGCTCCTCTCTGACATGGGGCAGCTGCTGGGCTCTGACCACAGAGACTATCCCTGCAGCCCCCTGCTACCAAAACCTTGCCAAGTAAGCCCAATGCACAGAAGCAACAATTGCTCCATAACTAATAATTATGGGAAATAGAGGAATACCCCCTATTTTTATGGGTAACCAAAAGAGTTAATTTGTTGCAAAAATCCAGATCTAATATTTGTCATTTTTATTGAGAGAATATTATACCTTCAAAATTGTGCTTTTGTTTCTTTTTTTTTTTTCGTTTCCACTTTCCACTGCATTGCATCACAGTGAGTCATGGTGTCTTTTTTCCATGCAAATACTAAGGCCTGCTGCAACAAATCAGACACGATATGAAAAATACAATGACTCAAAAAGGTGCTTACCACTTTTTTAACCATCAAATTCCAAGCACAGTTTATAACCCATGGGATAACCTCTTCTGTCAGAGGAATTCACAGCTGAGCAAAGCATGGTCCTGAATTGTATATGTCTTTAAATAATGCCTTTAAGGATCAGTCCTTGCAGCCCATTAAGTTTCTAACAATGGTTGACAGTGTACTCCCAAACAGGTAAGTCCCTCTTAATGAACAAACAGTGCTGAAGCCTGAATTCAGTGCCTTGGAAACCCTGCAAAATCAAAGCAGGAGGCTTCTCAGGTCAGTGATGGAGCTCCCCAGCTCAGGGATCTCTGGTCAGTTGGTCTCATCAGATGAGCCTGTAAGCACAAGACACTGAACTTCTGAAATGCTCTGCCTGATGTACTGACTCACCTGAATGCCCTACCAAGAAAACTCCCCAGCTCTCTTCATCCTACCACACATACTTCTGAAGTCTCTGTCCCCTGCTCTGGATTTACAGAAACCTATGGAAAGGACTAACAAGAAGTGTGCTAGCATGAGTCTAAGTGAGTCACAGTTGGAGCTTTGTTAACTTTGACTCATTTTGATGTAGTGATTATCATTTTCTGATGAAAAAAAATATTCTGCCAGGAAATTTCTAGTCAATCTTCAAATTACCAGCAAGGTCTCTGGTGTCATTAGTCCCGCAAGTCAACATACAAGTGCAAATGTGCGTTTTTGGCAAGAATGCATGTTGTTGCCATAGTGAAGTGGTTTCATCCAGAATAAAGCTGGGCTCAGAACATGATCTGCTGAACTGTGAGAGCAATAGGACCTCTGAATTTGTGGTTCAGAAATAGGCTTCTCACTCTCTGCTATCTTCTTCAGCCCGTCCTATTAGACGTGTCCAGATGCAGCACCCAGGGAGTCAATCCATCGAATGCCCAGGTTGCTACAGATGATCAAAGGCTGGAGCTCTGGCAGAACGGTAGGCTCTAAATACAAGTAAATGTCGTATCTCTGGGAGAAGACTACTTCTGTCCTGTGTATTTGTCATCAGAAGACACAAAAATAGTGACAAAATGTTAGTGGATATTTCTTGTACAATCTTCATTCTTTCACATATGGGTAGCACAGAGAAATTCACGTGGGAAAAGAGATGTGAAGGTATGCCAGCCAAGGTTAGACCAAGTCTAAAACTCAGTGGGTTCAGGTAATATTTTTAATGCCTAATGGAAGAAAAAGAAATGAGAAATCACATCTGGGCAAAGCAGGAAAAACAATACACTTTTAAAAACACGTTTTCAGTCCCATCTATTTTCTATCAGAAAATTTTGGCATTCTTAAATGTTTTAGTTTGCATGTTTTTTATTTGCTCACTTGCACATTATGTCAAGAGTAATAAGAAATATTACTTATAAAAGCAGGCTTTGTTCCATAACTTAATGGATGGATAGAGATATTTCTAAGTGATGTTACGCTGCACTTACTTTACATCAGAATATTTTAACATATAACACAACAGCATCTACTTTCTTTTTCTCTCTGAAATTTTGCAAGGACTGATATAAAAATAGTAAGTAAGCAGTCTTCAGCAATGAAATATATGTTTCTGAATTACTTAGTTGAAATGGTAAGGCAGCTTCCATAGAAGGGCTGACTAGGACTTTAGACATGCTGAAAAATTATTATAAAAATACTACTTTCATAACTTTATAGCAAAACAGGATATCTTAAGATATATGTCAAGATATTTAGTCAACTCTAGATTGAATAAATACTCGTCTTAAGCTAGAAGAAGTTTATTTCTGTAAAAAGCTACTTCATCACACATTAAGTGAACTTTGAGTTAAAAGGTAAAAGGTACATTTATCTAAAGGAATTTAATTTTAGGACAAGAAGCAAGTTTTCTGGCAAACTAACACTGGCCCTTGTCTACATTAGGGTGGATTGTGGCCCAGTAGGAGCAGATTTTAGATGACACAGCTGGAATGGAGGAGCTTCTCTTGATGTTGTACACACTTGGTGGGGAAGGGGGACCTGAACATAACAGCCATTATAACCAGAAGCACATCAAATATCTCCTGGAGTAGATTTGGTTTAGTTTAAACTGAAATAATTCCAGTGTGTACTTAAAAGACTGTCCTCTAATATGAACCACATTGCAGCAAATGAGGATAACTGGGCAATTGATTGATTCAAAGTGGAACATCATTGTTTCTTGTATCTTGCCAGCTAACCTGAAGTAGCATTTGTACCAGACGTGTACCAGACTTGTTACCAGAGCAGTAAGTCAGAGGATTGCCTTCCGAGGGAAATAATTTACATTTCAGGAATTGCATCTTTGGCTATGCTCAAGCTACTTGTCACACCATTAAGTAAAAGACTCCTTGTCCTGCATCTTCCCCAGCCACAGGCAGTAACTCCAAAGAGCACGTGCCAAAGAGGAACTCCAAAGAGCACATGTCCAAAGAGCACAATGCCAAAACCACACCTTATACATGTTTGTTAGATGATACACCTGGATTTAGCACCCTCATCCTTGTCCATAATATGTTCCACAGGACCTGCTTCCCTGCTCCTATTTCACTGTATTCTTGAGGCCACTTCCTTCTTTAGCCTTGGTCTTCTTTATTTATTTTTTTTAATTAAATTGCTGGCAACTACAGTGATTCCATAAATTGTATTATTTTATCTGACAACAATGTGTTTGTACAGCAGACCTTGTAATTCACAAAGAGCAGTATGTTGTCTTCATGAGCTTTGCTGGAAATTAGTCTGGGTATCTTTAACTCAGATTTTGCTGGCATCACCTTCATCGAGACAAGTCTCTCCTCTTCTGGACAAACCTTTGAGACTAAAAAATAAACCTAGAAAATCCCAGTCCTAGTCCTAACAGTGCCACTAACCCATTCCTTGGATTCTACAAAGATACATTTACCACACGGTTACACCTGGGTGACTGTCCTGCCCATTGACTGGATTTTACTGCTCCTACAACAGTCACAATGCAGTAAGAAGCATTTCCATACTAGAGCTGTGCTGCTTTACAGCTTGATATATTTAAAATGCTAAAAAGGTTGCTTGCAGTAGCACATTGGGATAAACTAAAGTGTGGACATGTTTCATTTTGCTCCTTCAGTTTTGAAAGTGGCAATAGCCAGCAGAGGAGTGTGCACTTGGCAGCCAGATGTGGTGACACCTGAAACCACCTCTGCTAAATGAGACTGATGTCAGGTTTAGATCTGGATTTAAAGAGTAATCATCATAAATAAATAAAGCATCAGTATTTTCATTTGATGCCTTCACTAGGTGTCAGTCTACTCTGTGGGCCCACATCTGACTTGGAAAAACAACATTAGTCGTTATTAATCAGAACTGAAGGCGAGTTCCCAAGGATCATCGACAGGGATTAGCGTGGTGTCTAGACAGAAGTGAGAGGCTACAATCAGCACAGTCAGTGCACCTGGCAAGTGGCAAGGGTTGTGTTAAAACTGGCAGGTACCACTAGCCTTAAAGTGACTAGTGAGATTTGTTAAGTCAGCAGGTGACCTGGGGCTGCAAAAGGCTCCCGGGCTAATTTCAAGGCCATGGTGGGCTCTGGGGTCCCCAGCAGGTGTCAGTAAACTGTGAGCAGCTTCTCTTTTACAAGATGGCTTAGGATATGTTCAGGATTGGTGCTACCAGGTATCATACAGCACAAAAATACACTTCAAATCATTTATTATTTACTTTACTATTTTTTACTTATTTACTTTGCCACTTTTTTTTTTTTTTAACTTATATTCCACATGTCCAGAACTTAAGGCTTTAATTTGGACAGACTCATACATTTCCCATCATATGAGTAATGGTTGCAGGCTCTGGAGTTCAGTGAATGGAGAGAAATTGGCCTTGAACATTTATAAAGGTAGTAAAGAAACATATTACTAAAATTCTGGATTTGAATCTTTACAGTCTGTCTGAAGATATTTTGCACTTAAACCATAGCAAAAAGCAAAAACATGACTTGGTAATAATGTTTTTCCAAAATGCAGCACCGAACAAATAAAGAACATCCTTGCTAATTCTGGAGATCATAAGAAAGGATGATAAACAAGAGCGTGAATTAATTCTTGTGTCCTTTGTATAGGTCACATATTTATCTAGCCATATTAAAGGTTTAGCATCCGGTGCGATTATAGCCTACATTTATTCTGTAATTACTGGGCACATTGCTAAGATGCTTAATTAGAACAGGCAATTCCTATTCTCCTTCAGCTTGTTTTTCAGTGCTGCAGAGTGATTAGAAATGACATGCAATTTCACTCACTCTTGTGTTCTACCATAAAGTGCATGAAGCTGGATAGCATGAATGGGACTGTGAATGTCAGGTAGCAACAAATTCCCCAAACTTACTTTGTATGCTACTTTGGCTTGCAGTTCAGATAACAGTTGCAAAGTAAATTCTGATTACTTGTCAGTGTGAACGGGCTTTGCTAAGAAATTAGAAATAATGCATTGCTAGAACTGAACTCCAAATGGCTGCGTGTGGCTCCAATCTTTATTCAGTTAACGCTTGTTGGCAACAGTGGAAATATTGCCCAATTTAATTTGTGGAGGATAAGGCAATTTGGTCTCTTGAGGTGCCTTCCAAGGATGGCATTTGACTCAGTGGACATTCTGGCTCACAGCATTTTCCATCATCTAACACTGGCCTCAGCACTGGTCTTCTGCAATTCACTTGCTTCCAAGATGAGATCCCTCTTTCAAATAAATAAATAAATGAAAAGTTTCATCTATTACAACCACCTTTCCATGCAATTCTGCCTCACCAGTCCTTCTGGACCAAGGCTTGGAGAGAGACGGTGTAAAGAGATGGTTTGGTGTCCTGTCCTGATGGCTGATGGAGGGATGAGGCCCTGCAGAGAGCTTCTTCTCGCTTAAATTCAGCTACAGAAGCTCAATTCAGGACACCTGGTCCATACAATTCAGTGTCTAAACCAGTCTGTGAAGCTTTTCACATAAATTCCTTCTCTCATGCTATTTTGCACAGAAATAGTATTAAAACAATGAGAAAGCATGAGCTTTGCTCTCAGAAAGTTTACTAATAAGTTGGGTTATTTAAAAAAAAATCCATTAAAATCTTGTTTCCTTGAAGTATATAAAATAATAAAATAATACCATGATTTTTAACATGTTCCTTTAAAACAATATATATTATTTCTGTGACTTTTTTTTCAGAATGAATAGCTTGATGCATAAAAATGAATTTTACATCTCATATTTACACAACTTTTCAGATGTGACATTGTACACAACATGTAGAATTCCCACCATATGAGAGATAAACCCAGCGAGAAAGAATGAAAAATAAAAGCAATAAAGATTACTTTTTTTTTTTTACTTCAGTAATTGAATTTGTTAAATGCAGCACATTTAAATGTGTGACTCTGATAGAGTTTAATTTCTATCTTTTTTTTTTTTTTTTTAATTTCAGAAAAACACTGTCATGTTGAAATTTAAAAAAATAAAATAAAAATAGACCAGCAATGGTAAAAGCAGGCATAGATGGCATTAAATGATCTGCAGAAGCTGAGGAAAATGCAATTTAAATTTTAATTTAAGTCACTATTGTTCATGCACAGACATTATAACAAAGCAAGTTTCCTGAATCTATGACATTGTTACTTTGACTTTTAGAGAGATAATTTCTGCACAACTGAAGCTATGGCAATCTGAATTTTGGCCTACAAAAGTAGAAAACATGGAATTCTTGAAAGAATAAATCCTTACTGTGGTAATTTTTTTCTGTGATAAATTTTGAATAATAAAAAAATTAAAAGATGGTGTTACTAGAATAGTTAAATGCAGTCTCTCTATTTAACAGCACACCAGAATAGTCAGTGAAAATTATAACCAAATACCAACAAAGATTTCATGGGCACTGACTACAATTCATCTACTAGTGCTTAGCGTACTGTATTAGAACAAATGACCAAACCAGGAAAAATTAGCAAAGCTTTTAAGCAGAAACTGTATTTGTTCAGTGAGTGAATCAAGGTAACTTGTGACCAGTGTACTTCTGGATTTTTTCCTAACTAGTCTGAGAGATAAGGCCAAGCAGAAAGGTAAAGCCAGGTGGAACTGGAGCACTGGAATAAACCTCAGCTTGTGGGAGAAGGATGTTGTGAGACTTCCCAGTTGATAACATTTCTGTTGTTCGTAAGCAGGGAGTTGTCAGCTGTCATACATGTAAGGCATTTGTTATACTTCCTGCTATTAAAAGTATCTTTAAATAATTGGTTTGTTAATTTACTGACTATTAAGAAGTGTCTGTCTCTTTTAGAGCAACTGCAGTTCAAAGACATTGTTCATAGCAAGAGTGGGATTGTGAGTTTGGCTTTAAAAAATGAACCATCTCATCATACAGGAAACCAATGTTTCTAGACTACACAAGTGATAATCATTGATTTCAATATTTTTAGAGTCTCAAAGTTGCTCATTCAACTTTGTGACTGGAATTGAATCATTCTGTGGTTTGAGGTTTGGGGGAATTTTGAACAAAGGAAATGTATACTGTGATCAGAGCTATTCAGCAAATATGATCCGAGTGTATGAATCCTTTCCATCCACCTGAACCTGCAAATTGTGGTTAGCACTGAAAGAGCAGTAGTGAGAAAAAATTTACTAACACAGTTCCCACCCTTGTCAAGCAACAGCACTTCCGAATTATGAAGACATCTCATTCTGGTACATGATGGTGTTATTTTTCCAACATACTAGGCTGAGAGTAACCAAGATCTGAGAGTAGGTTGCTTTCACTAATTAAATTAAATGTTCAATAATGAAAGCCCTTGGAGAATATAAACCAGGAAAGGTCACGGTACAATACATGCACACTTGCACAATGCAGTAACATAGAACCTTTCACCTAGAATTACACTTAACAGGAAACTCGGAGGATTTCATACTGGTTTTTGTACAGCAATATCACACCAGCAACTTGGAGCACACCTAAGAATTGCCCACATTACTTCCTTTTTAATGGAAATTCTATTGAATCTAATGCATAATTTGAGTACTAGCAATGCCTCTTTTTTTTGTTTTTTCCAATTTGAGGATTTTTTTTTCCACTTGAAAAAGAGGCAAAATATTAGCAGTAGGTGCTGAAGCAACCACTGCAAGCTTGTAGAAAAGTATTCTTAAAGCCAAATATAAAGTCTTCCGCGGGGGTGGTTCACCACTTCCTTTGGCTGCCATGCAGGAACTCATTTAGCAGAGAAGATAAAAACAAGAGCAGAGTGCAGAATAATTAAACACTTGAGATGATTCTGGATCAGGACTTTTTGACATTGTGTACTGGAGAATGACATTGTGGAATATTCATTTTTCTTTAGTATATATTTGTTTTTATGCTGTACAATGACATTAATTTAGTTTCAACTTAAGAAATGTACAAATTTCAACAGAAAAATAGTGCTTTAATAGAAGACCCCTGAATAGGAGTAAATCCGTTCTCTCCACTTGAGGGAAGGAACCTGAAGTTTAAGGGTAAAGATTAGTCAAATTTAAATGCAAAAAGACTCCCCTGCAGTTAGAAAAAGAATTACTAGTTACCATCTGTTACCATTATTACTGCAGAGAACATACAAGGTAAAGGGTTCTCTGAAGGATATCACTTGGGTGTGAAGCTCAGAGAGCTTTTGCTTCTGGGAGGTGAAATCAACTTTGGTGTAGGAAAGAAACTAAGTGAAAACATTAGTTAGTGTCATTCTCTGATCACATTTTGAGGAGACATCCTCAAAAGCTTGAAAACAATTTCCCATTCAGGAATTTCAAAAGAGATTTTTTTTTTTTTTGAAATGAATTATATAACTCAAAGAACAGATATGAAGCTTTGGTCAGTAATGTATATAATACCTGAACCCTACAGAGCACTGATAGAAAATTGTTGCCCATTCAAACTTACAAGTTCTTTTTAATTTGAATATTATAATATATATATAATTAATAATATGAGAATATATTTATAACAATATAAAATTATATTTAAATATTATATAAATACTATAATATTTCTGTGACCTTCTGTTGCCTTCATATATCCTCCAACACAGTCTGGATACCCACTTTTTGCAAAATACAGTTATTTCAGGCACATTTCCAATGACCACAGTCAAGAAATAAACATCTCAGGACAACTCAAGCCGCCACCACCGTCACCCTAACAAATGATTTACCCACATCAAAATGGCTAGCTATGAATCCTGTACTCGGCTCCCCTGTACTCGGCTCTTGTCCCCCTGTACTCGGCTCTGGTGAGGCCGCACCTTGAGTACTGTGTTCAGTTTTGGGCCCCTCGCTACAGGAAGGACATGGACGTGCTCGAGCGAGTCCAGAGAAGGGCGACCAAGCTGGTGAGGGGTCTGGAGAACAAGTCTTACAAGGAGCGGCTGAGGGAGCTGGGATTGTTCAGCCTGGAGAAGAGGAGGCTCAGGGGCGACCTCATCGCTCTCTACAGTTACCTTAAAGGAGGCTGTAGTGAGGTGGGGGTTGGTCTCTTCTCCCACGTGCCTGGTGACAGGACAAGGGGGAACGGGCTAAAGTTGCGACAGGGGAGTTTTAGGTTGGATGTCAGGAAGTACTTCTTTACCGAAAGGGTTATTAAGCATTGGAACGGGCTGCCCAGGGAGGTGGTGGAGTCACCATCCCTGGAGGTCTTTAAAAGACGTTTAGATGTAGAGCTTAGCGATATGGTTTAGTGGAGTACTTAGTGTTAGGTCGGAGGTTGGACTCGATGATCTTGAGGTCTCTTCCAACCTAGAAATCTGTGTCTGTGTCTGTGTCTGTGTCTGAATCAGAACGAGGCTAAGTTTAACAGTTTTTGAATCTTAACCATCTTAAGATTAAAATCTTAATCTTGCTATTCTGTCGCAAGAGCAGTTGTGCTAGCTCCTTACTAAGTCCAAGGCCATCTGCCTCCTCACATTAAAATCTGGGAATTGTTATTGCCATCTGATACCTGTATAATAGATGCCCTTCTCTTTGAATATCATGAGTGCTGCAGGTGCATTACAGTCAGTGGTGGAATGCACCATGCCAGGTACATCAGGTTTGTGTTCTTCTAAATCTGAAGACTGTGACCACAGATATTCCCAAAGCAACCTCCAATGATCTGTTCTGAAACATGAACAACTGAACCATAAATATCACGGTGTCTCAGTTGAGATTATATAACATTTAATAAGGCTTAAACTTTATAGTCAACAACATTGACTTTTGCCATCAAAGCCACACAAAAGACCAGTCTGTAATTGTCCCCAATTTTAAATAAGGTCACAGAAAAGAAGTAATAGGGCTACGGGCTAGCTTTAAAAGTCCCCCCCCACTGATACATCTGATACATCTTAGCTTACCTTGTGTGCACTAAGAAGCTCAGCAAAGACGAGCAGCTTAGCACATTCAGCCATAATCAGGGTGGAGGAAGAAAGGACAGTTCTTATATAAACAAAAAAGTCATCACTCGATGCAGACTTGGGCATTAAGATGTCCCTCATTACAGACATTCCATCAACTAAGATATAAATCTTTGCAAATTAAATGCAAGTAAACTGCCATCTTTCTTTGCCTGTAAAATTACTAAGAGATGTTGGACTCATGTATATACAAATTTTAAGTTTTATCTTTTTCCCTCAAAATGTGTTTCCAGAATTATTACCACATAGTTTTAAGGATTCTGTTCAATGTATGTACATTCAAAGGCTACAAGTCTACAAAGCAAATTTGTTGAGCAGTAACTTTTAATAAGGTAGGCTTATTCTACCAGCCGATATGGGTTTAAGAACAGCACAAGGGAAAAAGATGGAATGTATTTCAAAGCTGTGTGCAAAAGATTAAATGTTCACATCCCGTTTTTAAAAAACCTAAATAGATATGTGTGTATGTCTTGCAGATTGCTTTGTTAATCCAGATCTTATCACACGTGTGGATTCAATATTTACGTTTGCGTTGCTGTGCTCAGATAACTTTGAAAATCAATCCTACTGCGCAGAGGCTCAAAGCCCCGTCCAACCAGACTTTCAGCACCTCCAATGACGAACAACTTCTCTGGGTAACCTCTTCCAGTGTCTCACCATCCTGATTATGAAAAATGTCTTCCTCATCCAGTATAACTCTACCGTCTTTCAGTTTAAAACTGTTTCCTCTTGTCAGGTCACTACATGCCATGGTAAAAAAATAATGAACTTGCTTTGCAATTTATTTCCACTCAAACATTATTAAGAAAATTACTTAGTATTTGAAGGAGTATAGATGTGCTATGAGCATCTTCTACAGAGAAATATTGCTGGGAGTTCTCCAACATAAACTTGTACTCACTTGAATGAAATGTTTTAGATTCTAGCCCAAATTATGTTTTGTTTTGTTTTTTAATTATATATCCCTAAAAAAAAAAAGACATTACATGGCTCTGCATATGCTTTTCTCTTCTCCCCTCATCATAAGTGCTATTTAAGTTATTATTGATTGCACTGGGTCTGGCTGGGGTGGAGCTCATTATCTTCGTAGCAGCCCACATGTTGCTGTGCTTTGAATTTGTGGTTAAAATAGTGTTGGTAACAAACCAGCATTTTGGCTGCTGCTGAACAGTGCTTGCACAGACTCAAGGCATTTTCTATTATACACTCTACCTCTGCAGCGGGTAGGCTGGGGCTGGGCAAAAAGCTCATATATTCCATGCCACATAACGTCTTGGTCAAGAATAAAAACTAAGAGGAAGGTGTTTTGGGGGATGCAGCTGTTGCTCAGACACTATCTGGGCATCAGTCTTCTTGTGTGAGGTAGTGAGTGATTGCCTTTGCATTACCTGTTTTGTCATTTTTTTTTCCTTCCTCTTTCCTTCACTTGTAAAACTATTTTTATCGCAGCCATGAGTTTTCTCACTGTTGCTCCTCCCATGGAGGGGGGTAGTGAGCCAGCAGCTACTTGCAGCTAGCTGCTATCTGGGGTCATCCCATCACACTGATTTAACACACGGGTGGTTTTAGCACTTGACATGAACTATTTTCATTAGAAGTAATGACAGACATTTCTGATACCATAAGAACATGTAGCAGGCCTTGGACACTGCAACAGATACTTGCATTTTTAGTTCAATTTCAGGCAGGAGATATTAAAAAGTGGGGTAGGATATACTATTCCAATTAAAAACTTCAAAGCATTACATGTTGTTACAGCAGATTCCTCTAATGGGTGCCTCTGGGTACTTTTCAGCTAAGCAGTATCAACATAGCAGCAATAGCAGACACTAACACCTTCCTTAGATAATGAACTGTGTTGCTTTTCATAGCTGCTTTTTTTCCTTTCCTTTTCTTTCCTTTTCTTTCCTTTTCTTTTCCTTTTCCTTTTCTTTTCCTTCTCTTCTCTTCTCTTCTCTTCTCTTCTCTTCTCTTCTCTTCTCTTCTCTTCTCTTCTCTTCTCTTCTCTTCTCTTCTCTTCTCTTCTCTTCTCTTTTCTCTTCTCTTCTCTTCTCTTCTCTTCTCTTCTCTTCTCTTCTCTTCTCTTCTCTCTTCCCTTCCCTTCCCTTCCCTTCCCTTCCCTTCCCTTCCCTTCCCTTCCCTTCCCTTCCCTTCCCTTCCCTTCCCTTCCCTTCCCTTCCCTTCCCTTCCCTTCCCTTCCCTTCCCTTCCCTTCCCTTCCCTTCCCTTCCCTTCCCTTCCCTTCCCTTCCCTTCCCTTCCCTTCCCTTCCCTTCCCTTCCCTTTTCTTCTCTTTTCTTTTCTTTTCTTTTCTTTTCTTTTCTTTTCTTTCTTTTCTTTTCTTTTCTTTTCTTTTCTTTTCTTTTCTTTTCTTTTCTTTTCTTTTCTTTTCTTTTCTTTTCCACGTTTAGAACAAAATTCTGCCTGTGACTACGAGCTGCAAAATGAAGGTCAATATGTTTTACTTAGGAGAGAAAAAATATTTTTTAAGATAGAAAAAGATATGAAAAGCCTAATAACAGACCACAATGTTAGTCCTATCGAATCCCTTGAAGCAAATATTCTATAGCTGAGAAGATAAAGAGTTAACTGTGTAACCATATCCTTTCCAAAAGACATGTCTCAGTGCATCAGTAGCATTATCACTGTGATCACCATGAAACTGATCTCTGGAAGGCTGCATCTGAAGCCTTTCCACACCTGTGGAACAAACTAAATCATAAAAGTCCACAGCATTGCAATTTTGGAGGGCTCCACTATGGGGTTGAAATAAACTTTAACAGTTAAAATATTTCAGTAGATTGGAACTCCCTGGATTATGCTATTGCTGAAAATGTTCTTTTTAGCATTCAGTCTTAGTCAGCTTTTACTCTGTGAACAAAACATGAGTGAAAAAGAGGAAAACAACATTCAGAAGGTAGAACTGATGGTGATTTCCTTGATGCCCAGGTTTTTGACAACCGGGTTATTGAATTTAAGCAGCAAAACCAGATATTGACGATTAAGATTGCTTTCCTGAAGTAAGAATATCATCTAACCCTCTCTTCAAATACACATTTGGATCTACCTATTAATTATTTCACTGATTTTTTATTTTTATTTTTTAATATTCTCAAGACTATATTATAAGGAACAAACGTAAAAGAAAGAAAGCTAAACAAAGATGTGCTTGTTACACTGAAAACTGTTAAGATGTAGGGGATAATGCCCATTAGTCAATGCCATATGTTTCCTATTAAGAAGCATAACACCATGTTCGATGCAAGTACTGATGGCTGTCTGATAACTTAAGGAACAATTTCAGTGGCATCCTTAGGGAACAAGTGACACATCAGAGAAACAATTCTGAGTCTACTACCTGCAGTTAATAAATAAACAGCTGAAGCCAAAGCCAGAGAGATAATGATAGCTGAAATATCAAGGAAAGCAAAGAGTGATTAAAGAAAGAACACCTCATCTCAATAATTGGTAAATAAGACTTAATCTCATAAAAGAAGACAATAGCCAAAAGGTCAACCACCATCTGATGCATGTGACATTTTTTTCCTAGCTGATTACAGCATAAAATTCCAAAGGTACTTGCCTTTGAAAGAGAAAATATGGTATGATAAATCTCATTTTGGCATAACTGCATTCAGGCAGGGAATATAAATGCCAAGATGCTACTAGTTGCCAGTCCTTGAGAACCAATGGCATTGTAAATCAACATCAGGGTATTGCATCTACTCACTGTCTCTTTCTGTTACTGCTTCATTGAACAAGGTGGAAAAATGAAGTCTTGCTGAACAGCTGAGATGAACTAAAGAGCCACATCAAGGTCCATTACATTCTTACTCAAGACTTCATATATTTGTTTAGAAGACAGAATCTGAACTGTACTGTGCAGAGCGACAAAGGCCATGACTTTCAGTAAACTCCAAAAGCATTGCTGTAATAAGACCAATGAGCAATGTCTGCCATAGAAACAGCTGATCAGCTGCAACAAAAACAAAGGTAAAGATCTGAAATAACTACCCCACAGTTGTTATCCAGATAAATCTCTTAGAAAATTCAGAGACTAGTTGAAAAATATATGATAAGTGGATGATAAACTAATTTTACAAGGACAATAACACCATAGAGGGGACAAATTTTTTTTCTTCACCATCCTTCTAATAGTGATAGTCTAGAAAATTTTCCTGGTCTTTCTGCAAACAAACAAGCAAACAACAACAACAAAACCAGTGTTTACAGGATTGGCAGAGAATTATGAGTTATAAGGAATGCACGTGTTAGGCTAGTGTATGGTCCACCCAGGCTAAGGAGCAAAAGGGTAAGCAAGTTAAAGGCAATCTGCATCTACGTTCTTACACGCAAGGAATCAGTCAGACCCTCACACTTTCTGTAAACTTAGAATAAAGAGAAGTAAAAAGAAGTCTACATTGTAGAAGACACTGAATGCAAGAGATGGAAACAATCAGTATTACTAAAAGGTATTGATGGCTGCATGCCATTCTTAGAGCTAACATAAACATTTTTAATTTTTAGAAAAGATGAAACAAACCTGAAGAAGATGCACTGCATTCCTACAAGGATATTAGCTCATTTTTCTTGTTTCTGTTTATCTTTAAAATATAAGTGTTTCTGCTGTCTTACAGAAACAAATGAGGGGAGCATGATTTGCTTTACACTAATTTCTGGTTTCTTTTCTAAAGGCAAAGAGCTGACTGTACTGCACCAAGACGGATCCCTGGTGACTAATACAGACAAATGAGTTGATTCACCCTCACCCACAGGAATGTTTCCACATTTGATGGAATATAATATTCTGTGTTCAAGCAAACTCACAGTTCTCAAAACACAATGTCTCAAAGACAAATATTCTTATGAAATGAAGCTTCCACCAATCTTAGAATCACAGAACCATTAAGGTTGGAAAAGACCTCCAAGAACATCTAGTCCAACTTTCCCCTACCACACACTAAACAATGGGGCTTATTGGAAAATACCACTGTTGGTAAACCATGTGTGTAATATTGGTAAGTACCACATCCAACCTTTCCTTAAACACCCCCAGGGATGGTGACACCATCAATTCCCCAGACAACCCATTCCAATGTCTGACTGCTCTTTCTGAGAAGAAATGTCTCCTAATTTCCAACTTAAACCTCCCATGGTGCAACTTGAGGCCATCCTCTCTAGTCCTATCACCTGCGAGAAGAGGCCGACCCCCAGCTCCCCACACCTTCCTTTCACGTAGCTATAGAGAACAGTAAGGTCTCCCCTGAGCCTCCTCTTCTCCAGATTAAACACCCCCAGCTCCCTCAGCCACTCCTCACAGGACTTGTGTTCCAGGCCCTTCACCAGCTTCGTAGCCCTTCTCTGGACATGCTCCAGGGCCTAGATGTCCTTCTTGTAGTGAGGGGCCCAAAACTGAACACAGTACTCAAGGCATGGCCTCACCAGAGCAGAGTACGAGGGGACGATCACCTCCCTGCTCCTGCTGGCTGCACTATTCCCGATACAAGCCAGGATGCTGTTGGCCTTCTTGGCCACCCGGACACACTGCTGGCTCATGTTCAGCCAAACGTGAACCAGCACTCCCAGATCCATTTCCCCTGCACAGTTTTCTAGCCACTCTGTCCCAGGCCCGTAGCCCTGCATGGGGTTGTTGAGACCAAAGATCAGGACCCAGCACTTCGTTTTGTTGAACTTGCTCCCATTGGCCTCTGCCCATTGACCCATCCTGTCCAGGTCCCTCTGTAGGGCCTTCCTACCCTCCGGCAGATCGACACTTCCCCCTGACTTGGAGTCATCTGCAAACTTCCTGAGGGTGCACTCAATTCCCTCATCCAAGTCATCAAGAAAGATCTTAAAGAGGATGGGCCCCAACCCAGACCGCTGGGGAACACCACTGGTGACCAGTCGCCAGCTGGATTTAACTTCATTCACCACCACTCTCTGGGCCTGACCCTCCAGCCAGTTTTTAACCCAGCAAAGAGTGCACCTGTGCAAGCTATGGGCTGCCAGCTTCTCCAGGAAGTATCTATCTTGTACAGAGGTTGCTAGCACTTGACACTGATGATAAATTTCTATGGTAAGCTCTCTCTTGTTAACATCTGAAAGCAAGATCCATAACCTCCTGAAGTCAACAAATAGCTTCTCAGTAATTTCAACAAGATCAGTATCAGGTTCTGAAAGGCTATACTTGATGTATGGAGATGACTGATACTGCTTCAACAAACACTACATATAAGTCGTGTCAAAACCAGAAGTTTTAAATTCAGCTATTCCACTTGGATTATTGCGGAAAGAATGTGCCTTGAAATGAAATCTGAAACCCAGATCCTTAATGGGAAGATGAATGCAATACTTATGACACTTTCTGTGCAGACTAACAAATTTGTTGGCTAAGTTTCTCCTATATTTGTATCGTATTGCTTAGTGCTAAGCATTTTGTTGCAGCTAGAAAATTCTAAAATATACTTGGCTTAAAAGAAAAGCTTTCTGTTTTTCTATCATCAAAACATTACGTCAATAAGCAGTCTAGTTCCTCTGGAAGAAAAATAAATAAATAAATCCGGATTAGATTTAATGACAAATTCCATTTTTAATACCAATTTCATATGGTCTTTGGTGAATGACGTAAAACATTTTTCACTACATGTAGCTCTCTACCAGCTGAAAACCTGATCGCTACCAGTATGGTATCACAAATAACTGTGAATATTCTTATGAGATACTGTAAAGCTGGTGCAAATAAGATGTGAATTTTAACATTTCACTATTGGGTACAGGACCAACTCGTTACCAATAAACTGGATAACAGTGTGAAGAAAAATTAGGTATTTCTTAAAGTCACTGAGAAATAGCATGACTCTCATAAATAAAAACTTATACTGTATCAAACAGAAACCTCTCAAGTTTTAGATTTTGTTCCTTGAACATGAACTCTGTCTCCTCTGATGATATCCAGCAGGGGGATTCAAGTTTGGTAATCACTATAGCCATATCCATGTGTCAAGCAGTTTCTTCTTCCTCTTAATATACAAAAAGCATACCCTAACCCTCACATGAAAGCAGGCAAACATACAGGCGTGCTTCCCCCTACTTTCAGCAAAAGCCAAACAACCTTCCCATATTTGCCACAGAAGGCTAAGTTGTTACCACGTAAGTCGGTGGGTGGCAGATAAGCCTCCTACCTGACACCCTCCTGACTCAGACAGCCCGATTTTACCATTGTAGGTAGCACAGTAGCAGCTGTTGTTGGGAGAGGCAATTCCCAGTGTTCATCAGGAAGACTTGCTGGTCATGAGGGATAAACAATCCAAATAGTACTTTCCAGCTCGGTGCTATAAAATCAAAAATATGTTGTGATTCCTGGGTGTTTAGCAAGAAAATACAGGCTGGAAGGTTATGGTAACATTTTGTTTGTTGCTGGAGGCACTGGCATTGTGTGTGGTATCAGAAAGAGATGAAACCTTGAACAAAAGCCATATGGTTCTTAACAGGACTGTAATCCATTTAATTTACCCAAGCGAGCCTTTCACCATAATCTGTTGATTTGAACCAAAAATTAGTAAGAGATAGCTCTTCCACATAGCACACAATGGTATAACAAGATATTATGTCTTGAAATTGGAAGGTAGAATCACAGTTAAAAAAACGTATTTTTTTTTAACAGTAAGGACAGGCTAGCTCGAATTGAGGGGGACAGTGGGTGAGATTCACTTCTCCTTGTTTAGGCTGGTCAGAAGTTGAATGCTTAAACTAGGATGGGTGCCCTGCATTGTCAGGGGATACCCTCCAAGGGGGTATCTCTTTGACATCAGCCTTGTTACAAACTGAAATGCCTACTGGAGGTCCTTATGTGTTTCCATTGATTATAAATAGTTCACTCACCTGCAGTGGACAGGATATCTGTGATAAACAGCCATGGCTAAATAAGATGAATCCTGTATGTTTGTGTACATATATAGAGACACACATAATATATATATGTGTACATGTAGATATGCACCGAAATGTATATGTACATATACATATACGTATCACAAATTATCATTGAGCCCAATGAATAGATGTTAATGGCAGAATATATTCAGGGAATTCCTTTCACTTGAATTTAGTAATCTACATTTTAGCAGTTGTTGGCAATGCAATTATGACAAAGCTCATGTTTCGGTTTCTTGTAGACATATGTAACCTTCAAGCTGGTATCCCATTTAAATTCTGATTTCCCACATTATTGTACATCAGCCAGTTCAATAAATCCTATCAGAAGAATGGTATTTGTCCTCACCTGTCTTCAAAAGCGTTACTTGAAAACCAGGTAAGATGACAGACTCCTTATATTGGTGCCATGGTCACTAAAAAGACAGTTTTAACTTCTTATTGCTTCTTTCTATTCATTAGGGCATTATCACCCACAGAGATTTTATGTGAATAACAGCAAACAATTATGATCATGACCATGTATTCATTTGAAATAAGCTTGTTATGATCCACCTGTCTATCCTTTACAAATTACACCTGACAACAATTTCTGAGTACACCAGGTTGTCTTACAACACTGCCAGAAAAACAAAACAAAAATAAAAACAAAACAAAAAAAACACATTTTTGGAAGAAAATATCTGAAATCTAAAGCAGTATGCGCATGATATCACTTTATGTATTACAAGAATAAGGCAACTTTTCCAGACCACTCATTATTTGTTCTCTTCAAAACAGGGATTATCCTCTTTTAATTCTGAAGTGAATAAACTGCAGTGGAAAGGTGTCGTGCAGCAGTGCTATGTGACTCTTACTTTTAAGCAACTATTTAATTCATGACTTTGTTATTACTCTTGTCTGTTTGCATTTATCTGAAGCAATCCATTTCATTAATAATAGAAAAATCTCTGTTCTTAGCATACTTCATTTTTAAGCAGCAAAGTTCTCATGGATGATGTTTCTATGATGTCCTTATGCAGCTACTTCTATTTACACATTTTAAGTCACTGTAACCCTAGTGTACAAGTGTATGGTGAAAGATTTAAAAGGACATCATCAGTTCAAATAATGCAAGAAGACATGCAGAATTATTTGATTCAGAGCGGACAGAATAATTTTTCCATAAATTACTTGTAGTCAGTGTCAAGGTTTTATTCATCCAATATGCTACATCAGAATTCCCATCCCTCACACATGCCTTACTGTCGTAATTTTTGTATGTAAGCATGCTCTCTGAAGCAAAGATTAAATATTATCACTATATATACATACAAAATGTCAGAATACAGATACTAGTGTAATTGGATGGCAGATAAGAGAATACTGTTACAAAGTGGAAAAGGATGAACAACCATAACCAGAACTTGACTGGTACTGTGGTTGCCAAATCCGTGCCAAACAATGGAGGATGCTTGCACAGCAAATAGTTTTCCACAAGGATGAACCACCTTCAAATGAGAGAGAAAGTGGTACTATTGTTATCTTACATTTTGACAGAACTGAGGTCAATCTGTATTGCATGACATACTGCACAAGAACAGCAAGAGAACCAGCCCCACCCAGAAGAAATTCAGTCCAAATAATCAAGAGACAGAGGGAAAATCTGAGGCTTGAAGAGTTCAAAGTGTTGCAATGGAATGAACTGACTGAAAGAAGGTCATAAAGTAGATAAGAGAGAACATATTGAGATCTTCTGTCTACAGAGATAATGGCCTTTCATTAACCATGTTACTTCATTTGGCTTCAAGTAACGGTGTTGTTATGTACTCCCTTTATGTTGATTGTGATGCGTAAAACAGGAGGATAGGAAGGAATACAATGGAGAAGTACATCTTCACATACAATGCAGTTATGATGCTATACAAAGAGCTGTGAGAAAGCAAACAGACAAAATACAGTGCAGCAGCTCCAATATTTCAAGTTAAAAAAACCAACCAACCAAACAAAAAACTTCTTAGTCCTTCTGCTAGGGAAATCTCTTCAAATAACATATTAACTACAGGACTGTCGCAATCTTTGCCTTCTTTCAGCCAATATTCTTAGTTATGAGTATTCATTTCTCTCAGATCTACCTTGATCCTTACATAGCATTTAAATACTGGGCATTATTTAGCCATGTACCTAATGGTCTGTGAGAGAGTTTGTTTATTACCTCAATTGTTAGGCTTAGTTAAGAAACACATATTTTTTCCCCACGGGTGCGCTTCCTTTTAGAAGAACTGAAAATGAAAACAGAACAAGTGATATTAATAAGAACTGGGATCTATGTGCCTGATGTATTTTCAGATAATAACCTGTTCTACCAGCCTTTCTGTGTTTAAAGCACCATTATATCTGAATACACTACAGATGCAAAATATTATGTTTGCAGAAAGGAAAATAGTAAAAATACCTGTTACTGTCCTGTTCTCGTGTAGCCTGGGAACATACCTAATTGCTTTACTGTTTTCAACTGTGGACTCAAAACACATGAACTAGTTGCCCAGGAGATACTAATGTTTACTGATTATAAAAGCTTGAACGTTTGAGTCAGTAAAATATTTCTGTTCCATATGTCAAGTCTGAACTGAAGCTTCAAATGAGCTGTTAGTAATTGGTAAGGCGCAGGAAGACATCAGATGGAATCTCAGATGTTTGTCCATGCTTGTCATGATAGGTGGTATAATTTATACCACACAGAGTGAGGCTTAAATATTTATCAGGTAAAGTCCATGAACTACAGCTTATTTTCTGACAATCTTTAATTTCTGTAGGGTTTGAATAAAAGCAGCAAAGCTTCCTTTTATCTGAAACAAGAAGATACTGTCACTGAAGGACATGAGAAATAAGGGATGTTTGCGTTTAGCTAAGTGATGATATGGAGAGCTTAAATCTCAGTAGTAGAGATCAGTATCTCTACTCACCGCTAAACCCATTTACAAGTGATTGCAGTCAAGACATTCTCTCAATCATATTCAGATACTTAGTATGTCCAGGTTTTCTACAGAATCAAAGATATCTCAAGTGTCCTTTTGATTTGGTAAAATATGAAACTAGTCCTAACTACTGAAAAGCAAGGCAGATAAAGCACAGTTGTCTGTCACTGCAGTGAACGCAAAACTCAATCTGCATATCTTGTTGTGGTCAAGAGAAAGACTAGAAAGAAACAAATATATTTAAAAGATTTTAGTTCACAGTTAGGTACTGAGCCCTTGAATAATTCAATGGAAAACAGCAAAACTTCTGGATTGTTTAATAAAAGGGTAAAAGTAACTCCATTTCAACTTAAGTGTCAGAAAGAGCTTTATTTTTCATGTTCCTTTATTTTTTTCTCAGTTTCAAAAAGAAAAAAATATAAAAGCTGATTAAACTGAGATATATTTCTTTAAGATCTAACTCAGTAGTTGTAGCAGAAAATCTCAGATTAGTAGATAATTCCAAAAACTCAACCCAACCCCCTCCACAAAAACACACACACAAAAACCCACCAACAACATAAGCAAGGCAAAAAAATAAACAAAACCCACACCAAAGAAAAACAATAACAACAACAACAACAAAAAACAGGTGCATATAACTGTTACAAATCTCCATCTGACAGGTCAAGATCGCCTGACCTGGCAAGAGAGGGAACAGTTAAATAAACTTGAAGAAAACATCTACACAAGAATTAGTTTTGCTTATGTAGCTTGGATATATTTGGACCTACTAATGAATTAGCTTTGTTGGGAAGGCTAAATATAGATGCCTTGATTTATGTTGATATAAAATTTCAGACTTACATTAAATTAATCATATTTTTATATTTACTAAAATGTAAAAATAATGCTCTTTTGGCTAAAAAAAAAAGGAAAAAAAAAAAGGGAAAAAAAAAAAAAGGACTCTTTTAACATCAGGGAGTTACTACAGAGATAAATTTTAACCAGTACAATCAAATACTATTCAAGCTACTGTTTGTCTTCTCTCTGAATGCCATACACAGACGTTTTAATATGCTTTCAGTATGCATCAGATGTATCAGTTCTTTGTGCTTTCATGGCTTGTTCTGGTCTACTCTTCATACATTTGAGACTTGACACCTTCCCACCCCCCATCCAAACAAAACAAAACAAAACAAAAATCCTAAATGAAGATGAAAACCAAGTGCAATATTCACAAATAAGTCTCACAGAGAAAGAAGCTGTTCTGTTGAACTCTTCTGGATTGTTCTGGAATCAGTTCTGGAGAAAATCATTTCCACAGCTTTCCAGCAGTGGACTTTGTCATTGTTAAGTGGTTTAACGATCACTTAAGTGATCCAAGCCGCCTTCAGTTGCAAGAAAATAGTAGTAAGAATGAGGTAAGAAGTACTCTAAACAATGCTAGTAGGAAATGGACAGTCTATTCCTTTCACAATTCTGCAGATTTTGTAGTGTGTAAGAACACACAGACTGTAAACTTAACACCTTGTGTTATTGGATGTTGTAGTATCTCTGAAGTGAAGAAAACAAGATTTGAAGCAGTGAATGTACAATCGTTTATTAATGAGGCTTTGCCTTGAGTGCAGATCAAATAAATTACCTTTTCACAATGAAATGAAATTATCATTTCAGTGTTTAATAGTGTGTCACAGAGTCCTCTGCCTTCTGGAGTCTTTTAAAATAGTTATTTCAGAAACTGAATACTGCATTTCCTTTCTTGCCTCCTCCTTTGAATTTAATTACCAAAGAATATATGCAAAGTCAGGTAGAATATTAATTACTATCTGCCACAAAAAGCTTTTAAACATATATATATATACAAAAGCTACAAGTTTACAGTACAACTGTTCTTAAGTAAGAACTATATGTTTGGAAACCCCCAAAGTCTGACAGATTTTTTTTACATCTAAAAACTGTAACCAATCCATCTTCTTGATCATGACTGAAGTCTCAAGGCTCAGTTGCAGAATGCCCATCCCAAAGCTGTAGGCTGAGCTAAGTCTCATGGGATATACAACTCCCAGCTGAGTCTCAACTCACACCTCTTTTCTTTGTCGGCTACAACATTTAATATAATAACTACCTCTCCTTTTATGCTTTCAAACATGTCCTCATGTAACATTATCTTTCACAGAAACTACAGCAGTATATCCGCACGAACTCAGAAAGGAGTGTAATAACAAAGGGAAAGGAAGCAACTTTAACTTTTCTTTACTGGAAGACTGGCAAAAGTTTAAGTAAAAGAGAAGATAAGAATCAGATGTTAAGCTGTTGATGATAAGAAAGCTTGAAACACTTTTCTAGAAGAGGAAATTATATATCTAAATGGAAGGCGGGATGGCAAGTTATATAGAGAGGGGACTCAAAGTCTGAATTCCCTGTTTGTTGAACTACATCGTGGGCCTTTCATATAAAAAGACAGAGACAGCTTTCAATA
Source organism: Cygnus atratus (assembly GCF_013377495.2). Classification (NCBI taxonomy): domain Eukaryota; kingdom Metazoa; phylum Chordata; class Aves; order Anseriformes; family Anatidae; genus Cygnus; species Cygnus atratus. The sequence goes on from NC_066396.1 coordinate 79,622,122, forward strand.
TGAAAAGTCAGCTAAAATAGCTAAGACACTGAATATGCTACAAGAGAAGGGACACTGGAGGAAATGAGAAGTTCAGTGCAACCCTTCCCTATTGTTATCAGTTCCTTTTAGTATTAGTAGTACTGCAGCGATAGTTAAACATGAATTTACCCTACTTGATTTACTCAACAGGTTTCTTGGCTTTTTTAAGGTTACTTTTATTATTGCTACAGGCAACAGTCTCCCCCTGTCAAACCAGTGGACAGAAAGTGCCAATCCCATCACTGATGTAACTCTTGTAAGTCAGATAATGATACTGAAAACAAATGAACAGAAATCTAAAATGACCTTTGCTTCAAATTTTATGTTTTTATTTTCCCTAGAGACGGCAAGGGTGAAAAGAGAGAAATGTGAAATGTGAAACAGACAAAAAGACTGATGTAGATAATTCACATGATAAGCAAACCACAAAAACAGCAACGTGATGGAAATCATATTCTGAGACAGACCCTTAATGACTCAGATACTCTGAATTACTTTTCAAAAGGAAGTGGTTATTTCTGTATGGGGGGGAAGGATATCAACTGTCACATGACACTTCACTACGCTTAAACTCGGGACCTTACTAAGTGTAATAAGTGAAATGTCGCTTACTATTGTCGAAAAAAATGTACAATATACATTCCCATTTCTCAAATGGCCATCATAGGAGTGGGAGAACAGAACCCTACTGTCATGTCCTTCTGGCAGAATCTGTTTATCAGTACATCCTGTCAACAGGGGAATTAAAGGACAAAAGATAGGACTGCCCAGGGATCAGAATGGAAGTGAGACGCAATGTGCCAATGGATATGAACTGTTGCATGCAAGCTAAGTCACAATGTACTGGTAACAAGCTTGTTTGTCCAGCATTTAGTGTCTTTGTTAACTCTTAGCAATTACATTGACTAGGAATGTGACAAATCTGAATATGAGACTTTTTCCCTCATCCATGTGTTTGTCTTTCTCATTCCTTCCCAAACCCTCATATATGTAAATACTAATTTTAGTCCTCCTTCAGCAAATAGCTACGTACTCCCCTCCTTATCTGGCATTAGCACTTCCAGTAAAAAGATAAAGTTCTAAGTTTAAAAGAGAAGTGCCTGGTTCTTATGATGACAGCTGATTCTTCCCTCTAAGTTTTGATATATCTAAATAGAAACAGGATCAAAGGAAATAGCAGTAGGACAGAGTTTACCTTCTCCTGTGGAACCTCTACTCATGTAGCTTTCAAGTACTAGAGCTTATAATGCATAGCTTTCATACGGATGGAAGACTTCCTGAAGTCTCTTGCACATAATATAGATTTGGAGGGGAAAGTCATGTGTTCATTCTCCATCACTCAGAGATGCACTGGGCTGTCTAAAGGAAGACCACAGTAAGCTGACATTATTTTACAAACACGTATGATACAAAAAAAATGTTTTAACCACAGACTCAAATGTCAAAATAGCCATTTATTGTTAGTCATGCGAGATTGCATTTTTATACCTTATCATAAGAACAGGTTTAATTCCATGCTTCTCCACTCTCAGGTGACATGCATGGAATTACCATCTTCATTAATGATTTGAATGATGGGCAGAGTGCACCCTCAGCAAGTCTGTTGATAAAAAACCTCAGAGTAGTGATACACCATTGGGTCAACATGGAGAAGTGCAAGGAGAAGTCCTGCACCTGAGAAGGAACAACTTCAGACACCTCGACATGCTGGGGACCTCCCAGCTGGAGAAGAGTTGGCAGAAAAGGATTGTGAGCCCTAGTGAACATGAAGTTGAGCATGAGCCAGCAACACGCCCTTAAGGCAAGGTATGTCAGTCAATGACATGTATAAATACCTGAAGGGAGGGTGCAAAGAGGACAGAGCCAGGCTCTTGTTAGTGGTGCGCAGTACCAGGACAAGAGGCAGTGGGCACAAACTGGAACACGTGTGCCTCCTCCTGAGCACCAGGCAGCACTTCTGTGCTGTGCGGGTGGCTGAGCACTGGCACAGGCTGCCCAGAGGCTGTGGGGTCTCCTCCTGGGGGATCTTCAAAAATCACCTGGACACAGGCCTGGGCACCCTGCTCTGGGTGGCCCTGCTGGAGCAGGGGTGGGACCAGATGAGCTCCTGAGGTCTTTTTCCACATCAAACCTGTGATTCTGTGAATATATGTGATAAAGGACTCTGGAAATGCTGGTCATATAACATGACCAGCAGGGCGAGGGAGGGGATTGTCCCCCTGTGCTCTGCTCTCGTGAGACCCCACCTGGAGCCCTGTGCTCAGCCCTGGGGACCCCAACACAAGGAGGACAGGGACCTGTTAGAGCGGGCCCAGAGGAGGCCACAAGGATGACCAAGGGGCTGGAGCACCTCTGCTATGGAGCCACGCTGAGCGAGTTGGGGTTGTTCAGCCTGGAGAAAAGAAGGCCTCGGGAGCCCTTACAGCTGCCTGACAGTGCCTAAAGGGGGCTGGGAAAGGACTCTGTGTCAGGGGGTGCAGGGATAGGACAAGGGGTAATGGCTTTAAAAGAGGGGAGATTTAGATTAGATGTGAGGAAGAAATTCTTTACTCTGAGGGTGGTGAGGCCCAGGCCCAGGCTGCCCAGAGAAGCTGTGGCTGGCCCATCCCTGGCAGTGCCCAAGGCCAGGCTGGATGGGGCTGGGGGCAGCCTGGGCTGGTGGGAGGTGTCCATGCCCGTGGCAGGGGCATTGGAGAAATGAAACAGATAAATGTTTTCAATGAACAGTTATAAATATATTTCTTGGAATACATGAAATTGTAGAATTGTTCTTGTAAACATGAGAAGCTTAACTTCATAAAATGCTATAGCACTGGCTCATTTTTTAATTTCCTTGCCAATTTTTACCTTTCAACTCCCTAAATAGCCAGGGAAGGAGTTTTGTTTTCCACTACAAAATTTTCCCTTGTTGTCATTAAAAATTGGGCATATTTCACAGTCTAAATGGCTAGAATTGGTTTTCTGTGAAGAAGGTCCTATTTCTATCCCATATTGTAAAGTAAAAATCAAGGTTAAAACATGCACTTGAGAAAATAAATGCTATCCACCTCGTAAAGAACTGGAAGAGGGAAGAAAGGACACTTTTCTCGTTTCCTGTTTAAATATCTTTGAAGAGCAACAAGAAAGGGCAAACCAAGCCCATCAAACACAAAGACTGGAAAGAAAAATCACTACCTTGTTTGATCAGCAATCAAATGGATATTTTAAGAAGGATGTGTCTGAACAAACCTCACCCTTTTCTTTAGTGCAAGGTCTTACTGGAGAAATGAACCAAAAAATAATGACAATAATCCAGCAATGTAGTAAATGTGAAGCATAAGCAAATGAAAGTGTAAAAACTACAGCCATTAGACAAAATTGTTACCTTTAAAACTGCGTGAATAACAACACATCTGAACATATGAGACAGGAAAACTTTTAGCATATCATGAATACCACGTACATTAATGCTCTTGTCAGCTAGGACACAGGGGCATTCATCTGAAAGATAAGCATAACAAAAAATAAATTACTGGGATTCTCAATGAAAATTAACACTTTTGTTCAATGTTATAATAGCTGGTGAATGGGGGCTATGTAGAACATCTTTGAGACACTGAGCTTTTACTGAGAATTACCAAATAAATGAGTGAGCTATTGCAGTAGCTTCAGTGACAGCTTCCTCTAAAACTACAAGTAGGCAGTGTGAGATAATGTTCTGTCAAGACGTATGTCAGAAGGTCAGCAGAAACAATATCTTAAAGCAAATACTTTTAATGGCCTCTGACATTTTTTAGTATCAGCCAACCTTTCTTCTAAACAAGAATGACTCCTGTACCTCATTCATTCTGGCCTTTTTCTTTTCTTTTTTTTTTCTATAAGGTTATTCCCTCTGGGACATAGGTAGGACTGAGCTAAGTATCCATCAGGACTTGAGCTTGTGGTTTTGGACAGTGCTGAGCTGAACCACACAGGCAGAAGCAGGTTGTTCAGAACTTACTCAGGTTATCTATATGTGGCATTTCTGCTTTGCATGGGAGCTAGTTTTCCTCAGCGGAGTTTCACTGTTGTAAAAATTAAAATACTTTGCAACCAAGAAAGGGGGCAGCTATATTGAAACCAATTTATAGTATAGCCAAGATCTAAAGAAAACACATATGGAATGGTTCTGTTCCTTTGGTGTAGCCTGATTTTCCCTGACAGAGCATGCTTAAATATACATTTCAGGTGTCTGTCTGTCTATTAAATAATTTTAACAACATCTTCTCATTAAAAAAATTATTCCCACTTTTCACATTGATTAAACAAGAAAAATAATTTCTTTAGTAAAATCTAATTAAGTTTAAACTGCTTGGACTAGAAAATTATTTTTACATTAATCAGGCAAAATATTATAAAATCTTTTGTGTGTGTATTTGTGCTAATTGGAATGTAAAGATTTAAAGCAGTTTATCTCTTCTTCTCTTTCTCTTTCTTGGTTATCTCCTATTTACATCCTTTCTCATCCTCTGTGCTTGAAATATACTCATTTCTTATTCTCTCCAGACATCTCTCCACTAATCTGGAATCCCAAAATAATGAATTCATTTTTGTAGCCTACTTTTAGAATTCCTAGCATTATTATATGAAATATCTTCTGAATCGGTGCTCAACTCATTTCTTCTGAATTGGATTCTAAGACTCAAAAGGATTTAAATATTGTTCAAAGTAGTTTCTCCAAAAATTTTCTCCAAAAATTTCAGGACTCTTGTTTTTCTCTCCTTTTCTGATGTATCTAAACCAATTGTTATTCATGTCTTTTCACATTTTGATTATAGGGAATATAACCTGCCCTGTAGATGCATATTTGGATAAACGTTAGTGTTGTGTTTCAGTGCATAGGATTTGAGTGTTTTCACACTAGCTTCTATGCTTTTTTTTTTTTTTTTTTTTGGTAGATAGTTCAGGTACACCTCTATCCAGCAAATGAAGCATCAGGGTGTATGTTTAATTTTCACTGACTTACCTTACTGCTTCCTTCAGGTGGAGGGCAACAAGTCTTCCGTGTCTTAAGAAGAAGTCTCCACTGGTGGCATACAGAAGAACTCCAACAGCAGGAAGGAACAGGACATCCCAACTACCAACAGTGTTTGATTAGCCTCAGACAGTTCCTCTGCATAACCCAAGAGTGCTGTCATATCAGGTTAATTAGATCATGTAAGGTGTTCTGTCTGTCAAATAAAGAAAATATTAAATCTGTAATAAGGATAAGGTATTCCCTACTTCTTCAGTCTATCTCATGTCAGTCGCTCTGATAGGTGAGCAATCAATCATAAGATTGTATAATATACTAAAATCTTAATTATACAGACTACACACAAATAGGTATTTGCATTGAAATTCAATTGTTTGAAGAAAAGGCTGTGATAAAGTAGTGCAGATTTTATTTATTTATTTATTTATTTTAAGACAGTAATTTGGATGGTTCAAATCCCTGTTCTCACAACCTTTTCTTTTGTTTCTACGTAAGTTTTAGACAATTTGACATGTGCGCAGAAATATTCATGGCATAATACCAACCAATTTGTATTCTTTGAATGACAGGCACATTGATCTTAATTATCAAAAGAAACAGCTACGTAATTATACATTCAGAGGGCATGAACAATTGTTCACTTTATCTACAAGCCAAATTATGTGTGGCTTTCACTACAGCAAACAGAAAACCATGATCAGACCCATTTGAAGGGAATATTTTGGGATGGCTTATATAAGGGTGTGACTAAAATACAATTTTTATTAATATTGCGTAGAAATCTACAAAAGTTGGACATGTTTCCTAAAATACGCAGAGGTTTTGACATGTTGCTTCACTCTGAATCAGAATGAAAAGCTGGCTTTTTCAAATTCTCTGCAAAGGAAAATTCAAGAACGTTTGTGACTGATCAAAATCTTTTGTTCTGACAATATATTGTATTTGCTCTGCAATGCAGAAATCAAAACAAAATCAAATTATTCCTAATAAATACAAACATTTTTTTCAAAAGGGACTGGGATATTCAGCAGTCAAATCTAGTATAAGTCAGTATTCATCCTCAATTATAGCATATAACTATGTGAAGGTGCTTCCAAAAGCTTTTTATGTAGTTTAGTATTCACCATTTTGTTAATTCTGATGTTCCACTGAAATGACTCTTTTAAATTGTATGGGCACAGAAACACTGATGGAAGAATTTGTTGCTTTTCTTATATAGCTAGGTGTTAAGGATCGACCCTACATACCCCACCTGTATCTCTCAATCATCCTCATCTTCCATTTCTATGAGTGCAGTGAAATATACAGTTCTAGAAAGAGATTTTAAAAGAAGTTTGCCAAGAAAATTACATCTTAAAAATGCTGAAGCAGTCTAGAAGTCTGTTTAAATGGGTCAACCTATGGTTTAATCCCACATCAAGTATACAAATTGAGAGAGATGTTTTCTCACAGTTGATTTGGTATTATCCCATATGAGTTTCTTTTACCTGTTACCATGAGCTTTATCTTCTATCTTTGACACTGAATGGTGTGTACATAAACTGTGGCAACATTCAAAACTGACTTTACTAGGTAAGACAACACTGTATACTCTACCTTTTTCTCTACGTGTAAATGTGTTATTGGTTCTATCAATGAAAAAACAAACTGTATTTGAAAAATAAAACTTGAAAACTTTTAAAAGTGATTATTATGCTCAGATTCATTTTGTATTGCTTCATGTTTAAAAAGCTTGCACTGCAATTTGCTTTGTATTAACATCTGAGAAATAGATAATATTGTATGAATTATCTTTTGATCATTAAGTCATTTACTCATCAAATTCTAAAGACCAAATTATCCTAACACTAAGAATTGCACTGTAGTTCTTTGACAATTATTGTTTATTATGTCCCTGTAAAAGTTATATGGAATTGCATGTGGCCTGAGAAGATAACTGGAGATTGATTTTTGTACATGTTTTCTGTACTTATAATACCTTGGAAAAATCATTTAGGCAGGTACATTATTTGAAGCAGTTCCTTTGTACATTGAGTGAGCTTTACTGAATGTATTGTGCATGAACCTGAAGCATCATGTTGATTTTTAAACATTAGTGTGAATCCTGCCTATATATTCAGCATTATATCAGATACTCCAGGACAAAGAAAGCTTAATACTCTATCCAATTGCATTACAGGCTGAATGAAATTACCCTAATTGTCTATTTTTTCAATCTCACAATGAGAGAGAAATTGCAGATGTCAGATATGTCATTATAGTCAATTAAGCTATTAATTGAAGCAACATCTTACAGTATTTCTATGCAGTAAAAATGTCAATCCTCTTTTTTTTTTTTTTAGCCTTCTTTCTCTTCTTTTGTTTCTTCAATGGATGGTCTTGGGAGAGTATTTAAAAATATGAGCCTTCATGTAAGCATGTAATCCTAACTGGACCAGTTCAAGCAAACAGCTTCTGTTTACTAAGAGTCATTGGTTACGCATGCAGGGGATTTCTTTTGAGGTGCATATAATATTCATGAGCATATATCTCATGATGACTGTTTCTACTACATATGGGGGGGATATGTAGCTTAATCTTGTCAGTGCTCTATTTGTTCTATAATTGCAAGTGAAATTCTAAAAACATTATAAAAAGCATCTTCCTGAAGACCTGCATAAATTTTAGTCTAGGCGACATGAGACAAGAAGCCAATGTGGGTTGTTTATAGATTCAAAACTATTATCACATGCTAGCACTAAGTCCCTGATGACTGCTGCTAAGACGTACTCACCAATTTGACATGGGCATATCTACTTCTGTGACGACTGACTTATAGCTGTTTGCAGCTACCGAACAGGTAGTTTTCTGTTGCAAGGATTTTAAAAACTTCTATTTGTCCTCCAGTTTTATTCACACAATTAATAGAACCCACTCTCTATTTATAATCTGTCCTCAGAGTTCATATTTACTAAGGTGTACTTCAATGCATTCTGATCACTATTATGTTTCATATGTATTATTGCAGGTTAGCAAAAAAAAAAAAAAGTAATTCAGAAATTTCCAGGAATTCTCACATGTTCATTGTAAAGGAAAAAGACTGACTTGTTAGAGACAGTTTTGCTTTGAATATGAATGGTGTTGGCATCTTGCTTCTATTCCAGGCAACTTTGCTTTTCCTTTAGCAGTACATCTGATGAAATGTTTTATCAGTAAGATAAGAATTAGCTGTCACAAAAGGGATGCATGATAATAGAAAGGTATGCTTTTGGGAAACTGACAGATAAATACTAAGGGTGATTAGAAGACTTGAGGCACCAAGCAATACCTGCCTTGAATTACAAGCAAATGCTCAGTTCTGCATGACTTCTGAAAAGCAAAGGAGAAAATTTTGCAGAGCTGAGAAGATGCTTTATGCTCTTCTCTCTTAGTCTGCCAGGAGGATGTCTGTGTACCTAGCTTGACAAATGAGCATGGTATTTCATATGTTTTCCCAGAGTTACACTGATGTGGGCATTTATTTTCTACCAAGCTTTTCTTACAGGTAGCATGCCTATAGGAATGTCACTGCTCCAGCTTTGAAAAAAAAACAGATCACTGTGACAGTAGCAGAAGTCCAGTGAGAAGAATGGAAGAAGCTGACCAGATGGTCAGCTCCAAGAATAGTATTTACCTGCTTAGAATCTCTTCCAACTGCCTCTGGGTCTGGTTATCTCAGTTATAGTAATCCATTTTGTTGCTGAAAATGACATCTCTGCTATAGCTGTAGTTACTGTGATGCTTCCCTTTACCATTTTTATGTCCATTTTGTTCTCCTTTTGTTTCTATCCCTTTCTGAAATATGCTGCATTGCTGACCCAACTTTCCACATTCTTAAAAGATTTCAGTAGTTCTATTAGTCTTCCTCTTAACACTTTTGCCTTTCAAAAACAAAGTAAGACAGTGAGCAGCAGTTTGCATCAGTGGTTTTCAGGTTCTGGATGCTAAGGACTTAGTCTGCAATATTAAATTTCCATAGCAATAAAAAAATAGGAAAATGTTACTACAAATTCTGTTTCACAGAACCTGTTTGTTTTTGTTTTTGTTTTTCATTTTGTTTTGTTTTTAGAAATCCTGGAGGTGCATCCCTTTCTATGTCTTCTCCCATCTAGTTTAAAACTATGGTATGGAACCACCCTACCTCAGAGAGACCATCATTATCGGGTTACTGCCTGATTGCTATACGTGACACATTTGATTACGTATGTGCTGGTCTTCATTTCAAATAAGGAAAACACAAGGGCAGCATAGGTCATGGGGTCTGTATTTGAATTAAAAAAAATAACTAGTGTGGCATAAAGTAAGCATAGCTTTCCTGGCTGGTTTACTTCACTGTTCTAAAGGACTCGATATCGGAGGAGATTTTGCTAATCCATGCAATGGAAGAGCAAAAGAAACACATATTTCTTTATGAAGGCTCAAGAAGACATGAAAAAAGAAATATAAGTAAAGATACTCAAATATAATTAAGAGGACCATAGTTCTCTTCACTCTTTTTATCCCATTGGCACTGACCAATATGCTAATGGACCTCGTAACACAGATGAGCAACCCTAAGCCTGCCTTCCCTGCCTGGGTCTGTCTTGGCCTGAATTGTTATTACACATGAGAATGGTGATGTTCTGGATTGCTGGAAGGAATGCATATTCACATAATTAAGAAAGGGAAATAGAGACCTGCAGTTCCTACAGATAAAATATGGCTTTTTTTTAAATCCAAAATGTAATTTCTTGCACTTTGTGGTAGGTTTAAAGATGTGCTACTATTATGGCTGTTTTTTCCCTGAGTTTTTGCAATTCAGGAGCTTAGAAATTACCATCTTATAAAATATTTCATGTGACACATTACCAATATAAAGTTTTCATATTGGTGCAGTACTTTTTTGGTAAGCTTGAGAAACACAAATGGGAGTTTCTGTTGAACAAAATAGCCTATATTTGATGTTAATAAAAGGCAACTTGCTAACTGACTGATGAGATTTTCTTAATAAGATAAAGCAATAACTAATTTCTTAAAGGATTAAAAAGATGCACGTACCACATAAGAAAATGATAGTATCCATCAGACTTAATAAACATTATTGCTACACTAAGGCAGTCATTTTCAGTTTTGCTTTCAAAGAAAAAGTGATCGCACTGTGTATGTGACAGACAGAGAGAATATGTCTGTCTGCCTCCTCCAATAGTTTTTAAACCTAATCGCCCAACGTTGACCCAGTTTTTACCAGGCCTCGGAAGTAATTAATTTTCCACAAGACTTAGGACAATTTGGGTAAGTTGAAAGACTTCAAAAATCAACTTCCCCGCTTCCTCTTCTTACTGCAAAAGGTATTGAGTTCAGCTTTTTTCTTGGTCTGCCACTACTCTGCATATGTCTTGCAACCAAAAATCCACATGTAGTTTGAATCAGTTACATCTTATACTGCATCTTCATCAGGCAGTATTTAAGGAAGGGAAGAAAAGAAGAGACGGTGATGATGAAGGGAAAAAAAAGGAAGATCCAGGGAACTACAGGCCAGTCAGTCTCACCTCTGTGCCTGGCAAGATCATGGAGCAGATCCTTTTGGAAACTCTGCTAAAGCACATGGGAAATAAGGAGGTGATTGGTGACAGCTAACATGGCTTCACTAAGGGCAGATTGCGCCTCGCAAATCTGGTGGCCTTCTATGATGGGGCTGCAGCACTGATGGATAGGGGAAGTGCAACTGACATCACCTGCCTGGACTCATGCTAAGTATCTGACACCGTCCTGCATGATATTCTTGTCTCTAAATTGGAGAGACATGAATATGACAGATGGACTGGCAGGATGGTCACACTCAAAGTGTTGCAGTCAATGGCTCAGTGTCCAGGTGATCTGTAATGAGTGGTGTTTCTCAGGGGTCAGTATTGGGACCAGCACCATTTAACATCTTTGTTGGTGACATGAACAGTGGGGTCGATGACACCAAGCTGTGTGGTGCAGTTGACACACTGGAGGGAAGGGATGCCATCCAGAGGACAGGCTTAAGAGGTGGGCCTGTTCGAACCACATGGAGTTCAACAAGGCCATGTGAAAGGTCCTGCACCCACACAGGGACAATCCCAAGCCCAAATACAGGCTGGAGGGAGAACGGATTGAGAGCAGCCCTGAAGAGAAGGACCTGACAGTGGTGGTTGATGAGAAGCTCGACATGAGCCAGCAATGTGTGCTTTCAGCCCAGAAAGCCAACCGTACCCTGGGCTGCACCAACAGCAGCGTGGGCAGCAGGGCGAGGGAGGGGATTGTCCCCCTGTGCTCTGCTCTCGTGAGACCCCACCTGGAGCCCTGTGCTCAGCCCTGGGGACCCCAACACAAGGAGGACAGGGACCTGTTAGAGCGGGCCCAGAGGAGGCCACAAGGATGACCAAGGGGCTGGAGCACCTCTGCTATGGAGCCAGGCTGAGCGAGTTGGGGTTGTTCAGCCTGGAGAAAAGAAGGCCTCGGGAGCCCTTACAGCTGCCTGACAGTGCCTAAAGGGGGCTGGGAAAGGACTCTGTGTCAGGGGGTGCAGGGATAGGACAAGGGGTAATGGCTTTAAAAGAGGGGAGATTTAGATTAGATGTTAGGAGGATATTCTTCACTCAGAGGGTGGTGAGGCCCAGGCCCAGGCTGCCCAGAGGAGCTGTGGCTGCCCCATCCCTGGCAGTGCCCAAGGCCAGGCTGGATGGGGCTGGGGGCAGCCTGGGCTGGTGGGAGGTGTCCCTGCCCGTGGGGGTGGGGGGTTGTTGTTGTTGGTGGTGGTGGTGCTGCTGGTTTTACATAGGTTTTAAGGTCCCCTCCAATCCAAACCTTTCTGTGATTCTATGAGGGAAAATGCAGGAGACATAGGAATGTACAGCAGAGATTCAGAAGAAATTGCTGCTTATGGAACTGCTTGGCTGTTTTAAATTTTCTTGTCAGCACCTCATTTTAACCAGGGCACTGCATAGCAATTCAGCTGAAACCTTGCTTATCTACTGCCATGGCAGTACTCTCAAATGCATCACATTTTTTGTATCTGATACCAAGGATTTGTTTTCACTTTTTCCTAGACTGATACAATCCGTGATCTTAGCTCAGGTAATGTATGGTACTGGTCTATTAAAATAGTGTATTTGCTAGCCATGCTGATACCAAGTGTGGAACAGAAAAAGGCAAAATATGGCCAAACCCCAGCAGACAGACAGGGACATCATGTCAGACATTTGTGTTGTCCAGGTGTTCTAGTTCTTGGGCAACAGAATTGATAATAATAGGTGGATTAGCTGGTTAGGACAGTAAAGTGTTTCGAAGGGTGAGAAAGCAGAACAGGACGTCAAAAGCAGAATTGCTAGAAAGTTTGGCACAGATGCAACTAAACAAATTTATTTCAATGCAAATTACTTTTCATTCCCACAAGCATAAATCTTCCAGAGGAAAATCTAGTTACAGAAATGTGAGCTATACTTAAGTTGCAGATTAGAGCAGTATCATGTGTAATGCTATAAATCTCTCATACACATATGCCCATAACTTTTTAGATTAGCATATGCTTTAACTTGAGTCATGAAATTGCCAGACATTTAAAGGCAAGACAATGATGGGTAGGAGGTAGTAGGAGGAGGTGATGTGGCAGTGCACAATGCCACTACTCATACACAACTCAGAAGCACAAACATTAAGAAGCACCCTTTGTTAGTGAGAAGGGACAACTTTGTTTTCTCGTGCAGGCATAACATGACCTAATCTGTCACTAAAAAGAGATTTCTTTCTACAAGGAAAAACAGATTTTAAATGGAGGAGCAGTAGGCTCAAAATCCTACATGGATATCCACTAGTAAAGACCCACTCTCACTACCATCTCTAATTCCATTAGAAAGTTAACTTAAATCTTGTATGAAACTTGCCAAACTAACTTTATTCCTTTTGAGATGAGTATCATATTGCATGAATTCAGCCACAAGCCAGAGTCCTTTGTTCCCTAGAGAGAAAACAGCTTCTGTTTTACTGCAGCTGTTTCGAATAGGCTACAGCTTGTCTCACAAAACCCAGAGGAAAATCTCCAATTTATTACTCTCCATATCAGAGAGACGCTGAGTGTCCGCTGCAAGTTTTCTTGACCCTCTAACCAGCAAATGCAGAGTTATTTTTAGCTTATAGCACTCTTTCAGTTGCAATCTTCTTTTCTCAGAAAACAAAGCCTCTCAAAAAGCTAACTGGACTATATTTAGATGATCTGCTTCCTCTTCATTATGAAGTACTGTTAAACTGTTTGCTTCCTTGGTGTTATAGACTATGGTCATTACATCATCTACACTCTAGGCTCTCTTGATGCTCTCTTGATTCCTTGTGTGTGTGTATTAGGTTTACATGACAAGGTTTTGGTAATGCGGGGCTGCAAGGGTGGCCTCTGTGAGAAGAATCCAGCAGCTGCCCCATGTCAGACAGGAGCCTGCTCCAGCCAGCTCCAAAAGGGACCCGCCGCTGGCCAGAGCTGGGCCATAAGTGATGATGGTTGGGCCTCTAGGTGAGCAGACTGAAGAAAGGGCAAAATAAAAATCTTCTCTGCTACAGCAGCTGGGAGAGGGGAGTCAGAAATGAGTGAGAAACATACCTGCAGCCTCCAGGTGAGTGCAGCAGTAGGGCAGGAGGTGCTCCAGGCAGGCAGCAGCAGTTCCCCTGCGGCCTGTGGAGAGGCCCCTGGTGGAGCAGGCTGTCCCCCTGCAGCCCAGGGGTCCCACATGGAGCAGATCTCCACGCTGCAGCCTGTGGAGGAGCCCCCGGTGGAGCAGGTGGATGTGGCCTGGAGGAGGCTGCGGCCCATGGAGATCCCCCGCAGGAGCAGGCCCCGGGCCGGAGCTGCAGCCCCTGGAGAGGAGCCCACGCAGGAGCAGGGGGTCTGGGGGGAGCTGCCGCGCGCGGGGGACCTGTGATGAGTCTGTTTTGCCCGTGGTGATAATTGTTGAGTGATCTCCCTGTCCTTATCTCAACCCTTGAGCCCTTTGCACTGTATTTTCTCCCCTTTCCCTTTGAGGAGGGGAAGTGAGAGAGCGGTTGTGGTGGAAGTTGGCTGCCCAGATGAGTAAAACCACCACAGTGTGTTAAGGAGGGTCCTGGTTTTACAAACTCCTCCTAATTTTGTACACTGCAAATTCTAATTAGTCAGAATATAAGAATTCTAACATTTAGCCTCCCCTAACTTACTGTTCAAGTCTCTGCTCCTGTTGCAATGCAAATGCTATGCATGTACTGCTGTTTACAAAGGTAAAATTTTCAGAATATAACGAAAGCTTTGTGTCTTCCTGTTGTACACTCTGTCTGGCATATTCTCTAAGCATTTGCACCTTCACATTTCTAAATATATGCAAATGGAAAAATCAATTTATAATTGCTGAATACAAGGATACGGATATCCTTGCAAACTGCACTGTGTCAATGAAAGTTTTAAAGACATTCAGAGGAGACTGCAAAAGCAGCAGATGAACTAACTATATACCAGCACATCCTAGCAAAATCTTAGGTTAAATATAATCAATGTGTATAAGTTACCATTTAAATGTCAACTTTAATTAATATTATTTATGACTAACTGCTAACTGCTGCTAAAATAATTGTGCTTATGTAGCAGATGCAGTACCTCAGATGCTATTTGAGCATTCCATCCTCCTAATCATCAAAAATGTCATATTGAATCATATATATATTAGACTTCTGCCCCTTTTAAAGTAATTAGCTTCACCGATGATTTCACTATTACCATTAGATTCTCAGATACCTCTGACTTAAAATTAAACAGAAGAGTGGGATGACAGCTATTAAAATCTTTTTAACACTTTTTAGCATTTTATCCACCACTAGTTAAAATCTATTGGGAAAAAAAAAATAATGCTTTGTCATTATATTTATGCTACTCTGGAATGAGTTACAGCCTTACACATACTTTGCAATTTGTATAGGCTATGTATACTCTGGAATAAGCATATGCCAGTATACTATGTATACTCTGGAATAAGTATAGGCTATATGTACTCTAGAATACACAGTAAACCGATAGAATATTTATGTTCCTGTTCTTCAGTTTCTGACTGTGGAACTTATTTCAAACTCAATAACAGACAAGCAGATAACTTAAACAAATAGCTTTCATACAAACAAATACTATCATAAGCAATAAGTAGAACAGAAAGAATAACAAATGTACTATTTAAAAATTATATATGTGGATTAATAAATTATAAAGTCAGGAAGGTTAACAGGCTGGGCAACTACCTAATGCAGGCCATAGAATTTCACTTAGTAACTTCTGTGATTAATACAGCGTGTCTTAGTTAAGCATACGTACCTCCATATAACCCACAAGAAAAATAGCTAAAAGTTCATTTTACCACAGTGGATGTTAACTTTTCTTCGTTCTAATTTATAAAGATTTCACAACTGAAAAACATAACCTAGGATGGAGAACATATATGAACTAAGCTGTAGGCAGATGAACAGTACAACTAAACTAACCCAGTGTAATACTTGAAGAAACTTGTTTCATGTCAATATGTATTTCATAAGGAAGAAGAAATCTCCATGTACAGAATGGATACTTTAGATGTGCAAATATGACCTCAAACACTGTTACCCATTTTACAAATATATTTCATATGCCTTACATGCAAATACTGTTTTTAATACAGTCAGTAAATGTATACACACATTTTGTTAGCACTGTGTGAGCAGCCATTTTAAAAAAATTACTGCAGATCTGATGTCCATGAAATTAGATCTAGCTATATAATGACTAAATTAATGTATCTTACATGAAATAGTACTTCCTTTCCTGATTTTTTTTTCAGTTTTCAACAGCACTGTTCATGAAGATAATCTTTTAAAAATATCAGGTCAAAAGAGTTGATTATAATTTTTTGGTAACTGGAAATTGAAGTGAAAATTTGAAACAGAAGATAAATACTTTCCACTGTTGTGTTATTTTATTAGCTCTATGATATAAATACTCTTTGAAAAGACCAAAATATAGCTATTTGTTGTCTTTATTAAAGCTGCATCTAGAAGCAGATACTCTTTTTACACTTGAATTATTCTATTAAGTGAGGATACATTTTCCTATTGTAAATACAGATTATGAGCCTTGCTGAGTAATATGTACATATATTTATTGATTTTATAGATACATAAAATTTCATTTGCATGAATTTCTGTTACCTGTATTTGACAGAAATATCTTTTATTTAAATACAATATATAGGTAGGTATCTTATATTAAGTCATTGCAACCAACAGTCACAAACTGAGTAGTTAAGCTATTGAAATTAATGTAAAAGATACATTCTTCAATACTGTGATTAAATGTTTGTTTAACAGTTTCAGGGTAAACAGCATGAAAAATTGCCCCAGCTTGAAATGAAAGACTGTCCCCCACGCAATGGCTGGAATTATCCTGCACAGGTTACATAATGGGTCTGAGAGGAAGTTCTGTAGGTATTATGAGTATAATCACATTTTCCTGTTTGTTCATTCTTATCAGACTTTTTTCCTTTCTCCAGCTCCTGTAAAAGCACCTATACAAACATCCAAAGGATACCTAAACAGCTGCAAAAATACAAAGATGTTTGTGAATGTGTAAATTTTTGTCTATCAACAGTCAGAGATATGCTGCATAAACCCAAGGTCATTCATTACTGAGAACCATTATGGATGTGAACTGTAATTAACAAAGCAGAGAAAATTATTACATGCAAAATATTTTCAAATGCAAAATGGAAAAAAAATACGTTTTTTGTCCTTTGAAACTCAGTCTTTGTCTCTTCTCATGGAAAAAGTTAATAACTAACAAATCAGCTTCTGAAAATGAAGACAACTGTTAGTGTGGCATAAAAAATAGCATAGCTGTTCAGTAAGTCTATAAATTGAGTAGTTCAATGCCTATTGGCTCAGGAGAGAATCTATACTGTCTTTATGTGAAGGCATAAATTACAAATATAGACAAGTAAAAAAACCACAGGTCTCTCGCACTTAAATATGCACAGCAGTATGGAATTAAAATTAAAGAACCATGAAGTAAGACACAAAGTATTCATGTAATGCTCATTCCTGTGCTACTGAAGTTAAGAGTGTATTTTGCCATGTTCTTTCAGGGACATAAACTTTAGCCCTCAGAAAGGGGAACAATACTGGTTCTGCATAACTATTTTACACTATAAAAGACAATATATCAGATAGCATCTTGATGAGGAAAAAGACATATGAAAAATAACACAGAAAATCACAAGCAGTTCTTCAGAGCAAATAAAATAGATGTTCTTAAGTTTTTTATTTGTTTTGTAGTTTGTTACTGTGATTTGACTCTTGCAACAACATTTCCTTTGGAAAAATAGACTATTTGCATGGCTGGTCTGTTTTCCCAGCCCCATGTCCACTTACACCCTTGCAGCTGCCGATCTCTTTCAGATAGAAAGAGGCAACAGTCATGCTATTATATGAAAAGTACACTCCCTGCTGCCTCCTGTGTGCAAAGATAACATGCCACCACCTCTGTGACTGAAATTTAACCTCGTTTTTAATCATTTTTTAATCATTTTTTCCACTTCTAACACACTTAAAGTTTATAGGTAGCAAATGCCTACCTTGTTAATGTCAGATATGTGGCCTGCCATTCACGTTCTCCTTACCGATCAGTTTCAATCTCCAGAGTAGCTCATATATTTTCAGATGTCAGTAAATTAAAACACAAAACTCAGAATTCAAAATTTGTACTGACACGAGACTGTGTAAAACACAGTACAATGCTCTGAGAACAAGCCAGTGCAGGTGTAATTGTATTTGACTGTGCTCTGTCTTGAACTGATGAGCCTGATCTCTCAAACATACTGCTTTTGTCAAAACATTTTGCCAGATGCAAGCTAACAGTTATCGAGGACTAACAATTGCATCTTGGAGATACAATAAGAACCAGGGAAGTTTTCATTATCTGTGCATATTTTTAAAGCACCTACTGCAGAAGGTATACGTGAAGTGCTAGCATATCAATCTAAACTTAGCAGTCAAAACGCACCTTCAAGTCAAACCATGGTGGCTTTTCTGAAAGTAAAATCCTGCAAAGTGCTAAAAAACTGTAGCAAGGAACATCAGTGAATATGTATTTTCTCAGATGCAGAGGAAAGTGCAGTAAAGTATTTGGCCACAGGAAAAGGCTGAAATTAGGACAATTTGAGTAGTCTGATATACTACTTTACTGTTTTTATTTTACACAACCTGATTTTTTCCCCACTCTCTTATGCTACGTATACTAAAAAAGTTATAGCCTTTACAGCTCTTATGATCACAGCACTTTGTTAGGATTCAGGGAGAAAAAAATATCATCTGGTTCGTTGCTGTAGAAGGTCTGAAAGAGCAAAAAGTTGGGCAGTGACTTACTGAAGTAAGAGCTTCTGACTGTTAGTGCAGGCCAAGGTGTGCCCAGGAGGCTGTGAAATGCCTCCAGAGTGCTACTAACAGTATAACTCTTGCTTAAAATGGTTGGTTTTGAATAATTCAGTTGCTGGTACTCTATATCACCCAAGATGAATTGTGTATGTTTCCACAAGCATGTCACAAACAACCATTTTACATATTAGGAAGACAGCAAGTGCTCCAAAACTAGAAATCTAAGAAACAGAAAAATACAGTACAAATACATGTTGTTTTGAAAATTCATTGATAATATAGGAATAATTAGGGTAAAAATATATGTAGTGGCACCAGTGTATTATACTCAAACAAAATAAATTGATTTAAAGAAGTTAACAGCAAAATAACTCTTTGATTAAATTATTAAGTTCTGTACAACATTTAAATAGTACAGCACAGAAATTTTATGTTTTCCAAAGCTAATTCTCAAAAAAAAACCCACAACACATGTTCTGAGAAAATCTGTCAGGATGTGCAAATAATAAAACATAGCAAAAGTATCAACGTTCATGACTGGGACAATTGAGTAGAAGTACTGCCACACAGTACAGCAAGGAACAAGATTTGACAGGAAGACTGTGAGCCTCAGTGTTCTAATTAACATAAGGTTTAAGGCTCAAAAACATGTTGTGCTGAGGCTGAGTATCAAACTGTGATATCAGTTTGTTTCTAAAAGGAAAAAGATTTGCTGCATGCACTGAGGGCTCATAAAAAAGGGACTGAAATACCACACTCCTACTTACAACATCAAAACCATGAAATATGCAAAGTTAGAAGGAAAAATAGAAAATACTTCT
This sequence comes from Cygnus atratus, assembly GCF_013377495.2. Taxonomy (NCBI): domain Eukaryota; kingdom Metazoa; phylum Chordata; class Aves; order Anseriformes; family Anatidae; genus Cygnus; species Cygnus atratus. The sequence goes on from NC_066396.1 coordinate 79,641,382, forward strand.
CTTCCAGATGCAGCATGAAGTGAAGTGAGACAAGAAAAAACCTATGTCCCCTATGGTGCTGTTCTAAAATGGAAAAGAGAAAGTGAAAAATTACAGACAACTATACCTTTTAAAGACATTTTGAAAGACAGACAAAAAAAAAGTATCAAGTACTAATAAAAATTATTACCTCAATATATAGCTGTTCATGTCTTTTTGCCTTCGCTTAAGAGACAAAAAAAAGGTACTGATCAAGTAGTAATTTCTTTATCAGTTCTGAAGCCTAATAGGTACTGACTCTTAAAATAGGATGCAATTTCTACTGCTCTGGGGATTATAGTTTTTATTTCGGCTTAGTGCATCTGAACTCCAGCTTAAACACTTTTTTGAAAGGACATCAAACTATACAAGAACAAAGTGAGGAGGGACGAAAGGTTATGGAAGAGTTTGGACTTTGAAAGAGATCATTTCCCATGTGACAAAAATATTCTTGCACAAATCAATAATAATCTGGAAGTCATCAAACAAAAATAACATTTAAGGATAGTTGCGCTTTTAAAGTGAAGGGAAAGAATTTTAAAATAAGCTTATCGTTAGTAATCTACTCAGAGATTCAATACAAATTAAATATTCAATGCAAACAGAAGCTTCTGATTTGTACCATGAAAATGGAAGAGCTGACAAACCCCAAAATTAAATATGCAGATAGTGATGATGACAGCTCAATGATAACCTTATGACAATTATTCTGGGAATACAGTCGGCTTTATCTGATAGAAATAAAAGAAAATGTAAACATGAAAGAAAAGTATTTAAGTCACAGGACATAAAAATATCAGTATTCAGGTTGTTTTATTCCAGATTCTGCCCTCCTTTCCAACTCCCCAGCAACATATACGGCCTTCTATGGAGTTGTAACAGCTACGTAGGTTGGAAGAGCCAGCACCGACCCTTTGACTGTGTATTATTTCTCTGTAGGAGTACGAGGGGAAGATCTGGAACAGCTGGAGCGTTCTGGGTTCTTTATGGTGAGGCTGTTTCCTTATCACTGCATCATGGAACAGAAAAATTGAAGGTTCTCCTGTTGATATTAATTTCTGAGACAGGATAATGTCTTTGTAAAAGTGGAAATAATTTGTGCTGTGGTAGAGGACAGGAGCAGGTTTTGTGCTGGAGTAAGGAGTAAAGGTGAAAGTTACAAAGTGCTTGCTTATATCAATGATCCAAGTAACATCTCTATAAATAATGTGACTGAAATACTGGGTCATTTAATTTATGTGACTTTTCATCTTAATAAGTGTTAATTCTCATTATTTTTCAAATGTTGAAAAAAAACCCACCACCAACAACAAACAAGTTAATCCTCTGACACATCTGTGAGATGACTTCTCTCTTTACTGATGAAGAAAGTGTAACCTTGTACACATTACAGGGCCATGCATTTAGATCAGCAACAAATCCAGCCTGAAAACTCTTGAGGATTTAACCATGTGTCCAGCTGACCACAACGTGACACCATTGCCACCACTCCTGTGTACGTGTTACCACAACAAGCCACACTTGTGTATGCGTGGTAGTGCACAAGCAGCTTTTATAAACCTGGGATGCAGATTAGGTAACATAATTCAAAGGAGGTCCTTGATGCCACTGGAATTCATCTGTTACTGCATCTGAAGGTAGGGCTTTGGATCCCACAATCTTTGCAGTATAAACTGGATCTATGAAAGACTTTGAGCACCTCTTACCATGAATAAAAAAACAGCAATGTATGTCTATACCTACACAACGCTAGCAAATTAAGTGGCTCTGCGCACATTCGTGGGCTCTCAAGCCAGCTGGCAGAGGGTGGCATGCCACTGATGCCGCAGAGGAACTTTCTTGGTCTCAATGCCAGGGGGGCTGCATGCAAGCTGCCAGCTGGGAAAGGTCCCTGCAGCACCTCGGATGCTGACCAGCTCCTGGGACTGCCTAGTGGCATGCTTGGAGGTGTGACAGAAGAGGAGGCTACGCTGTACAGACATCTCATCTCAGCACTCGGCAATACTCTGTTTTATTTAGGAGCACAGGCAGACACTGTGTATGTTCTCCACAGGCAGGATCCTCTGCTAATAATTTTATCTACAAAAAGTAAGTGAACAGGGAGAGGGAGTACTACCGGGGAGCATCCCCAATAATGAATGGCAGCATCAACATGTGTGCAGCAATGCATTTTGCTATGTGTCAGTTTTGGCCTTTCTACATACTGGTCTTTAGACCAGAAAAGCCCTAATAGACCTGTGCTCTGCTACTTCAAGACTAGACCAGGGTTAAGGGATACCAGACCCAACAGCCAGCAGAGAAAAAAAATTGTGTGTATTTCCAGATTTGCCATCTTACAAACTGACTCTAGGGTGTATGCAAATACACTACTCAGAGAATCCAGCCTGACACCGTTCTCAGCAGGAAGGAAGAAGTAACCATCCTAGCATCATTTATACCACAGCTTCAGAACAACAGGTTTGTAAATGCACAAGAAGCATTAGGAAAAATACTATTACACTCATTCCCTCACTCAAATATATTTAAATAACGCCGCACCAAAGCCTGGAAATCAACTTTCTTTACAAGCAAATGCAGGAAGCTGTGTGTGTTACTGCAGCACCAAGCGACCTGGGACAGACAACCTCGCCTGCGAAGTGAAAAGCAGCAGTTTGTCAGCAGCAGAGATGCAACAACTTGGCTGATCTTACATGAAGTTCTCCTTCTGTGGAATCCTTGCCAAGTTCAAAACTGCTCTCCCCAAAATAAATCTCTTGAAGGAGTGCTGCAGTTAGATTACCCCCTCCTGCAGGAAATTCCTAGGACAGCTGTCCTAGTCCCCACACACCCATGCACACATGCTGTTGCCCTTTATGGCACCCAGAAAAGCCAGCCTCATTAAGGCAATCTTATAAATATTTACACTGCAGTTCTATATTTAGGAATATCACTTCACAACAGCAACAAGACTGTGCTAAAATCATTTTATTTAAAGATCTGCGAGGGAAAGCAAACAGAATGGAAGCCCGCACAGACAGTAGGCTTCAAGACTATTTGGAATTACATACACAATAGTGAAACGCTGCAATGCAAAAATCAAAATTGTAAGAGATTGGTGTTGAAACTGCAATTTCTTAAACAGGGAAACAGCAGGGTATAAATGTGCTACAATTCTGTAAAATGAGGGCTAGAGCCAGCTCCTGTGCTGACACTGGGCACAAACCCAGCATAATTCCACTGATATTAGTGGTCTAACTGGAAGCAAATTTTGCCTTTAGAAGGCAAGATACGAAACTTCATTTCAGCAGATAAAAAGAGGTTGGCGGGAGAGCTGTGAAAGTGGGAGCAGTAGTTTGTTTTAGTGGCCTCGGGAGAAATTCACTTAATACTTTTGGGTAACGCAAAGCTTTGAAAACCTGAATGTTTAGATGCCTTCTGAGAACTCTTGAGAGACATACAAGTGTCAACGTGCTGCTATTTGTCAGCTCTTCTATTACTGGGGAGAAAAAAAAATCAAAGAAAAAAAAATCAAAAGATATCTACACATTACAGTGCCCGGTAATGTTTGTCGCACAACGTCCTCTTGATCACAGAGGTACTTTCCTGTGCGGTGAATCTGAAGCGCCAAGTAAGCCCACCGCAGTTAGCAGCACCATTAATGACGAAGATAGATAGGCTTGTGGGTGCGAGAGGCTGTGGGCTTGGGTGGCAAGGAAAAAAAATTATAATAAAGTATAACTTCAGGAAAGTGCTGAGTAAATACCTTTTAGTATCAACGGTGCTGCAACTCCTACAACGTCTGCAGTGCCTTGCAGGCTCTACTAAGCACTTTTTGTTCGTATTGCTGGAAATCCCGATCTCTGTAGAGGATCCAAGAGGATTGTTTTTTTTCTTTTCTGTGAGAACCAACCTCTGCGAGCAGGCCCCCCGGCGGGCAGCCCCCCACTCACCCCGCCGCCCCTCACGGCGGACCCCAGCTCCCCAGCACTACCTGCCGCCCCCTCCCCGCGGCCGGGCCCTTTATTTTTTTTATCATTTCGGTTAAATCCTTTATTTTCCGCCTCTTTCACCCCCTCCCCGGCGGGCCGCCCTCAGCGCCTACCCGCCGCCTCCTCACGGCGCGGAGGGGCGGGTCGGGCCGCTCCAACCCGGTCAGCAGCAGAACCTGCCTTTCCCCCCCCCCAAAAAAAAAAATAATAACTACATAATATTTTTATTTTATAATTTATTAATTTCAGCCGTTTCGGAGGATTTTTACTGTTGTGCGAGGCGGCCCTCACACACACACACACACACACCCCGCGCACGCGCTCGCTGAGGGAGGGGGGCGCATGCGCACCGCGCCCATGCCCGCCTCCCTCCTTCCCTCCCCCGCCCCGCGCTCGCTCTCGCTGTCTGTCCGTCCGTCCGTCCGTCCGTCCGTCCGTCCGTCCGGGGGGGGGGGGGGGGGCGGGGTGAGGGCTCGTGGAAGGGGAGGGAGCTGGGGCTGGGGGCGGAATGAAGCGGCGGTGGTGGCGCAGCTCTGGGGAGCTTCCCTGAGCAGCCCTCCCTGCCTGCCCCATCCCCGCTCCTGCTCCCGGCTCGGCTCCGCCGGGGAAGTTTCGGCTCGCCTCGCCCCGCCGGGGCGGGGCTGGTCCCGGCTGCGGGGCCCCTTTTGTCGCCGCCTCCCCCCGGCCGGAGGGGGGCGAGGCTCACGATGATGGCGGCCGAGGCCGGGGCTGAGGAGGGCGGCTCGGTTTCCTCGGCCGCTGCCGCCGCCGCCGCCGAAGCGGGGCCGTGCCGGGCCAAGGGTCCGTGCCCGCAGGGCCCCTTCCCGGGTGCCGTGCCCCCTCTGTGCTCGGCGCTGGGGCTGATGGCGGTGGGCTCGGGGCCTGCCGCCCCTCCGGCAGCGCCCGCACCCGGCACGGAGCCGGCCGAGCCCGGTGCCGCAGCCGCCGCCGCCTTCCCCCCGCTGCCGCCGCCGCCCCCGGCCGGGGCTCTGGGGGCGGTGGACGAAGGCGACTCGCTGGACGGCCCGGAGTACGAGGAGGAGGAGGTGGCCATCCCGCTCAACGCGCCCCCCACCAACCAGTGAGTAGCTGCGACCCGGCGGAAAGCCGCCCCCACGGCGGCCCGGCCCGGTTCTGCGCCCCCCCGGCCCCTTTTTCTGCCCCTCCGAGGGCGCGGGGCCCCCGGCCGGGCTCTGACGGCTCCCCCAGGACAGCATCCAGCAGCAACACCTTTGTTTTTCCAGGCAGAGAGCACGGCGATCTTCCTCAGAACACCATCAACCAATACTTTTTTTTTTTTCTTTAAACCAAATCTCAACACGTGGTGCGAAGTAATTCTTCCACCCTGTAATCATTTAGCATGCCATATCCCTCTCCCCGCCCCCTCCCAAAGCACAGTTCCTAACATCCAGCTTTCCCCCCTCATACACAAGCACCTCCAAAGTGGTGTGCACGTGTTAGCTTTTTTTGTCCTTCCTCTGGAGGGGTGTAAATTCACCGTTGAAACATGTTTTTGAAATGAGCCTTCCACTGTTTTAAAGTACTACTGGACCGTGTGTTTCTATAAACCCAGCTTACTTTGCTGCTCAGCCAACTCGAAGTTGTTCCTAGTAAGGTTGTGTTCGGAGAGGAGAGGCAGGTTAAGAAGAAAATCAGGTAAATCTCTGGTTAGGTTTCATTACCATCATCCTTCCATTAGGGCTAACCAGGATCCTGCAGAGCAGTAACACAGGGAATTTCGCACTTAGAGCGGTTCTGTGTTAATACTGCGTGAAATGCAGGATTTGATAATGTTATGTAGAGCTCATGTAATTAGTGAGTACTCTAAGCACAACCTCTGGCTTTAAGTGTAGGAAGTCTGCAAGTTTTTGTAAAGCACTGCAAGCCCTGTGTTCGAACAGAAAATGGTCCTCTTAGCAGGTATCTTGTTATTTAAAAAATGAAATTGCTTTGGAAGCTTAAAAGCTTTCATTGGTGCCTAGAAATATATTATTCCTGAAGTTTCAGTAACTGTAGCAGACGATTTAGGATTGCAAGGTGGTGGCTGGCAGATGGATTCAGGTTACAGGTCAGAAGGGTAATCTGAAAACCGATGTGAATTTGGGTTCTTTTTTCACCTTCTCTTGTGACCCCACTATCAGGGAGTTAACTTTTGTACTTTCGGGTATTTCCGAGATTTCAGGAGCCATTGCAGTCGTGAGGAGGACATAAAATGTAATATTAAAGGATTCCTTTTAAATTTCTCTCTCTAACCTTGACAGACTTCCTTTGTTCTTTTAATTCCTTCATTTTTTTATGGAAGTTTGCGAACTTAAGGCCTTGTTTTGTGAAGACAGTGTTTGAATAGTCTTTAACTTGCGGGCCTCACTAATGAGCTAGAATACGATTAGGCAGTTTTGACAAAGGGTAAGGAGGGAAATAGAAGCGCATAAAAGTGAAGTTACTTTGTCTATCAAGTCAGCGAGAAACAGAATTCTGTGCTTCTGGTTTTCTCTCTGAAAGATCAGGCTGCTGCTTCTGTTTGACCCGTCTGTGTTCCAGAGAGAAAGCAGGCTATTTTGGAAGTAACTTTAGAGAGTGGGGTAATTATTTATAAGTAATCACCCGTTTGATGCTGAATAGCTGCTATGACCTGGACAAATTTGAGCAGGTTTTGCTGTCGGAATATTGCCGTGTGACTCACGTGCTGGTGTGATGGTGAACTTGTGTAAAAGAGGATGTTAGCATTCTGACAAGTGCATGCTCGGGGAGGACTGCAGAGACCCTGATTTTGTTTTTGTTAACAGCACTGCTCACCTTGCTGACACAAAAGGGGCACTCAAATCTCTGCAGCGCCAGGCATTCAGTAGCTGAGTGTTCTGCCCTAGGAGAATCCTTAACAGAGAGGAAATCTAAGAAATAAAGTACTTAAAGATTAATTGGAAGCACTTACTGCTGTAATAAACTGTTTTTTTCTTTGTAACTTTATCTTTGGTATGTGACTTCTCAGTAAACAAAATCTGAAGTGGGTTGATTTAATATAGTTGGCCTTTTTCATTCATCTTGTCTGCAGTTGTTAGTTTTTACCACTCTTTGTTAAGCCATTTACATTGGCAATATGTTGCTAGTAAAATGCATCCTCTCAGTGCTGTTTTATTTTGGAAGGGCCCTGTGTTTGTAGCCAGACTGTTTGCTTCTGTGGAGTTGAACACTTAGTGTATTACCAAAACAGAGTTCAGCATTATCTACAATCTTATGTAAGGAAAAGTCCAGTACAAATTTTTAAGAACAACGATCGAATTTGTAACGTAGATTAAATTTCTCCAGTTGGATACGATTGCAAAGCTGCTGTTCCATTTGTTTAAATACGACTGCCAGCTCCACCCTTTCCCACTTCCTCCTAATTCATTCAGCTTTTATGGGAGGCATACATGGTTGGCCTGATGGATAATTCTGTGATTCTGTCAAACAGTTTTGTTTCTTTGTCCTGTTTGCTTACAGGATAATGTGTGTACATCAGAAAATGGGGAGTGCTCTTCAGTCCTAGCTTTGCATTGTGTAGCATTATCTCCTGTACAAGAACAAAAAGACATTTTCTTTTTATTCCACAACAATAACCACTAACTAGTCCGCTTTGTCCTCCCTTGGACATGCATCACATTTCAGGATTTACTGAATTGTTGGTTACTGACTCCAAACAAAAAAATCTGGTAAAAGTCGCTTCTAGTGTTTCCTAGTTTGTACTCTGGTCTGAAATTGGGTCTTTATGCATAAAATGAAATGAAGCTTTGTGTGTGAACTTACACACAACTTTATAACATTATCTCCTGATTTGTTTAGCAAATTAAAAAAAAAAAAAATCTGAGTGAATTCCCAGTTTGCAAGTTTTAGGCCATAAAGTTGTTACAGACCAGATATTTTTTGTAGATTAGGTTTTTAAACACCGTATACTTGTCATGCTGGTTTTTACAGTAGCTAACCTGAAGAGATGGGAAATGAAGCAGATGCAAGTTCTGCACTTCCCATCAGGATGCTGTAAATATAGTTTGTTCAGAGCAGTCAGGATGTGTTCGTCTTTGCTAGCAAGCACCTAATACACTTAATTTCCTCTTTTCTCTTCCACATACCTAAGGAGAAGGGGAATATGTCTTCTCTTAATGTGTTTTCCTTAATTTTCTAGCACTGGGAGGAGATTACCAGCACGTAACAGGTTCACTGTATTCAGAAGCTCAGAATTCCCAAGTAGGGTTGATATTTATCTTCTTTGATCCCGATTGGAGTTGACTCGAGACTTGTCTGTTTAGTGTGTGTGTGTGTGGGGGGGGGGGTGTTCAGTTTTCTGGAGTATGGCAGTCGCGTGTTTATATTGTAGTTTAATGCTGGGTGGGAAGCACAGGATGCTAGGGAATAAAATGGGCAATTCTGTGTTTTTTTTTTTTCTGTGCTTTCTTCCCCATCTGCAAAGCTCACCGACAGACTGATGGCGATCTGAAATGGTGCAAGGAAATGGCCTTCAAAACTAATGAGTGAATGCTGCTTAATTTAGTAAAAAAAAAAAAACACAAGTATGTGAAATACTTTATAGTTATTCAGGCATTTGACTAAATATTTAGTCGGCAGGATTATTTGGGATCTTAGTGTTCCATTAAGGTAGCAGAAGCAGTTCTTGGATGTTTCAACAAAATTCACATTTTCATATGGTGTTTTTAAAGCAGTGATTAGCAGTTTTAAATGGAAACAAGTTGAAATTGAAAGCCATCAACCTAACAAAATGAAACAGGCTGTCAAAATACTGTCTGGTTAAAACAAAATCTTACCCAAAGCAGATGTATTCGTAGAGTAGCTCGTGGTATCTGTTGAGGCAATATATTAGGGAGAAAAAGCTGCAAACAGAGAGATGGGTAGAGAAATAGCGTCGCAAGCAAAGACTACATGAAAGAATATTTTTGTCTGAACGTGGTGTGAATTATAGTTTCTTGAGGTAAGTCTGTCAAAGGTGGCAAGCCCAGAGTTGTGCAATATTTGTTTATTTGAGTAACTAATAAGAAAAGATTTTTTCTTTCCCTGAATAATGGTTGAGGATCATTTTCCATTCCAGTGAATAAGTCTATTGCAGTGAGAGCTGAGGGGAAATAACATTGGCATATGCAGTTAGGTTCTATATAAGCAATAAAAAATGAAATGGGATGAAACTTGATTTTAGCATATGAAGTTCTTTTCTGTTTAGCAGTTAATGCTGTTAGCAGGTAAACTTTTCCTCTCTCGGAAAGCAAGGTATTCCCCTTCCACAGGGAGCAGAAGTCGATAAATTAATTACATAAAGATGCTGGTTAGCGTACTGATTGGGTCGCTTACAAAATAGACTTGAAGAGAAGTCTGGCTTTATCTCTGGCTGAGTATGTGGCGTTAGAAATACACGGTGAAGAGCAGCAGAACAAAATTGCACCTAACCATATATAGGAAGCAAAGCAGTAAGTGCACTGACATGATAGGTACATATATTGAAGGAAGCTTCAGATGAAGAAAAACAGAAGTGGGAAAGCATTCGGTGCTAGTGAAAGTCTGAGGAGGGATTTTCAGTACTTCTAGCTAACATCGGATGCTGTCCTTTCATCTAAGGAGTGAATGCTTTCTTGACCAGCACTTTATCTAGTTTTTGTTGTGTCACATACTGACTCCGAGAATACCAGTGTGGGACTTGTGCGCTCCATCTACTGTCCTGCCCTTTTGAGGAGCACAGTATTGCACCATGTTCTCCTCACCTTTTGTTTTAATGTCTGGTGGCAGTGGGGGGAAACACCATCTTACCAGTGGGGCATGGGTCTCTTCGGCGATGGGCCCCATCTGTAGGCTCAGCCATAAATTCTTAGGGCTCATACAGTAGTTTTCCACTTTGCCTGTATCTTCCTTTCTCATTTAATAAAAACAGTGAAGGCTTGGTACGTATCTCACTGGAGGGTGCAGCAGGAGGGAGGAGAAGGTGTTTTAATGTGGCCCTTGTGCTTTGTAGAAGTATCCCTGTGGAACAATTCTGCATTCCTCTGCCTTCTGCCAGAGTACGCTCAGCACCAGTAAGATGTTACTGTCACTCAGATGCTTGTCAGGGTCCTAATACTGTTCTGTATACTTGCAGACAGTCTTCAGTAGTCTTTATTTGTTATCTAAAATACCTGCTCTGTTGCTCTGGAATGGAAGAAAAGTGTTTTTTTTGTTTTTTTTTAAAGCTGAATCTGTCTTTGTATTATGTTTTGTATTGAAGGTGATGGGGAGAGGTCAGCGCTGATTGCTGAGGGGGAGATTATACTGGTGGCCTTCTATAGTGAGGTCCCTGGCATGGTGACGGGGGAAGATGAGTGAATATTGTTTACTCATCTTTAATGTGACTTTTTCACGCTGTCTCACGTAACATCATTGCAGACAAGCTGGTGGTGTGCGAGTTAGCTACGGGGGCAGTGCGGTGGGTTGGAAACCAGCTGGGAGGTCGGGCCCAGAGGGTGGTGGTGATGGGTTGGGTTGGAGGCCAGGCACTGGTGGTGATTCCCAGGGCCTGTAGCATTTGAACACACACAACCTCAGTGCTGGGACAGGATGAGCCCTCATCAGCAAGTTCCCGACCGATACGGACCCGGAGAGATGTCTGCACCAGGTGGGTGGGCTGCCATTTGGAGAGACCTGGACAGGCTGGAGAACTGGGCTCCATGGGACCTCTTGAAGTTCAGCAGAGGCAGCACAAAGCTACTAGCCCTGTAAAGGACTGACTGACATCGTTACATGCTGGGGGCTGACTGCCTGGCAAGCAGCTCTGCAGAGCCACACTGGGACCGAGTGGGCCTGATGGACAGCGAGCTGACCAGGAGCAAGAAGTGCATGTTCGCAGCAAAACAGGTGAACAGCAGTGTCCTGGGTGGCACTGTGAGGAGCATCAGAGGTGATTTCTTCCTCTGCTCAGTGCTGCTCAGACACATCTAAGGTGCTGCATGTAGTGCTGGGCTCCCAGTGGGAGAGACTTGGGCTTAGAGCAGTGAGGCCAGTGCAGGGACACCAAGGTGATGGGTTGGGCTGGAGAAGAGGAGGCTCAGAGGGATCTTATCCATGTGTACAAGTACCTGATGGGGAAGGGATGAGGATGGGGGAGCAAGGCTCTCCTCAGCGCTGCCCACTCACAGGACAAGACTCAGTGGGAATGAATGAAAAAACTTGAAAATCCATTTAAATACAGAAAAAAAAAAACACTTTTTTTTTAGTTGTGAGGGTAGTCAAACACTGTGTTGTGGTTTAACCCGGCTGGCAGCTAAATACCACACAGCCATTTGCTCACCCTCCCCCTCCCTCTCTGGGATGGGGGAGAGAAACGGGAAAGTGAAGCCTGTGAGTTGAGATAAAGACAGTTTATTAAGACAGGAAAATAATAATAATAATGGTAATAGTATTACTAATAATAATGTGTACGAAACAAGTGATGCACAATGCAATTGCTCACCACCCATTGACCGATGCCCAGCCTATCCCCGAGCAGCCGGCACCCCCACCCCGGCTAGCCACCCCTATATATTGTTCAGCATGACGTCAGATGGTATGGAATACCCCTTTGGCCAGTTTGGGTCAGCTGTCCTGGGTCTGTCCCCTCCCAGCTCCTGCTGCACCCCCAGCCTGCCCGCTAGCAGGACAGAGCGAGAAGCTGAAAAGTCCTTGGCTTGGTGTAAGCACTGCTCTACAACAATTAAAACATCAGCATGTTATCAGCGCTCTTCTCATCCTAATCCAAAATATAGCACCCTACCAGCTACTGAGAGGAAAATTAACTCTGTCCTAACAGAAACCAGGACACACTGTAACAGATTGCCCTGAGAGATTGTGGAGTCCCCATCCTTGCAGGTACTTGTAACCCAGCTGCATGTGGCTGGGAGCAGCCTGCTGTAGCTGACCCTGCTTGAGGAGCACTGGGGGGCATGGCAGCTACAAACCCCATGGTCGTTTCCAACAAAAATGATTCTGTATGTGTGTAAATATGTTGATGGTATAGTTGAGGGTGAGTGTTATGGGACTTACTTGCTGAAAATTGTTACTTGAAGTACTGTGGAGTCACATCAGTGGCAGTAGCTAATAGCAAACGTTTTAAAGGAAAGCACAAGAAATCCTTAAGTGGGTAAAATAGAATATTTCACTACTTTCCATGTAGGCAGATCTCCTAATTTCTGTAGCAAAAGCTCAAGAATTTGCCTTTTAAAAATTCTAGCATATCTAATAGTGCTGCTTAAATATTTAATCAGTTTGCTCGCAATGTGTACATTTTCCTTTTGAAGTTATCTCTCTATTACATTAATTTGTATATGTTAATAATTGTATACAAACCAGTGCTGCTAAGTAAACTTGAAAGCTACAGGCCCATTTGAGGGAAGAAGGACACTCAATGTACCCAGACAGGGTTCTGCTCAGTTAAAGGCCTGATTCTTCTGATGATGGTACAGGGTTTTTGTGGCAAGGTTTTGGTAGCAGGGGGCTGCAAGGGTGGCCTCTGTGAGAAGAATCCAGCAGCTGCCCCATGTCAGAGAGGAGCCAGCTCCAGCTGCTCCAAAAGGGACCCGCCGCTGGAGATCCTGAAGAGCTGCTGCCTGTGGGCAGCCCCCGCAGGCTCAGTTCGGGAAGGACGGCATCCCGTGGGAGGGACCCCACGTGGAGCAGGGGCAGAGAGGGAAGGAGCAATGGAGACAAAGCGTCAGGGACTGACCGCAGCCGCCAGTCCCCACTTGCTTTGGGGGGAGAAAGTGGAAGAGTGGGTGCTGAGAAGATGGTTTTAGTTTGCTTTTAGTTTCTTAGTCTTCTAGTGATAGGTAATAAATTACATTAATTTCCCTGTGCTGAGTCTGTTTTGCCTGTGATGGTAGCTGGTGAGTGATCCTCCCTGTCTTTACTTCAACCCTCGAGCCCTTTTTCATCCTATTGTTTCCCAGTGATCTTTTGAGGAGAGGGAATGAGAGAGCAGCGTGGTAGTGCTGAGCTGCCATCACTGTGAAACAGCCACAGATGATCAAACCCTAAGAAAAGTGATTCTCATCTTCAAGTTTCAATAACTTATTTATTTTTGTATGTTTTGTTAGTGTTTCCTTTTTTTTGTTGTTGAACTGAAATAGTAACTCTTGTTCATCCTCAAGTAGTAGTTGGGCTTTTATAGGTTTATACTTTCCTTAGGTTGGAATATTGATGCTAATGTGGAGATGTTACAGTTGCATGTATTTGAAGAAGTTGACTGTGTAGTCTCTACACAGAGAATATTTAAAATTTTACCCTTTTCTGTTAAAGGTTACTGGCATTGCCCAAGCAGGAGCATATATATAATTTTTCTCATTTGTAGTTACTTAACAGATGTTTGGGCAAGGGTTTCTTCTGTGGACTTCCAGTTACAGAGCGCACAGCTTTCTTTTCTGCAGTAGTTTCAAGAAACAATGTACATTTATCCAATCTTTGCTAATCAGCTCAGGAATCATATTGTACTTCTGTGTAGAGTGGTGAATGATTTTTTTCTGAAACATTTGGTCTGTTATCCAGTCCTCCTGTTTTTTGTAAAATTATGCAGATGTATGCAAATATTCTCCCATACTTCTACACACACACAAGGATATTCTGTCCGTGGCTTACTTACTGGATTTTGTGTGGTTATTTCATAGATAAATTGTATCAACCTTTTCTACATATAAAACTTAACCAACCATTAATCAATTAATTCCTTTTCTGTATCTCCATTTATTAGTAAGCAGTGGCAAAGACTTTACGAAATTCATGTTTGGATATTTTGTGAATTTAGAGGACTGGGAATTACTTGCATTGTCTTGTTCAAGCCACAGCCGGTTCTCTGTACCTTTTCCCTAGATTTTTTTTCTTGGAGGGCTTTTTGTGCTTTCTGAGCATCTGGGGAGGGTTGTTTTTTTTTGTTGTTTTTTTTTACTGTTTGGCAACCGAAGGGGTGCTAGGGAAATGTCTTCCAAAACCAAAATGTAACAAAGCCTCTGTAGTAATTGTCTCTTAATTCAAGTATAGGATCAGGAGTTTTTATTTTACTTAGCTCTACACACAGTTCTTTTGTGTCATGCTATTGGATTCAGTGGTATATGGATTGTGTAGCATAGGGTACATCCCATCACTGTTCTGTTGCATCTGGGAAGCAGTGGACACCTTTTATTTATGCACTGTTCCTCATTTTATTTATACTGTATAACTGTCAGGTTTTTCTCATTACAGCAGCAGTTCTCCATGGGTGAGAGGCCGGGAAGCGTTCTAGCATGCAGAGCAGGGTGAGAGTGAAGCATGAAACAAAAAACTGTGCTTGATTAGTTTGGGATGTAACCCAGAGCTGTGCTGCTGGCAGGGAGCTGAAGGCAAGGGCTCAGCAGAAGAAGAGGCAGAGAATTTCTGTTTCTATCTCAGTTCTGTGGGGCTTCTGATGAGCAGAGCCACTGTAGCAGGTTGAGCGATAAAAGGACAATGAGAAAGCCCAAGAAGGTTGGAAGTAGGAGGTGAGGCAGATGGAGGAGGAAGGTTAAGGAGCCACTGGTACATTTCCTGAAATTAGTGGCAGACAAGACAGCTAAAAATCCCAGAAATTCCTTAATTGTTGCTAAAGATTATATGCTGACTTGCATAGCAATGTTGACATTGCTTTTGTAGCTTCTTCATCACTCTTGGCATAATTAGAAAAGGCCTATCTTTCACCAGAAAGCACATGTAGGAAGCATGCATGAATAGGAAACTTTTGCTAAAAATGGGAAATGTCTTGCTAAAAGCTGTAGTGAGTTCCAGAATTTACTTCCGAAGTTGACCTTTCAGTAAGAAAATGAGAGTTTCAAGAGCTGTTTTTTGGTTTATTTATCTGTATTTATCTTGTTTATTGGTGGCTTTTGCAAAAAGGAGATAGCAGTCAGTGTTCGTTTTAGTAAATGTATATTAGATAAGATTGAAAGAACTCCTTGGCTTTCCTTTGTTGTCTATTGTGCTGTTGTCAGATCTTTTTTAAAGTTTACTACACCTCGTATCCTTGAAATAATGGAAATGTTTAGAACCTCACTTTCCTTAAAGTTATTTAAATGTATTGCCTTTTGGATTACCTCATTTTTTTTGTCCTAGCTTGGTCTTTTTTTAAGAGGTACAGAGGTTTTTGTTTGAGATGTTTTTTTAAATTTTTCCTCAAATCCACGGTTGTGTTATTCTCTGCTGAAAGCATTTTAGTGGCTTTCAGAGGCATGTGCAAGTACCAGGGTGGGATTCCCTGTGGGACCGAAGTCTGTCAGTTGCTTCCTACGTGGCCCTGTTTTCTACTTGCTGTTTTTAAGGGGTTTTAGAACAGAAAAACGGTATAAGATAATTGTATTAGGTTTACATGCGCGCTGCCTCTGCATAAAAAAATGCATACAAAACAGATTAAAAAACACGAACACATTTAGAAGAAGAGTATGAAACAGTCTCTAATTTCATACGTGCTGGACAAAGAACCACCTACAATGCTTCAGGTTATTTTCAGCTTGTTTCAGTATCTTACAGGTGAGTACAGTACAGCAAATGACGCCTATTTGCAGAGCTTTTTTCTGGCAGGAAGTTTTTTCTGGCAGGAAGTGATGTTGAGAACTGCAAAGACCCTGTCAAAAAATTGCTAATTATGGAATGGTAAGTAACGAGAGCTCGTGTAGTCTCAGGAAGTGATAACAAGAATCCGTAATGTGTGAGAGGTACTGTGAAAGGCAGTGGCTGAATTAATAGGGAGGGAGCTCTGACCACGTCTCCTGGAAGTTCTCTGCTTCTTCTAATATGTTTTGTTGGAGCAGCAGGGTATGGCTAAGAGGTGCTTTGAGTGAAGTGGATAAGGCGTTTGATGATGAATTCTCCTCTGCACTGTAACGTGTGTTCTAGGTATCCCATTATTAACAGTATCTTCATTTCTGCTAGGTTGCTCAAAAACACTTAGGCAGTCCTTCATTGCTCTTCTGTGTTCCCTCTCCTTGACCTGCTGTGTGTCCAAGTGAAAGTTGCAGGGTACTGAAATGGTGAGATGTTTGATGGAACAGCATGTCTTCGTATCTGTGCCTTTCTCCCATGCAAAAAGGAAATAACATAAATATGAAAGGATTTGTTTGACCCTTGTGACATGCTTCCACACAGTGGCAGCTGCCTCCTTCCAGATGGTAAGTCCACCATCTGCTGCCTTGCTGCCAACAGCCTGTGTCTGGTGTGGACCTTGTGGAGTGCCCCTGGTGGGGGCAGAGAGTCCTGTTAGCAGCGTACCGTGAGCTTGCTGGAGGGATGCGTGCGGTCTAACCACCTTCCTGCTCCCAGGAGGACGTGCTGCCTGGGTCTAACGAGGCAGGTGAGACCAGGGTGCTGCTATCTATGGACTCTTCTCTGCTGGCCCAGGGTAGCAGCTCTGCCGCTGCTCACTCCATGGGGTGCACAACCTGCTGTAGGGCTCTCTGTCACCAGGAGCATCCTCCCGTGCGGCTGCGTGGTGCTCGTGTGCTTGTGGAAACAGTAAGCCATGACACTGAGTTTGCATCCTCTCTGTTTGCTGTAATTAAGATTATGGTACAGGTTTGAATAGGCTGCTTTGTATTTAAACTGGTGGAAGGATTTTCTTGCACATTATCATGTTGGTTTGTGAAATGTGGAAGTCTGTTATTGATTCTCTTGGAATTAAAATGAAGGTCACCGAATGGATAATGAGCTTGTTACAGCAGTGGTAAAACTGCTGGTCATGGAAACAACAACCTAAGTTGTGATTCATAGTTAGACGTTTTGTAGTTGAATCACTCCATAACCTTCTGTGACAATTTTCTCTTTTCATACCTTTCATAACAGCTCTTGTGTTGTTAGGACATTAGCTGTTTGATTCAGAATGTCATTTAATTATGTTTGCCCACAACACTGTGAAAATAGTGGATTATCAGCATATAAAATTTTGCAAAGTTCATGTTGGAAATACAGATGTATTCCTAGATGGGACTAGGCAAGGAAATAGAGGTGGCTCCCTAGGAACGATAGGGATCTTGTCATTGTCAGTGATGAAGGATGTACGTGTAAGTAGTTTTGAGTTACTCTTCTGAGTGCACACATGGTAAGAGTCACAGCCAGAGGGGCAGCTTTCTACTTAATGAACAGCTAGGCAAGTTGTTGGGTGTGATACCTTCCTATCCAAACCTTGATACATGTAGTGCTCTGCAGCTAGGACCCCATTTTACCTCTGTGAGGAGGCTATATTTGATAAAAAATTAAGACGTCATGTTAAATGTTGCTTTTAATTGTGCACACATTAAACCTGAAGCTGTTCTGGCTGCAGAAATGCTGAAGCTGTTGACCTTGACCTATAGAGCTCACAATGTTGCAGAGCCTTCTAAGAGGAAAAGGTAGATTTTACTTACATGTTTTGCAGAAACGCTGAACTCAGGCTTCACAGAGATGCCTGATTGAGGGCTAAAGGCATAGAATCTGGAGTTTATTTCGGACTGGTCCCATCCTTCAGAGCGCTCTGTGCTCTTTATTGTCTGATGAATTTACAGTGATTAGGATTGCTGCTGTAGTTTAGTCATTTCTGATGCACTTTTTTGGCTAGCATTGATTATTGGATGGATATTCCTTTATAACTGATAACACACCGTAATTGATCTTAGTATTTTTCAGTAGTGTGAATTTGTGATCAGTAACCTGGTTGGTATTGAAAGAAAAGTTGATCTGTGGATGTATTTCAAATAAAAAAAAAAAAAGTCTTAGCAAGTATTGAAAAAGATAATTCTTATAATTAATGCTTCATTGAGCACTTGATATCTATAAATGCAATAAAGTATGGCAATTTTATAAACTATTATTTGCTATTTACTGTTAAACTGCTTTAAGGTAAAGCTGAAAATTTGCAGAGCACATCTTCGTATAATACTGAAGTCAGGTGAGAGCTGGGTGAAGTATAAGATGTACACTTTCAACAATAAAGCCTTCTTGCACTCTTCTGCACTGTATTGCTTGACTGAAGTGGTTCTCTAGTGATGAAACTCGAGTCTCTGGAAAAATACAGTTATTTCCCGACAAGCATTTTGCTTACTCTAATGGTATCTTGAAAGCTTGTACTTCAGTGTGTATCCTGTTTTCTAAAGATGTGTGCTATCTACAGAGGCTTCCTGAGGATATCACTTGAGCTGTTTTCTGCTATCGTTGCTGAGTATTGACTCTGCTCTACTGACATTTGTATCTCACCTTCCCATCAGCTGCTAGTGAAGTTCAGGGTTAACACGTGTTTTTGTAGCTCGTGGTGTAGAGTAGTTTATTCATTACACTAATGCATAGTGAACTGCAGAATACAACATACTTTGTGTCAGCTGCAAGTATTTCAAGTATGTGCTCAGTGGCATTGAACAGACAGTTTTATTTTAGAAAACAACCCTTTTCTGAGATAAGGGGACAAACATTGTTGAGCCTTGCTTATTCCTTAACTAATAATGTATATCTTCAGTTATGCTTGGTACAAAACTGTTGAATGGGAGAGACTAAGTATGTTGTGTTTTACTTTAGGGGAAGTAATCTGCACTGTGTTTGATACACCAACATCTGTGTCACCAGCAGGGAGGGTGTTCTCTTTATTTAGAGCTTCAGGTCTTAAAATTTTGACATCCAGGTTTGTAGTGTATTACTGACTACCATTGTAAGAAATCACAGTCCCCTTCAAAAACATTGAACTTTTTTTTTCTTCTAGTAATTTTGCTTTTTTGTTTTCCTAGTATATTTTTATTAGCAATTTGCATTCTTATTAGCACTCCCACCTTCCCCATTTTGAAGGTATGCCTTTAAGTCTGGTATTGAAACATGATGTGTCCCTCAACAGAGCCCAGATTATTTTTCTTGAGTGGGTGATAAATAGGAACAAATAAAAGCGTAGTGAGCCTATTGTTAGTTTAAAATAGGCTCCGTGGAATGCTGGTTTCAAAGAATTTCTTGATCAGGAAGGTTTCTTCAGTCTCAGGGGAGTTTTTCTGCTTCAAGAAAGCCAGTCTGTCCAGAAGAGCAAAGCCCAGTTGTGATGTGTGCTCATAATGAACAACCTTGGGTTCAAGCCACTGACGTGCCCATCGACAAGCAGGATATTTCATCCTAGAGAGTTCAAAACAGACTCCTGATTTTTGTTTTGTTTCCCATTGAACTCTCCGAATGGGGCAGTGCAGACTGTATGCGAGCTGGCTGTTTCTGCCAGCAGCGAGGAGGCTGTGTTGCTCTGGAATGTGGTGAGACACATCTCTCTAACCTGGCTGGTACGGCTGTACAGACAAAGCGGCACTTCTTCTGGTTTAGCTTGTTTCCAGCAGGATGAGGAAGAGAAGCAAGGAGAGCTACACCAGCAAGAATACAGCTTTGCCAGGGTAAACAGTATCTACGCTGGTGCACGTAATGCTTATCTGTACAGCCTATCTGGTTTTCGTTCTGAGGCAAGCCCTCAAAGAAAACTTTTGATTTTGCTTCCATTTCATAGAAAAAGTGTATCTGGCCAGATTTTATCAACAGCCCAGCTGTATTTTTTTAAGAGGTAATTTTCATATCTGTTCCAAAATGCATTTTTTATAGCATGAGAGACACACACAAACAGGTAGAATCAATAGGTGACTGAAGTAGTAAATACTATAAAACAGTGATAGTATGAAAAAGGATGTTTCCTTGAATGTGGAGATTAAAGATTAATTCTAAGCATAGTGAGTTGATAGATGCAGACCTAATAAATTACATTATGTAGCTCCAGAACGTGCTGCAGCTTTGTAAATGGTATGGGTGTTTTTCCTTGTAAAAGGTGATGAGAACACCACTTGACTTTGCATTTTAATTACTGTCTCCGTTGCTGCTCTTTTTTTCTTTTTAGTGCTAAACCTAATGCTTAATCATTTGGGATCGAAAGAGAATTCTGACAAAAGCATGTAAATAAAAGAATTGAGGTAATGCTAATTAATGCTTTGCTGCTAAGCCTTACCTTTACTTTACAGATGGAAGTGCTCTTTTGTCATTTTCTGCAGTCTGTGATTTGCCACGCATCTGTAGTTGCTTTTAATTTATAGGGTATGAATTGTGTTTAGGAAGGGCTCTTTTGGGACTGGATCGTGATCTGGTGACTGCCGTCACTCCAGTTTGATGCAGGCTTTGCTACCAGGATATCTGTGTGTGTGAGCTGAGGAAAGGCTGTTACAAATCACTTCTACAATTTGTGTTTTAGGAAACTCCAGCCTGAACTGAAGCCCAGGCAGGCTTAAAATACAACAGTCTTCAAGTCAGACGTCACCTCTAGTTCTGTTTATTTAAAACAAGCAAACTGGGGAAGGGGGAAAAGATGATATGTAGAGCTTCTGCCCCATGGGATGGTTCAAAATGTGAGTTATTTGGTTATCTGAAATCTGTGCTGTCTTAAAAGCACTTACTGGGAGGTTGCACATGTAAATATGTAGTAACTTTGAAGGAAAAGATAACAATTGTATCAGTTCCAACTGAAAGCTTTCTCTGGTCTCACAGATGTATTCTGTAAGAATAAATGAAAATGTTAAGTTCTAAGGACACCCACTGTAATTCTTTTTCAGGTGGTATCATGGAAAACTTGACAGAACAATTGCAGAAGAACGTCTTCGACAGGCGGGAAAACCTGGAAGTTACCTTATTCGAGAGAGTGATCGGAGACCAGGTTCATTTGTGCTTTCATTCCTTAGTAAAACAAATGTCAATCACTTTAGGTGAGAATTAAATGTTTTCTTTTAAAATACTGTAATTTTTTTTTTTTTAGAACACAGTACAGACAGCGATAACCACTATTATATTATAATATTTTTGGCTTTTTATTCTTTTATGGTACCGCTTTTAACTTGTGCTTAGTTGTTTTAAAATACACTACTTAAGAATCACTTTATAGGCTAAAGAACAAAAATATGAGGAAACCCTCACAGGAGAGAGGCTCGTCTGAAGTTGTTGTTAATAGACTTAAAGTAACATGCAGGTTTCATTAGTCAGCCACAGAGACTGTTTTCGGTCTGTTTCTCAGTACTGATTTTTAGCTCACAGGACGGACTTCAATGTTAAAGTGCTAGCAAATATGATCGCTTCCTTATTTTTAAGAAAATAGCGAGAGGAAATTAAGAGATTATGTATTTAATAATCAAAGGGTTTGCTTGAAACAGCTTTCAGTACATGTTAGAATTAATTGTTCTAAATACAAATAGCCCTTTATACAAAACTGTAACTAGGATTATTTCACCATTGGCAAGCTGTGTAAATTAGTAAGTTCGTTTATTCATTAATGTAAATGAGATGCATTCTGAGAAAAGTATGAATGTTAGTTAGTAAGTAAGTATTGTGTTGCAGTGTAATGTTCACCTTCACCAAATAGGAGAGCAAGTAGGAAAAATATAGGCAAAATAGGAAGGCAAGATTCTTTGTCAGTAGAAGAAACCTTTCTCAGTGGTCTTGATAGAAACAAATACAAAGTAAACTTTTCAACTTCTGAAAGCAGGAATTATCCAGGATACCAACAGGTGAGCCACTATGTGTGTGGTTTACAAATATGGGGAGTTTTTGGATTCATCTGCTCTGAGATTAAATGTAGTTCAGAGGTCCTGATCTAGCATTGACATGAGCTCCTAATTCCACTAAATGCAGGCGCACAAATAGCACAAATGTAGTACACAAATAGTATCTCATGTTTGCATCTTGCCATCTGAGCTAACAATTTCAACTTTTCAGCTGTATTGATACTCACTTGGGAACTGGTACCTGTCTAGCAGTAGCAGAAAATTAAACTATATTTATGGTTTCTTTCTAGTACTGCTCTACAGTCCTGCGTTATCTTTAATAATTTTAGGTTCTTGAAGCCAACCTCAGGGCACTTGAATATTGGTTCATGCCCACCACAGAAGTGTTGCTGGCATCTCAGGTAGAAAATGTTCTCCAACAGTTTCCAATTCCTTAAGGAAAGGGCCCTTACTATATTTCCCAACCTTAAATAATCTTGCATTCCAAGATCCATAAAATGCACCAAGGAAATCAATTTGTGTTTTGTTGATACTGTTCTTCAGAGATTGGACAAATTTTAATCTCATTTGCTGAACATGTATTTTTCTTTCTTAATAAAAAGGCAAGTCCTACGCTCAAGAATATTTTCAAACTTAACAATGTTAGTCAAGGTAATTTCAAACAAATACAGGAATCGATCTCCTGTGTCCCACAGGGTAAAAGTGCTCTCTCCGCCAGAGCTTGATCTTTGCCATTCGCAGTCTGCCAGAAATGGGTGAAACTGTCATTGCTAAACAATCTTCCCCATATTTTGTTTCCAAAAAGTATTATTTCCCCCAGTTATTTCCCTAAAAATTCCAGCATTTTGGGTAAAAATGCTTGTGTACCATATGATTGATGGCTAGCATATGGATCTATTAAAACAATCTATTTTCACAGAAGTGATACATTTTTTTAGTGAGTTACTGCATGATACCAATTATTGTAAAGGAAAATATTTATCTTCTAATCTTGCCCTTCAGGATTGTCTGGGATTACAAAAGTCTTTTTATATATATTGGCTCTGTGTTCCAAGGAAGTTTTTGTTTAAGCTTGAAATAATAATCTGAAACACTATATTTCAGTTAGAACCTAATCTCTATTGAGTAATTCACGAAGGATCTTGCCGAAAATATGCCAAAAGATCTAGTCTAAATCCTTAAAGTTATATTGTTGACTTCCCTTTCAATGCTGTATGCTTAAACTTCAGATTTCATCTCTGAAAATACACCTTTATTTAGATTTTACACTGTTGTTTTGGAGAAATAATTCAGTTCAAAGAACTGCCTGAGAATAAATAATTTTAACGTATGAGATTACTGACCTGTTAAAGAAAACGGGAGTAAAAACAGAAGAAAGCAGCTGCAGATAAGTAGTATGCTCATTTTGGATGAGAGATAAGTTTCGTGGCAGTTGACTTTTTTTCCTTTTGTTTCTGAATTGTGCCCAATCATTATAAAGGGATTAAGCAGTGGAATGCTGAGAAGATTCAGATATGTTTATTCTTTGTAGTACTATTTATTTTGAAATATCCTTGAGATAATTTTTCTCTCTTCTGGAAACTGGAGAGAGAATTAACATGAGTTCTTAGATTTTAAGTTTTTCCTTAATAAGCAAAATATGCTTAGTTTGTTGATAATCTGTTTCTCTCTTTCTTATACTTTATTGCATATATTTTCTCAACTGATCAAAATAGTATATATACACTTAGACTTCCGTTTGTAAAGGTGCACCGTCAGATATTTTTAAAATGATTCCAACACTCTGCAACAAGAATTCCGGAGAAAAATAGGAGGACTTTTCTATTTATGACACAACTTATTGGAAACTGCAGCTGCAGGTTTTCTGAAAACAGATGATGATGTTTTATGGTTGTACCAGAAATAATAATTTTTATACAGATGAGCGTCTCTTCACCTTTTCACTTTGTGTAACTAAATAAGCAGTTCAGTCCCTGTGCCAGCATCTACTCCCTGCTCCCAGCTGCTTTCCAGATAACCCTTTAAGAATGTGAGCTGTTACAAAGGGCTGCTGTCACATCTGTATTGCTGGAAAAACTCAGGTCCACTTGATGCCACCGGTTTACATACTTCCTGTTGTTTCTTTGGATTGTCTGGTCAAAAGTGCTAGTTGTTTCAAATTAAGTACTTCTTTACATTTGCAAATGATTCTTGATTATAGCAGGAATGCTTTTAATACTGTTAATCCTTTTGCCTAGATCAATTATTTCTGACTGCTTTTAGAATTTGTATTGAATAGCAATGAGAACAGATGTGGTACCTTCAATTTTTTATGACAGTGTTTTCATGAATCTGTATTTTAAGAAAAACACATCCTTGAAATAATAAAACAGTTTTGTAAGAATTCTTTGTTGTATTAAAATACTGAAAATGTTCCGTAAGCTTTTCCCTGTCAATTAGCAAATACTGCTGTTTTTTTAAATTTGAAGTAAAAGGAGATATTTTAATTATTCCAAATAATTTCTTAATTTTTAATATGGACACCAAACTAACTGCAAGAAAGTGACTATTTTTGAAGATGTTTTAGTTTTCTGCATTCTATAATCAAGTGCAGTTTTTTATTGTTAAAATAATATGATACTTTATTAAATACGTACATGTATGTCCTGCATGATACACATGGTAGCATTGTTGCATCTACTAGAGCACTCTGTCAGTTTTCCAGGGCACTGATTACATTTTTCTGTTTAGTTTATTTCATTTAGTTCTAGCAAATTTTATGGCTTTTTTCCTCTTCCTTTACAGACATCAGTAATTTTAGGTGAAATATCCACTAGTTAAGGTTTGCACATCTATGTGCAGAGCTTGTAATACTGTATTTTATTGAATGTAGACACTCTGCTTTAAAACTTGAAACTATCTAATTTCCTTTTGCTTTAAAAAAAAAAAAGGTAAAAAGAACTATCTGTAGAAAAAATTCCCTATCTCAAGCTTCCTTTTTTTTATTAACAGGATTATTGCCATGTGTGGAGACTATTATATTGGTGGACGTCGCTTTGCTTCACTCTCAGACTTAATTGGTTATTACAGTCATGTGTCTTGTTTGTTGAAGGGGGAAAAGCTATTATTTCCAGTAGCACCTCCAGAGGCAAGTAGTAACATTTTTACAGTAATATTTCTAAGAGCCATTTACTTAAATATATTGGTATCATTAATCAGTACTCATAGTTTTCTGTAGAGAAGAAAAATCACTGTGGAAAGCTCCCCAGCATCCTACATAGGCTCAGCATATCATGAGGTATAAGGAATATATTAAAAATGCATTCTTACTGATGGAAAATAATGAAAAAAAATTGCTGTTTAATGAATTTTTTTTAATGAAAGCTAGGTACTGGGTATTGCTGTTACCTCCAAAAGTAGCAATAGCATTGCAAGTGAACAGACATAAACAAGAAAATATGCAGTTCTTGGCTAGTAAAGACTACCACTGTAGTATAGACAACCTTTATTGTTTTGTGATATTTGTGTATCTAACAAAGATTTCCAAATATTCATACCTTGGATAATCAAGGTTTCTGAAAATGGGGCATCTTTCAATTTCTCATTGCTAAAACCATGCAAACAAAACCTAAAAATGTTCCTGATAGTTAAAATTCTTTAAATTTCCATTGTAATTGAAAGAAATTTCAGAAGTATACTTCCATGAGAATTAGCTTATTAGTAATGTATTTTCAAGATGAGAACATAAGCTATCTGTCATGCTACAAAAAGAAACAAAGTGAGATCTCTGTAACTCTTAAGTGTGTGAATTGTATTTTTAGTGGTTTTAAGCTTGGAAAATCTAATGCTGTCAAGAGGGATATAGGTGACTATTACAAATCCTTTTCTTCAGAATAGCACAGTGTTGGGGAGAGGAGTTCTGCACTCACAAGCAAGTGAGAAGTGTTATTTTTGCTCTCTTCTTTTAAATTGTAGCCTGTGGAGGACAGAAGGAGAGTTCGAGCAATTCTGCCTTACACCAAAGTGCCAGAAACTGATGAAATAAGGTATGTTTTAATATAGGTAGTAGCAGTTCTGAGATTCTCAGAGTATGTATAGGTACTAATAAGGATTTAAGTATGCATTCATGTGCAATATGAACATCTTTTTCCAGTAGAATATTGTTAGCTTAAAGGATGATGCTTCTGTTTTTGTTGTTGTGGGACATAACAATAACACTTTTTTCCCCTCTGTATACTACTTTGTGTTGTATGGGAAGTTGCATTAGATTGTTAGAACTAAAATTAATTACGTTTCTCAGGTAAGTTTTATAAAGGCCTATATTTTTCTTAAAGAGGATAAATTTGTGTATGGAAAAAATTCTGTGCAAAAGTGTCTCACAAATATTTGAAATAAATGTTTTAGGCTTTTTTCCCTTAATTGCCTATAGGGAGTAGCTAGTAGCAGATAAATAGTTCAAGGCAAACTAATCCTGCCCACCAGAAAGAGAATGTGAGCGTTGACTGCCTAAAAATTTTGTTTTTTTAATGTTGCTCCTTTTTTCTTAGTTCAAAAAAAGGCACTTGCTATGCTATTTCAAAAAGGCTTCTGACGTTCTAGTATGTATTTTGTTGTCTGTGCTTAGAAACTTTCATTTGCTGTGACCGTTACTTGAAGTTCTCATTGCTTGTCTATTCTTCAAATAAAGCAAGAATGATTCTTGCTTCCCTTCTCATCCCCTCCTCCTTTCAAAAAGTCTGTATTGAACGAATGTTATTTCAATGTGTAATCTCCAGTAATTTAAGATTTTAAAAGGTTACTGAAGTATGCTGGTTTATCGTAACTTTGTTACGCTGTTACTCATTTCCTTTCTAACATTGATGCCTCAAGAATTTCTTAAGGATTCTCTGTGTGTTGTGCTTCTCTTGAATTTTCATGATGCTCTGCATATGTGGGAAGGAAACAAATCCAACAGTCCCATCTCCAATTGAACATCATATGCTAGTTACTTGGAGTGAAAATGCTTTCCTGAGATACCAGATATTTTTTTTCAAATGGAAAAGAGGGTTTCAAAGAGGTTTGCAATGATTTTTAGTCTAATGAGACCGTCTTGGTTTCACAAGTTGATTTAACATTCCAAGTGAATTGGGAATTGGCTTGCTTTTAGAAGTATTGATCTAAGATACATCTGGGCTCGATGATCTTTGTAGGTCCTTTTCAACTGAACTATTCTAATTTCCAGCAATACAGAAAAAGATATGAGAGCCTTCTATCCTCATTAGAATGGAAATTCATCCCATAGCTTGCAGCCTAATCCAGTCTGACCTCTTTAATGAATGATGTGATGATAGTTATCATTGAGGTGATGATTTTCTAAGCAGGGGAGAAGAAAGGGTGGTAAGGCAAGGAGGGAACTCTAATTACACATTTCAAGTAAGACTTCTTACTACGCGTAAGAATAAAAATATCAATCAAGTCCAGTACGTGCTTACTGCACTTAACTTACAGGAGAAAAACATTTTGTTACTTTTCTACAATTTTTATTGTGATAGCAAATGATATCTTTTCTCTCTGTTCCAGGATACAGCTGAAATGCAGAGCTTTGAGATAGGCTTATGAGATCATGGTTAAAATAATTCTGTTCCTGGCATTGCCCGGAACAAAGTTCTCAGTTTGTTCTGGGTTAAATGAATGTACTCTGTGATTCAGTGAATCTTGACTGAAAACTGTAAATACTGATGAGGATATTAAAGTTAATAGTATTGCAGGATTAATTTCAGCATGTCATCCATGCAGCAACTTACTGTGTAGTTCTTCATAATAGAGCTGATGTAGGGTGCTCTTGCTGGCTGCCACCCATTCTTACAGTTAAGGTTCATTAGCAGATGAGTTAATTCCATGTTCCATTAGGCTTTTTTTATTTTTGCTGTTGGCTTTATGCATGATTTTAATGCCTTTTTTGTTAGCCATCTCAAATGAGAGAAATGTTCTTTGAAATTTGCTGTGTAATTTTGGACTGGATTTGTAGTTAATGAGCTTCAGTGTCTTATAGATACTTCCCGTACCCTTGATGCATCATCTAACTTGATTGAGAAGTCCTGCTATGCTACAGTGAAAGGCTTACATGTGACCTGAGTTTGGGATAACTTAAGGAATAACTTACCCAAACCTTCAAGTAATGAAGCTTCATTAGGCATGTTAATGCTTCTTATTTATGCTTTTCTTGTAGCTGATTGCATGGCTTTTCCAGTAACTATTCTGTACTCTCTTTGTAGCACGTTTTCCTATGTGAGAACATAAATAACAGATGTTTCATGGGCTTCTGTTACACAAGATTAGATTTCAATGAAAGGAGTATTATTTTCCTCCAGACTATTAATGGCATTTTGATTGCTTTACTGGTGTTTTATATTTGATCCATCTTGAAAAAAGAAAAGTATTACTATCTTCTAATACTGTCGTGTTATTTCTGTTTTATGCATTTTTAGTACACTTCAAAGTTGACAGAATTGAAATATGTATTACATTTTGAATGTAAATTAAAGAAATATAAATATTCATATATGATAGCCACTTAAACAGTGAGAAAAATACACATGGTATGCTTGGAATATCAATGTATTTTCATAAGCAGATTATCTCAAATGTTTTGCTGAAATTCTGCTCAAGAATTCATTGTGTTCATTAAAGCTTGTATTGTGATTGTATTTCTAACTTTGTTATCACTGTAATTTTCTTTAGTTTCCTTAAAGGAGACATGTTTATTGTCCATAATGAATTGGAAGATGGCTGGATGTGGGTTACAAACCTACGTACAGATGAACAAGGTCTTATTGTAGAAGACCTGGTAGAAGAAGTGGTAAGTAATTTTATATTCAAATCTTTGTGTATATATCTTTTTGTGTGTGCATATAAATAAATACGTGTAAAATACTGAAATAAACCAAAATCAGTGACACTTAACTGCCTCATTTTCAATTACGTGATTTTTTTTCTCAGCCTAGTAATTGGATCTAAAAAAATTTGGTTTTAAAAAAAGTATGAAAAACATTTAAGCCCAATTCAGTATCAAAAAAGCACTTAACGCACATGTTGTCCAAAGAACAACAAATGAATGGTACTGCCAATTTGCTAAGCAGTTCCATAAACTCATCTGTCTTTGTAAAGAATCTGCTGGTCATATAATTGCATTTGTGATTTACATTTGTGAAAGTTTCGTGGCAAACTGTACAGGGTATAGTTTTACGTTGTGGCAGGCCTTTCTTTTAAGGTCAATACATAAAAAGTGTTAGTGAATTAGTTGTACCTGGAATGCTTCTAGTTGCACCTAGTATGCTAACTCAAGAAGTTAACCAGATGACCTGCAGGTAACAGAGTTTACTGCAAGAGAAGAGATGGTTTAAAGGACTTACTAAACAGGAGGTTTTTCTTTTATTTTTTCTTAAAGCTCAGCATTGCTTTGGATGTTTTCCTGTGCGGCATATGTATTTTGCTATTAGTGGAATTACTTGCAGCTGCTTCTCACAGATCCAAGTGACGATGTGAATGGCTAAATTGAACTGGTAGTACTAGAATGTTAAACGGGAGACTTCTATATCAGTGGTGAAGTTAACCTTAGGAAAGCTGAGTTTTAAAATTTACCATCTCTAAAGAAAGGTTTGAAACATGACAAATAAAATCATTTGAAATATTGTATTTTGGCTGAATATTCACTTAGTGAATGAAGAGGAAAACTTTTCACAGAGTTGCAATAAGCCCTTTAGTTCAAAATATCGTAGGCTACTTAGTTTTTTTTCTACAGAAGGTCTTAGTTCAGAAAATAAAATTCATAGGTTAACTTCTACTGTTTTCATGCACTTACTGTGTTAATTTTCTCATTAGGGAAGAGAAGAAGATCCACATGAAGGCAAAATGTAAGGATTTTTTATTTTTTTAATTAATAACAAATCATAAAATAACTGATTGTAAACTTCAGCTATGAGGTTTCCTGACTTTTGGGAAGATGAACAGAAGATAATGATTTTTTGACTTAGGACAAAAGAATATTTCTATATTAGCTGCTAAAGGTGCACAGATAATTGACGTGAAAGTCTTGTAAGTCTCAAAAGCCTATAATTCAGGGATTTTTCACTGTTAAAATCATCAATGAATCCCTGTATAATCACTTTCAGCCAAAATATGCACATTGGAATATTTCATTAGGATTGTGTTTACTTTAGAGGTAACCTTTTTCAGATCTGCTTAACTGTAAATGCTGGAGAGAGCAAAGTACCATTACAAGAATGACAGTGTAATAATTACACTTTCTCTCCATTAGTTTCGTGTAACCACACTTAAACTTTGAAGATGAAAGACAGAGGGCCATGTGGTGGTTGTTGTATTTGCTTGGAATACTTGAAAAGTTTTCAAGAGTGAATACATTTCAGGTTTAACAATGTATTGATATGGCAAACTGTTGATAGTTACATTGCTTTGAGTAGTACAGAAGAGTGGCCAAAATAAGGTTCAGAAAACCGCAAGTAGCTTGATTATTTTGTCTGTCCTGCATTTGCTTGCGATAATGGCAGCTGCTGCTTCCTGCAGCTGTTGCCCTGTTTGCTTTCTCCAAAAGGCTGATGGCTGAAGAAGGCATTTCTTATTATCTTAACGGGAGAAGAAACATCACTGCTGGGTTGTTTTCTCACTGTTCCCTAATATTCTGCTGGTCAGTTTAGCAGTAAGAATTCTTTCAAATATAGGATTACTTTTTTTAATTTACAAAGCAGTTTGTAGCAGATGTTTGGAGTTTCGTTGCTTTGTCCACAGTTATGCTACTGTGTCCACAGTCTGCTACTCCGAAGAATTCCAGGGAGACAACAAATCCTTCAATGTTTGGTAGCCAGAAATGACCTTCTAAATGTAGTACAGAAAAAAAGTTAGAAATAGAGCTCATTTTAGATGCATAAGATGGGCTTCTGCATTTTTTCCCCCTACTCGACATGAAATGTAATGAAGTTCAGGCCATATTTTTTAGGTTTCCGTTAAAGGACAGAATGAGCTCTTAAGTTGTAGCATGTGGTGTGCCACATGTAAACTGAACAGCCCTGTAATGTCAGTACTGTACAATCACAAGCGTCAGGCTGAGACTCACGGAGGCTGCTGAACTTCCTTAGGGCATTCCTCTGACACAGGGCTCTGCAGAACATAAAAGGTGTGAGATTAAAGCAGTTTGTGTTCAACAGAACTAGGTTTTATTCCCACTGCTTCTGCCAAAATTGGTTTGATTTTTTTCTTTACTGTATTTAATTCTGTTTTAGCTTTGGATTTCATGATTCAAGGAAATAGCTCTATGAGATTGACTTTAAATAATGCCTGTCAAGTTACCTAACACTTAAATGTTTTTCATCTCTAAACACAGTTGAGTTTGAATGTGAACTCTACATGTTGGATATTTTTATTGAAATTTGTTTATATATCTGTTAATCTTAGCTTTTTCATGCTGTTGGTAGAACAGCAGCATTAAGTAGCATAGTCTTACCTATCTATGTATTAGGTCTTTTTAAAGAAAGATCAGTTCATAGGTGCCAGAGCCTTGGATGCCATCACAACCAAAAAAAAGAGAGCTGGTAGTCTTGCTTTCTAATTTTTCTCTTCATCTTTGTTAAGATGGTTCCATGGGAAGATCTCCAAACAAGAGGCTTACAATTTGCTGATGACAGGTACTCGTACTTCTGATATAGTGGTAGTCAGATAGCACAAAGCAATCCTATTGCTGGTAAAATTTGCTTTTATGTTTGAACTTAGGAGTGTCTTACACTCTCAAGACTGTGTCAACCAGACTCTGGTTGTTATTGCAATAGAATACTACATCGAAATAAAACTTACGACTATGAGTATCAAGTGTATTTAAATTCTCAAGTACAATTTATTTCATAATTTTGAGTGAAATAGTGAAATACTTTTTGATTAATACATGTACTAAAAATATTATGGGCTTTCCCAAGAAAAAAATACTGTTATAGACCTAAAGGAAAATATACTACAGACTTTCTAAAAATGTCTTCATAGAGGAAGTATTTCTTTAAATGAAAACATGAAAATTTTTGACCCATACTGTTGAACAGAATACTTAAAATATAAGAACAAACACCATTAATTGTTGAAAACATCTCAATTTTTTAATGTTCTTGTGTCAGTAGGTTGCCAGCTGCAGCTAAATCAATTTGCATTAACTCTGGCAGTTTAGTATTACTTCGTTTGGTTTGGAATCAGTGTTGGAACTTACCTCATAAGCTTTGTCTCTCTCCTTTAAGTGTGCAATTCTTGCTACTTTATGCAGAAAGAGATTTGATGAGGGCTCATAAATAATACTGTAAGAAAAGTAGCAGTAAATAACACGATTATGGTATCTTTTCAGTCGGTCAAGTGTGCAGTTTTCTTGTGAGACCTTCAGACAATACACCTGGTGATTATTCACTTTATTTTCGGACCAGTGAAAATATTCAGCGATTTAAAATATGTCCAACTGCAAACAATCAGTTTATGATGGGAGGCAGATATTATAATAGGTAAGTTTTAGTGGTAAGATGATGTGTGTGTACTTTATGCTTGTGTAAAAGAATTGCATAATTTGTTCCTGATACTTACTTACTGGTATAAGACTTCAGTTTTCTCTATAGCATGCTAAGCATTTCACCTAACTTGCTTAACAGTTACTTGTAACTGAGAAAGTTCTTGAAACCTTAGTGGTTTTTTTTGAATTGTTCTTCTGCAAACGAGCTCCTTCATGCTAAGTTGTGGATCATATGTGGAGGTGTAATTAAGAAAATATTGTATTGTCTTGGAAGTTACTATTTGTAATGTTGGTTCTTCTCCATTTGAAAGAGGAAAATAAAAATGTTAGTTTTGTATGAAACAGTCAGCAGAGATTTCAAAGTGTAAGTAATAGAAAAGGATATTTGCCAGTAAGGGGAAAAAAATACCTTAATTGTTGGAAAAAAATATTAAATTGTATTATAATGTCTGAGTGATACTTTGGTAAGAATTGCGGATGACTTCATTTAGAGAGAATAAACTTACTAAATCAAACTAAACTTACTAGATCATCTAGGTTGGAAGAGACCTCCCAGATCACGTAGTCCAACCTCTGACCTAACACTAACAAGTCCTCCACTAAACCATATCACTAACCTCTACATCTAAACATCTTTTAAAAACCTCCAGGGATGGTGACTGAACCACTTCCCTGGGCAGCCTATTCCAATGCCTAACATCCCTTTCAGTAAAGAAGTTCTTCCTAATATCCAACCTAAACCTCCCCTGGCACAACTTTAGCCCGTTCCCCCTTGTCCTGTCACCAGGCATGTGGGAAAACAGACCAACCCCCACCTCGCTACAGCCTCCTTTAAGGTACCTATAGAGAGCGATAAGGTCGCCCCTGAGCCTCCTCTTCTCCAGGCTGAACAATCCCAGCTCCCTCAGCCGGTCCTCGTAAGACTTGTTCTCCAGACCCCTCACCAGCTTGGTCGCCCTTCTCTGGACTCGCTCGAGCACGTCCATGTCCTTCCTGTAGCGAGGGGCCCAAAACTGAACACAGTACTCAAGGTGCGGTCTCACCAGAGCCGAGTACAGGGGGACAATCACTTCCCTACCCCTGCTGACCACACTGCTTCTTATACAGGCCAGGATGCTGTTGGCCTTCTTGGCCACCTGAGCACACTGCTGGCTCATATTCAGCCGACTATCAACCAATACTCCCAGGTCCTTCTCTGCCAGGCAGCTTTCCAGCCACTCATCTCCCAGCCTGTAGCTCTGCTTGGGGTTGTTGCGCCCCAGGTGCAGGACCCGGCACTTGGCCTTGTTGAACTTCATACAGTTGACCTCAGCCCATCGCTCCAGCCTATCCAGATCCTCCTGCAGAGCCTTCCTGCCCTCGAGCAGATCGACACACGCACTTAGCTTGGTGTCATCTGCAAACTTACTGAGGGTGCACTGGACGCCCTCATCCAGATCATCGATAAAGATATTAAAGAGGACCGGCCCCAGAACTGAGCCCTGGGGGACTCCACTAGTAACCGGCCTCCAACTGGATTTGACTCCATTCACCACAACTCTTTGGGCCCGGCCATCCATCCAGTTTTTAACCCAACAAAGCGTACGCCAGTCCAAGCCGCGAGCAGTCAATTTCTTGAGGAGAACGTTGTGGGAAACGGTGTCAAAAGCCTTACTGAAGTCAAGGTAGATCACATCCACAGCCTTCCCCTCATTCACCAGGCGCGTCACTTGGTCATAGAAGGAGATCAGGTTCGTCAAGCAGGACCTACCTTTCATAAACCCATGCTGACTGGGCCTGATCGCCTGGTTGCCCTTCAAGTGCCGCGTGACAACATTCAAGATAATCTGCTCCATGAGCTTCCCTGGCACTGAGGTCAAACTAACAGGCCTATAGTTACCCGGGTCTACCCTCTGGCCCTTCTTGTAGATGGGCGTCACATTTGCTAGCCGCCAGTCGACCGGGACCTCTCCTGATAGCCAGGACTGCCAATAGATGATGGAAAGCGGCTTGGCCAGCTCTTCTGCCAGGTCTCTCAGCACCCTCGGGCCCATCTGGCCCCATCGACTTGCGTACATCTAAGTGCTGTAGCAAGTCGGCAGCCATTTCCTCTTGGATTGTGAGGGCCACGTTCTGCTCCCCATCCCCTTCCACCAGCTTAGGGTACTGGTTATCTAGAGATCGAGGGGTCTTGCTGTTAAAGACCGAGGTGAAGAATGTGTTTGTTTTGCCAGTAGTACAACAATACAGTAATCTTCACAAAAAGAAAAATAAATGACAAGAGATACTTCCCATTTTTATGGGAAAAGCTATCCCGGCCGTGCAGCTCCATCCATGATAATCATATTTTTAGAGTTTTTGTAGATACAAAACTTCTCAGTAGTAAGAGCTCACCTTCATCTTTTCACACAATCAGAACTTTTCTAGTCTTGTTCACCTAGAACCAGGGCATTCTTCATCCCACTGGAGAATTTCTCCCACTTCCAGCTTTGTTTCTGAGTGGGTAGAGATCCAGCAGCTGGTGTGAGGAAAATGTCGAGGTCTCCTAACTAAGTACTGTGGACTCTTTTCACATCTTGTAATGGACAGAGGTGTGAGGCTAAGCAATTGGAGCCTATGAATCTATGCATATCCCACACCCAGACTGCTTGAGTACCTTCTACATTAATCAGTCTGGCCTCCAGACGTTCTCATTGAAAACCGAGCTAGTTGCAGTGTCAGCTTTTCATGAAGGTAAATGCTTCTGCCCATTCTCTAGTTACATGGCTTATTAGGATGATGGTAGGCCAGAAGCCCTTGCCATTGGTGATGTAAAACTAATTCGCAAATTAGTGGAAGTCAAATTAGTCTCAAATGGTTTTGCAGCATTAGATAGTACGCCTTCAGAAAGTTTTACAGCATTAAGTTATTACTTCAGAAAATTAATTTCCCAATGCTGAATTCACTTAAAGTGTGTATATAAAATACATTTATCAAAGGAGGATTCTTTCCCCCAGAATATCTTTTGTGGCTTATCTAAAAATTTAGTGTTTGTCCTCAAGTTGAAAATTTTGGCTTAAGGAAGTGCTGTTCTTTGTTTAAATGCATGTTTGGTTCCAGTAGGCGAACCTTTTCTATATTAAGCTGTTTCATTAGGCGTTTGCAAGGTATCTCTTTTAAATTCTGATGCTACTATTACACTACATCTTTAAAAAAAATCCTCGGCAGTAAAGTTGTTTTTAAATATTATTCTCTTGCAGTTTTGGTAATTGTAACCAGCGTGAAAAAATTAGGTAGAATAAAACCAATCTGCTGTTAATTTGCACAGGATTGTTTACACTTCAGTTCTCAAATTATAGTCCAAGATTTTTCGTACAAAAGATATGGTCTAAGGAATACTAAGGAAACTTAAAACAAAGTAAGTTTTATTTCTCAGGTAGTTTGAATATCCAGACATGGGACTGGAAGTCTGATGCCCTCCACATGCAATAGTATTTCTCCTTGTATTTCAGATGCGAGACAAAGTTGTTCTGGGTGATCATGGGGAAAATGGTGCTGCGTGCATCTCAGTAATCTAGTACTGTGCTGCATAGGTAGACTGTTTCTTCCATTAACCTTATTCTTTTCCATGTGCTCCCACTACTCTGTAGGTAAATTTCTCAGATTTTTTATAAGTTAATATGACTAATAGCCTGTAGTTGCAGTCTGTTGTGAAGAGGTGGCTTTCATTATTTCATTATCTTAATGTCAGCTCTACGTAATAGCCAATCTGGAGTCTTTTACCTGGCCACTTGAGGCTCAAAATATATAGCATATGTATGGTGTTTGTATTGGAGGAATTATTTTGACTATATAATGAAATCATATTTTCCCATGAACTTAGGAAACAATGTAGCATTTGTGATCTTCATGTTTATTCCATGGATAACAAGTTTCTCTGTTAGTCATCTTTTTACATTTTGATGGAAAAACTGGCAAAGACAATTCTTTGTGGCTGTACTGAGTTTGGCTGGGATGAAGTTAATTTTCTTCACAGCAGCCAGTATGGTGCTGTGATTGGGATTTGTAATTAAAACTGTGTCGGTAAGACCACCAGCATTTAGGCTTTTGCTGGGTGGTGCTTGCACTGCATTGAGGCTTTCTCTGTTTCCCAGAGACACAAATTGATCAAAGAGATGCTCAGCAATAAAAACTGGAAGGGGTGTTTGCTCTTCCATGGTGGCTGTTGGTCAGAGTCTGTGTGGGCATCTGCCTGCTTTGTGAAAGGTGGTGAGTGATGGCCCTTGCATCACTGCGCCTTTCCCTCCACCTGCCCCTTCCCTCTCCACCTTTTCACTTAATAAAATCTCTTTGTATCGACCCACAAGTTTTCTAAAGTTTGCATTTCATGTTTCTCACATTCTCTGCTGTCCTGTTGAGGGCAGGGAATGAGCAGGTACTGTTTGGTGTCTAGCTGCTGGCTGTGTTCAGCCCTCCACAGTCCTTTTAGCATCCCTCTCTTCCTCCTCTTGAGTTTTTCTTGCTGAGCACAACATCAGATGGTGCGGAATATCCCTCTGGTCCATTTGGGTCGGCTGTCCTGGCTGTGTCCTCTCCCAGCTTCTCGACCGCCCCGGCCCACTTGGTGAGGGGGTGGGTAGAGTTGGAAACAAGTAAAACCTCAACACGGCAGCTATTGGTCAGCAATAGCCAAAACATTGTTTTGTTATCAGCATGGCTTTATAGTCGCAAATCCGAAACACCACACCGTTCAGGCTGCAGTGAAGAAAAAAGTGAATCTGTCCCAGCCAGACCTAGCACAGTGGTGATCTTACTGAGTGTCGTGAGCTCTCAACTGTAAAATCTGCAATTATCAGCATACAGCAACGCCGTCCTGAATTTGCCTGATCTTACCTCAGAAGCTGGGCAGAGGCAGGTCAGTTGTTTCTTGGTGTTGGAGACCTTGGGGGGAATACTGTGTGCAGGTACTGTAGCCTGCCATCAGAGGTCCAGGGGCTGGAGCATCTGATGTGTATCAGGAGAAACTGAGGAAGCTTGGGCTTACTTTAACCTTGAGAAGAGAAAGCACCTTACCTGAGTGCAAAAGTAGCTGGGGAGGGAGCTAAGAAGGCAGAGCCAGGCACTTCTTAGAAATGCCTGGTGACAGGACAAGAGGCAGTGGGCACAAAAGGAAATACAGGAAATTCTGTTTAAATGTATGAAGAGGTTCTTTTACTGCAAGGGTGATTGAACACAGGGACATGTTGCCCAGAAAGTTGTGGAGTCTGCACTGTTGGAGATGCTACCCAAGGTCCAGAGCAACCTGCCGTAATTGACCCTGCTGTGATCTAGGGGGGTTCAGCTGGGTGATCTCCAGAAGTGCCTTCTGTGTGCAGCAATTCTGTGGAAAACTTGCATATGCCTCACAGTTTTTGTGGGTTTGTTTGTTTTAAAAGACACTGATGTTTCAGTTCTGATTTTAGAACCTGTGGTAGGAGATGCATACTAGGCCATTTCTTCTGTCCTCTCCATCTGCCTTCTTTGCTAAATTCAACCTACATAACAGCTTTCAAAGGCAGACAAATAAAAAAAAAGTGATACTAAGGTTTTGTTTGTTTCTAGTGATTCTACTGCAAAGAAGTGTTAACCCAGCAGTTTATAGAGGGAATTTAGTTTTCAAGTTATCTTTAATATAACAGACAAGATTATTTGAAAATTTAATAGCTGATTGGAAGACGTTTTTGTTTCCAATTGAGGAATTAAATCTGCATTTTGATAGGCTAAACAATATGGCTCTAACATGTTCATTCTTTTTCTTTATAATTTAACAATGTGTAGAATGCTGTTGCTTCTGCTTTCTGGATTCTTTATTATTTGAAATGTCTGTGGTTGGAAAATCTTGAATCAATTCACCCTTTAAATAAATAAATAAATGAATAAGATATTGCTCATGGTGGTCAGATGCTTTTAAAATTACCCAGGTAGCCAAGATCTGAGGAACCTGACAAGCCCTATGCTCTGTGTTCTAAAAATCACTAAAGTAACTGTAATGTATTATTGAAATCATCTTTATTTCTGTATATTAAACCAAGTTTAAGGATATTTTTTAATCCTTGCTTATTTATACCTTCCTTCATGTGTTTTGTGTAAGGTTTTTGTTGCTCTTAGACATTGAGAAGGGTTATGATTCCTTTTTTCCTGTCCCTTAGATTAGTTTTGTGGTCAGTCTGATTTCATGCTTGACTTCTCACACATTAGATAGCTCTGATCATTTGTTAAGTCATGCTTCTAGTCTTGCCTGGAGATACCTGGTATCTTTGTGTGTTTGCAGTGTTCAGTATGTTCAGCTGTTTGAGCTGCACTAGTGTTGAAGCAATATACTGATGACCACCTGAATTGAGTTCACTCCAGGGAGCAGAGGGCTAAGAACGAAGTCCTTAATCACTCCATTAAGGCATAAAATACTAGTGTATATGGCACACTAACTACGGAATGAGTTCTCAAATACAGCTGAATTTATTCTTCAGCCCATTTTATGAAATTGGAAGAAATTAGGCACTTGCTTTCTATGTTGAGGAACTCCTGGCAGCATTTTTAACCAAGGAAGGAGAGAAGACATTGATAGTCAAGGTATTCTTGATCTGATGAATAAGAAAAAATATTGAATGCTGTTTTATTTATACCAAGATGTTGGCAGCAGCTATTTTACATGCCAGATACCGAGTCATTTTATGCAGTGTGGTAAACTTTAAATTTTTATGGAGAAAATGATACACCAGTTGTATCTCAATAAAAATTACAATTATTTCATTTGAATAATACTCAGAGAAATTGAAGTCATTTTGCAAGGCTGAAAACTAAAATTTTGTGTGGAACAATTCATTATTTTATCAAGTGTGCACTAATTCATTGCTCTAGAAGAAAGGAAGGTGGGTTAAGATGTCTTACTGTTTTATTTAAATGTTTTTGAGTTTATTTATACTGTATCATATCTTTTCTGTTTTGGACATAGCTGTATCCAATTGTAATAGATCAAAAATCTCTTCACTGTGCTTTGGTTATATTTGCACAAATTGCAAACTATGAAGTGAGAAATCACATTCAGTTTATTTCTACTTAGTTTTTTTTTTCAGGTTGATATTTTGTGTATGAATGATTCATTTGTATTGGTGTTCATGTTACTGTTCTTTATTACAGTGTAAATTTCAGTTAATTTAAAAATAAGTTTAAGCAACTCATTTACCTTGAATTTCAGCTTGTGTATGTCAGTTTGTCTCCTGAGCCTTCCAAAATGTAATCTGAACCTAATAATTAAGATGCAGGCTTCCCTGTAGAGGAGTGCTACTGATTGTGTATTTAATTTAACATGAAAACTTAGTGATTTCCAAATATAATCTGCATGATCTGTTACAACCCTTTTCTATTTTCTGTTCTTCCCTTCCTAGGAAGAAATTGCTTTACAGAGTACAGTATCAACCATTCCCCCTTCCCTGTTTACTCTAGGACTTTGGAAGCTATTATCAATGAACTAGCAATTTTCAGCTTAGTTGGAGAGCTAGTAAAGCACATGTGCTATTTGAGTATGGAAAAAAGTATCCTCGTTTGGCATTTTAAGCAACTAAACAAATCTGCAGAGTTTATACTTAAGACATTATGAATTCAATTTTGTGATTTTTTTTCCTCAATGTTAGCAAATTCTCATTGCTGCAAATGAGATTTTGATGTTTAGCACTTGATTTTATTAAAAAATGTTGATGAATTGCTGTGATTTGTATGGAAAAGCAGTTCTCAGACAGGAAAAACTAACCAGTTTAACATTTAAATGCTGTTTTTCTTTCTGGAACAGTATTGCTGACATCATTGAGCACTACAGAAAAGAACAGATTGTTGAAGGATATTACCTTAAAGATCCTGTTCCAATGCAGGTAAGATTTCATTTCTGAGCATTTGGTGAAGATACTGACCTCCTCCTCCTCATCATCAAGTCTGTTTATAATACAGGAACTGAATTAAAGCAGAGATATCAATGATACTTAAACAGCATCATCTCTGATTTTCTTTTTTTCAGCTGGTATGTTTCTTTTGTTTTTTTCCTCATGTGCATTCACTTATCAAAGGCAGGCTTGCAGTCAGCAGAGAGTAATAGTAGGATCCATCTGTGCTCCAAGGTGTTCATCCTCTGCTTTGTGCCCCAGCTCTGGTTCCTGGCTGAGCAGTGCTGTGCTTTAACCCCTTGTGTTAGGAGGAAACCACAGCACTCTTCAGTCTTTTGTGCCTGGGGTTTTTCTTCTGCTGGAAGAAACTTGTATGTGCAGAAAATCTTGAGTTGCAGGGTTTACTCTGGAACACTCTTGCCCCATCACAGAAGTTCATCCTTTCCTGTATTCTCACTAAGCCAAGCATATCAAAGCCAATATTGTCTCATACCATTCATTCTCATAGTTGTCCTACTGTTACTAATTCTGGTGCAAGATTATCTTTCTTGAATGTGATGGGCCAGAACAGCCATGTTATTAGAAATGCCCTTTTTCTGTGAGAAGTACTTAACAGAAATATCATTGAATATTATGTATCATTTGCTGTGGTAGGTTGGCTCTGGAGTGCAGATAAGCACCCTCAGTGCTGTTATTCACTTTCTCTCCTACGAGATGGGGGAAAAGACTAGGAAGACACAACTAGAAAGTACACAGACAAAAAAAAAAACAAAACAAAAAAAACCCTCCTGGGTTGAGAGAACTTATTAATGAAGGAACAAGGTGGGAAAACAAACAAAACAAAACAAAACCAAAACCAAACGAAAAACAGTAACTGCAGTGTAAAGGCAATTGCTTGCAGTATCTGAGCACTGGTCACCCTGGAAGACAAACCACCCTAGTTTTAATGCGACTTAAATCTTTATTATATGGCATGCAGCGTCCGTTTGGTTAGCTGAGGCGTTCTGTTCTAGCTATGCCCACTCCCAGCTTCGTGCTGTTTCCCAGTCTGTTTGCTGCTTGAGCAGAGTGAAAAACAGAGAAGTCCTTGGTGCTGTGCAAACACTGCTTAGCAATAGACAAAACACTGGTGCATCATCAGAGCTGTTTTAGCCACAAATGCAAAACAGCACCATACGAACTGCTATGAAAATAAAGAACTGTCCCCACCAAAGCCAATATATTGTCATAGCTACGTTCTGTTTATAGCTCAGTCATCCTGTAAATGACTCAGGCATTCAGATTTCTCATCTATTTCTCATCTTCTAGTGGTAAGTATCAACAAATGCAACTTTTATGTTGCATCAGTAGCCTTACATCTTATTATTTCCATCTTCCCTGTGTTGCTGATTGTCTTGTGTCACTGATACTCCCCAATGCAAATGTGAATTTGGAGACTGATCCTTGAAGGCTTTGCTAGTAACTTTCCTCATGCTCCATAACTCCTTTTGGACCATGGTAGTAATTGTATTCATTTTAGTTTTTTGCATATGCACTTAGAGTTCCTTTACTAATAATTTTCTCTGCTCTGACTAATCTTCTGCGTAAGACTTCTGAATAATTTAAAATAACATAAAGTAATGTTTGTGAGTTTTCTTTGTTTAAAAATTTAGTGACTGGTAGTTAATTTTTAGGTTCGGCCATGTATTACCTCCCTTCCACATGCTGCCGTGCTCTGTGTTTTTGAAGAAAAAAAGTTGGGAAGTTTTGATTACTGTTAGTGTGAATCTCATGGGACTTCCTCAATACGGAGGTCTCTAAAAAGCCTTGGTCACTAGATCTGTTTTGTGCTCTGTTCCTTGAATAGTTATGTTACAGAGACTATCTTGTTCATAAGCATCTGGATGTTGTTTCCATTACAGGTCCTGTAATTCCTGTTAGTATTACCAAAATATTTTTCATCTTGCCTTTGTTATGTTGTTCAGAACCATAATTTTACAGATAGGCAGGAAGAAAAGTAGAAATTCAGTATCGAGCCAGTTCATTTATCGCTTTTTATCTCAATGCTGTTCTCACTGCTTGACAGTCTTGTTTTTCATATTTTCTTATGGTGCAAGGCTTTTTGCTGATCAGCTTACTAGGTAAGGTCAAACTTAGCTTGGCTTTTGGCCATTCCCATTTGTTAACTTTTCCAGATCTTACAATTTTCAGTGTGATTTATCCTTTTTCTGTCTCATGTTTTTGCTTTCTTCTGTTGTATTCTGTTAGAGTTCTATCCAGTTAGAACACGTGAATTTTAATGAGGTAAATGAGGTAAATGAGGGTCTGTGCAACTCTGTGGGCATGTCAGTTTTAACTGAGATGTTGCTTCAGAGTTTGTCCCTGATTACTCTGTCTGAAAAGCCTTGATAGAAGACAGGTGCTAGATAAATCTCTTACGACATCCATAAATTTTACAGAAATCACTGTGAAACATGCTGCTTTCTACTTAATGGGAAATATACACAGATGTTACCTTATAAAAGCTGGTCTGTATTGATAACTTTTATCATGACTCTGGTCTAATAATTCCACAGAAAATAGTTGTATCACATTTCCAGCAAGGGTATATTATTAAAAATTAATGCATTTTAATA
The DNA here is from genome assembly GCF_013377495.2 of Cygnus atratus. Taxonomy (NCBI): domain Eukaryota; kingdom Metazoa; phylum Chordata; class Aves; order Anseriformes; family Anatidae; genus Cygnus; species Cygnus atratus. Next base: position 79,683,865 of record NC_066396.1, read on the forward strand.
AAGCGATGTAGAGAACAGTATTAAAGATTTGGTAATAAGACGATATTGGTTGCAGCCTCAGTATGTGATTTTTTTTTAATGGTTGATTCTGAGCCTAAAATATTTTCTTCCTTGTTTACTAGCATCAAGAGCAAGTGCTTAATGATACGGTGGATGGAAAAGAAATCTACAACACAATTCGTCGCAAAACAAAGGATGCTTTTTATAAAAATATTGTCAAAAAAGGCTATCTTTTGAAAAAAAGTGAGTTCTGTATACTTTTTTTTTTTTTTTAAACAGACCTGGGTACACATTAGAATTTATTATATAATACTGGTGCTAGAAAGAAAATTGAAGTGGGCAAAATGTTGTAGAATGCGTGTAAACAGTGTTAAAGTTTCTTTCCTTGACTTGCATATGCATGGAAATAGATAATACACAAAATTATAGGCAGTGTGAAAATATTGATTGGGAGTTTTTCGTTGTAAAAAAAAAAATCAGAATACAGTACTAAAACTAGGCACCTTTGTCAAAGTTAGCTTTCAGACTTATTAAATAGGATGCATTTTCATGAAAAATATTCATATTTTATACAGAGCTCAAAAAATTCTTGCAGACATAAGAGCTAGAATAGTACAAATCAATTCAATTCTACAGCTGTTCCGTTATTCCGAGTTAGGTTATATATTTTAAATTAAAAAAAAAATATTTTAAACTTACAAGATATATAGCAACATTTTGGGGGATCTAACAGTGATACCATCACCATAATGTACAATTAAAGGATCAGAAGTAGACTGATTCATGTTATTTTATATGCCTGAAGAATTGCCGCTGGGCAAGTCTTTAAAGTTCTGGAGCAGCTAGTACCTTGCAAAGTGTTTATTTCTACTTTTTTTTTTTTAAATCAACTGTAATGGAAACAAAAAAACCAGTAACAAAAATTTTTGCAGATGATGGAGACTGTAGCTAAAAGGATAAGTTATAGATGGTAATGTAGATAGCAAGCAAAAAGTGAGAAAAAAGTATGAAGTTAAATATTGCCAAATAAAAGAAAAAAGCACAAAATCATAAATCTTAAAAACAGAACAAGGAAAACATCTATTGAGAAGTTTAATTCTGAGGGAAGCTATACAGGGATGTGGCAGAGTGAGGAATTGGATGGGAATGAAGAGAAGAAGTTTAGTTAAATGGGATAATGATACACTTTAAAAGTGCAAACAGGATTACTGAGCAGGTGTAGAACAAATGTAATGAAATCACTCTTCATCCAGCAGACAGTGTGTGGTAACTGGATGTTAGTCATCTTTTCAAACACAATACTAGTATTCATTCATCAAAGCCTGTGGTGGATTTGTGATGATCAAAGCATACTGTTAAAGCTGAATATTTTTTGTAAAACACAAACTTATGTGTGACTCATAAGAATTAGTTCCAGAACGTTCTTATCTATTGAAGTTCAGAGAATGTTTTCTTTGAAACAAGGGGAACTAGCCAAATTATTGCAGATAGGTGTGTTAAGATACTATTACTAATTGGTCAAAGTTCATGAATAATTTTCTCATGTCAAGAATCTGTTTCTTAATTAAAATTGTTGTAATAAATGAGATCACAGCATCAGGATATTATTTGTAAGCTATATGCATACAGACTTTCCTGCTGATACAAACCCATTGTCCAGGCAGCTCATATGCACTTCCTTAGTCCTGTTGAAACCAGTGAAAATGTTTAGAGACCCTTTTGCAATTGCACCTGAATTATGACAGGGGTCTAGATTTAGCTACATGTTGCATAAAATTGAGTATATATACTGATAATATACCTGGTGTGATTAGCTATATATTGTTCTTCTGTTTGAAGTTTGACAAAAGCTTACCATGCTGTTCCATTATCTTAATTTACAAAATTTCCATTTTCTTTAGAATACTATATTAACTTTTTGCTTTACTTTTCTACAGGTAAAGGAAAAAGATGGAAAAACTTGTACTTTATATTAGAGGGAAACGATGCCCAGCTTATTTATTTTGAAAGTGAAAAGCGAGCCACGAAACCCAAAGGACTAATAGACCTTAGTGTGTGTTCTGTCTATGGAGTACATGACAGTTTGTTTGGCAGGTGGGATGCTGGCTTTTGGTTCTTGTATGTGCAGCGGGAGAAATGACTGCTCATTTGAAGCATGTACAATGTATGTGCAATATGTTGCCAGGGAGCAGGTCGCTCTGGCTTGCCTTGTGACTTTTGGTTCATACTCAGTTGCTAGCAAGAGTTCATAAACAACTTGTAGTTAAAACTTCAGTATTTAGTATTAAAGCTGTATTGTGAAATGAGGTGTGATAATGATTCAAGCTTTTGCATTATTGAATATTGAGTGTAATAATTGCTCAGTGTTTCATCTTCTGTGCATTAGAAATTGTGAGTGAATGCTTAGGGTTTTAATCTTTTTGAACCAAGAATTGACAAGGTCAAGAATTTTTGTCAATTCCAAAAGATCTACATTTCTTTGATAGGCAGTTGAAAGCTAACTTGGTTAAGTAGAGTTTGTAAGTGATTTTGTATTTGAGAATGAGTACTTCTGTTAGATCAGACCAACTCTGAAAGTAAGTTACTTCGTATAAGTCAACATCCTTATAAATTATTTTTCAAAAAATTATCCTCAGAGATAATTTTCACATCAAGTCTTATTTACTGTAATACTTCAGATATAAGTCCACTGACCTCTATTTAGAGCTATATACAAGAAACATGAACGCTTACTCCTAGAAGTGTCAGATTAAAAATAAATAAATAGAAATTCTGGTAAACCCTTGTGTTACTATTTAATCAAAGTGATTTGTAGCCAATTTAATGTGATTTTTTGCAAAAACAACAACAACAAAAAAACACCCTTGAACATATATGTTTAAAATTAGTGGTGTTTCTTAAGCTGCAAAGATTTTGCTCCACCAGACTTTTTCACTCTTAAATTCTAAAAACCCATGAAACTAATGGAATGAGGAGCATAGATATTTATGAAGTGTACCAGAATAGACATTAAAAAAACAAAACAAAACAAAAAAACACTACTACTGAAATGTTCCTCATGCGAGTTGGCAATTACGAAGGAAGCTTTGGTGTACATTTTAAAGAAGGAGAAGTTTGTTTAATGGTGACCTTTTCTTAAGCAGCTTCCAAAAAGCCTTGTGCTGTTTTAAAATGAAGTTGGAGAGTCAGTGGTACTAAATGTGGGTAGAAGAAGATGCATGGTTGCGTCACCTCAGGAAGCTGATAATAAGGAACTGTAGCTGAGATAAAGTTCCTCCTATACTTTAAGTAGCTGGTATTAGGAGAAGGAAAAAAATAAAAGAAGAAAAATAATACAAACCCTTCTTTTATCATTGTCTCAGAAGTACACTGAAGTCTGTAGTTCTGTTTGTTTCTTTGGGGACAGTGATTTAAGTAGCCCTAGCTCTGGTTACTTCCTGCTCTCCCCCATCCTTCTGTGGCATGGAGACATATGCCATGTCGGCATTTCTCCAGGCACTGAAGTGGATGGAGGAACTGAAGACTGACATTCCATTGCAAATGAAGTAAGATCCTCCTGTAATGCCATGTTTATGGACAGGTAAATTTGTTTGAACATAACGTGGAAGGTTGTAAATGAAGCGTGCGCTTGAAATAGCTTATAATTTAACAACATAAAAGATTTTTGACAAATTAATGGAGGTATAAAAAGCGGAAGAGAAACCATGATTATTTAAGGCTTTAGAGGTTTGTATCACATACATCAGATGAGCAGTGTGTGATCCAATACACATTTTATTAGTTTTGAGACCTGTGGGACACAGGATATAGAGGATTCCTTATGTTAGTATTGTTTTCTGAACTCCCAAAAGAACAAATCCTGAACTTGTCATTAATTGTGGGAACTAATGCTGAACTTCTGCTTGTTTTAAAAAGCCTGTGGGAATAGTCCTCATCCCAGATAGTTCCCAGATGCTTGTTTTTTGCCTAGACTAAAAGTCAGTAGACATGCATATTCAATATGAAACATTTTAGAAGTTTCTTAATGCTCAAAACCAAACTAGCTGTACTGAAACATGATTTTCTTAAAATGACATGATGTGTTCAAACCAAAATGCAGTTTTGAAACATGGGAGAAGTTTTGTTGTTGCAGTCCATCCTGCCTCCATGGGTGCTGTTGCTAGAGTTGTGCCCCCGAATTGATGCCATGTTCAATGCTCCTTTCAGACAATCAGCAGAAAAATATTAGTCCAGTGTAAATGTAATTTTGGTATATTAGAATGGGTCAGCTGGAAGGGACCTTCAGAGATCATCCAGTCCATCTGCCTGACCACTTCAGGGCTGACCAGAAGCTAAAGCACAGTGCTGAGGGCATTGTCCAAATGCCTCTTGGACACTGACAGGCTCGGGGCACCCAGCACTTCGCTAGGAAGCCTGTTGCGGTGTCTGGCTACCCTCAGGGTAAAGAAATGCTTCCGATGTCCACTCTGAGATTAATAAGTGAAGGTGTCTGTCAATATTATGAAGATTAATAAAACATTTTTTGTTTTGTTTATCTTTAAGGCCAAACTGTTTTCAGATAGTAGTTCAGCACTTTAGTGAAGAGCATTACATCTTTTACTTTGCAGGCGAAACTCCAGAACAAGCACAGGTGAGAGCTTTTGTTGGTAAATATAATTTTAAAAGTGAATTGTTTCCCTTGCAGTGTTCAATGATACCACCCTTCTGTAGTAGGAAGCAAGTATACCACAAATAGATAGTGGTTAAGTCTATATTAGCAGGTGTTACAATGCAGTAGTAGGAGATACATGAAGGAAACTACTGCTTAGAATCCAGCACCTGCCTGTTTTTTTTTGTTTGTTTTTGTTTTTAGTTCGTACGGGTTCAGGTGCCATGGACTGAACTTCCATTATGTTGTTTAATGTTTTTTGGAGAACATTTCTTCTGGTATAATTCAGTACAGAAAAATATGTATGGTATACTTCTTGTTGTTTAATGCTTTTGTAGTTTTTGGTTGAAGTATACAAGTGCTATGACTGGAATACAGAAATACTGGAGAGAAATATCAGAACTATGTGTCTTGTTAACTGTTATTTTCTCTGAAGCAAACAAGTTTTGCTTCATTTTATATGCCCTTTGTAATCTAATGTAATACTACTAGCCTGGAAAATTTGTAAAAGTCACGCTGTATACATCTCATTAGCAATGCTTGATATTTCCAAAAGAGAAAATGGTTTAGATTTGCAAATTCTTTTTGGATTTGCTCTTTAAAGATAAGAATTTTGCTTTAACAAATTTGAATACTTTGGAATTACGTAAAACGTTAAGCTAGGGGAATACTTAAGATATTCAACATATCTTTTTAGATGTCTAGTCCATTGCAAGAATCTCTGTCTGACTTTGTTTCATTACACTATTCTACATCCTTCTCTCTTAGGACTGGATGAAAGCTCTGCAGATGTTTTGCAGTTTAAGAAAAACCAGTCCAGGAACATCAAATAAACGTCTACGTCAGGTGAAGCTGTATAGATACTATGGGGTTTTTAGGGGGAAGGGAGGGGGAGTGTTTTGTCTCCTTGTGAAACAAAACTGATAAATCTGAGAATTTTCCTTTTGACAAATTCTGCATGTACTTGCTTTTCTTTTTGGAGTTATGCAGAACCATAATCATTTCAACTTTGCTATAATACATGTATATGTAAAGACAAAGCCTTTTTAAGGAATCTGCAGATGCTATGCTAAGTATTACTGTCTGACCTCATTTGAGTAAAAGTGTAAAGAAGTCAGCATTCGTATCACCTTAATTCTTTAGATTCTCCGCATTTGAGGAGCTTACAAGAAATTGGCAGACTTACGTCACGTATAAACAAAATGCTTGTTTAACTATTCATTTTTAGTAGCAAATGCATGCTGATCCATTCTTGTGGCTTAGTTTCTGACATGAAAGTGCTGTCATGGCCAGAATTTCTTACAGATGTAGATGACAAATAGTCATAAATGACTAAGTCTGTAACGATTGGAGAATAACAGGAAAATAATTCAAGAATGCCTGATAGTTTTGAATGCTAGAAACACCAAAAGTAATTATTTTAGCAGGCCGTGGAAAAAGAATTAGAATACAATGTTTTTCAGCACACACAGAATTACTCTGTAGTTAACATTAAAGAAGATTAAATGTTTCTGAAGTAAAGAACTAATTGAGTTCACAGATGAACTGGCAGGTGAAAACTGGGGGCTTGTTTAGTTTTTAGTTTTTGCAGTTTGCAAAAGCCAAACAAAGAGTGGCAATCTGAACTAATTCTGTTCTTCAAAAAACAAAATGTTTGTCTCCATACAGGAATAGAATAGGAAATAGGTAAAAATATGCGTGAGTCATCAAGATGAAAGATAAAAAATCACACACTTCTATTTCTATCCTAGAGAAATCATGTCAGGGAACTTAAACTTAAAAATGTGAAGAGAAAACAGATCAATTAGTTTGTATCTGCATGTTCTGCAGAGTGTAATGGAAAATAAAAGCCTGCTGGTGACTTTTATGGTGTAAGCTGTCTTCTAAGAGAATGTAAAGGAACTAACGTGAATTGTTACATAATTTTCTTGTACTGTCATTTGAAGTTTGTGGTGCTGAATATTTGAATTTACGTACAATGTTGACCTGATCAAATATGGTGATTCCTGTATTTATTATATTTATTTGACATCAGCTGATATCAGTAGTTGTTTGAGTCAGATATGAATTACATCTGTTTCAGAAGTTTGTACGGTAGGAGGCAGTTCAAAATATTCTTCAAAGTAATTTTACATAATCTGTTAGGAAAGCACCAAATATGCTATTGTGTTTGGAATCATCCATCCATGGCTGTTACTCAAAGTGCCGGTTCTTGATTTCAGTAAAATTTTCTCTGCATACAACAGCTAGTATTTGCAAATCCTAACGTCTTGTGGGATGTGTTAAAACATATGGTGCCAGAGATTTGTTTTCAGTAATTATTTGATATTACTGTTACTTTGTCACTGTACCTCTCAAAATGTTGTTCCACTACATATGTTCTTTGCTCTCTGTCAGGAAATTATAGTTTGTATTCAGTATTTATACGTTAATGTTACGCTTCCCCATGGAGGAAGAAAATTTATATTCATTTGTTACGTATTTCTGTTTTAGCAAAAATAAGTAAATCCTTTGTATTTTCTTTAGGTCAGCAGTCTTATTTTGCATGTAGAAGAAGCTCATACCCTCCCAGTAAAGCATTTTACTAATCCGTATTGCAACATCTACCTGAACAGTGTCCAGGTAGCAAAAACACATATCAGGGAAGGGCAGAACCCTGTGTGGTCGGAAGAATTTGTTTTTGAGTAAGTCTCACTCTTCTTGAATTACTGAATTTCACTTGTAAGTTGCATTGCATTTAAGATTCTTAACACTCTATCTTCTATTGTGTATGCTTCTTAAAAAAGCTGTATGTGTGGTTATACAACTGTGAGATTTTAGCCATAAATGCATGGACAGAATTTTGTGTAGGCATCTAAATATCTTTGTTAATGTAAGTGTGTGTCTTTGGCTGTAAAAGAGAATTCAGGATTGGAATGAGTTTAGAATAAGATTAAATGCCAGCGAAGTATAGTATTAATTGAGGCTTTCTGTCTTTTCTCCTAGTGATCTTTCATCTGATATTAATAGATTTGAGATAAGTCTTAGTAACAAAACAAAGAAAAGTAAAGATCCAGATATATGTAAGTATTTTTCTGTAAAAATTGCATATGTATTGCAGCAATGGATTCTTTTGCAGTTTTCATTACTCTTGTAATTGTCACAAGAGAATTACGTATATTTTTACACTTACCACATCACATGACTGTATTTGTATGTTTTGGATGTCTGTTACTGGGTTTGCATTAATGTTTTTTACAGCGAAAACTCCCATGTTTTCAGTAATAAAATGCACAGTAATCCAATCCTATGTATTTTGTGGCTTTCATAGTTCTTCTCTAGAATAGCTATTGTGTTACACGATGACTGTGCCTACCAAAAAGCAATAGGAAAAAGTCTGCTTTTTAAGTACTGTTTCACTGAGTTAATTTCTGTGATCTGTTTGAAGTATGAGTGTACGGAATTCTTTCTCATTTTACCTTTTTTTTTTTTTTTGCTTCTAATGAAAAAAGGGAGGAAAAATGGTACTTTGATCAATTAAAAAGGAATAATAATTTAAAAAAAAATCACCACCTTCAGAGTCTCTGGAATAAAATTTGCTTTGTATTCTTTGTTTTACCTTATCTACATACTTTCATTGTACAGCCCCTGGGCTTAAACCTGAAGTTAACTCTGTATCACTTTGAATGGGAAAGAATTTATATTTTCTTCCACCTTCTGCAGGAGTTCACAAGAATTTACTCCTTTTTTTCTGTTACCTAGACAGCTGCTTTTTCAGCAGTTGTTTTGTTTCTATTCCAGCAATTTAATAGGAAGCTGGTAAGCCCAGAAAAGAAAGGGCTCAATCTGAAGAATATGTATTCTGAGCTCTTCCATATATATATATAAATATATAAATATATAAATATATATATATATATATATATATATAGTTCAAGTTTAGTTCCCTTCCCACACAGTGTGTTTTAGGCTTTTTCTTCCATTCAAAGTATCTTGTTTGCTGACGTACTCATTCTGTAGCAGCATCAGCCCCCACCTCCTCCTCGATGTTCACACATCCTCAGCCTGTTTCAAGAATTTTTCCTTTCCACTGTGTTCAGACCTGCCTGTCTGAAAACCTGGCAGAGTATTTGTAGTCTATTGCAATTGTTTTCAGTTTAAGTACATTGTGTTACTGGCCTGTTATTTATGCCTTGGTGTTAATTTTGTGATTTTTTCAGAGAAGAGATTTGTAGAGAAGAGATTGTAGCTGTGACCAAAGTAGGAGAATTACTACTCAGATTGAATGCTCTTGCAGAACCTCATTCAATTCCAAAACTTTGCCATTCCTTTGATGCTAAAAATTCTTGCATACCTGGAGGAAAAAGATACATTTCTTTCTTCTGACAGACAAAAGGGTTTTAGTTGCAGTTTTGAGCATGTGCTTGCACTGTTACTGTATTCATTTGAGCTAGAAAAGAAATTATCTAGCTACCTGAATGATTTGGTTAGTAAAACAAGAACCTTTATAAGGGTAGTTTGTGAATGGAATACTTAAGTAATTTTTTTTAAACTGTTTTTGGAGTTTGCTTCTCTCAGTCCAGATTGGGAAGATTGTGTTGACTTTGTATGCATCCAGCTGCCAGGGAGGTGATGGGTGCCTTATTGACAGAGTCGCTTGACTGCTCTTAGGTGCACTCTTAGTGCATAACTCAACCGTAATTTCATTTTGAGGAAAAAGGAAAAATTCAACTCAAGTTGAATTAACATGTATCTCAGCCTTATTAAATATTTGAAATAAATGGAGGGAAAAAATAAGCTAAAACAGACCTCACCTAACAGACCTAGATATCTTGCCTGAATAACTCCTGAACTTTCCAACAGCAAGATAACTAGTTGCTTTCATGAACATTCAGCTTTTCAACCAGTTACTAAATGTGGATTGCTCTGAAATGGGAGTCATGTGAGGCTGGTACTGTAATCTTCCCCATTATTTGTTTAAGTCAGCTTTTTGCTTGCTGCTTCTGCCATATAAAGCAGATTGAAGTCCTGAAAATCTGGTATGGGTCTCACTACTTTATTTCTTCCATCATAACGCACAGAAATAAATACTAAAATAAGAGCAGGAAGGCTATTTCTTCAGTACTTTAAAATGCTTCCTGAGCTCTCAAGTCTTTGACTTTGATGTTTATCTGTTACAAATAATCCATAATTATTTTAGTATTTTTGCTTTTAAAAATTATTTCAAGCATACAGGAATGATACTAAGCAATTTATTATTAAATCTGTTCATTTTAGCTTTATTTCTCTTAAGAAAGAGAAAATGGTAATTTGCATAAGGATTTGTTCAAGTGAATACATATAAATGTCTTAAAAAAGAAAAAGAGAAAACACAACAAAGCCATAGACTGCATTAGTGGACTGCATCTGCTGCTACTGAGAACTGGAATGCTTGGGTTTGATTAGAAAGGTGAAGCAGACTCTCAGGGCTCCACATAGGATTGAACTGGAGTGAGAGCTCTGGTTTGGTGTTTGTATTAGGTAGTTGGTTCATTCCAAATTAGTTAATGGTGAAAAAGAAACATTTTTGTAAGGGAGGGGGTCAACACAGGCAGGCGAGTCTGTAGAGCAAAATATTAGCTTATGTTTTTCCTTTCAGGCAGAGTTTTTATTTGCAGTAGTGCCACAGATTGTTTTTGAAGCTAGTAGTTTAGATTGTGCAACTGGCAGAAGAAAAAGAGTCACTGTGGTGCACACTTGTCAGTTCTGTGGCACTGGGAAGTCAGCCTACTAGTGCTGGCTAGAGATTTGGTGCCTTCCCTCCCTAATTTCCAGGCAATATTACAGTTATGAATGCTACTATAGTAACAGGATAGAAAGAAACAATCAGATTATTCTAAATCTTGTATTTTACTGTCCCCATCGGTGAGAAGTTCGTGCCATACGTTTGTGAGCCAAGCAAGAGAACACATTGCTTATTTGTGGGTGTATAGGAGCTTTGCTGGGAAGAAATATTCTAGGAAAGTTGATTGATATGATTGTGGTCCCATCCACACTGGTGATAAGTGACAGATGATGAATTGTTTTTCACACTGCTCAACTGACCTGAATGCATTATCTTATATCAGTTTATCAGCTCCAAAGAATGTGAAATAGGCAACTGGAATGTCCTGAATTCAGCATTATAAATATGATGTTATTCTGATCCAGTATCAAATGATAACCTGCTTGCACCTGTTGCAACACTGAGGTAGTAGAAAGTCTGCTGGAATTGTTGACAATTCCTGCAAGGCCATGTTGTGTATAGGCTTTGCAGAAATGTGAAAAATCAAAGACTATTTGCTTGGCGGTGTTTTAATGCGAGGAACTTAAGTAGTGTCACTATAATAATAAATAACAAAAAGTAACAGAATGGTCAGGGAGCAGGCCTGGTGGTGATACCGGCCCAAAGCTGGAAAAACAACAACAACACAGTAAATTCTGAACACTTTATAAGCTTTTATTTTGAGACTGCTACCAGGAATTACAGGGTAGCACTTTCTTTACCCTCTACATGGGTGTTAAAAAAGAAAATTATGTCAATATCTGAGTGTCATTTTTGATTGTATATTTATACATTACTTACAGAATGCCTTGTATTACTTCCACTTCAGTTTGCAGGAATCTTTTAAACCAATGAATAGAGAGAACTTGCTAATATATTGATGGCAAAAACCTTGGTTACTATTATTAATACTCTTGCTGAAATGAGATGGCATGTGACAAAAATACTGTTTTTTATTCTATACTAACACTTTTTTGCTGGTGATAACTTAACTGAAAAATGCTTTTTTCCTTAAGTGTTTATGCGTTGCCAGCTAAGCCGATTGCAAAAAGGACATGCAACAGATGAGTGGTTTCAACTCAGTTCCCATGTACCATTAAAGGGTATTGAGCCAGGATCTTTACGTGTTCGAGCACGGTATTCGATGGAGAAAATCATGCCAGAGGAGGAGTACAGTGAGTTTAAAGAGGTATAAATTGTTTAACTTTCCTTAGACCACCAGTCAAAACTCACTTTGTTGTTTAAGACAGATTTCAGTAACACGGGCTGACATCATTATATTTGTAGTGACATCTATTTCGCTATAGATATATGATGCCAATTTCTCCAAAACTGTTAGAAGTTTATGAATATTATAAAATTCTGTTTTTCTTTCAGCTTATACTCCAGAAAGAGCTTCATGTAGTCTATGCCTTATCACATGTTTGTGGACAGGACAGAACACTGTTGGCTGGCATTTTATTGAAGATTTTTCTTCATGAAAAGCTTGAGTCCTTGTTGTTACGAACACTAAATGACAGGGAAATAAGCATGGAAGGTATTGTACTTCCTACACTAAAGTTTACTGAAACTGTGGGTGGGTAGGGAGGGAAGGGCTCTGGTGCCTTTTTTTTTCTTCTTTATTTACAACACACAGAAATGTAAACACCAATTATTTTCACCGTTCTTTATCTCCTTTTCTCAGCATTTCACTTTTTTTTTCTTTCAGATGAAGCTACTACCTTGTTTCGTGCCACCACTTTAGCAAGTACGCTTATGGAGCAGTACATGAAAGCCACAGCAACACGTTTCGTTCACCATGCACTGAAAGACTCTATATTAAAGATAATGGAGAGCAAGCAGTCCTGTGAGGTGATACCTTGAACTATGTTTTTAAACATCTTGTTTTATTGACACAATTATCTACGGACTGTTAGACATTATGTTTGCATTAAATATTAGCTTTAGAGACATTTATCGATCTCTCCAAACTAAATTTAATTTACATGATTAACACAGGGACTGAATTCATTAAGTTTTTCTAGATGTTAGCTTGAGCAATATTCATAGTACTAATTTTTAAGTTTTTTAATTCACATTTATTTAAGTTACATTTTCTACAGAACAAAAATGTAGGTTGTTCTGCAGAAGTTACTCAATGGCCTGTCCTAAATAACTTCTAGTAAGCTCAAGATGTTGTAGAAGTCAGAACTTGCGGGATTGAACTAGACGATCTTTCAAGGTCCCTTCCAATCCCTAACATTCTGTGATTCTATTATGACTTTCAACTCCCTGATGTTAACAGCTTGTTACTGATCTTACAGGTTTTTTTTTAAATGACTCTCCTAACTTCTTCTGTGTTTTACTCTAGCTGAATTGTGGGAAAGGATGGGAGTCCTCAGTAATTTGAATTAAAAGATGCAAAAGGTCATGTAGATGGATAGTGTTGAATGACCTATTAAAAGCATAGCATAGTAGAATTACTGCTTCTTCTCATGTGCTTGCTAGCCATTGAATCAGATTTTTGAGTTCTGTAGGAGTCTTGACATTTGTACAGCAGCAGAATATTTAATTTATTTTGAGGTAGTATTAAGTGTAATATTATAAAACTTATATAGGTAGCTCTAGTTAGGAGAGGAAGCTTAATCTTTTTCTTTTTTGGTTTTAGTTAAATCCTTCAAAACTAGAAAAAAATGAAGATGTAAACACTAATCTGGCACATTTACTCAGTATACTTTCAGAATTGGTGGAGAAAATATTCATGGCTGCAGAGATACTGCCTCCGTAAGTTGCAGTTTTCTGTTCAGATTTGCATTTGAAAATTCCTGTTTGGTGATTTATGTTGCACATTAAAATTGTTTTCTTACTGGTTCCTCTTCTGCTAATCAGTCACAAGACTAATGTCTTTAGGGTTGTTGTATGTACAGAGGAATATAGATGAATTAAAAAATAACCCTTTCTGAAATAAATAGTACTTTTTTTAGCAAAAGCCTTTAGCTAACACGTATGTGCTCTTCTTTGAAGGAGAAGCTACTAGGTCCAAGAGGACAGGGAAAGAAGAAGAATAAAAATAATCAGTATCATATTTCCTCAAAGAGGTAGAAGACAGTACAAGTTAGGACACAGTTGTATGTTGTTGATTACAAATTCTTCCTAGTCCTCTTCCGCTGGGAAAGAGAAATGCAACTATTTACACCATACTCAAAATACAAGTGGGTAGTAGTAGAGTGATACCTGTTATGATTACTTCTGTCTAACAGGGATATGGAGAGATTAATTTTATTTCTCTCTTTCAAAATGCTAAAATAACTTGTGCTCATATTTTAGACTTGAACCATCTAATAAAGAGTGTATATTACTGTTTTCTTTCACTGTATCATTAGCTTTTAAAGTAAACAAAATCCTTGAATTTGAGCTGGCAGAGTAGCACAGAAGCGTTTAGTTTGTGGTAGCGCTGACAAGGTTAAAAGTTGCACTCCTTTTAGTTATATTGTGCGGCTCCCAACACTGGTGAAAAATGACACAGTTTTCCCAGTTTCTGATGGAAGAGGAGTATTGCTGTGGAGTATTGCTTAGACACTTCTGAAAACCTAACCCTTATTTATGGAAAGAAAAGTTGTTACTCAGTTAAAAAGAACAAAGTTTTAAAAATAAAAAATCAAACCATCAAATTTGGTCTTTTTAAAAGATATTAAAGATTTTAAATACCTGCTTAAACAACAGGTCATAAATGGTTATAAAATGTTTAATGCTCATCTAAATTATCCCAGAATCTTATCTGCATGAATGGAATTATATATTAATGAAGGCCTTTCCCTGATTTGTAAGCCTTTTCAACATACAATTACAAATGGACTTTTTACAAATGTATGAACTTATAAGTTAACCCTTAAATTTAAAACTTATATCTAAATTATAAAATTAGAGCTGATAATAGTTCTGCGTCAAGTAGGAGGTTGGATTATATCCTTTCTCAGCAACGTTTTTGATTCTCTGTGTTTAATGGAATGAGTAATTAGCTATTATTTTTGCAGGACATTGAGATATATTTATGGGTGCTTGCAGAAGTCTGTTCAAAGCAAGTGGCCAGCTAATACCACCATGAGAACCAGAGTTGTTAGGTAAGTTACTTGACGCTCTATGTTGAAAGTAATCTTCTAAAGTCTTGTTAATGATATGCTTCAGTGTGCTTATCTATTTTTCTTTCAGTGACAAAACTTTATAATACTACTTTAAATATTGCTATCTATGTAATTTATGATACTGAGGCATGATATCCCAATTAAGGATTAAGAGCTTGCTAGATTCTTAATCGTGTTCATAGAACTTTGCCAGAGTAAGATGATGTAGTACAGAGGCCAGGATAGCTTTACTTAATAGTTTTAACTTCAAACTTACTTGCATTTCGTTAAGCTTTACAACTAAAATAATGATTCCCTTTTTCTTTCTGTGAAAGAAAAACTTCTCTTAAAGCAGTAGTTGACTTTTGTGAGGATAACTCACAAATACCTGTAGAGAGCAGTGACCTCTGAAGATTGCATTCTGGTCTCATGCCACCTGGGAAGACCATGCTTTACTGCCTAATTCTTACATAGTGTGCATTGATTGCTGGAGAAATCTTACACAGGTTAAGATAAATACTCCTTAAAATGCAGACCCAACATGGTAAGGAATCTAACACCTTCTCATAAAGCCCATTGAACTGTCATTAGATTTCAGTGAAGTATAGTCTGGAATATATAGTTCTCTGCATCAGAGAAGGCTCCCAGTTGCTAGTGCTGTGTTGCTAGTGCTAATCACTCTTATCAACACTCTATGTTGTTTTCTGAAAACAAATAATTCTATATTGTAATAGTTTATGTCCATTTCTCTGCTCCCATCCGGCCATGTTGGAACATTCCCAAGCTCCAGGAAAAATGATGCAAGAGGACGCTCAACCTGGCTTCTCTTATCTCACACTGTGCACAAAAACTCCAATCTACATTTATAATCCAAAGCAATATTCAAGTTCTTCCTCAAACACCTTCCATTGCCAGTGCCGGTCCAACAAAAATGCCTGACAAAGATGTGATCTTGACAATGTTTTTCTAAATGTTACAGGCTTGAGGTTATCAGACACATCTATTTATTTATTTATTTCCTCCCAACATCTGGCAGTTGTACCAGTTGCTGAGGTTAGATTCCCTCCAGTGGGAGATTTTCAGAGGATTTGTCTTTGGGCCTTGTTTATCATTTCAACATTAAAAGCCACAGTTTTATGTCATCCAGGGTGCCGTGCTGGGTCTTACCCTTGAAATTAAGGCTGCTCATATTATGAGCCCCTCTTCTTTTGAGGGGCTAACACATTGCAGGCTGTAATGCAGGGCTGTAGAGCTCAGCAGTGGATATATAACATCTTTTTGTTCCAGCCCAGCTCCAGAGAAACATGTGGGCTTTCCTTATGTGGACACAGCTCACATTTAGAGTTTTCTAGAGGTCTCCACCCAGTGCTATAAATATCGGGTCACTTTCTGGTGTGACCTTAGTCTTTACAAGTGGTACTTGTGACTTATCACTACAGTTTTGCAGCTTTTGGTGAAGACTGTCATGTTTTATTGCACTAATTATGGTGAACAAGTGCTTGGAGTATTCAGAGACACGTGGACAGTTTTTAGATGTCTGGGTAGCTTCCCTGTTACTCAGACACTGCTGTCATTTCTCTCTGATTGTAAAAATCACATATAGATACTGACTCATTAATTTAGGCAAGGTAAGAAGCACCAAATCTTTTGGATCAGCAAGGTCCATCCTTTCTGATTGTACCTCAGTGGTCTTCAGCTTCAGACAGTTTTACAAAAAAAAAAAAAAAAAAAAAAAAAAAGGTTGGTGTGTATGCCATGACTTCAAAATTATGTACTTCTTAATAGGTTTAAATTCACGTGATAGAATCTTATTTCATCATGAAGGGTCAAGATTAGTGTCTTATCAATCCATAATTTGTTGTTCTTGGAGAAGAAAGAAGCTTCTTTATCGGTATATGTAACAGGTGATGCTACATGCATACACCCAAGTAATACGAATATTACAGTCACTGTGGACTTAACAATAAGCAAAGCAGTGCAACATCCCATTCCCTCCTTTGTAAGTTAAGGCTTTGTTACTGCTGTAGTGAAGAACAGTCTGGTGGTAATGTCTAAGCAGTCCAAACAAAATGAAGGATGGCTTAGACTGTCTTAGCTGGTCTGTATGTCTCTTCCTTGTACAGCAGTTAGGCAGGATTGAGGTTGCCATGAGCTGGGTGTTTCCTACTTCTGCTATTAAGAAAGTTAGATTTTTGTCATGCTACTGAAGGTTGTTTTGACCTTCTGTTGAATGAGTTCCTAGCTCTGCAAACAGAATGCTTTTTCCAGCTTTCTAGATGGAATTACTTCTGGAAGGAAGGTAGATCGCTTACTATTTATTCTGCTGCTGCAACATGCTGTCATCAGGATATGGGTTGGCCTAAGCTGATCTAAGGCTGTGTTGCTGCCAAAAGAGAGGTTCCCTTCCGCCCACGCAGCCCTGCACTCTTTACATTGGTTGGCGTAGTGGGCGGCTGCAGGATGAACGCCCTCTGTAATGCACAGCAGAAAACCTCCGGAAGGTAGGAGAGCAGGGGCCTTTCCTTTCTGAAGTCAGCATGGACTTCGGTCAGCTTCAGTATGACTTTGCAGTTAAGTTCTTCCCAGGCAATTTCAACCGTTCACCTTAATTGGGAAATCAATATGCCTGTTCTTTCGGTTTTTATCATAGTTGAAGTCATATCAAGGTTCCTAACTAACAAACATGTTCACAGAGTGCAGGCTACTTGGTTGTTGTCTGTCTTAAGAAGATTTTCACACTAACTTGAATCCTTAAAGACTACACAGTTTTACATTACTTCTCTAATTTTATTATTGAACAAAATAAATTTTTCTTCCCATTTCAGTGGCTTTGTTTTTCTTCGACTGATTTGTCCTGCTATCCTGAACCCAAGGATGTTTAATATCATCTCAGGTGACTATATGCTTCAGATGAAATTCATACCTTGTGTAGTAGTAGGCATGAGTTTAGTGTCTAATGTAGAAAATGAAGCTTTTTGAACAGTGTCCAAACTTGTGTTATCCACATCATTTATGACTTCTCCCTAACAGTGAGCCTTTCACCCTCGAAGGTTAGAAGGTGCTTGTGAAGAAAAAGGTTTTTTTGTGATTTTTTTTTGTGAGAAAACTCCAGAATGTGTGCTATTGTATTCAATGATACAGTGTAGAGTTATAGTCTAGCAGTGTGCAATGTATTTTATGAGTGTGGAAAAGCCAAGCATGTGATCTTCACATCTCGTTTTGAATGCAATGTCAAAGTTTATGTCTGAACTTCCGTGGTATCTCTTCAATGAATAAGATCTGTAGAGTTGAAAGTGTGTCTGCAGAGCCTGGAATATATTTAGGCAACTAGAAAATCGTTCTTGAATAACCCATTTGAACCTGCTGCTTAGATAGCTTCCAGACGTTGTACAAGTCTTTGTACCTAACGAGTCAAAGTAATCTCAAATCAGGAATTTTAAACATGAGAGAGAGGGGTAACATTTATAAAGGGTGGGTTGGTGTGGACCTGAGACAGTAATCTTGTTTGACATAAAGGCCACGTGTAAGGGTTCCCATGATGTGCCCAAGTGAATGTTCTCCCTGTGTAGTTAACTGGTTTTTTTTTGCTGCTCTTTTGGTAGAGTGCGTTTATAGCAGTAACAAAAGCAGTGACGGGGAACATTCCTGTTTGCAGAACTGGTCTGTGGCACAGTGCTGTTCAGTACCGATAGCGTTCTTCCAGACGTCTCTCAGGGGTGACAGGGACACTGGCACCCATCAGGAATCACATCCGACACAGCTGGTGGCATGGGGCTTTCCTGTCGTGAAGCCTCACTGCTGAGAGTATGGACTGTTCCATGCCAGTTGCCTTAAGCACTAAGGCATGCTTGTGGGCATTTTTAACTTAAAGATGGAACAGCAAGTGTGTGTGTATCTTTTCGACAAAAGGGTATGTTGAGGGGAACTAAAGATTGAAGTTTTACTATACTTCTTGTGTGGGAGGAAGAAAGGAAAGGCATAAACTACTAAAGGGAAAACTCTATTATGAAAATTTAAATTCAGACGTCTGACTTGTATAGTTTTTAAAAGTTCAAGTATGATATACCCTATCTTTGTTACCCATATTTTTTTTGCCAAAGATCACACCAAACTAGAGGTTACTTGGTTAGCACTAGCCATTGCTCTTCCTCCTTCCCTCCTTAACAGTTTCCTGATTTTACTACTAAAATGCTGATTTGGAAACACAAAATCGGAAGTCTGATTCAGAAAAACTCCTTTTTTCTTTTGTAAACAGTTTTTCAGACCGTGTAGCATGTTTCCTGTTTTATACTAAATGAGAAGGTCTGTGTCAAACTGAAAGTTCCTTTCTCACTCTGTAATCATTTCCACATGTGCTTTGGAGAAAGCATTTACAAAACGTGGCCTGTTTTCACACACAGTGATCCTTGGTATTTTATTATCTTAAGATAATTTGCAAGTTAGGTCCCTCCTGACCTGGACTATAATGAGACCACTGCGTCTATATGTGTAAAAAGTTATCTTTCAATTTGTGCAATCCCAGTGAAGCTCATCTTGCTACAGTCCTGTGCATAAGTTCTGCTAATATTCTTGATTATTGCCAAGGTAAATTCACAGACCCTGTGTAGGGCTTTTAGTGCTGTTCAGAAAATAATGATAGAAAGGTTGGCACTCCTTTTGGAGCAAGGCTTCCATTTTTCCCATAATGAGAAAAAAGTATCCCGAAGGCTGTGCGTATTGGGCATGGTTCAATTTCAGTAGAAATCATGTTACCTCAGTAACTGCTCAAAAAAAAATATTTGTTTCAAAATTCAACTCCTTTGTTTCAAACATATTTGAGTTGTGTGAAATAAAACACTTCTTTTGACCAGTTCTGCTAGTCCAGAACTGGGTTTCAGTGGATTGCAGGGGTTAGGGGGAGGACAGAGAACAAAAGGCGCAGATAGACAATAAACAGTATAGAGCATTCTTACAAAGTACTATAAAATTTATAGTCTATCTAGTAACTATGTCAATTTTGGAAAAATTCAAAACTGGCTTTTGACCAGGCCATTTACTGTAATTTGGGGGAAATTAAGAGTCCTGCTACTGTCACTTGTTGGAAAAGGAAGTTTTAACTGACTGTGAGGTTAATGTAAAGTGCTAAGCGCAGTGTTAAGCACAGGAAGTGACTATATTTCTATGGAAATACAAGCCAGGATTGCATGTCATGGTTATTCTATATTCCTGTTGCTAGTAACTCAAAGTATAACTGGTTAAAACACTTAAGAGCCCACTTAGGTGGGTATAAACAAATATGGAGAAAGGTAAACCTTTTTTAGTATTTTACTTTTGCAAGTAATCTTCCTTTCATCAGAACTGTTTAATATTTGTGAAAATGGTTCTCGCTACTTCACATAATTCTTATTAAACAACACTTAATTTTGCCTACTTCTGTGTACAGCTAGTAGCAAAATCAGATATTCTTATTTTTTTGGACATAAAATGTACATTGCTTTAGTAATTACTTCACCAAGTGATATTTTCCGCATGCTCATCTGTTATACCATTGAAAGCATTTAAATCCGCAAATACAAATTGGAGAAGAGTTTACTTTCATGTGACTGCTGGTAGTCTTAAATGCAATGGCCAATAACTCTACTTTGTATTCCTGTCAGATTCTCCTTCCCCTACTGCTGCAAGAACGCTGACGCTGGTCGCCAAGTCTGTGCAGAATTTAGCAAATTTGGTTGAATTCGGAGCTAAGGTAAATATTATATGTGCACAGAACAGCCTGGAATTGTTTTTCTGATACGTTTCAATGTTCCTGTTGAATACCGGCAAAAATCTGTTTTTGTTTTCTTATGCAAAGTCTGAAACCTGACGTGTTTGTCATCATCAGCGTAGAGGCTTTGTTCCTGCACTTTTTGTGTCTTCTTCATTTGGAACTAAACAGGGTGTTGATCTGAACCAGAGCAATAGCAGTCTGGCCAAACTGTGAAGAGGAGGCCCACTGTTTTGGGACAAATTGATCTAGAAAGCTGACTTGGTGCATCCCATGAAGACTTTGAACCTGGTAGTATCAGCAAGGGGCTGTTAAAACAATTGATGAATGAATGGCATTACAGTAGGCATTACAGAATGTGACGCCACTATGTATTGATGCTATGAGAACACAGATAAACTCAGCAGGCATCTTATCTGTATATAATAATTCACGTTCAAACTGAGAGCAATCAGACTTCAACTCAGAGCCAGATATAGAGTATCCAATACTGAAACAAATGAAGAACCACTAACCTCTTTTAGTGACTCTCGCCACCTGCTGGTTTACCTTGCGTTTACTTGCTCCTTACACTAGTGTTTTCTCTTGGAGAGCTTCCAAACACCTCTTCTATTTGAATTCATTTTCCTGTTGTTAGACTTAGTGAATGTTGTAAATCAGCTTGACAATTTGCACTAAAAAGCTCTAGCTTTTAATGAAGTTTCTGCTGTGTCACTAAGAGAGGCAAGCAACAAGTGGTCTGTCTCAGTTCCCAAGCAGCAAGCAACATGGTTGAAAAGTACACGTGGACTTCAGCATCATGAAAGTGACTTCTGACACACACTACTTGTAGTGCAAGTGTTAATGAAAGAAAAGGGTGCCCGCTTCTGATAATCCCTTTTGAAAGTTGTACAGCGTTTGTTTACTAAAGCTAGTATGTGTGGGGAAAATCAGCTGAAATATTTCAGAAATTTTAAATTTCATGCTAGTATGCCTATAAGAAACTATTTTTGAATCCACCTGGGAAACAAGAAGTGAAGTCTTTCGACCTGTGTACATTATTCAGGTGCTCAGAAATACACTTGAGAAAGTCACTTTTGTAATCTCATTTGTCTGACAGCACTGCATTCACATCAGGTATGACAATTCACTTGGTATTGATTTGTTTTAATGAACACTTTTTAAAATGAATACTTTTTAAAATTACTAGGAGCCATATATGGAAGGGGTAAATCCATTCATCAAGAGCAACAAACATCGCATGATCATGTTTTTAGATGAACTTGGGGTAAGTGATTAAAAATTCTTTTCTGGAAATTAAATGCAAATATGCAATATTGTAAATGAAAATTCTTTACACTTTTTATTGACTAGCTTAAAAATGCATCAGCTTCCACATGATTTTGAATGCTTGTTACTGAATAAATTTTTCTCTTGCATCTTTAAAAAATGCAGATTGCTGTCTGGCCTGTCACACAAAACTGAAACCATCAAACATCATACATTTTGTTCATTTAGCAACTCTGTAGATGTGAGAAGCTAAAATATACCTAATCTGCATGAGAATTAGAAATCTTGGCCAAAAAAGTCTTTAAAAATATATTCTGAAATGAAAAAATCCTATGTATAATTTCATATAGCTTTGACCAGACATTGAAATTATGTTTTAAAAAATAGATTTCAGCCCACATTCCCCAGAATATCCCAAATGTGTTGTACATACTGTAGTTTGAAATGGAACAATTGCTTTATTATATTTAAACTCTTACTGTTTTGCGTATGGTAGCTGTAACAGAAGTTAGGAGCTCATGTATGTGTGTATTTATCCCAAGAATTTGTATTAAAAATGAAGATAAAAGAAAAATGAGCCTAGCTTCCTCAGTTGATTCTTTAAAGTGACCTAAAAGACATCTCAGAATATTTTTATAAGATACAGAAACGAGTATTTTCGTGTGGCATCCAGGTAGGTCACCTCTTCTGGCTGAACTGCAATTTCTGTATATGATGATGATGCATCAGTTTTCTTGAAATGAGAAATTTTATACAAGGTCTCTGAAAACCATTGTCCTGAAAATAATGGATTAATCTGTTTTAATCACAGTATTGTTTTTTATAAGTAGTTTAATGAGTTACTTAGAGCTGTAACTTTAGCTGTACAGGGTTTACCTGGGTACTCACTGTCCGTAAATCTGCTCTCATCATTTTTGTTCAAGAATGTTCCTGAGCTTCCAGACACTACAGAGCACTCTAGAACTGACCTATCCCGTGATCTGGCAGCCTTGCACGAGATTTGTGTGGCACATTCAGATGAACTTCGGACACTCAGTAATGAGCGAGGTGTAATGCAGGTAAACTACAAAGATTAACCATCAAATCACAGGTGCAGATAGTATGTCTTGAGTTAATCTATCACGCCAGGATTCTTTTAAGTATTTCTGGCTAGCATTATGTTTGATTAAAAAAACTTAAAATGTGCATATCACAAGAAGGCTGTTAGTTGTAAATACTTAGTCCATAGTAGCAAGATTTGTACAATAAAACCAAGATTTTTCAGGTTTAGAGAGTAAGATTTTAGTTTCTAGAGGAAGCCTCAATCTGTGAAACTACTGACAGTTTCTCTTGGTCAGTATTTTAAGGATCTGTTTTTTTTCGGCTGAACTAAATTTACTTCCCCTAGCTTTCTATTGCTATCTTATTTCTGCTTCCTAATTTTGTAGTACATTTATAAACAAACATGGCAAGCTTTTCTAGCAAACCCACTGTAAGTGATTAGTTTGTTCCAGCTGTTAAGCAGCCAACTGTAAATGATTACTCCATTCTATTAAACTTCCAAATGGCTTTATAAAAACTTAAAAAGGAACAACTTCAAATTACTTAACGCGTTACCTCGAAGTTCTATAGAAGTAATATACCTCCTTTTGGTCTGCTAATAATAGCGAACCTCAAGAAGGAATTAAACTTACTGCACAGTAACATTTCTGTGTATTGTGCTGTGCAGGCAATAGCGATTTGAGTAAGCTACCATTTGATGCTACTGCTTCCAGGGCAGGGACAGTTGCACTTAAAAAACCTTTTATTAGCAACAGTCTTTCTTAAATTTGATTAGTATCAGCTGAAACCATTGATACATGTTCAGTGAAACCAGTAGGGGACTCCCACAGAGGATTTTCTGAGTTGTTTTTTGTTTCGTTTAGATTTTGGTTATTGAGGCTTACCCTTGGTTGTTTTGGTTGTGGGGCTTTCTGGGGGAGTTGCTTTTGTTTTGGAATGACTCACTTTCAAAGAGGTTAAGTTTTGGATATTTATTGATAGTTAATTTTACTGTTTTCAAATACCTCTCATAATCACTTTTATTATTCTATTTATAAGGCCTTAACTTAATCCCAGGTAGACCATAAATCTGTATGGCAGGTCCTTTGGCAGCAGAAGAGCAAGTGCCCGTTTACTTGAATAATGCTTATTTCAGCACTATTTTTTTTCCAAACTAGAGCTGCCAAGAACTTCTATGATGATTTAATAGAACAAGGAAATACATTTGTATTTAACTCACTTAACTTTGGAAGAAAAAAGCTCAAGGAATTGAAAATAAAATAGGTGTTTTTTAGTACAGCACCTGAAATCTAATCCATCTTAATAACAGCAATCTACCTCTTCATTGGCATGAGAGAAAAAAGGCACGTTTGAGTTCATAATTGAGTCATTGTGGCTGATAGTCATGACAAAAAACACAAGCAGTGGCCAGACTGGCAAGGCAGGACAGAAGCTTTCAGTATTAAATACGTGCGCTCGAACAAATGGGTTATGGTTTTCTTCTCTCTTCAAAAAAAAAAAAAAAAAAAGAGTGCATCTTTAGAAAAACCTGATACAGATAATGATGAGGGATGTGATTCTGTTTCCTTGATATACTTAACTTCGTATGTCACAGGAGAGATTCTCAGCATAGGTTTCTAAGGACAAAATTCTCTTGTATTTTTTTCACCTTTTCTTCCTAATTATGCCCTAGTAGTTCAGGATCACCTATTTTAATTAGAACTGTACTTCCATAATGACAAAAATGATTGAACTCCCAACCGTGTGTTAGCAGTATACTTTCTTAGCCTACCTGTGCTAAAGAAGCAAGAAACAAGAAGATCCATGGGTGCAGCAGCAAATTTCACAATGTTGTTTTAGAGTTCCCTTTTCAAGTAGTGTCCTACTGACCAGGAAATCAGAGCTGTTGTGTCGTGTTCCCCTCCCTCTTTTCTTTATAGTCTAAACTACATAACTGTAAGTCTGCTAGAGTAATGTTGAAAATGTATCTCAAGTAAAACTTCTTTGTTTTTTACTAGTTGCTAACCTATGGTTGTACTGACTCTTTTTTCCACAGCATGTTCTTAAGAAGCTGTTGGCTATTACAGAACTCCTTCAGCAAAAACAAAATCAGTATTCAGTGTCCAACAACATCAGGTAGCAGCCCTCTACCTGAATTCTGCATGGATCCAGCATGCCCAACATGGCAATTCACACCAGTATCACTTTCTTCTTGCTCTTGCCAAAAATAGCACACCCTGTCACATTCCCAGTAATGTGTGAACTATGCAAAAAGAAAAACAAAGATTCTGTTGGTGAATGATTGTACCAGCAGCTTTTTAAGCTATCTGTGCAGGACATTTGCACTTTTTTCCATGTGGAAACAGTTTTCACAACCTCTGAGCCTTGGTGTACAGTTCACCTTCCACAAAGAAAATGCTGTGACTGTGTCTTGAACTTTAAAATTATTTTCAGCACCTCTAATTGCCAAAGTTTTGCTGTCTTGTTGGAAAGGAATTATCAACTGACAAAGAAAGAAATGTGTTGTTTTGACAGCTACATATAACTGGATAACATTTCTTACTGTAATTTCTGACTGGTTACAATAATTATGACTTCTGACTGTTTCATCCACTTTAACTTGTATTTACAGTTTTCAGAATCTGATGTTATGGTAGGAACAATCTTTACTGTACACTTTTATACCATGCTGTTTCTCTTGCTGGAATCATGTTGAAAGAGAATATGCAGAATGGGTATTGTCAGCTTTATTTTTTGATGTGTCACTGATTCAGTCTGAATAGTTCTTCCATCAAGGACTGTATATCCAGATAAATCACAATGCTTTTGTAAAATGTTTACAACAGTAAATAATTTGAATTAAGTAAATTTATTGATCATTGTATCAGACATGCATGCATTCATTAAACCATTTTATAAAATAGGTATTGGTTGGTCTTTTGTGTACTGTAAGTCTACCATGAATCTTATTTTTATACATGGAAAGTTAAGTTTTTAAAATAAAAAGTTAAGTTTTTAAAATAAATCAAGCTACAGCTCAACATTATGGAAACTTGCTAACTTTGGTTGCTGTGGAGATTTTTTCCTGAATGATGTCCTTTGAAGTGTTCGTGCAGTGTCACTTCGGTTTTAAGCATAAGTCCCCAGAATAGCATTACCATGTCTAAATGCAGTCTAACAGACCGAAGCTAAGAGGTTGAATAAGAAGGAGAGGGGAGGGAAAAAAACTTAATTTGTGCTGCTCTCTCATGAGCCAAGGAAATGGCTGTTAACAGTATCAGAATTTTAACTTAAAATATGCAGTTGATTTGGGGGGGGGGGGAGGTTCTGCATCCCCATTCATGACAATTCTTAGGAGTGATCTGGTAAAGAATGAAAGGATGCTGAGATTCACTGGCAAGATGTATGAGATTCCACATAAATAAGTCTTGTGCGACATGAACAGAGCTGTTACAACATCATGCAGTATCTCTTGTCTATTCGACTGCATTTTGCATTTACTTTCACTCTAATTTGTATGGACTTTATCTTTGGGTCTTTGATGTACTCTAGTACATCCTTCCTTACATGTCTTTAGGCTTGCCATTGCACTCCAGTTGGGCCAGTTATTTCTGGAAGGTAGGTGCCCAGTGCTGAACCTTCTGCTGTAAAAAGAGCTCTCAAGTGCCACAAGTAATATATTTATATTATACTAGTAAGGGAACTTAGTAGGTAGAACCGATGCTCTTAATACAGCCTAGTAAAAGTTCCTAAAGCTGCATTTTAGGAGAACGTATACTAAAGTTGCGTGTGTTCTAAAACAATGTATGAAAAGGAAATACAGCTTGCCCTACATTTAGAAGCTGTGTAAGTAGTTAGGTAGATTTTAAATTGTTCTCCTCTGATGCCCTCGGGTAGGTTTATCACAGCCACTAATCTGAAATCATGCCTGCAGGAACAGGAAATACAGTAACAAGTAAGTCACAAAGTTGTGAATATTACTTTCCATACTGTAAAGCGGTTGCTGCAGCCTCTCAGTACATTTGAGAAACTCGTCTCAAATATAGAAAATGTTAGGGGCAAGGTTATATTCTTTCAACAGTGTCAGTGACAAACTTGGGAAGAGGGCATGCATGTTTTGCTCTAAAGCACTTAAAAGGATCTATTATCAGATTTGCTTTCTGCTTATATTTAAACACTTTGCTAAATACCAGGTTTGACTTCAGCTACTGCCATGCTGCAACGCATTTCTTAACATCACTTTGTCACGCTTCTGTGCCTGACAGATTTCTCTAAGTGAGCATTTCTTACTGACATTTGACCTTAAATGAATGAGGGTTTTATAACAGAGCTACAATTAATTAAAATTGAACAGTATAAAATGCTTTATTGCAAAGATATTAAATAGCAACAGAACAAATACCTCATGCTACAGGCTTCATAAACCTTTGGCAGACAGGTTTACACATCACAGGACAGTGGATACTGCAGTGGTGGGATTCCATCCTCAGGGTTACATCAAATCCACAAGCTCATCATCCGTCCATTCTTCCTAAGGGAAGGAAAAAAGCAATGCCTTCAGCAGCACGGCCGGAGGGTAAGCTTTGCAGGAACATGGACCAGCTGGTACTGCTGCACATGGTATCAGGCTAACATCCTTTACATAGATAGGCCAGCTGAAGAGAGTTCAAGTAATACAAATAACTTCACTTTGATCTCTTAGACAGTGCCTACTATCAGTAAAAGATGTAAACAGTAACTTTAAGAAGTGATTTTAAAACTTAGTTTGTCTGTCCACCTTAACTTGAAATCCATGTATTTCTGCCAGGACTGGTGGAAGAAAATACACAAGCCAGGGACTGTTCTACTTCTGACAACCAGTAAGAATGTCAGTCAACATGTAAAAGCTGAATACAAATTCATGCAAGTCCTACACAGAAGCACATTCATTAGGCTCCCTCCCAGATTGTCATGATGTGCTTGACCTACGACTATAGATAACAGTTGGTGAAAAAGATGAAAGGATATTTTATTTCCTGACAACTCCCAATGATCTCAGATTTCTGCTCAAACTTCCCATGGTGCTAAGTGTGAGAACAGTTTAAGATGTTTCCCTTATTTTATTGTAAGACTCCATTTAAACTGTGATTCCTGAGTTCATTAAAACTATTGTCACTTTCCCTTTACACCCACCCACTGTGCTATCTTCTGCAGGGATGCTGAAACCAGAGATAACTCAGTCACATAAACACATCAGAGGAAAGATTTTGCTAGTGCTGCCTTATCCCAGAAAACACAACTAAAAGCCTCAAGAGATAGACCCCAACTTGTTTCTGTAAGCATGCTCTAATGCTTATCAAAGAAGGAGAAAAACAAAAACCCTTAGATTTTTTATGACCAGGATTTAGCACATAACAGCACCGTTACATGAACAGACTAACAGACTACAGACTAAGAAATATGTTAACTAGTGGTGACTAAGCCGTTTAACGTTAAAGCTAGTTAACCATTCCCAGCCTCAGAGTCACAAAGGTCATTTCAGCAGCCCATTTTCACCGCCTGTTTGAGGTTTAGCTCATCCTTGTTTATTACAAGCACCTTTTCAGAGATCTCCATGGGAGCTCATATGGCAGCCTTTTACTAATAACTTGCCCTCTTTATGGCTTCATTACTTTTGCAGTTGAGTCATCAGCGGTCAATCAGTAGCCTGTGTATTTCTTCTGTCATTGCAAATTGATGGGATAACCGTACCACTCATGGCTTCAGTATTGGTATTAACTTCAGTTACAAACTAATAATTGAGGGGAAAAAATCTTTATGGAATGTGCATTTGTCTATTATAGCCTAATTGCTTACAGCTATAAACACAATATCAGCTGGCTGCACATTACTGAAACCTCAAGATTTGAAAAGTGTGCACATACAAGAGACTTTGAAAAGATTACTTTTTCCTTTGTGTCCTGGCTATTTCAAGTATGTGCCTGCACGTGGTAATTACTCGCAAATGAAAAAGTACAAACCCTTGGCAGTTCAGATACATCAGTATTTAAACTTTCAAGAGCTGTTAGGGTTGTTTAAGAAGGGATCATGAAATGCTGCACACTATGCCAATTTATCCAATCAAGTATATTCATTTGGAAAAAGTACTGTAAATATAAATTACTCCAGAAGAAACCCCACAAATCAGAACTGCCTCAAAACACAGGTAATCAGCATAACTAAAGTAAGCTAAAGTAAGATCCCTTCAAATTAAACTGGGGAGTAAGTGGGGATTAAGTCTTCACAGCTTATTTGGAACTATTTTGTAAGTCACTTTGCAAGAATGTGAAAAAGTCATGAAAATGACAATTTAACAGAGTTGCCAGTTACTGTATGTTCCTTAAAGACTATCAGCTAGTGGACATAAAGTTTTACAGCATTAAAGAGTTACCATAAAATGTGCTTGAGGTTCCACATTTCACTGGTCAAGTAAGGTAAAACTATATGATCTTTAAGGGCCCTTCTAACTGAAGCCATTCTACGATTTTACGGTTTTACCATAGTAAGATTGTTTTTCATGTTGGTGCTGTAATGACTAACTAGAATCCACTGTGATAATTTATGTAATTCACAGAATCACAGAATGGTTGAGGCTGGCAGGGCCCTCAGGAGCTCATCTGGTCCCACCCCTGCTCCAGCAGGGCCACCCAGAGCAGGGTGCCCAGGCCTGTGTCCAGGTGATTTTTGGAGATCCCCCAGGAGGAGACCCCACAGCCTCTGGGCAGCCTGTGCCAGTGCTCAGCCACACGCACAGCACAGAAGTGCTGCCTGGTGCTCAGGGGGAACCTCCTTGCTCCAGTTTGTGCCCACTGCCTTCAGTCCTGGCAATGTCTTCACAGCACCCTCCCTTCAGGTATTTATGGACACTGATGAGATCCCCCTGAGCCTCCCCTTCTCCAGGCCGAGCAGTCCCAGCTCTCTCAGCCTCTCCTCCTGTCCCTTGATCATCTCGGTGTCCCCTTGTTGGGCTTCTTCCAGCATGTCCTCGCGTAATGGTGGGCCCTGAGCTGGGCACACGACTCCAGGTACAGGCAGTCCCACGAGTGCTGCAGACTGGAGGGGAAGAATCACCTCTCCTGACCTGCTGGTGATACTTTGTCTACTGCAGCCAAGAATACTGTTAGCTTTCTTTGCACAGAGGGCACGCTGCCAACCCAATTCAACTAGTCTTGCTATTAAAAAAAAAAAAATACACAAAAAACCCCCCTGCATTTTATGGTAAGATTGACAGATCACTCTCTGTATGTACAAGGTCTTCAGTATCAATAAAAGTTCCATTAAAAAGGGTTCCTTACAAAGCTATTCCTCCACCTGAATGTAGCAGTACTATCTACAATTTCCAGACAATATTACAACTGAAAGTTATGAAAGGTGTTCAGATTAGATCCTGAAGGATTACTCTACTCCTGTTTTCATTTGTTAAGTTACCGTCCCCACCATATTTATACTTGGGCTCACAACCTGAGGTACAAGCTACTCATCTGCACTGTTTGCAATTCTTGTTAGCAAACCAGCTACTTCCGCCTTGTTCAAGAAGCGAAAGTAAATGAAAACGAACAATTTCACAAACACTGGCCGGCTGAAAAACACTACCTAAAGCTTATGTGGATATGCCAGCCTGATGCATTTTTCATCATATTCCTTTCGCCGAATCCTGAGCAGTGAATTTCTACCTATACAGTTAGGATTTCAGTTCCTGGCCTTCTAAAACCAGGACTTTCATCACGGTATTCCAAGTCAGTTTAACAGCTGTTTTCCCTCAGTGATATCACAGAGTTTCAGACAGTGGAGTTGAAGTACTAAGCTTCATGTGGTACTATAGTTTGTCAAGAGACTTCCGAAAGCACAAGGAAGAGCAGGAAGGATGGTCTGCACGTTCTTCCCACTCCCCACAGAAAATATGAGTATTTAAAAACACTCCCAAATGCAGGTCTGTAGTAACTCTAGCTCATTGTTAAAAATGAGTTGAAAAACACTCTGAGCAATATGTGGAAGAATATCAGAGGCAGAAGTTTGTCAGTGGCTGTGTCATTTTCATCAACCGTTAAGAGTGGAAAAACAAGTATTTGTACCATACATTTACCAACCTCATCCATTTTAGGCTTTTTTGCGTTATAGTCACCATCTTCACAACCTTTCCTCTTCTTCCTAACCACCATCCAGAAAAAAAGTAGGTTTAGTTATTTTTTTCCAGACTCAGTCTCCTTATTTGACTACAGTATTTAAGATTATATCATGAGAAAACGTGTCATATAAAAAGCACTGAGTCCCAACTGACAGCTTACTACAAGTTCACAATACGTACTAAATTGAAAGGGCAGAAAGAATTAGCAAGTCCTTCACCACTCACACAATTCTTAAGAAAGCATTAACCCTTTACACAATTTGCTTTAATCACATTTTTTGAAGCCCATGAGTCTCATGAGATGAGATCAAGTGGTTAGATTTAGAAGCCACTCAGGATTCCACTTCCATGTTACAAAATAACCATTGTTGGGGCCTGCTGTACAAATCAGCATAGAGAAACAACATCTAGGTGTTACAGAAGAACTGGGTGAACTTGAGAACCAAGACTTCGAACAGACACCTTTATGTTTGCATTGACATGTTTTCATTTTCATTCACTCACAGATCAGTCAGTGTTTCCATAGCATTAAAAAAGATTGAAATTTAACAAATTACAGAGTAGTATCTACTTACAGGTTGGTATTAAGTGAAAACTCCGGACTGTGACACTTCTCTAATTTCTGTTTTAGAGCAGCAACCTCTTCAGGCCTTGGCAGTTCATATTTCTTTATAAGATTTTTCATGCCTACAGTGGCAACAACACAGCTCTAAGCAAACTAAGTAATTTCTGCTCCACCCTGTGAATTACACAAGGTCAGTATCAATCAGTAGTATGGCTCCTGTTACTGCTTATCCCTTTTATTTAAGTTTGAGCCAACAGTTCATCTCTTTTCCCTCACATCTCTGCTAGGTTTCGAAAATATCACATCTATTTTCCCAACAGACTTCAAGACACTGCGAGGCAAGTTTTACCAACTTAACAGGATTTTAGTTATGAAGTTTTCTTACTTTTATTTGTCAAACCATTAGATGTTACAAGTTCTGACCTTCTCCAACTCCCAAACCATTTGCTTGCAAAACTTCCCATCGCATGCAGCACACTAACTTTGGAGTATCCAAGATTACATACACGAGGCTTGACTATCATCTTAAAAACAGAGGATTAATTCTAAATAGCATCAATGAACAGCAGAAGTTCAGCACAAAGAACTACACTGAAATAAGTTGCCAGCACCACATTTTTTGGTTTTCATCAAGGCAAATTACAGAGTTCACATTACTCTGCCAGCAACTTTCAAAATAGATGGGTATTTTTTGTATTCAGCATTGTTCCTTGGTCTTAAAAAATTGGTTTCTGTCTTGTATGAATGCAAATTAAATTTACAAGTACCCTACAAGAAAGAAGACCTTCTTTACCACCAATTCTATGCAAAACAAACCATTTACAGATTTAGCACCTCAGCTGCTTCAAAATTTTCTGCCAGCCACATTTATGAAAAGCTGCCTTTAGGGTAATGCTATCTTCCACAAAACTGCAAGTGAATGTGTGATCCCAGAGCTCCTTCTGCATTTCACTAAGAGAAACCTGACGACTAGGTTTGTTAGGATAAGAGAGAGGTAAGAGTACCTCAAACTTTATAAATTCAATTTAAATTGAAATTGTAGACCCTGCTGACTTGTATGATATAATCACCACCGAAGTCTGCTTAGTCAACAGACTGGATTTTTTCTTTTCGATGCTAGCACTCTCCATTTTAAATGCATGCACTAGCTTAGAATATTAAAGAACTGAATGCCTTCTTAAAATTCCATACCTCGACCGTCATTTACTATAACGATCAGCGTACTGTACTCCCCACAGTCACAGCTAAACCATGCTAGCATTCGTGTTTTGTTTTGTTTCTTACATATGTAGTTGTTTTGTACTAGCAAACCTAAACATCTTTTGAAAGACCTTTATAGCTGCAAAGTAAAAGTGAGGTACAAATGCTGGCAGATCACTTATTTAGCTTACAAAAGTCACCCTCTGGCGGTAGAAGTAGTTATGTGCAGCTTTTGTCAGAAGCTGTACTCTCAAGTCATAGTGACTGAAAAGTTACTCATCCAAACTCACACAAAAACGTTAGCTAGTGCCCAAAACAGATTTCTCACTTTTGAATACAAATCAGTTACTAAAAAAAATCAGTACAACATATATCATCCGTAAAGCATCAGGCTCTTTACCATTTTGATTTAATAACAAAGGTAAGTCTGAGTGTTTTCCCCCCCCCCTGCATATACCTAGTCAGTAGTTCATTGTACTGCCAACATTTTACGTACCCTATGCAAGCCCTGAGGTGAAGAAAACCATTGGAAGCACATTTTTCTGCTTAAAACTTTTGTTGTTTGAAAAAACTTTTTTTTTTTCCTCCAGAGAGACAGTTTTTAATATTTTTTTCCAATGTTTACTTACATTTCATGCTATCTAGTAACTTGGCCAAGAATTTTCTGTTTTCTTTCAGCATAAGGCTTTCTGATAAGTAACTGTAAAGAGAAATGAAAGAATAATTTCCTAAAATAAAGTGCCATAATTACTTGTGACAGCTATCATTAGTTAATAAAACACCTATTTCCATCTGCTAAAGTGTTATGATTAGACTTAGTAAGAACACTTTTGTTGCAGAAGTGCTATAAAGTGACAGAAAAGCAAATCCTTCACTTCCAGCATTCTTCTGTTTCTCAGATTCAAAAGTCCTTTTAGTAACAACATAAACACAGCACACCCGAGGAACACCATTACACAGGTATTTATCACATTCCAGTGTTTAAAAAAAAAAGGAACTTAAGATTTAAGTGAATTTAGATGAAAACTTAATCTATTAAACAGAATATTGAACACATGGTACAAGACCTCTGAGTAAGAATATGAAAAGTTTAGAGACTAATCTCACTTTCGGCTTTAGCACTTGCTTTCTCATTTATGCTTCCAAATCTTAAAACAAACAAAAAAAAAAAAAGGAAAAAAAATGCACACACCAGCAGGTTAAAACCACAAGATACATAAGCAACAATCCTTGTCAAGATCTACAGAAAAAAAAAAAAAAAGTTTATCCCTTGCTGGGAAGAAAACTTGCATGTAAAATCCAAGGACTCTTAAAGTGTGATATTATCAGTCTGTGTGAACAGAAAACTTATTTATAAGATAGATATACTCAGCTGTGTCAGTTGCAGCTCACAGTCTGAGGCCCCAGCCACCGTTAATTGCTACAAGCTAGCAGCTGCTCACTTAGTGCCACTGCTCATACAACCTTAAGAGCACTTTGCTGACACTGTAACTGGAGACTAACTAGTAGCCATTATTTGCCAGAGACTGGTTGCTGTTGTTTTTCCTGAAACTGTAACTTCCTGAAGACTGATTTATACACACTGACATCCGGGACCAACAGATTTTCAAGCCTCTGTGTTCTAACCCAGCTCTGTCCTGCCAATGCAGGGACCCCTACTCACAGGCCCTCAAGACCTGTGCTGCAGCTTCTGTCACGTGCAGCAGCTGAAGCTGATGTGAAAGAGTGACTGACAAGGTTGTAGCAACTGTAGGTGCTGATGGGTGACAAAGAATTTGTTTTTTTTATGAGTAGACAAAGCTCACATACCTTGAATCACATGCTACCTACAAACTATTCTAGTTCCTTTTATATCCAAGCTTTCTGAGTTTTGATGTATGGAGTACAGAAAATAAGTTCAGGAATGAGATCGACAAGTTGTAATAAGCACTTGAACACTGGCACACTCTTTTGAGAAGACAGTGAATCCTGAAGAGCATCCTCCCATGCTGCGGAAGATCCTTTAAACAGAATGGCTTTAATAAATTGTCTTTCCACATTGATATCAAAGCCTTTCATGATGCCTTTAGAAACAGAAGTGGATAGGCCACAGAAAAGAAATGGAGTTACTTAAAGAGCACTTTATTAGTAGTACATTTCTGTGCACACTAATGGTTGTACCAACCAAGTGCAGCACTTACTGTTTCTGCACGGCTAGTAGCCATCAGTTCAGAGAAATACTATTTGACTCCAAAATCTTAGGTATCTTAGAAATTCTTAACAATCTTACTTTTTTGTTTCAGTGATTCTTTAGGTGTTTCATACCGTCACTTTCTACTGCACTTCCAGTCTCTTCACTCTGATCTTCACTATCAGTCTGAAAATCCTATTCTGTTCTAATTAGGGCAAAGCTGTCACTTTGGAAGAAGCGAAAAAACATTTCAAAGGAATATAAAAAACAGACACCAACTAAATGCATAGCTCGGGCTTTTCAAAAGTAGAAAAAAAAATCACTACAGCTTTAGTTTTGAAACATACTTAATGCAGCAGACTGTTAACTACCAAGTAAATGCATACTTCTACTAGTCAAGAACATCTACAGTAAAGTTTTATACAAGTAGCAAATAAATCCCTCCAAAGAAATGAAAACACTACCTCTCCATATTAATTCCCGCTCTTGAAGCACTAGATAGGATAGAAGTGAGAGCTATCTGTGAGGGAGTAAAGAGTAGATATGCATCTGTCAGAGCCACTCGATTGAGAAAGTCATCAGCCGTTTTCCTCAACACTTCAGGATTCTCCAGCATTGGATAACGAGTCTAGAAAATAAACAGGAAAGTAAGTAGCTGTTCCTGATCTTCCACTCGTCAGCTCAGAATGCCAAACTCAATAATGTACTGTAAAGCAAAAGAGTAGCTGGCCATTGTATTCAAAATAAATAACGTGTAAAGAGCACAACAAAACTCCTTTCAAACACCTATCATTCTACAATCAACATCATTAAGAGCACACTTAATTTTTCTAACAAGCCATGACATTTGTCTAACATTAGCATATGAAGTATGCAGCACATAAAATGTTATTACCTTCAAATCAATTAGAAATCCCTCAAACGGCCTGTATGGATTGTGCACGATAAGATGGAAGTTCAGCTGCTGAATAAGTAGCAGTTCATATTCCAGTATCTGTTCAAGAGCTTTTTCTTGTCCAAGAGGGCTTTCCCGAAGGTTACCAACAAACTGTGCACTGGACACATTAAATTCATCTACTTTACAGGCCAAAAACGCACATGTTAGCCTTGAGGAGGTTAAAAGGAAAAAAAAAAAAAAAAAATCATATCTGCAGCATCCATGTTTTCATGAGAACTTCTGTGCAGAATTATTTTTTTAATCTTCAAAGTACCATGTTTAGAACACAAACTTTTCCAAGTAGAAACAGAAGGTGACCAGACTAGGTCTTCACATACATTTAATCTTTTATTTTTTTTTTTTTTAAATATCTTAACAAATGCCAAGTATACTTCTAATGTTCTAATCAATACGGTAAGTCAAGGTGTGTTGATAACTCACATTATTATCCGAGGATGATACTCCATCACTGAGTTGTTGAGGTAAAAGCGTTTGAAATACATGCAAGCTGTTCCCTTCATTAAAAAAAAAAGAAAAGGGAGGGAGGGAAAAGTATAGAAGCAAAAATAGATTGAGAAAAATTAAAATAAAATCACACAACAGTAACAAGTGTGAATATATACTACAGGCATGCAGGACACAATACAGGCACAAATGCCATGCCATTAAACATTCCCATATCTAGTACATTTGCGGGTGTAATAAGCTTACAAGATTGTGGTTTGGTTACCTTTTCTGCCATTTCTAGACATACATGTAAGAAGACTGTGCAAAAAGTTGATGGCATCTTCATGAGAATCTGACCTTGACATGAAATTTAAAAGACAGTGAAGGTCAATTTTCCCGCGTGTTTAAAAGTGACACTTCTCTGGGTGTCTGTAAGTACCTCAGCCTGTCAACACTGAATTTCCCACTGATCTGAAACCCACCAGCATGAAATCAGGTATTTCAAACCTGTTACTTGGGAAGTCTGACTCAGCACACTGACTTAAGGCAGCCA
Organism: Cygnus atratus; assembly: GCF_013377495.2. Taxonomy (NCBI): domain Eukaryota; kingdom Metazoa; phylum Chordata; class Aves; order Anseriformes; family Anatidae; genus Cygnus; species Cygnus atratus. The sequence goes on from NC_066396.1 coordinate 79,720,442, forward strand.
ATTCTCAAATATAAGGCCAGGTTTCATACAGCATATAGTGGCAGCCTAATGATGCATAGCAAATGCATTTTTAAGCAAGATACTATTTTCGTTACTCACCACAGTGGCCAGAAAGGGAGATGACTGATGGGGATACTTCTGAATGACTAGCTGGCAGAAGGAGCCCAGTTTAAGTCCCTGCTTCAGCTCCCTCCCCCTTAGTGCACTCTTCTGCCTTCAAGGTAAGTCACCTCAGAGGTCCTTTTTTCCAAGCTAGTACAGGTGCCTGAACTAGCACACTTTGCTCAGATGCACACCAGTGCCGGAAAAAAAACTGTGCACCTCAGCTTTGGGACCTCTCCAGCTCCCCCTGCAGCATCGAGGCTGTTTTATTGTCTCACTAACTCACCGAAATCAATTTCAATGAATTGAAACATTTGTATCATGAACTGTATCATTGAAAAGCTCTAGATTTGTTTCTATTCCTTGATGATGGAAGGGGAAAGGAAAATGTTACCCAATGCAAGCATTACAGCCACAGGAAACAAACGAAGCTGAGAAATTACTGTTTTTAAGACTGGTGCACTATCCAGAAAACAAAGGGAGAGAGAAAGCAGCCTGAAACGCGATGTGCAGCACCGGAGAGGCGGAAAATAAAGGGATATTCGTGCTCCCAGGAGTCAGACGAGCAATGCCAAAGCACACGAAACGCGTCGCGGACCACAAAGCACGGGGTCACGGCGCCTGCTTACCACCACCGACCGCGGCATAGCGGGCTTAAAGACGGCGCAGAAATCCAGCAGCCGCTTCTCGTAGTACTTGCAGATCGCCAGCTCCTCGTGGGGCTCCAGCAGGCACGGCTCGCTCGGCGGCACCTGTGAGGGGACACAGCCGGATGGGACAATGGGCTGGGGGGGGGGGGGGGTGCCCCTCTCCCCTCACAGCCCGGGGCCCCGCCGCCACCTTCCCCCCTCCAGCCCGCCCCGCACCTTCCCGTTCGCCGCCACCCTGCTGCGGAACTTGCGGTTGGCCTCGGCGCGGCTCCGAGCCAGCTCCTCCTCGCTGCCGAAGGTCCAGTGCCGCCGCTGCGTGCTGCTGTGGAACATGGCGGCGACAACCAGCCGCCAACCATCACCTTCGCGGCTGGGCCCTTTGGGGCGGGGAGGGAAGATGGCGGCCGCGGGGCGGGGCGGGGCGGGAAGATGGACGTGGGTGAGCTCAGTCAGCGCAAAATGCGCCGACCCGCTGGTGTTCTAGACACGGCCACGGAAAGAAGTGAAATAAAACCTCACAAAAAGTAGTTAAAGTTAACCAGAGGAATATGTGTGGAAAGAGAGAAAACAGGCCATGTTCGGGTGTGTGGCTGCCAACACAGCCTACACCTCTACGATAGTACAAAACTAACCACAGTCGTTAGTCTTTTCCTGGGTCTTTTCACATAATGAAATGTGAACTTTGACAAGGAAGGGAATTGTGGTCTGGGCCAGAGTCAGCATGGCATGAAATACCTGCTGGTACAGGAAACCCTGAAAACGAAGAATCTCTTTTTTCTTGTGATAATGTAGCAAGAGGACTTGCTGCCCTGCCTCTTGCAGTGGTCAGCCTTACATTTACATTTTTTGTTACAGTAATGCATAGCTATAAAATGCAAATTCCTGTTTTTTCTCAAGCTTCTCAAAAAATTGTGAAGTGCGCTGACATCAAAAAATAAACTCTCCTTGTTCCAATGCATTTCACTGTTTTGTTTTCATCCATGTACCTATAAAACCATATAATCCATCAATATCAAATAATAATACATTCAGGGAAAACAAAACAAACAAACAAACAAAAACAGGGAATAATATATGTTATGCCAATTGAAATCAATCTCCATGAGTTTTCAGTGAAACATTTGAAAACAAAGGGTCCTCCAGTGGTTCTTCTAGTCTTTTCTCCTATGTAAAGTCAGGATTGATTTCATAATTGCTAAACTGTATCCTGTAAGTTGATGTATAGTCTTCATGAGTGTCTCAGTGAAGGTGACTTAACAACACGCTGTGTTAGCTGGTCCCATCATTTCACCCATCACATGGTTCTCTCCAGAACTTTGTATATTTTCCCTGTTGGTGCTTTCATTTTAGATAATTATGTGGCTTGGTGTACATAGGCAAGCCAATGACACTGACATTTGGTTACTTAAGTTTCTATTTGGTCTTTTTTTCTAGATAGCACATACCTGCTTACCAGAACTTGCTTCCTTTCTAGTGCTCTGCTGAAGGTGTACTGGGAGCCTTGCAGAAGATGTATGGCAGAGTTAGTGGTTTTGGACAGCCATCTTTGCTCTGCTGGGGCTTTGTGCATGAGGCTTCAAAAGCCCTTATGTTAGCATGAGTGGTCTCAAAAAGGATATCCCAGTCCATCAGGAGGAGATGTGTGGTTTCATTTGTTACGCAAAATAGAAGGCAGCCAGGTGCATGAGGGGGCAGGAACCTCTCCGCACAGCAGATTGGCGCAGCATGCCCTGGGAAAATCCATCTAGGGTCTACTCAATGCTACATGAATATGGGGTCCCCAGCACCTGAAGGGACACTATCTGTATATTTTTTTTTTCATTTTGGCATATTAAAATAGCTATTTTATTAAGCTATTCATTGTTGAGCCATTCACATTGAGATGCAGAACTGAGTTGAGGAGGAGGACAGGGCTGAGAGAGAAAGAGAAGAAGCCTCAGCACTGTTCAGGCACTGTTCAGCATTATCCAAAACGCTGCTGTGTAATCAACAAGATTTTACCCACAAATTCAAATCATAGCACCATACAGGCTGCTATGAAGAAAGTTTTAATGTGTTATTTTAAAATTTTAATGTGTTATGTGTTTTAATGTGCATAAAATTTTAATGTGTTATCTCTTAATGCAAAAACTTAATAAAAATAGAAATGCTGTAGTCCAATTCCTTGCACAAGTAACCAAATCTATGGAGAGTTGTTTCAAATACACTAATAAAGTGCAGAGTAGGCATAAATAGTTTGTTATTAAAATCAGAAAGATAACAACAACAGAAATTTGTTTCAGAAACTGAAATGTAATGTTTTAAAACAGAGCAACTTAACTATGAAATGTGGAAATATGTTAGACAAAGTAGCCCATTTTATTTTATTTTTTCTAGTTTCCAGTTATGGAAAGAGAAATTCAGTGAATTTTCATAAGTAACTGTATCAGTTATTAATCCATTACTCTACCTCCTCAAGTGTAAAAGCTTGCAGTGTATCTGTTGCTCTGATTTTAAGCATCACGTGCACAGGACTATTTTTTCAGAATTATGCAAATTGTGAAGTAGCAGAGCAAAACTTGTGGGATAATGAAACTTATCCAGTTGCTCAGTCATTTGAAAATGTGCTCAGCAATTTCTCAGAAAAATTACCTTGAAGCATAAATAAGGTCCCCCGCCTAGGGCTAAATGTTGTTTTGGTTCAGGAATCCATTTCTGAACTTGAGCTAGAATACTTGGCTGGAAACAGAGCACAATTTATCTGCTTGTTATCAACACATACCACGGAGTTATCCCTCCTAATGTCATATCTGAGCAGAGCCACAGTGCTCTTTAAGGAAAAAGTTTCTTCCATATCTATGCATTGAAATGTAGCATTTTCTTGAGAACAATTCTAATAAGAAGTGAATGAGGGGAGGTAAAGGGTTTGATGCTTGCACGGGGAGTGTAGAGTGATTTAATGATAGGGTGGGTGCACAAATGTGGATACCACTTGCTGAGCTAAAACCTGTATTTGGTATAGAGTGTAAGTGTATGGTGAACTGTATGTCTTGTGCTTTCTTCTTTGAAGGACAATCTTCTGCAAGGCTTCCAGAACTCAGTTATAATGCATGGAGAATTGCTGAGAGACAAATGGTAATCCTCAGGTCAAACTGAGGCACACTGGCATCCTCTGAATAGCATTTCTTCTTCTTTCTTTCTCTGGCTTTGTACAACTTTGCAATTCTCTTTTTTTTTTTTTCTTTTTTTTTTTCTTCTTGCTTTTTGCTTCCTTATTATTATTATTATTATTATTATTATTATTTATTTATTTATTTATTTTTATTTTATCTGCCCTTCTAAACAGCAGAGGGTTGATTTCAATCATATTTGCATGTATGAAGTCTTTTTCTAAGTGCTCTTGCTGTGACTCCCTGCGTCACCCATTCCCCAGTCACAAGACAAGTCTGCTTGGATTTTCTGTTTGTTGCATCCTTTACCTCAAGGGAGTTTGGGTGAGATGGACCTGTGGCATGGGACTCTCGTATAAAAATAGCTGATAACTTTCCAAGATCCTGAAAATATTCTGTCCCTCCTATAAGCTAGGGGTAAGTGTACTTACTAGGGGTAAGTAACATACTACTTAAATTTAGAATAAAACTTCTATTGCCTTCAGTGTGAGCCAGCTGAGGTTCTTACTGTCTCTTTATAATCCTTTGTACCACCAAGGTCTTAAGATCTTGAAAACTGCCTGTGTGTGTTTTTCAAGCCTTCATTACATGGATTCACATGTAACTACACTATGGTTGGTACTGTTGTCGGCATAGATATGGCCTGAACAGGAGCATTTTTTTCCAGAAATGTGTGAGGACAAAAAAAAATGGGGCGGAATAGTTAACATAAGCATACAGCAGCCAGTTCAATTGTAAGCTTCATTTACAAATTACATGTATGAAAATCACTACAAGAAATGCAGGTGTGGATCTACTGAAAAATATGTTCAGTAGCTGTGGGCATAGGGAGAGCACCCTATTCATTTTTTTACAGAATGCATCACCATGTGCTCACTTTGAGTAAAATCATTATAGTGAGATTTCTAAAGTGGTTCTAAGGGTGGTCCTACAGTGATGTAGGAAAAAACCATCCAGACAGGGGATGTTGTTTCTTTGTTCAAACTGTAACCAAGCATAACACCACATCTGGAAGAGGTGGAACATAAACCTGAAAAATCGTTGAGAATTATGTTTCTGTCAGCTTCCATGAAGGAAAAAATAAAGTTTCCTGTGGTACAATCAAATTGATTTGGAATTTGGAACCAGGACCTCTTTTTCTGACTCACCATCTTACACAGGACATGTCATTTATCTTCAGTTTTCCCATATTCCTGTTAAGGCTGCTGCTAATTAACCTTGTATTTATTTATTTTTTTTTAGCAACTGTAAATTAAAAGTGCTGTACAGTGGCCTCTGAGTGTTAAAGAACTGTGCTGATACTCTAAAGGAGATATATGCTGAATTTAGCATGCAATGTTTTTACAGTAAAGATAGGAAACATGCAGTCAAGTCAATGTCACGTGTATTCTAGAACTATGGAGGAGCTCAACGGAGCTGCATTTCACCAAATGATGGAGGAAAATGTACCTGGGATTATGTGAATGGTAAAAAAACAGAGCAGGTCTATGATATAATGATAAAATTATTTGCCTAGTCTTTAAAAAACACTCTATCTAAATATTACTAAGGTCAAAGAACTGGAATTTTGTGAAGCCACTGCCAAGGAGAATTGTTTTCAGACAGAAATATTTTCAGACTGTTGTTGGTGATTGTATTTTCCTCATTTCATGTTCGCTATAGGTCCCTAGCAGATTTGAATCCAAGAAGCTAATTCTGCTGCCATTCAAATCAGTAGCCCAACTACTCGTAATTTCAGTGAGAGAAAATTATTTTTTCCCTTAATTCAGCTGAGTCTAAGGATAATTGATTTCCTATTAAGTCTAAACTAAGATACTTTTTTTTTTATTTAGCCTAAAAGATGGTGGCAATACATCCACAGAAATAAAGAGTTAACCTTGCTGATGTTCTGGGAGAGCATTAAAAAGCCTAAGAGGGGGAAAAGCACATCGCTTTGTTACCATATGATTTTAATATTAGCTCCATATGATTTTAATATTGGCCATATTTAATACTGCTGAGAATTTTTCAGTAGTCCTAAATTTAGTGTTTGAAATACCATGTTTTAGTCCTTAGTCTGCTGTATATATGAATACAATATCAGACTGACTTCTACTTGACTTTACAATGACTGATTATCAATGGTCCTAACACCGAAATACTAGTTAGAACCATATTCTCACCTTTCTTGCTTTTGCTAGGTAGTATTTTACTTTCTGTATGGTCTTATTGATATCTGTGAGATTTTTTTTTGTAGAAGGAGTGCTAGTCTGTGTTAGTAACATGTACTGGTCATTCAAACCAGTGCAAAAAACTGTATTGCACACGGCTATAAGTCATTTGGTTTGGGTATGCCCTACATAAAGATTAGAAGTCTTGGCAAAACTTCAAACTTTAAACAAGGAAAAAGGGACCAGAAATGGCATCTGGGAATTCCTGACCTTCACATTTTTTAAATCTCAAAGAAAGCCTTTTGCATTTAATACTGTACAGCTTGAAGTGCACACTAAGTGTGTGGCCTCAAAGAAATCAGAAATCATGAGAGCAAAAATTAAATGTGCTAAGGTAGAAGTGTTTGTTTATTCTTAAATTAAAGGCATCACATTCATTCAGTAGTGAAAACTGAATCCCTTCCGGGCAATCAGAATTACATACTGCCTTTGATACAGCAGAGAACATCTGTTGAAGTCAGTGGAAGATTTGCCTAAGGACCAAAAGCTGAAGCTGGCTTTTATGCAGGAGAGTAGTTAGTATTTTTTGCTTTTCTTCACTGACGTGCCCTGAATCATTGATTGAGTGAGTACTGCTGCTTCCATCCCTTGTTTCTTGCTTTGCTGTTGCTTTTTCTCTGTTACCCTTCCTGACCTTGCCTGGGCACTCTTGACCTTTCTTTTCAATTTCTTCACAATTCCTTTCCTCCCACTCAGTTCACTCCAAGTATATCATCTCAGATGCCTATAATTAAATTATTGATGCTGAAAAATCATCACTGGATTTCTGAACTGAAATTAAGAAGGAACTGAGGACACAGACCTCTGAGTCATTCACTGCAACTGCCTTCATATTCAGAAAGCACCATTATGGTGTGTTTGCAAAGATTTATTAGGAACCAAGTGTGCTTGAAATGTGGTTTAAAAATGAGAGCTCTTAGGCACTGCAGAATAAGAAAATCTCCTGAAGATCACATCAACAGGACAAGTAGGCCACTTCCAGCCTAGAGGATGTGTTGGACACCACTTTTTTTTTTTTTCCAACTTTTCAAATATTTTCTTTAAGGTTTATGATCATGGGCAGCCAAGATTGAATGTGGATCAGTAATTCTGTGTTTGTTTAGCACAGGCAGATATCACTTTTGTGGGTATATCTGAGCTACAACACCAGATTCAGGTCTGGACCTGAATTTTGCTAGAATGTAGTATTCAGAGCTGGGGTTTTAGTTCATTTTAATACAGATGAAAAAGTTCTGTTGCAAAGGTAAGATTTGATGCAAACTACCCTAAATTTCAGGGATATTTGTTTCTGAAGTTCCTTCTGAGATCTTATTTCAAATTGTTATATGATTGCACAATGTTCTAGGATGTGACTGGAAAGGATAAAGACAGGCTGCTTTTACTATAAATTTGACATTTGTAGTATTTGTGTAGACTTTGTTGACCCTGTGGGTACAGCCTGCAGAGATCCAAAAGCTTTCTTTCCTGTCCTAAGGCATGAAAACACTGAAAATTAAAGTTACTTTATGTGATTACTTGATATGCTTCTTGTTATGGCTTACTAAGTAGCCTCTGTATTTGAGCACCTCATGTATGAAGGTGCAGTGTGCCAGTTTCCTCCTTTTTCCCGTGCTTATGACATGGTGCAGTGTTGTCTCCCCACAAACCAGTGGCAGCAGAAGGTGAGCTGGAAGTGCTGCACACAGGGATAATTGAAGAGGTGATTAACCTAGCAGCAATGACCACGTGAAAGCAGACAAAACTAATTCTGTACTCACTATGTGAGTTTTTACCCTCTGGTCTAAATGCCACAGATAAAGGAGTTGGATGCTCTGCATCTGGCTGTGAACCTTTAGCACTTTCCAGAATTACAGCAAACCAGAAGATCTAGAAACACTTGAAAATTGGCAAATGAGTTTGAGACTGTAATATATTAATAAGGCTGCTTGGAAAAATTCTCTTTTTCCCTTGAAGGAGTGCTGCTTTTGCTATATGTTTGAGACAAAGTGGATTGAGAGACAGGACTGAGAATTTATAACCTCTTCCGGGTATCTGTGGCACTAAGGGACGTGGTTTAGTGGATTTTAGTGGATTTGGTGGGTCAGGTTGGTGGTTGACTTGATGATGTTGAAGGTCTTTCCAGCTGAGATGACTCCATGATTCCGTGATCATGACAGGGACATGACCAGAAGTATTTTATAAATTATCATGAAGGAAAGCAATTCTTTATATCTTTGAATAAATGAAATTAAACCATGTGGAGAAATGAGAAACCTTTCAAAGCTGACAGTGGACAAGCTCAAGAGAATCTAAACTTTTTTCTCAAATGCATGCAGTTAAAGCAGTCAGCAGATAGTACTTCCATATTTTGTGATATTTACTCATTTTACTGTGTTTTTTATAAAATATATAATCTGTATGTTATGTGAGAATCTCATAATGTCCATCCACAGCTGAGCTCATAACAGGAAACAAATTTTGAAATTAAAATATTTTCCCATATTTGTGCTTTTTATCTCACCTTACCCAACATCCTTTACTGAAAGACTATTCTTGATGTGTCCTGGTCAGGATGCCCATTTCCAACAACTGCAGTAATTTTTTTCTGCTACCTTAGAAATGGGTGGTGTTACTTGCTTATTTGTCTTGCTACCTTCTCCTTCCCCCTCTTGCCTCTTCTTTGTTAAAGAACAGATGCTTCCCTGAGTAAGAAAGGAGAGAAATGACTTTTTCCACACCACTCTTTCTTTAGAAATAGGGCACATATCAACCATTTACTTTTTTTTTTTTTTTTTTTTTTTTTTTCCTAAAGAAGAAGAAAGAGGAATAGAAAATAAAGGAATGTTTATGAAATTCAGAAGAAAGAATTGTTTCACTTGCAGCAGCTCCTGGCCTTTCAGCTACCAGGGATCAACTCATTCCTCCTGTTCTCCATCTTTACCATTAGCGCTGGGATACCCTCCCTGCCTGGCTTGCTCACAGGGCCTTAGGAGAGAATGTTGTTCTGAGCAGCAAAGAGTCCTGCATGCCACTGCCTCATGTCATCTCTATTGCCATTCAGCTCGGCGTGACCTATGCTGTTCTGAAAGTTGTTCTTTGCTGGACTTATGGAGGTAATTCTTCACTGAGTTCAGCATTGTGTAAGTGGCTTTAGGTGTTTTTTCTCTTCCATCTCACTTCTTTATTGCATTAGATTTGGCAAGAAAACATTTTCTTCTTTCTAGTCTGTAGGATAAGTTAAAATGAAATAACTGGATCCCTGTGAAGCTAAAGTACCTGAAATAACTGTAACATAAAGGAAGCTGATGGAGGCTGGCAAATGTTTTTAGAGCTTCATTGCAAAGATATAAAGAAAATGAACGAGGGATTTGAGAAATACATGCATCAAAATTGTCAGGCAAATCAGATGATACAAAACTTCATGTACAAAGTACTGTTCTGACCCGTTAGCCAAAATATGCTATCAACTTAAGCCCATTAGGGGGTAAGTTTCTGAGGGCTAAAGAACTACTAACAGCACATATGAGATTTCCTGATTTCATAATCACTGACATGAAAATGTAGAAGGTTGCAAGAAATGTTATAGATCTTCCTTGTTGCTACACAAAAGCAACTTCCAGGCTGAAAAAGGGCTTAAGCTGTAGAGGTAAGGTACTTGTCATCTGGAATTGGCTTTGCAAACATTGAAATTTCACTATGCTGCCTTATGAGATATATGGGGAGAAAACAGAGCAGAGGGCTTTGACTGTCTGCCCCCTGACATGCATTAATAACTCTTGAGTTGCAATGGATATTTTGGAATAGATTCTTCTCAAACTAGGCTTTTCATAGGAAATCCTTATCTTAGGAAATATTATTAGAAGTATAAGTTGTTCAAAGTGGATATACAATTTTCTCTTTTCCCTGCAGAAAAAAAAATAAATAAGTTGGCTGTGGCTCTGTAAGTCTAAATGTCCTTGAATTGCTAGTAGGGTATTCCAATTATCATGGACATTATTCTTGTATGTGTTTTGTCTCCTTGACATTAAGTAATTAACAGTTTTGGACTTCTTTCTACAAAAAAATTCTATTATGTTTCATAAGTTTTGAAATGTCAGTGTCAAATTTGTTGTCCCATTTTTCCTTGGACATATGCCCTACAAAGTGGGATAGGAATGCTTCTTGAGTTCTGGAAAGCCAGTTCAGAATCTGGAGCTGAGTGTGTTCATTCCTGATTTATTTTTAAAGCAGGAACAATAAGATTATTTTAATTAGTGCAATAATGATTTATGATGAAAAAGGTGAATAATCTATCAATGGGTTTGAGTAAGCTTCCATAACAGTCTCTTCTGCATCTAGATGCATCTTCTGCATTGTCCTTCTTCACCTGGACAATGTAGTATGTGTAAAAATATTACATTCCCATGAAACTGCAGCCTGGGGTGCTCTGCAAGTACATTGCAAAAGAGGAGTTGTTTTAAAGGAATTTTAAGAAAAAACGTGTTAAAGTGCAAAATACAGAGTCAACTGTACACATAAAAGATGCAAAGCATCTGGAAAGGTAGTTATTCCTTGCTAGGCAGTTATCCCTTGGAAGACCTGAATATGAACCAATGTCATGCTGCTGCAAATGGATGTGGCGTTCTGAATATTATTATATTTTTCTGCCTAATGCATGTAAGGCTGGAGCAGTTCACAGTCTGGGGCTTTTCCAAACCAATCCAACCCAACCCAACCCAACCCAACCCGAACCAAACGAAACGAAACGAAACCAAACGAAACCAAACCAAACCAAACCAAACCAAACCAAAGAAAAACATGGCCTACTTTAAGAGTCTAAAAGAAAAAAAAAAAAAGTGAAAATTCAGATAGTGTTGCAAAGATGGGAGTTATCTGAATTAAAGAGAATAGAAGTCTGGGCAGGAAAATGCCCAGTCAGAAAGCCTTCCATGTCTTTGGAGGACAGGAGAATAGGCTGAAACAGGAAAGGAGGACACAGTTCAGGTGTTAGTAGAAACGTAGGCGTGCTGTAGAAGAGATGTTTCCTCACTGGGTGCCTGTCAGAAATACCACAGATAAGAGGTGATTGTTACTTGGCCAGTGGGGTATGTTATGAACTCTCAAATTTTTCTTCAGTCCCATAGTGCTGTGGTCATACTACTTGCCATGCAAACTGAAGTCAAATGCTAGTACATTGTGTATACAGTAGAAAGACAATTTTTACTAAAATTAGAGTTTAGAAATGTTTTTATTCTTACTTTGCATCCAAGCATGTGCTGTATGAATGCAATATTCTTGATTTTATTCTAGTAATTTTTTCAAGTTATGAAACGAGATACCTTCCATCATTGGAATATATTATACATTTCATTCATAGGTATAGCCTACTTTTCTCTTGATGGTGACAATCACAGTCATTTAATTTTGTGTTATACCTCAGGCTCTGAGTGTTCTGGGATGCTTAATGATACATTTTCAAACATAATTCAAGCTTGGATTATGTGAGATTGTAATTCAAGGGTCATGATTTACTTCTGTCATATTCCCAAAACTCTGAACTAATTTTGAAGTGATGCATCTAGAAACATCATCAAAATATACCTTATTCAGAAATTTAGAAGCGAGCATGTATTAAACGTAATTGATCTTGAAGCTCACAATATACATACCATGTTAAAAATCAGAGTTCTTTTATGTGTATGCCAAAGGGGAAGGATGGATCTAAGGAAACTTTTACTATGTTCTGGGCATGAGAGGATTTCCCGTTTCAAAGTTTACCTGTGGGAAAAAAATAAAACACGGTATTGTTTCCTGTAGATAAACAAGTTGAAGTTGGGTACAATATTCCTTTAAAATGTCATGGGAGATATTGATGGAATACACAGGATGTCACTTGCATGTCTGTGGTTCAAAACACTTGGTAGAAAATGGGCTGACAGATTCTCCCAGTAATAGCTGACAGTCACATATTAACTCTAAGCATGTACTATATAGTTACCTATTTACGGGAGGAAAAGTATCACCTACATAAAAGCATTTCCCAATAAAAATAAGTGTCAGGCCAATAAAAGCAGCTTTCTTCTGTTACTTCAAAAATAATACCAGATCTGATCAGTAAGTTCTGGGTGTGAGTTATCACATCTGGTAGGACACAATTCTTGTGTCTGCAGAGCCTCATTTATCAGAATGCTATGGTTATGTTTCAAATTGTGAGGTCAGTGGACTCACAGGAAAGTGACAGGAAAGAGATCGTAAAAATGGTTCTTGGGGAGAAAATATTGCAGGCATCATACAGAAGTCACCCCCAAAACTGTAAAGAATATGACCCATTCTTTATATGAGAGAACATAATTGGCAGAGCAAGTTGTACTTCATCTCAGTTGTGGGTCAGAACCAGTCCTCATTTTTATTTGAAATAAAATAAAATAAAATGAAAAGTCATGTTTCTGAATCAAAGGCTAGAAATGGCAGGATTTTTTTTTTTTGTAGATTTACAACATCTTGACAGTCTTATTGTTACTACTGTAAACCACCGTGGTGCGAGCGCAAAGCAGTAAAAGGAAAAATGTTGATGACAGAGAACTCACACTGTTGAAAACCTTTTTATTCTCACACTAATGGGTTGTTCTTTTCTCTGAAGAAAAACATGCACAAGATTCCATCATTTTTCAATCTGCTGCTAGCTATATTATTTTCAATAAATTAAAATATAAAACACTATTGAGTTTATTCTTGCTCTGTAGTACTTCTAAAGTAATAAATACTTTTGAGAGGTGAGTAGTGTTATCAAATTCAACAAGAAAAGATTTGAAGATGAATTTATGCTCATAGAAGCCCCTCTGAGCCCATTATTCCTCAAATGCTTTTGGTTGTTAACTTCAAGATTCATATTCTGAAATATTTTTCAGCTTATTAGGTACTGTGTTTCAATTAAACCAGCTTTAAGTTGTTGACTCTACTGGAAATCATAAGCACAGAGCAAATAAATTAACCCTCTTAAGTTCCTCTTATTTTAAGCAGAAAGGCATTGCTATTCTAAGGTGTATCCAGACATATATTTCAAAGTTTACTTTTCCTCTCATCAAATAGTGAATTCAATAATTAAAGCAGAAGAATGGCAACTAACTGATTTTCTTCCCCTCGCATTCTCCCAATTTAAGTCTGTAAAGTCAAGATTATGACAAAAAAGTGGGCCATTCTGTTAACGATACAAACCAGCCAAGTTAGAGTAGTTTAGCTGTATAGATATTTTCTAAGTGACCATAGTGTGAACAGATTATATGGATAAAGAGAGGCAAACAGGCAGGGACCCTAACTAGTTTTGTTCCTGAAGCCTAATAGTTCTTTTTAAATGCTGCTCGGGCACTGCACATATGTAAAACAGAACATCAGAAAGCAGAACAGTATCAGTGCTTGTTACCAGGGGTGGCTATAAAATTATACCACAAAAATACTTAGTCTCTGAGTGCTGGGAGCATCTTCTCTGTCCATAACTGTCATTTAGAGCACATAAGATGTCATTAGGAACAGTTATTTTATTAGCTGAAATACAGAACTTGGTGTGCACTGCATACTGAAAGCACCCAATAACACAATGTCTAACTGTAGCCTGGCAAGCATCTGCCCGTGCTTTTTATAGAAGTCAAAGAAATAAGACTTCTGTAACGTAGATCCTATGGAATATCACTACAGATACTACCTAAATTTTCTGGCTATCTGACTTCTACTGCCCACGTGAATCCATTCTGCAATTCTGATTCTTATGGTGTCATTCTGTGTTCATTTTCATCATCTTAATATCAATGCTTAAAGTGTTGTGTGGTTGTTTGCTTTGATGCTATTTTTAAATAATGAAACAGTAGCTATACTTAATTATAAAGAGTTCTTTACACACTATGTATCACCTTCTATTTGATGATTTCAGAATGCCTCTCATTTTTTTTTGTGGTTCCACCACAGCCCTGCACCATATCCTGAGAGCTTTATAGTTGCCACTTATAAAGCTCATTCATAAGTTTCTCCATCCTGAACTTGGTTGTTTGTTCAGACCTGGTACTCTGAGTGGAAGGTTGCCCTAGAATATATTGTCCTAAAAGTAAGAAACCTACTTTTTAATCTACATTTATTTATAGGCACCTTAAGTGTATTGGGATTTGTACAAGCATAGTTCTTTAGTTTAAGCAGGTCTTCTCCCTTACCCTTAGACTTTCCATTTCTCCCATCATGCAAATGTACTTTCTGTTTACTAAGTCCAGTTTGATTTTTCTTTGATCAGAACTGTATGTGAGGCCCAGAGAAACATCATTGCTGTAGATAATATTTCCCCGACAGTGCTGGAAGAAGTGCTCCTGATATGTAATTAGATTATTCTTAGTGTTTGTTTTTTTTTTTTTGTCATGTCTTCCTAAGATCACAGTCTTCCTAGGAACACGAAAGTCCTCAAATGTTGGTTTTGGATTTTGCTTTTGCTTCATCGGTTTCAGCGTGGACTCAAAATTCCTGGTAGAAATTCTGCTTAGTGTCTGAACACATGAATCTGTATTCATCAACACACTATCTTCTTTCTTACTCCCTCTCCCAATGTCATCTTGTTATTCCTGTATGATATTCTGACCCTCTTCAACCTCAACAATGCAACGTCATCCAACCTAAATGATTGTTCTAGAAGCTTGATTTTCTCAGAGAAATCATGTTTCTAGAAATCTCTCTCTAGGAGATGTTTCTGAATATATAAAGTGAAACCTCCCTCTGTACCATCTTTTTAAAAATCCCTTTTGATTCCCTCCATTGTCTATGGAGGGATGTTCAATCATTGTGATTGTTATATGGAATGAAGCAAATATTCCTCTTCACACTTTAAACCTGTGTCCTTAGGAAATGCATTTGACATATTCGGATTATATTTATTTATTTATTTTTATTCATTATGTCAAAGTCACCAGTGGAAATACCAGATTAGTCCCAACAAAGTCTACTAATAAAATTCAGTCGCAAAGATTTCTTTGAATGAATCTATGGAGACAAGGACAGAAACTTGAGAGTTCCTGGCAAGAGGAAAGGAAGGCTAGAAAAAATACTTATGAAAATAAATCTTCATGTATTATATCCTCACTCAAAATTTAAAACAGAAAGGTAAGTGAGATTATCTACTATATATTACAGTGAAGTGAACTCTTTCTTTAACAACTGGCTACCCAGAGCAGAAAATAACAGTAGTTCTTATGTCAGTATAGATTCCCGTGAAGAACATCTTATTCAGTGAAACATTCAATATGTTCAATGAGAACTTAACATGGAAAGGATGAGGATTAAAAACAAGATAGTGAATTAGCAATAGATTAATAACAAAAGGGTGTCAGAAGGGAATTTAAGTTTTATATACCAGTTCATCTGGGATGGAAATGCATGCATATTTTAGCGCATAGAATTATTTGTTTTACTTCTACACTGTACATAGAAACTACCTTCTTGTCTTTGTTCTCATGCTACACCATATCAGTCTTACTGAAAAATCAAGACTTGTTTAGATTTTTTTCTGCCATACTTCAACAGCCTTCCATCTTTTTCCAATTTCAAGCTTGTTTTTACTTTCATGTAGAATGCAGAAATCTTAAGAATTTTGGGGGACCGTGAACAGGGGTGCATATGCATCTATATGAGATCATGCTACTAGTGAGATCTAGGCTGTCAAGATCTGCTTTATTTCCCCAATAAAAGATAAACTTGTGGAGTAATGTCTTTCTAAAACTATACGTTTTTATGTATGCTTTTTAGAGAACCTCTTAAATTAAGGCTGAGAGAGATGGGGTTGCTCAGCTTTTGTTGGGAATAGTCTAATATCTGAGGGGACCTGTTGTGGTTTAGCCCGGCTGGCAGCCAAACACCACACAGCCGTTCGCTCACCCTCCCCCCTCCCTCTCCGGGATGGGGGAGAGAAACGGGAAAGTGAAGTCTGTGAGTTGAGATAAAGACAGTTTATTAAGACAGGGAAAAGAATAACAATAACAATAATAATAATAATAATGATAATAATAATAATAGTAGTAATAGTAATAATGTGTACGAAATAAGTGATGCACAATGCAATTGCTCACCACCCGTTGACCGATGCCCAGCCTATCCCTGAGCAGCCGGCCCCCCACCCCGGCTAGCCACCCCTATATATTGTTCAGCATGACGTCAGATGGTATGGAATACCCCTTTGGCCACTTTGGGTCAGCTGTCCTGGGTCTGTCCCCTCCCAGCTCCTGCTGCATCCCTAGCCTGCTCGCTAGCAGGACAGAGCGAGAAGCTGAAAAGTCCTTGGCTTGGTGTAAGCACTGCTCTGCAACAATTAAAACATCAGCATGTTAACAGCGCTCTTCTCATTCTAAACCAAAACATAGCACTCTGCCAGCTACTAGGAGGAAAATTAACTCTGTCCTACCTGAAACCAGGACAGGACCTCACTGCAGCCTTTCAATATTTCGAGGGGACTTATAAGAAAGATGGTGAGAAACTTGTTGCAAGGACATGTAGTGATAACACAAGCAGTAATGGTTTTAAACCAAAAGAGGGTGGAATTACCTTACCTATAAGGAGGAAATTCTTTCCTATAAGGGTGGTGAGGCACTCCCCCTTTTTACTATGAGGGACGTGGGCATCTACAGCTTCTCTGAGCAGTCTGTGCCAGGGCCTCACCGTCTGAGAGAGGAATTTCTTCCTCTTTTCCCCTTGAAAGAACAGGAGACAGCTTTACTCTATGAAGGTTAATGCCAGTATGTAATATATAGCTGTTTGCAACCTTGGAACTTCCACAGATTTTTTTTTTTTTTATCTTTTCACTTTATCGAATGTTTCACAACTGATCTCTATTGTACAGTCTGCAGCTCAGGCAGGAAAAAAAAAAAAAAGAAAGAAAAAAAAATGCAGCAGCTAGTATTTTTTGCCTTTGAACAGAGAGAAGGTGATGTGGTGAGGTCTGTGGATAGGTGGCACTCGTCACTCATATCTTAGGAACCTCCATCTGTAAACTGTGATCCTCCTCCAGAAAACCTCATTCAGGACACAGAGAGACTGAGAGCAAAAAGAAATTTAAGAAGAGGAGGATACAGTAGAATGCTTTAAAACAATTTCGTTGAACGTCAAAGTTTCTTACTTAAAGAAAATGTTACCTTTCTTCCCAGGCAGTTTCTTTTGTTTTTGTAGGAAAAGTACCTGTACACAGTTGCGAGGACCTGGAAGCCAAATGGGATTTCATTGTAGTCACACCCTGTCTTCTGAAAAGCAGTTTTCATAAGGATTTAAAAGGCTTTGGTACCTCTTACTGATTATGGCGACCCTACTATCTGCAGGACACACTCACTGCAGAGAGGTCTGTGGACTGTTAATGCCTGCTGAGCTGCTGGACACCCAAGTAGCTTTCAGCAGCTGTGTGTTATCAAAAGTCATAATTAGCAGTGTTTGGGGGCAGACAGTTACCTTACAAAATGTGTTTCATAAAAAGTCCCTTAACTCTTTCTCATTTGATTAAAATTCCTTCTGTTCTTTTTATGATCTCATTTCACAAGAAAAATGGGCAAGGGACAGTCTGTTTCTTACAGGTAGGTATCTTTCACATGGAAGATTTTTAAAAGCTGCATTTTGCAAGGGTTTTTGTCATGTAATTTGCAGTTATTTCACTGGTTCTCTGAGCATAATATAATGAAATTTAAAGTCTGTATAACAAAACTAACCCTGATACAAATCTGCTTCAAATCAACTGAAAGCTGTGTTTTCTGCTGTCATGCAGAAAACTCTATATTTTTAAGTGACTGATATAACTTCTGATATGTGTTCTAGTAATAGCAATAGTAATAGTAACATAGTAATAGTAATAGCAATAGCAATAGTAATAGTTAATAATGCAAGCATTAAAAGCTCCTCCATTTGGAAAAGGTATGTCAAAACTTCTAAACCTCTGCTGATCTTGCTGTAGATTGACTTTTGAATTTGGTGTGATTGCAGTCAGCAATATTGATACCATTAGTCAATGTCACATCTCTCCAACAAGACCGTTTAAAAATAAACAAGCAAAGTATCCCTCAAAATCTGTAAAACACAAAAGAGGAAGACCTTATTTCCCCTTGGGCAGAATTGACATTGTTTGAGTTGTGTTTATGACATGAGAGGCTGTTTTTTTGTTGTAGCTACTCATTTTTATTCTAAGAAATTAAAACAAACTTATCCCAAATAAAAGCACAGGGGTATTTGTGCTTTAGTATCTTTACTGGTTGAAAGGCAGGGCTCCAATGTCATTGCTCATCCTTCCTCAATGCAGAGTTATGTGCTTGTTAATCAGTTTGCAATATTCAGGAGATATTGCAAGGAGTAACAGTCTTTGATGGAGATCGTGATAGATGCCAAAGCAGCAATTTTGGATATCTGGATATTAGACCCTAAAATGTGAAACTGGTAAGGCTCACTGCCAAAACTGGTATCATTCTCGATAATCCAGAAGGAATACATTTTAATCATCATTGGTATGCTGACCTTATCCTGGAGATGAAGGCATGTGTCCCCTTGGTGCTGTTGGGACCCTCAGGCTGAAAACAACTACGTTCCCTAATTCTTCCTGTGGTCCTACTTCACCACACTGTCTAAATCTTATCTTCTGCAGCAGCAATGGCAAAGGTGGCAGCAGCTAGAAGGGCTTGACCATGGGTGCCATGGTCTTTGCTTCTCAATGGACCACAGGCAATCTTCTCACTTCATTCTTACTGCTTTTGTGCGTGTTGATATGTTATGGGACTGTGAACATTTAGCAACTGTGAGGAACTGTTTCATTTACTTGGAAAGCTAGGAAGACTTGGCATTGGCAAAATCTGGAGGCAATTTTAAAATTTATTTCATTGTTCTCCCATCCTCTTTGACTGCTGCTGGAAGCAAAATCAGTGATCTCCTTAGTCTCAGCTGTATAGGCCAATGCTAACAAGAAGTCATGCTAACACTTCTCTGGCTTGGTGTTTGCTTTCAAACATGGAACAACAAATATCATCCAGCATCCTGTGCCACAAAAAAAACACGTGCTGGGACTCACACTCTAGAATATCAGCCTGGATTTTAAGCCTGCAAGGGTTACACTGGTAATTTCTCTCAAAAAAGTCTACATGCACTGTAGTCAAAACAAAATCCTTACTACATTTCTGTTCCCTTTGTTCAGCCTCAGCAGGGAGCTAAATATTGATGTTGCTTCCTAAAACTGTGTAATGTTCTTAGATCTCCAGACTTAACAGTATCTCGCTCCGTTCTTTCACAGTCACAATATTATTGGGAAGTTAAATGTTATCTTTCTGATATGCATATATCTGATCTTTACATATCTGATCTCTATATATGTGACTTATCTTTTTGATCTCTCTCTCTATGTAAACTATGTATAGATCTGAAATTTATATATATACACATTTATATATATATATATATATATATACATATATATACACACACACACATACAGATATCTACAGGAAATATTAGGCAAAGTCTGTAGCCAACTGTTCCACTGCATGATATCAAAGATGATGAGTACTGTATCAGTGAAATGTCATAAGGTGCCTGCATAAAACAGCTGGTGCCTGAGGCTGCCAGACTTGTTTGGTACAAGATATTTCTCAAAGATGGAAAGCGTTTTCAGATGGGCCTGAATGAAGGATAATCTTCTCTGGAAAAGTCTTTGAGTGTATTCTTGTTGTCATCAAGTTAACAAAATAAACTCATTGCAGTGCTTTATTCTCAATCTTCACAATGTGGAAGCACTGTGAGATGAGAACTGACAGAGTAATATAGGTCCCCAGCTCCTTGCCACGAGGGTTTCTGACATTACCAGCAACGTTGCTGAGATACAACAATCCAAGCCCTTGCCTACACTTCCCATCATGGGCATTCTAGAGTGATCTCTGTACTACATGTGTAGAAAGGCAGTGATGGAGAGACACTTGATCTATAAATATACATAGGAAAGACATGCTACGTATGCATGTTCTGGCTGGGAGATATCTGGTGTCTGGAGTCAGTTGCTAATTCTGTGTTTGTCACTATAGGGTCCAAGTCCTCCCACAGAATTTTGAACACCCTCTGAGCACCTTAATGATGCATTCATCTACAGTCATGGTGTTAACTGTTCAAAAATCCGTGCTGCAATAGAGTGGGAAAATGTCTTTCAAAACCATTCTTTCCTATCAGCCACATTACATCTGAGTTTCCTCTGTTTTTGTGTGGGGTACCTCATAACTTACTCAAAATACCCATATTTTTAAAGGAACACGGATCCTTTGTGGTGCAAGATGTAAATCTGAAATATTTCAAAAGGTGTTGGTGTTGTTTTAGTGCATTCCAGGAAAATTACAACAAAGATCGGGAAAGCAATTTCCAGCTCAAACTAAGTATGTAATTATGCAGCTATGTAATTACACAGTCACTCAGTAAATTATGCTCTGAGCTTAGGCCAAGTAACAGTTTTTATGTAAAGCATGAAAACTGTAAAACGATTTCACCTAATGTAATACTCGTGTAATATATCATGTTTTGTACAGCATGTATTATATCAGATATATAATTTCAAAATAGTATACCAAAATATAAACAAATTAGAATGAAGTTTCTATTTTTTCTACGCAAATATATGAATCCAGGAACAGTAAATGTGTCTGTGCTATGTGCAATACTAAACTGCAGGGGGCTGCAGAGTCAACCATGAGGTAGAAAACTCTTTTTCCATAAATGCTCCTCCTCCTCTTGTCACTCATAATGCCTGAATGGAATTAGCATTTTAACCCTTCCCTATGTGTCAATGAATAATGAATATGATCTCCTCCAAAATTCTTCCTTGCAGATGGCATCTGTCCTTGATAATAAATGTTATAGATGTGTAGAAAGAATATCCTTAACCTAGAAATGTCTAGGTTTTGTTGGATTTTTTTTTTCTCCTTTGCAAGCTCGTCATCCTTTCTT
Source organism: Cygnus atratus (assembly GCF_013377495.2). Lineage (NCBI taxonomy): Eukaryota > Metazoa > Chordata > Aves > Anseriformes > Anatidae > Cygnus > Cygnus atratus. The sequence continues at coordinate 79,741,481 of NC_066396.1, forward strand.
TATTTTAGTAAGTTTTCATGTTTCTATTCTGACAAATATCTATCCCATAATTTTAAACTTCCCTGACAGTGGCACAACCAAATCTCCCCACTTCATTTCTGAATGGCTAAACAGCTCACATGCTTTGATTTATACCAGTACACTTGTTCCAATATAAATATTGAAAAATGTGTCTTTCCTAGAAACCAGAAAGTATATTTGATTTCCATATAGGATGAAGCATGTGATGCACACTTTTTTTTTTCTTTTTCTTTTAATTAGCAGGTGTAGAAAGGGCATGTATCTCACCTGCTAAGGTACAGTTTAATTAGGGGATTTTTAATATCACCATTTTACCTCTCATTCTGCTTTAGTACACACTTCTGCCTTTGGTGATTTACATAAACATACACATCCATGAATAATGCATAAGACTTATTTTAAATGCAGGGCTTCCAGCTCCCACCATACAGTAGTGTACACAACAATTTGATTGGCCCTGCTCTGTTTTCATTACTTGCAATTTCTGGGAACACAAAAGAGATTGAAAAGGCTGACAGAAATGAACAATATTTATTTTGTGAGAAATATTTGTAGCCTTTTCAAGGCAATTGTATTGCAAAGTTTTGCAATACAATTATTGTTCCTTGATTTTTTATTTTATTTTTTTTCCCTGAGAAGAATGTGTTAAAAGGTCTGTGATTGTTCTTTTGAAGATCCAGTCAGATCTGTGATTATTATTGTTATTTTACAAGGATATTGCTGGATTTATTCATTTGCATAAACATGAGCACAAGCAAAAAAATAAAGAACCATCAGATTTCTTGAGGTCTATCAATTAAGGTAACAAGGTAATCCTAAAGAACATCTGAAGATGAAGCTGAAATATCTTAACATACAAAAATTAAAATAAATTAAAATATAAAGTTGTTAGTTTTTAATATATATATATATATATTTTTTTTTTCCCCCAAGAAAAATGAAATGGCTTCTACAATACACATTCATCTGTTGCATCTGGGTCATTGGTGTTGTTAGAGCATATAGGTTACCATTACCTTAAACAGTCAAATGGATTTTTAATAGAAAACAAAGATGTTGCATTAATTAAGCAAGTTGCACAAAGGGTCCACTTATATCTCAGCAATGCCTTAGTTATGTCACTATGTTTATGCAGAAAGAAAAATTCGTTATACTCCTCTCCCCACCAAAAAACAAAAACAAAACAAAACAAACAAAAAACACATTGCTTATTAAAAACGTTGAGATCCTAAAAATTGATGCGGCTCACGATTATGTTTTGACCAGTATTTTTCCAAGTTTTTCAAGCATGCTGTTGGAAATTAAGGCTATTTCTTGTGAAATAAAATGAAGGTCAGTCTGCCAGCCTGATTGTGCACCTGTTATTATCCTCCAGTGTCATCCAGATACATAAGTAAAGGTTTGTTTTAGAAAATTTTAAATAAATAAATGACTTGAGAAAAACTTTTCTGATTTCTGCATATATTATGTGGAAGTATCTGAGGTTACTATAGCAAACAGTTTCACACAGTGTTTAATTGTCCCTGTAGATGTTTAGGTCGTATACAAGTGCTCACTGTTAGCTTTGATTAATATTTTTAATAGCTGAGGATACTGTCGTTTCACCATCTGCTGCTTACATTAATCATTCAGAAAATTAGCTACCCATAGCACATCACATCTAAGCACACACAACACAATGCTAAAACTTTGTCTGTTTTTCCCTCTTTTCTTTTAACAATGGCAGAACTTTGTCAGGCAGTCAGTATCCCAAGTCCTGTTGCTGACAGGTTACCTGAGCTTTTCTTTTCATACTCCAGACCTGAATAATAAATGAACAAGCAAATAAATAAAGAAATGCTGAGGTTTCCATAATGCACAGAAGGGCATGGCGCTGCCCCTCGTAGGAAGGGTGGGGAGCACTTCCCCTGCAGGAGGCGAGAAAGTCTGCAAGCCAGGCTCTGGCTGCAACAAGTGTTTGCTGCATGTGCGTTTTACTAGTTTGAAACCAAATTCTGGCATGTTGCTAATAAATGGTTAAAAATATTTAGAAGGAAGTGCTTCTTTCATTTTCCTTGCAAAATCCTAGTGTGCACGGTTCTGTTTGGATACTGTGATACTCTCAGTTCTGCCATAAAAACATGCACAAATGTCCGTAGCAGCTTCTTAGCCAGATGCTAACATGCAAAACACCCTTCATGTTGCTAATCACCACCAAACAGAAGCATTATTCCAGAGACATGCCCGAAAAGAAATTCTGGGCCAGTGAGGCTGCGAGGTCGCATGTCTCATTACAAACAAAACATCCAGATCATTTTTCTTTTATGTTCACAAACTCAGTCCCTCCTAACAAACCTTGGACTAAACCAGCTCTTGATGAGATTGTTTTGTGATTAAACTGGGCTGAAAGACAGAAAGTTGTGAGCAGCAAGGGAAGGCAAATGACAGCGACAAGAAGAATGATTCTAAACAAAAAGATGGAAGGAAAAAAACCTGTTTTGGTTCACTCTGCTCTGATCTTCCTTAACCACTGTAAATTTAATACAGTGGAATCCTAATCAAGATGCCCTGGCAGATGGCCCTTTGTCTCCATTAAGAAGAATACTTGATTAACCAAAGACGTTGCCTGAATAATAATTTCCTTGGGAAGATAGAGTGCCCATCAGATGGCTGAGAGGCTCTCAAGGCTGTGGCCAAAGCTGGAAACCCATGTGCCTGGTTCAGGTACAGCCCCACTGCTGGGCCTGTATCTGTAACGTGGTTACAGGTGGCTTTGGTTGGGCCAGGTCAGGTCATCGGCATGGCCGTGAGATCCCTGTCCTGGTACCCAAGGTGTGCAGTAAACCATCTTCACAAAACAGTTTTCCTTTAAACAAAACCACCTTTTCTTGGCTCACATTCAACAACTGTGATGTGCCAAAGACTTTCAAGTCCTAATGACTCAAGAAGTGCTCAGCATCCTACAAAACCTTTTGCTCCCAACAGAAGTGGGTGATAACATCATCCTACCACATCTACTTTTTGTACTTTTCATACTGATCTGTCATGCTTCATCTCCATCCTGTCAAGATACACACCAGTCACCAAACATAAAGAAAAAAAAACATCTCATTCCAATGTTGAGTACCCAAAACTGCTTTTCCTCTTTTTGTATAATAATGAGGATTCTGATTCCTGGGGTCTTTTCCATTCTGAGTAGACTATTCAGCGTGTGTTATTTCAGCAGCTGTGCAATTATTCCCATCGTCAGTGCATTGCTCTAGTGTCAAAGTGTTTTCTCACCATTAACTTTCATGCTGAGAATGGGGACACAGGAACTGGCTCTGGGGCAGATCTGAACGCTGAGCAGCCTTTTGTTTTGTTGGGCTGGGATTCAGGACTGGGATTGCAGGTGGGAGCTGTTTCAGTGCTTCAGTTCCAGAACAAGCTAACAACCATCCTTGAAACACGTGCTGCTGCAAAGCATCCTGCTCAGAAACACGTTCTCATGAGCAGACCTCTCCCAACCCCACACAGCAAAGCTCCATTTGCACTAATGCAGACAGAAAATTAGAAATTATTCACTAAAATAAGACCCTCACCTTCAGTATGTTTTTTCCACGAGTGCTAGTGAGGGTGTGAGGAATTCCCTGGAGCCCTCAATGGATGCTGCTGGCAGTTCATGTCAGCCTTCACCTGCTGGGAAGAGGAGGGATGTGGAGAGGGGATTTTACACTGCATAAACTAGATACTTTGCTCAGGCAGCTAAAGGAAATAGTTCAGGAAATATAGAAAAAAAATAAATTAAAAATGTTGGTCCACATTAACACTGAAACCCCTCGACCTCTACGTTGCGGTGTTCTTCGTTCCTGAGTTTCCTCCTGTCTGTCCTGTAAAATTTCAGGGTTAGCAGAACTGATGGCATACCCTTTATTGTGCATGCACACGTGCCTTTCTGAGCACCTGGCATCAAGCCAAACAGTTATCTGGTTGAAATTCAGAAAAGCCAATATTCCAGAAATCCTGATCTGAGGCTGTGCCCCAGGAACAGTCCAATATTATCATTTTTAATTGCAGGCTAAGTTGTTCTTTACTGGGAGCTATATTACAACTCTTGGGATGCCTTCTGAAGCTTTTGATGTTTGAAAGCATCGATGTTGGTGTGAGCAGCGCTTTTAAATCGTGTTGCTTTGTGCCTGGCCTGTCTCGTGAAGGACGTCGGATAAAATCAAGGTGCTGCTTGTCCAGCTGTAAACAGCCACACAGCGATCCTGGGAAACTTGCTCCGCTTCGGACCGTCCCACTCGCATCACCGGCTGTGAGCACGAGAAAGGTTGCCTGACCCAGCTGGAGAGCGCCAGCTTCTCTCTCCCACAATGAAAAAATTGCTTTGCCACCTAGGTCAGCATCGTGATGTAAATCTTAATGAAAGATCCTGAGATGTCTGAGCAAATCAAGCCGCTGGGCCACCTTGATGCTCCCTTAATCTATTTATCCACCTTTTTCTCCTTGTACTTCTTATTTTTGAGGTAAGCACCAGGGGAAAAACACAGTTTAGTCATAGAGCAATAGTTACTGTGGCCATCTGAGTCTTTTCCTCTCCTGCAGCTTGAGCAGAACTGGCATCTTGATTATTATTATCTCTAGTGGACTCATTTCCCTACTGGAAGTGAAGTAAAACTTTCATATTTTGAAAATGATTCCTATTAATTCATATTTCAGTCTTCCAGGGTTGAGTCCTTAAGTCCTTGTTCAATCTTTAGTCTGTCAAAACTCTCACTGAAGGCATTTGTCTGATGAAGAGATTTTCCTGATCTGTAGAGATGGCATGGCAGTAATTGCCAACATCAGCTCTACTATTTGTTCTCCTCCACTATTGGGAAATATGTATTTCTTTCCTTCTGGAAAAGTATAGTATAGTATTATATAGCATTGTGGTACAGCAGACAAATTTTATAGCTGTTTTTCAATGTTAAGAGATGGATTTTTAGCTGCTATGAATCTGCTTGGTGGAATTGACTTTAATGAACCTGTATGCTTTTCACCTCTGATGATTATAGTACCCTAGATTTATCACAGAAAACAGAAATTTTCTACTGATTCACTGTTACATTAATATGGAATGAGGTCATATCTTCAACACCCCTCTCCCCATTTTCTCTCTCTCCCCGCCCCCGAGGCTTTTAGGACCTCTGTGCTCTCTTCTCTTGTTAACCAAAACTTAAACGGATAAGGAGTTATGTCTGCAACCAAGAGAGACTATTCTTATGGGTTAATCCATTCAATATCCAATTAAAATTCCCAAATCGCTTCTGTTAAACCCCAGTTACCTCAGCTTTCTGCTGTTCCAACTCTTCCCTTTCTCTCACAGATTTTCAGATATCTTGGCTAGCTGTCCTGGAGCCCTTAGTGGAAAAAGCTGGCATTCCTGGGAATCATTCCTTGAATGTGTCTCTGTGGACAAACTCTACTTTATAAATCATCTCAGAGCCCCACTCTAAGAGCCTCTATTTCTTTGTTGGCTCATCATTGCCATGGGTATGCCCAGTGGCAGATGATGAAGTATTTTCAATCAAATATCAAGGATGTCCTGGCATTTGCCACTGCTGCTTTAGAAAGAAGTTATGGATGAATTATCAAATCCCTAAAAAAATTTATTAGGATCAGAGTTGCACACATTAGATTGAGAATCATAGAACCATAGAATCACAAGGTGGTTTGGGTTGGAAGAGACCCTAAAGACCATCTAATCCCACTGAATTGCTATGTTTATTTAAGTATACAATAAATGTAAGTCTTGTACCTTTTTCATAATGTTAGTAAGGAGTGAGCGTAATTGTTTCAGTCATTTGAACCACGTTTTCAGACAGACTCACAGAATGGTATGGGTTGGAAGGCACCTTAAAGACCATCTAAATCCAACCCCCTGCCATGGGCCGGGACACTTCCCACCAGCCCAGGCTGCCCCCAGCCCCATCCAGCCTGGCCTTGGGGACTGCCAGGGATGGGGCAGCCACAGCTCCTCTGGGCAGCCTGGGCCTGGGCCTCACTGCCCCTTGTGCAAAAAGCCTATTCTTAGCTTCTGATCTGAACCTACCCCCCCCCTTTTTTTTTTTTTGTTTTGTTTTGTTTAAAGCCATTCCCCCTTGCCCTATCCCTACACCTCCTGACACAGAGTCCCTCCCCAGCTTTCCTGTAAGGCCCCCTTTATATACTGGTGAAGCTTATCAGGAAAGTAGTTAACAAACGTAATCCTTGGTGATGAATTACCCTGAGAAATAAATGAGTGAGATGGAGGTGAGGGTGAAAGAAAGATCCTCAGAAGTGTAAAACTTAACAGAACAATCCCAGAACCCATATGTCCAGGGAGTTATAATTTTTCTCTCTTTCATCTAGTTTTTGAGTTGGCATTCAGATCTGAAGAGTATACCAATAATACTTGCCATCCAGGAAACAGAGATCCAAACTTCAAACACTGTTCTCCCTTCCAGTATCCCCAGCATGTGAATGTAAGTTTGTGACTTTGTTTATCTGAGGAATTATTTATTTTAATTGGGATGCCCAAATATCGAATGATACCTGTATGTCAGATGCTCAGTTATTGTCACACTAACAGCCAGCTCTGTGTCTGCTGGCTCTGGATGCATTTTGCTGCACATACCTCTTCTTTATCTGAATGCAATCTCCCACAAAAAGGAGATGATTGTAAGGGAGTTTCTTCTGGTTTCAAAATCTGTTCACCGATAAAAGATCAAAAGATCACCTATCAAAGATCAACAAGCACGTTCTCCCTATCTGCTTGGGAGGTGAGGCTGAGAAAATCTGAGTAATCCACACCGTTCCCATACTTGCTGTTGTTTTGACACATCTGGTGCAATTACTCACATTCTGCCCCTGCACAGCTTATAGCACACTGACACAAAGATGTATGTGAATGTTTGTTCTTTATGTCCTCCTGCTAAGGCCCTGCCTCCTGTGGCCAGTGCTGTTTCTATTCATGCGATAAGCAGAAAGCTGCAGCCACTTCACTTTATTATTGAGTTTTCAGGTGGTGCCCTTGTTGGCTGGGACTGCTGCAGGGAAAAGGAGTCTCATTACACAAAAACAGAGTCAGATTTGGCATGTTTAACCAAACCAAACCAAAACCAAAGTAACAAGCAAACAAAACACAGCACCTAATCTGCAGCAAAGGTAGCGAGAATTTGAAGAAAAGTTTTGTGGCTGCAGGTCCCTGGAAACCTCAGCAGAAAAATCTGACAGCCCAGAGTCTCCGACCAGAGATTAGCATAGAGCATGAAGGGGGATGAAGACGCGGGAGGCTTGTCACCTGCTGTGCTGCTGCAGGTCATGTCCAGTGTAACACAAGAACTTTGGCTACACCTGATGCTGCTGAAAAATGCAAAGCAGAGACTCTCATGGTGAGTGCCACAGTGATGCTGACTCCTCAGGCAGACAGCTAGCACAACATGGGAAGAACCTCTTTAAAATATCAGGTTCCCCTGCTTAATGAACCACTGATTTGTTTGCTGTTTGCACATTCTTTAGAAACTGCTGAAGTGTTCAGGCTCCTTCTTTTCCTCAACAGAAGTGAAACTCGTTGATTATGAAGGCCTTTAATAGCATCATCCAAGCAGAAAGCTGAAAGATTATATGTTAAATCAAGTCTTTCTGCTGGCCTGTACTGTGCTTTCCAATACCTGTATCTTATTTCCCCACTCTGGGCAAGAAGGGGAAGAGAAATGCATTTTCTTTCCACTTTATCTTTTTGTGGCAGGTGTCCCAGGCACCATTCTTGATGTTCATTAGACCAGACCAGGGAGTTGTCCTTCACTGAAACTTCTCCTTGTACGGCCAAATACTTTAAACTGTCCTTTATTCACAGACACTACTTAAATCTCAACAGCCTGCCTGTGAATTTAGCCCCATTTTTTTTTTTAAGTAAATATGTTTCCCTGCCTGCCCTTGCTAGCAATGCCTTTTTTCACTTGCTTGTTTTTCTGCATCTTTCCTGTGGTCTATATGTGTGTAAATGAAGAGAAAGAGGACTAGGGCTGAAAAAGCACGTGTTTCTCCTGACCCTCTGTTTGGGACAGGCTGCCAGGACACTTTGTTGCTGGCTACTTGTCTGTTGCTTAAACGATATTGCAAACAGAGCCATGGAGGATTTTTGCATTGCACATAAAATGTTATCAGAAGAGAGCTGCATTTTCCAGGTACGTTCCTGGAGTGAGGAGTTGTCGTATGCAGGTCAGAGAGACTGGGACATTTCCTGGGAGCACAGCCTGCTTTGCCAACAGCTGTACAATACTGACTGCCAACCCTCCCTTTCTGAAAAGCATTTCCACCTTGTTACTGACTCTAGTCTCTTACAAAAATGCAAGCACATATTTCTTTCCTCAGTGGGTATGAGATGGGCAAGATTTCAAGAAGACAGCTATTAAAAACTTCAGAAGATAGAACAGTGATTTCTGTGAACTAGCTTTTTTTTTTTTTTTTGGCATAGCATTGCAAGTAAAGATATCCTAACAGAAAACAAAGCTTATTACCTAAGCCTATGAAAGGTCTCTTCCATTTTATACCAGTGTCCTGCTTAAGACATCATATCTGTCATTTCTGGCCAGTAGGGTGATGGCACTGGTAGGGCTTTTGCTGCCATGACTTGGTCACCTGGCATTCCAGAAACACCAGCTTTGTGGTGGAGTGCTAAAACCAGGTAGAGGTTCAGGTAAGCCAAGTGATGAGCATGGTTTGCAAGGCAGTGGGAGGTCACAGCTGCTGCTGAGTAGTGACTGAAGAAGCACCATACTTCATTCAGTCTTCTGTTTGGTGGAATTTGACAGTACTGGAGCAATGATGGGCATCAAATTAGTGAATGGGGCCTGAGGAACAAGAAAGAAGAGATATCTGAGAAACAGACAGCCCAGTACTTCTGAGCATCTTGTGTAATCATTTCCAGCTGTGCAGACCATATGATGGAGGAAAACTCTGTCAATCTGCTCCATTATCACACTGAAGTGATCAGGTAAGGTGCAAAGTAGAGAAGCATTCAGGCTTAGGTGCAATGAAAGCAACATATTCTACCTCAAACACCTCAAACATAATGGGAATTAAAGTACTATTAGAGGTTTTCTAGGCTTCAAAGTTTCTGATTAACTTTATGGGCACAAAACTGCCAGCCCAGGAGCTTGGCTACATGTCATGATGCATATTAAAATCTACTTTCTGTCCTTGTTACTGTACTTTTGCTAGCCTGCAGTATTTGTCTACTTCAGATCTTGTTGTTGTGTGCTCCCATGCTATTAACAGTCCAGAGGAGTTAGTGTTGGCAAAGGTTCCAAAAGATAAAATGGTCTAATGCTAGGAGACCTGTAGTTAAATGAATTGGTTGTTGGAAGTGGGGGGAAGAATAAGGCTTTCAGAGCAACCCTTTAATAAAATTAACATACATATTGCATTTCTTTTGTCCATCAAGGCCATATTTGGAATTTGTCATTTCTTTTAGCTAAAACCATACAGTGTCTTGTGAAGCAGGATCACTGTGCCACATTGAAAAAAATCAATTCAGGAGTGTAAAATTATATGGTGGCACTCCTGAAGCTAAGCTTTTGTCAAAAATGTTTTGGTTGAATAAATCTGCATCTCAAAATGGAAAAATAAAGATAAAAATACTAAGTGCTTGAAGAAGGTTGGTGTAGAACTCAAAAGACTCAAACTTGCAAAGGTACAGGTTCACAGAGCCATATTGAGGTTTTGGCTAAAAAGCTGTATTTTCACAGTTGGGACAGGGTGACTCTGTGCCCCCAGGTGGTTTTTGTGACTCATTTGACAGATGGTAATGTATGAAGTCACTCAAACTCATGTTTATCTGGTATTTTGAGTATTAATTTTGCATATAAACAGTTGTACAATCAGCCCAAATTTGAGGAACATGATACATATTTGACCACATTACCTACCTGTTAATTTTCACATAAATTTTGTGGCCAGTTTTGATAGCCAGACAGAGGGCTCAAAGATATTTAGTTCTTATGAATGCTGTAGGAAATTGGCAACTAGTCATGGAAAGTGACCCGAATCCTAGGGCCATGACAAAAGCAGAGAGGGGAAGAACTTGGCCATCCTCTGCCAGCCTGCGGTAGCCAACAAGATGAGGGCAGGGTGGAAATGCAAGCCCAGGCTGGTACCCTCTGCTGAGGTAAAGGCTGCTATAATGGAGATCCCTGGCCTTCCTAAGAGGGAGCAGCCAGCTGGTCAATCAGCATGCCCATGCTGGCTGATCCATCAGCACACACACCATCGTAGCATATGCCGTCAAGCATGGCAAGCAGGGGGTAGGAGAAGGAGGTGGGCAAGCAGCAGGAAAAATTAGGAGATGCAGGGCACGTGTCCTTAGGAAAACAGTCTTTCTCAGTTTGTTTACTCACTTTCTGCTCAGTGCTTAGTTCAGTGAGCAATTTCTTTTCCTCACCATCACAGCATGTCCAGTCTGGAGAGCTTGGTGAGGAGCATGAGGATGAATAGCTGAAGAATGAGGTGATCTCCAGCCCATGGCCCTGATATGTTTGTCACTGCTGCTCCTTTCAGTGGCTAGTTATCTATAGCACGGCCAGCTTTATATAACAGACAAAAATTGTGCACACAAAGGGTAGGCTTTTTTTTCAGGTGGATTTAGGACTGTCAGCCTGAAAGGAATGCCAGAAGCCAGTCATCACTCTGGAAGACCCCATAAGTTTGACAGAGAATGGTTAAATCCACACTTCAAAATTCATTATTAGCTTTAATCAGTCTTACCCAGGCTTGTAAGTTTAATCACTTCTACGACCTTTAAAAAAAGGTCAGGCTTGTTTGCCAGGCGAATTTTCTGCATTTGAAACATATGTCATTATCATAAAAATTAGAAAGAATGTAGATCTTCCTCAAATTAAATGGAAGACTGTTCTTTTTGTCTTTGTCTTTCAGCAGTAAAAGCTAAGGCCAGTAATTCCCATGATTTTGTGCATACGCTTTGCTTTGATAGCAGTATTTTGCTAAATGTACAGTAAAGTTATATTTTCATCATTATTCCTTTTGTGAGTTAATTAGGAATAGCCAGCATCTTTGGATGTCTCATTTCCCTTCCCTCCTATGAGAACAGGAAACCTCCATCTGAGCTTAGATCTCTGATCCATCTGTATCCACATTTCACCAAGTTACTTAAGACCACTTTTTACTGGTGTTTCAACATTTTTTTTAAGTTTATTAATGAACCTAACTCCACTAAAATGATTGACCTAGGTAAGTACAGGAAAGGACAATCAGGCAAGAACCCTCAAGCCTCCAGGAATTACTTGTTGCCTTATCATTAACTTATGAAGTCTTCTCTTTACATTTAATCAAGTAATTATGTATATGAGTGAGCAGCAGGAAATGACCAATTTATGCCCAGTATATAGTGCACTTATTGTATAGCGCATTTATTAGTGTCAATCCCCATCTCATTGCCTTCTGATTTAACCAGCGCCCCCTTTTTGCCTGCTGTGCATCATCGTACTTCATTGAGCTTCTTGTGCTTCTGTAGTACTGTTTCCAGTGGAATAGGAAAGAGAGGCAAGCACTTCTAACGCTGTTACAGGTGAGTACATACTGGGGGTGTATATGGGATCAGACAGTATTTGTATGCTGCTCAGTGTAAAGGGTGATGCATAGATATAGATGTGATACTCTGTTCCAGGTGGCAGTGGACTATGAATATTAAAAATAATAATAAATAAATAAATGAAAGAATCTAATACCACTAGTATTTTCTTTAAAAAGAGATCAATGAAAGAGATTCTTCACTGCCTGTTTCACACGTATTATTGCCTGCTCCTCAGAGAAATGCTGTTAAAATGGCCCATGTATACTGTCTCAGCAGGGGGCAGATGTCTCACTGGTACTATGCTGAGCAAAAATCCTTTCAAGCATACTTTTACAGAACGGCTGACTGCTGTCAGATGTACTGACTTTTGTATGTCTTGGGAACAGCAGTGTGAAAGAAGGGGTAGAGGGTGTTTTTCCTCTTTCTGTGGATGTACAGTGAGTAGTTAGTTTGGGTACAGGGACTACGTTTTTAAGACCTTACAATTTACCTTGATGGGAAGTTGTAAAATACAGTGTAACAGGTTAGATGATGGAGAGGAGGCATTTGGACACTCATGATCAATGGCAGGAGGAGCCACGTACATTGAGAAATTCATCCCAGTTCATCTCCATTCACCTGCAAAACCAAAGGCTGTAAAACACTACCAAAAGCCTGCCCCTTTCCCAAAGACCAGAAAGACAGCACTTATGCCAATTGTGATACAAGCTCCTCTCAACCTTTTGTAAAGGTCTCTGATGCTGGAGACTCCACAACACCCCAAGCAATTTGTTTCAGTGTTTCATCACCCTTACTGTTTGAGAGCGTTTGCTGATGGTGAATCACCTTTTCTGAGACATGGAGATACTGTCCCTGAACCTTCTTTAGCAGCTTTTATTTATCTGAAGGCTCTTACCACATTCCACTTAACTGTCTTTTCTCAGGATGAGACACACAAGTGGTTGAGCATGATCTAGTCTGCTGTCATGCTGACATGGGTGGTCTCCAGTTTCCCACCACCAAAACACACAACTCTCTACTGTCTCTCAAATTCAGGATTTGGGAGGTGTTTTAGTCAAAAAACTAAGCTTGAAGAATGAAATGCAGCTAGGTCTGGTAGCCTGAAGACCCATGCAAGCTCTGATGCCAGAACTGAGGGAACAGAGCAAGGAGCAAAAGCAGTTTTACCCCTTCTGGCAGCAGCAGTGAATTATCTCAGCTTGAACTGACCAGGGAGTCACTACCGTGCTAAATGAGATAGTGTGCAGTAGCCACATGCCATGTTACACAAAGGGTTTCAAATTCGCACACATCAAGATTAATTAGAAGGATCCACAGCAAAATACAGTGTATGTTCACTAATAGTGGAATTTATTTTTGGGGGGGAAACAGATGAAGAAAAACAACAAACAAAGACATCAAAAGAAGATGGAGAGAAGTGGAAAAGGGAAAACTCTGTGGTGGCTAGCCAGGAAGAGAAGCAACAGGGGTCTCCAGATGAGTGCCGTACCTTTGGTTTCCTCCATCATGCTACTGGTGATTCCTCTCCAGCTATCCTCTCTTTTCCCATGGTAATGATATAGTTTGCATCAGGTCCTGCTCTAACTCCCCAATGGTTATTTTCCTGCTGGTGTTGCTATTAGTGCAGATTGGAGCATGTGTTGATGATGAGTGGGTGGGTGTTGTGTGCTGACTTGCCATTGAGCTTTCTCCATGCACATACTACATGCCCTAACAAAAAGCTATAGCCAAAAGTCAGGGAAAGGGAGAAGAAAGGAGCCATCACTATGCCCAGGGAACAAAACCCATGAGGTCCTGCTGTAGCAACACTGTCAATGTAAAAGACTGAGACACCTTCAACCCTGTGAAGGTGCTGGGTCCTTCATCTGGTCTTCTTTGCTGCATCCGGCACCTGGCTACTTCCTCCCAAGGACAACACCCTGCACTTGCCAGTGTTGAAGAACATGCTATACTTTCATACCTCATGTCCAATTTGTTAAGGTCATTTTGATTCTAAACCTGTCTCCAAACAACTGGCAGTCCCTGTTGTTGTTGTCTGAGGATTTATTAGGCTTACCTTGTACTCTGTCAATCAGGTTCTTAATGAAAACTAAAAATCAAATGCTACCAGCCCCACCTTGCAGGGTGTCACTGGCTTTGTCTTCCTCATTTGGCAGGAATACACAGATAGTTATCTGCTGAGTACATTTTTTCAGCCACCTGTACCCACCTTTGGTTTAGCTGTGCTACCCATTCCGACATGCTTGTGAGAACGTTAATGTCATGCCCATTACACAGTAAGAGGGAAACAATTTCAGACTCAACGTGATGAAGTGCAAGGTGGGAAAAAGGCTTAAATTCATCACCTTGTATAAAATGCTTTTCTTTGGACTACTTTCTGAGAATAGGGTTTGTTCATTAAAAAGGTGTTAGGATGCACATTGAACACAGTTGAACAAAATCTTTTGCACTGAGGATTAACTCAATTACCTCTTGATTGGAATGGCCAAAAAGTACACACCTGATTAGTGATGGCAGTTCAATCAGCACCTGGTAACTCATTTTTGATCCTTTGTGTGACTTTATCCATCATGTATTTTCCACGTAGCTCTAAAAGCATTTCTGGCAGTACAGTTTGCTCTTCCTCACATCTGAGCTGGATTTACATCCATGCTATTCCACTCATTGTGCAGGAACTTCTTCTGATTTATATCAATCAAGTTGACTAGAAATTTAGGCCCTCAGCCTGTAGTAATAGCAAGGGAGCAAGAGAACCTCTCTAACATCAGCAGTTCATGCTATGATGACTGTTATTATAGAATGAGCGTAGACAAAAAATAATGCAGAAAATAATAACTAGAGGAGAATGAAATAAGGCACTTTACAGATATATTGCTAACAACAGCCTTTTGTGGAATGTGTTATTACTAGGGTAACTAAGAAAGGAAAGAGCACACATCCAGGGGCTTTGTCCTACTGTCTCGCAGGGATTTTTTTGACTTTGATCTCCCTTCCAGAAAGTCAAGTAAGCTTCAGCATTTCTTCCAGAGCGTACATTCAGACACATAGACCTAGGCATATACCACACAAATAGCAAAGCCATTCGTGGCCAAAACCATGCAAGATTACTGTCATATGCCATCAGAGGTGTTTTTATTATTATTATTATTATTATTATTATTATTATTATTAATTTATTTTTCTCAATGTATTCAGGGAGCAGAAGAAAATCTGCTTTTGAATTCCAAAAATTTTTCTTTCTTAAAAAATTATATAATTTGTTTGTTTGTTTGTTTTTTAAGCATTTCTGCTTTAAGAGGGCACAGTTTGCTGTGTTTTTCATGCATGCCTTTTTGCAATCTTTTCTCTTAGGGAGATCATAGACCTGATTCTATACATTAAAAGAGGTTTTGAAATACAAAGACAGATAATGGAACAGATGTCATCTACCTGTACTTGTGCAAAACATTTGATACTGTCCTGCATGACATCCTTGTCTCTAAATTGAAGACACATGGATATGATGGGTGGATTACATGGTGGATAAGGAATTGTCTCACTATTTGCACTCAAAGAGTTGCAGTCAGCAGCTCAATGTCCATGTCAAGACCAGTTATGAGTGGAGTTCCTAATGGGTTGTTACTGGGACCAGTGTTGTTCGTGTCACTGTCTTTACTGGTGACATGAACACTGTGACTGAGTGCACCCTCAGCAAGTTTGCTGATGACACTGAGCTGTGTGGTGTGGTTTACACACTGCAGGGAAGGGAAGCCATCCAGAGCGACCTGGGCAGGTCTGAGAGGTGGGCCTGTGTGAACCTCATGGAGTTCAACAAGGCCACCTGAAAGGTCCTGCATCTGCACTGGGGCAATCCCTAGCCCAAACAGAGGCTGGGGGGAGAATGGATTGAGAGCAGCCCTCAGGAGGAGGACCTGGGGGTGGTGGTTGACGAGAAGCTCGACATGAGCCAGCAATGTGTACTTGCAGTCCAGAAAGCCACCCATACCCTGGACTGCACCAACAGCAGCATGGGCAGCAGGGCGAGGGAGGGGATTGTCCCCCTCTGCTCTGCTCTTGTGAGGCTCCACCTGGAGTCCCGCGCTCAGCTCTGGGGACCCCAACAGAGGGAGTACAGGGACCTGTTAGAGGGGGTCCAGGGGAGGCCACAAGGATTACCAGAGGGCTGGAGCACCTCTCCTGTGAAGACAGGCTGAGGGAGTTGGGGTTGTTAGGCCTGGAGAACCTCACAGTGGAGACCTCACAGCTGCCTGCCAGTTCCTAAAGGGGGCTGCAGGAAGCCTGGGGTGGGACTCTGTGTCAAGGGGTGCAGGGTTAGGCCAAGGGGGAATGGCTTTGAACTAAAAGAGGGGAGGTTTAGATCAGATGTGAGGAGGAAATTCTTCACTCAGAGGGCGGTGAGGCCCAGGCCCAGGCTGCCCAGAAGAGCTGTGGCTGCCCCATCCCTGGCGGTGCCCAAGGCCAGGCTGGATGGGGCTCGGGGCAGCCTGGGATGGTGGGAGGTGCCCCTGCCCATGGCAGGGGGTTGGATTTAGATGGTCTTTAAGGTGCCTTCCAACCCATACCATTCTGTGAGTCTGTCTGAAAACATGGTCCAAATGACTGAAACAATTACGCTCACTCCTTACTAACATTATGAAAAAGGTACAAGACTTACATTTGTTGTATACTTAAATAAGCATAGCAATTCAGACTCATTTCTACTATACCTCCATGGACTTACTGCATGGCAGCTTTTAGACTTTCATAAATATTTCTAAGTCTCTTTTAAAGCTATGTGATAGTAAAGCTAAATATAAATTTGTCATCCATCAGTACTATAAATATGTTCCAAGAGCAATGAGAAAAAATGATTTAAATTTTCAAAATTTAATTTCTTTGAAATGCTATTAGTATTTTTCTCTATTTCTCAGAAGCTCTGCTTTAGAAAGACACCTTTATGAGAGTTTTTTTTTTTTCTGTTAGAATTATGAAATATGGTTTTAATTACATAGCTCCCATTCTTTTCAGCAACTCATTCATCCTTATTCCAGCAGAGTTTAAAAGCATGAAATGCAAGCCTGTATTCACTTTATTCTTAGGGGAAAAGAACTGAGATCTAATGAAAAAACAAACAAACAAACAAACAAACAAACACCTACAAATATATCCTGATGAAACTGAAGACTGATTGCACTTGTTCCTGAATCTTACTCACTTTCAGGTGATTTTTCAGGGATTCGGAGTGATTGTTTTAATCAAATTCCACTTCATAATATAAATTGTTTTGATGTGTTTTTTTGTTTGTTTTTTTGTTTGTTTTTCTGTAATATTATAGTTCATGAACACCCAAATGCAAATGTATGGATATGGAAATGTACAGCTCACTAGGTTTGGATCAGGCTCTACAGCCTTTCAGATTAGGTCAAGAATAGCATGACTTAAAATATGAAGTTCTTGAAGAGAGAATATTTTGATGTTATGACAGTATTTTCTCAGAGAATATTTGAGTTATTCCCAGTGATGTTTTGTCTAGCAAAAACAGGGAACTTATTATCTGAAGACACAATATCAAAATCCAGTCCAGGTTAAAAGTTGAACAAGCTTTAATGCAGGGGAAAATTTGCTTTACTAGTATATCTGTAAACATATTAAGAAAATTAAACCACACTTTTAATATACCCTGCAGACAATCCCCAAGCAGTTGTGGTGGTTTAACAGCAGTAGGTAGCTCAGCACCACCACACCGCTCTCTCCCTTTCCTAAAAAAATGAGGAGAAAATATGGTAAAGAATTCTCATGGGTTGAGATAAAGACAGGGAGATCATTTACCAGTTACTATCATGGGCAAAACAGACTCAGCATAGGGAGGTTAGTGTAATTTATTACCTGTTACTAACAAGCTAGAAAAGTGAGACCAAAAAAAAAAAAAAAAAAAAAAAAGTGTGGGGAGAAGTATTTGATAATCTGTGAATAGTTATGAGAAACAAAACTGTCTTTGTATTACTGGTGGTGTGAGTAGAGTGCAGGGAAAGGGAACCACAGTGCTGAAACTGATGAAAGGTGTCTATCTGGGAGAAATGAAGAGTTCTCAATGCCAAAACTGGATAGGAAAAGTGTGCCTAAACGGCAAAGGAAAGAGTCTGGGAGAGAAGCTGGGGGAAAAAAAAAAAGTTTGTTTAGATGGACGCTAGTGCGGAGGCTGCGGAATATCCATGGAGGAAGTTCTCAGGGGCTGTAGGAGTTGTATGGGCAAGAGAGGAGAGGTGAGGGCTCATCTGGGAGCCCTCTTGGACACCCTAATAAACCAGGGAAATTGCAGACGCAGAGAGTTCGTCTCTAACCAATACTTCAAATTAAAACCCTTTCCAAGTTTGTCGCCTCTAGAAAATTAGGTCAGGATAGAAAATGAACTGAGGAAAATGTGTTGGTTAGCTGCAGATCTGACACTGGTCAGGTTTCCCCTGTACAGTTTACCCAAGATCTGTCACAACATTAAGTGATGGCCTATGTCTAGGGGAACAACAAAATTATTTTAGCATCCTCTTAGTAAATGTAACTCCTAAATTTCATGTTAATATGGTTAATTTCCTAATAAAGGAGGGGACTTTGTCTTCTATTGTAACATGAGAAGATATAAAGGATGCCATCAGATCATTTTAATTTACATTCTAGTAGAAAATTTTAGTTCTGATTTTAACAACATATTTCAGGAATATCAGGAATATCAGGCAATATTCAGCTGGGACATGACCCTTTTCAACCTGTGAAAAAGAGGGATTGGAAACATAAATTTTGTGGGATCTCTGATCTGTCTACTTTGTTATTAAAATAATTGGAGAAGGCTTTATTCAAAAATATTTGAGAAAAACAATAGTATGTACCATAAACTGAACCTAGAAGCAATGTTTTCAGCTACAAATATCTAATTGCTCCTGGAAGCAAGTACGGTTATTCACTGCATACAAATTAATTACACTGTGCCAGCAAAATGCAATGGCCAGAAGCTGAAGATAAAAAAAAAACAAAACAAAACAACAACAAAAAAAAACACAAAAAAACCTTCAATTAAAAATAAGGCAAAAATATTTATTACTTGTTGGTCAATGAAACGACTTCTGTATGGATGAAGTGAGTTGTCCATCATGGGAAATAATGAAAGCATATATTTCTAAAGTATATGCTATCATTCTTCTAGAAATAATGCATCAATGTAGAAATTGATTGTTGAGTTCATGTGCCCTGTGATACAGAGGAGGTCAGATTTGGTTATCACAATAGATCTGTTAAAGCTTAAAATATACGCCTCTATTAACATTGATTTTTATACATAATATAAAATTAAGCTACATAAACATTGTTCTGCTCGAAATGGTGGACTTTTAAAGGAAACAGATAGGGCAAAGTAGATACACTTGAGCAACATCAAATTACATTAAATTTGAAAGCCATAACATTTTACGGGTATTGCTGTTGAATTAACTGTATAACCTAGTGAAAAACATGCCTTTCTCCTTGTTCCTTACTTAAAATAACCTAATTACTTTTAATTCTTTAAGCTTAAAAAGAATAATTGAACAGAAATTGTTTCAACTCCATTTTTTTTTCTTTTTCTGATGCACATCTGCAGGAGTTGAATGTATGTACACACATTAAATGACTTTG